>NC_140586.1:92646994-93846994 GCF_964204655.1 Triturus cristatus
AGTAATGGGCTTCCCCATGCCCATCTGTGAGACCGCCCCGAAGAGCCAGAAGCTCCGGTAACTGGGGAACGCCTCGTGCTTCTTTGGAATATATATTGAGGAGCTAGGCTCACTCGCACCTCCCAGCCTACAAAGGATCGCCACTGGAGCAAACAAGGTTGGTGCGTGGAAGGGATTCTGGCAGCACAAACAGGCTGTCGAGATCGTGCATTTTGAAGATGTCTTTGCCAAATTTCTGATACTCACTTGAGAAGCAGCGGCGAAATCATACTCACATGACTGTTTTATAAAAAATTCCACTATAACATCGGGCTTGTGCAAAGTGATAAATATTACCACCAAGGATTAGAACTTTTGTGACTTTCACCATGCATTTTACCAACTCGCACAAAGCACTTTGGGATCAGTAGTTCGACATTGACAGTCACGTGCTGCACTAGTTTAAAAGCATACTCAAGCGCACCTGGGCGCTTGTGTTTCCAGTCCGTGAACAAGGCATCACGCCGAAACGTTGGGCAAATGGAGGCAGGCGCCTGAAAAGCAAGAAAATTATAAAATAAAAGCACTTCAAATGTATTGGGCCTCACTTCGTGTTTTTCGGCTGAGAAAGAGTAATGGGCTTCCCCATGCCCATCTGTGAGACCGCCCCGAAGAGCCAGAAGCTCCGGTAACTGGGGAACGCCTCGTGCTTCTTTGGAATATTAATTGAGGAGCTAGGCTCACTCGCACCTCCCAGCCTACAAAGGATCGCCACTGGAGCAAACAAGGTTGGTGCGTGGAAGGGATTCTGGCAGCACAAACAGGCTGTCGAGATCGTGCATTTTGAAGATGTCTTTGCCAAATTTCTGATACTCACTTGAGAAGCAGCGGCGAAATCATACTCACATGACTGTTTTATAAAAAATTCCACTATAACATCGGGCTTGTGCAAAGTGATAAATATTACCACCAAGGATTAGAACTTTTGTGACTTTCACCATGCATTTTACCAACTCGCACAAAGCACTTTGGGATCAGTAGTTCGACATTGACAGTCACGTGCTGCACTAGTTTAAAAGCATACTCAAGCGCACCTGGGCGCTTGTGTTTCCAGTCCGTGAACAAGGCATCACGCCGAAACGTTGGGCAAATGGAGGCAGGCGCCTGAAAAGCAAGAAAATTATAAAATAAAAGCACTTCAAATGTATTGGGCCTCACTTCGTGTTTTTCGGCTGAGAAAGAGTAATGGGCTTCCCCATGCCCATCTGTGAGACCGCCCCGAAGAGCCAGAAGCTCCGGTAACTGGGGAACGCCTCGTGCTTCTTCGGAATATTAATTGAGGAGCTAGGCTCACTCGCACCTCCCAGCCTACAAAGGATCGCCACTGGAGCAAACAAGGTTGGTGCGTGGAAGGGATTCTGGCAGCACAAACAGGCTGTCGAGATCGTGCATTTTGAAGATGTCTTTGCCAAATTTCTGATACTCACTTGAGAAGCAGCGGCGAAATCATACTCACATGACTGTTTTATAAAAAATTCCACTATAACATCGGGCTTGTGCAAAGTGATAAATATTACCACCAAGGATTAGAACTTTTGTGACTTTCACCATGCATTTTACCAACTCGCACAAAGCACTTTGGGATCAGTAGTTCGACATTGACAGTCACGTGCTGCACTAGTTTAAAAGCATACTCAAGCGCACCTGGGCGCTTGTGTTTCCAGTCCGTGAACAAGGCATCACGCCGAAACGTTCGGCAAATGGAGGCAGGCGCCTGAAAAGCAAGAAAATTATAAAATAAAAGCACTTCAAATGTATTGGGCCTCACTTCGTGTTTTTCGGCTGAGAAAGAGTAATGGGCTTCCCCATGCCCATCTGTGAGACCGCCCCGAAGAGCCAGAAGCTCCGGTAACTGGGGAACGCCTCGTGCTTCTTTGGAATATTAATTGAGGAGCTAGGCTCACTCGCACCTCCCAGCCTACAAAGGATCGCCACTGGAGCAAACAAGGTTGGTGCGTGGAAGGGATTCTGGCAGCACAAACAGGCTGTCGAGATCGTGCATTTTGAAGATGTCTTTGCCAAATTTCTGATACTCACTTGAGAAGCAGCGGCGAAATCATACTCACATGACTGTTTTATAAAAAATTCCACTATAACATCGGGCTTGTGCAAAGTGATAAATATTACCACCAAGGATTAGAACTTTTGTGACTTTCACCATGCATTTTACCAACTCGCACAAAGCACTTTGGGATCAGTAGTTCGACATTGACAGTCACGTGCTGCACTAGTTTAAAAGCATACTCAAGCGCACCTGGGCGCTTGTGTTTCCAGTCCGTGAACAAGGCATCACGCCGAAACGTTGGGCAAATGGAGGCAGGCGCCTGAAAAGCAAGAAAATTATAAAATAAAAGCACTTCAAATGTATTGGGCCTCACTTCGTGTTTTTCGGCTGAGAAAGAGTAATGGGCTTCCCCATGCCCATCTGTGAGACCGCCCCGAAGAGCCAGAAGCTCCGGTAACTGGGGAACGCCTCGTGCTTCTTTGGAATATTAATTGAGGAGCTAGGCTCACTCGCACCTCCCAGCCTACAAAGGATCGCCACTGGAGCAAACAAGGTTGGTGCGTGGAAGGGATTCTGGCAGCACAAACAGGCTGTCGAGATCGTGCATTTTGAAGATGTCTTTGCCAAATTTCTGATACTCACTTGAGAAGCAGCGGCGAAATCATACTCACATGACTGTTTTATAAAAAATTCCACTATAACATCGGGCTTGTGCAAAGTGATAAATATTACCACCAAGGATTAGAACTTTTGTGACTTTCACCATGCATTTTACCAACTCGCACAAAGCACTTTGGGATCAGTAGTTCGACATTGACAGTCACGTGCTGCACTAGTTTAAAAGCATACTCAAGCGCACCTGGGCGCTTGTGTTTCCAGTCCGTGAACAAGGCATCACGCCGAAACGTTGGGCAAATGGAGGCAGGCGCCTGAAAAGCAAGAAAATTATAAAATAAAAGCACTTCAAATGTATTGGGCCTCACTTCGTGTTTTTCGGCTGAGAAAGAGTAATGGGCTTCCCCATGCCCATCTGTGAGACCGCCCCGAAGAGCCAGAAGCTCCGGTAACTGGGGAACGCCTCGTGCTTCTTTGGAATATTAATTGAGGAGCTAGGCTCACTCGCACCTCCCAGCCTACAAAGGATCGCCACTGGAGCAAACAAGGTTGGTGCGTGGAAGGGATTCTGGCAGCACAAACAGGCTGTCGAGATCGTGCATTTTGAAGATGTCTTTGCCAAATTTCTGATACTCACTTGAGAAGCAGCGGCGAAATCATACTCACATGACTGTTTTATAAAAAATTCCACTATAACATCGGGCTTGTGCAAAGTGATAAATATTACCACCAAGGATTAGAACTTTTGTGACTTTCACCATGCATTTTACCAACTCGCACAAAGCACTTTGGGATCAGTAGTTCGACATTGACAGTCACGTGCTGCACTAGTTTAAAAGCATACTCAAGCGCACCTGGGCGCTTGTGTTTCCAGTCCGTGAACAAGGCATCACGCCGAAACATTGGGCAAATGGAGGCAGGCGCCTGAAAAGCAAGAAAATTATAAAATAAAAGCACTTCAAATGTATTGGGCCTCACTTCGTGTTTTTCGGCTGAGAAAGAGTAATGGGCTTCCCCATGCCCATCTGTGAGACCGCCCCGAAGAGCCAGAAGCTCCGGTAACTGGGGAACGCCTCGTGCTTCTTTGGAATATATATATATATATATATATATATATATATATATATTATCTACTGGCGGTCGCCAGTAGATAGTTATAGTTAGGACCGTGTTTCCATAGGAAATCTGAAAATTCTATTTTGAATAACTTTGGCGCCGGTTGACGAATCCTCGCAAATTTTTCAAAATAGGTGGGGCGCTCCGCTCCGCTCCTACCCTGAAAGTCTCGGGGTGATTAGTCAAGCGGGGGCCGAGAATAAAGGGGGGTCCCAAAACGCGTTTTCCCCCTGCATTTTTCCATAGGGACCTTTAGTCCAAGGTACAGCCTGGACGGCTGAACAGAATTACTTGAAATTTGGCAGAGAGGTAGTCCTCAGGTCAGGGATGTGCCTTTTGAATATCTGGAGTCAATCTGCTCAGTAGTTCCTGAGAAAATTTCAGTTAAAAGTACATACATATCTATAAGCGCGCACCGTGACGTGCGCGAGCGCAATTCTGATTGGTTGTTAGATGTCAGTAAACATTCGAATCGGTCGAAATCAGGAAGTGGCGGCCGCCATTTTGTCTCTCGCAGTCTGAGGCAGTGAAAAACAAAGGTGGAGAACGTGAAAAGGGGGCAGGGTGGACAGTTCCTGACCCCCTAGCCTTTGTCAGGGGGTCACTGAAGGACCCCCAAGGGTGAAAAAAACATTTTTTTTTTTGACGAAAAAGCACGGGGTGTGCGCACGGTGCGCGCACGGTGAAAAACCTGAAAAAAATATATATTAATAAATACATAACTTAGCATTTAAAAAACCGTACAAATTCACTTAAAAAACCATAGGTTTCACACACGTTATAGTTAGGAATTAGCATTTAAAAAACCTTGCAAATTCACTTAAAAAACCATAGGTTTCACACATGTTATAGTTAGCTGGACATTTCCCTTGTAAAAAACCAATGAAATTCCCCCGTTATAGTTAGTGCAGGCAACTATAACTCACGCGACCGCAATCCTCTGCTGATGACGTCAGATATTACATCACTGATTACATATGTGTCTTTCTGAAAAATCGCAGAGGCTTGCGGTCGCGTGAGTTATAGTTGCCTGCACTAACTATAACGGGGGAATTTCATTGGTTTTTTACGAGGGAAATGTCCAGCTAACTATAACATGTGTGAAACCTATGGTTTTTTAAGTGAATATATATATATATTACATTAACATTATTTTTCAAAAGTATAAATAAATAATACATTTCCCATTAGGAAACAAATATTTTAATGTGCTTTAATAACTTTTAAGAGTGATGTATAGAATTGATTATAACTAACTTAATTATATATTTTTTAAATGTCACATTACATTTTACATTAAAAAATGGTTAAAATATTTTAGAACGAAATAATAGAAATGTACTATTTCATACACTTCTGATATATTACATTTGTTTACATTTTTAACTATTTAAAATAATTGATTCTAGAATTATTTTCTATGGGGTTTTACTTAAAGTCTCTACCTCCTGCTAGAGAGCCCGCAGCAAAATGGCTGTGTGCTAGTGCAGCTCTGCTGGCCGGAACTATTCATCCAGCATTTATCCTGCCAACATAACAGCATCCACCCTCCACATGCAGGGAATGACAATTATAGGCCTGGGGGCAGCGACTGTATGCTGCTGGAGTCTGTGAAGGTGTGGTTTACTGAATTGCAACTATTAGCCTTGCGTCACTGCTTGGACCTGACTGCCTGTACGCCCCTGAAGTGAGGACTCGACACAATGGTGGGGTGGCCATTGTTTGCCCCTGAGGGTGGCTGACCTGGTGCGGGGGCAGCGAGCTCCTGACATAGTGTGGACAACTGCGCGCAGGCCGGAGAGGACATCTCTGGGCTGCTCTCCTCCAACTATTCCCTTGTGGGGCCCGACAGTGACTGAGAGGTGCTGCAGCAGTGGACAACCTGCCCCGGTGTCTTTGGCCTTGCCGGATGGCCTCCTTGAGGCAGTGGAGACCCGTGTGGGCCCTGGAGGGTCTGAATTGCAGCGCACCTGATAGCTACATTACCACACTCATAGACGCCTTGCAGGCTTGACTAACATTTGAGGAGCAAAAATCATCCAGGCCACAACATCATGTGCACTCTTTCTTGGAAAAAGACCTTCCACCCCTGAATCTCCCCTCATTGGAAGTTATGCTGCTAGCTTTACAGCAAAGCCTGCAATTGATTGGTGGGAAAATGGACTCTTTGAATATCAGGATTGACAATATGGCAACCAAACTGGAAAAACATGCAACACGGCTGACAGCAGTTTAACAGCGTGTCTCTACTGTTTAAGATGATGTCCAGACTTTAACCACCAAACAACTAAAACATGGACAAGGTACTAGTGGTAATACAGACAAAGAATGAGGACCTAGAGGCCAGGTTGAGGCGCAGTAATCTCCGTATTATGGGAATTCCAGAATCAACTAACACAGAAATGCTCAAAGACTACATGGAAAACATGTTGCGTGAAACATTTAGAACTGAACACCTATCCTCTATGCTGGTAGTCGAGAGAGCACAGCGATCGCTATAGGCAAGACCTCTTCCGGGTACCACACTGAGACATAAATCTCAAAACTATTGAACTACAGTGACAGCAATACAGTGTTGAGACTCTCAAGAACTAAAGGAACAATACTATTCCAGAGAAGCAAAGTGTCTTTCTTCCCTGACTTTACTATTGCTGTGCAGGCCACCAGACGAGAATACGCCATGTTAAGAAAAGTCTTCAGGCAGCAGGATCTCATATGCTAAGTTATACCCTGCTAGGCTTTGAGTGGGCCTCGTTGGGAAGCAAAACATTTTCACCACGCCAAAAGCAGCTATGGACGTCATCAACACTCTCACCAGCTCGAATCATAGCTCACCAAGATTAAACCAATGTAGATGATGATTAAAAATGGCGATGGAACGAACTCTGAAGCTGGTTGTCTTGCTCACCGATGACTATGTTTTTTCTTTGCATAGTAATTTCTATGGAACTAATACTGTGCTGTACATAATATACAATGCTATTGCAAGATCACTTCTTCAGGATGCTGGCATATTGGGCTAGCTTTCCTTCCCCCTCCATGTACAGATATACTGATATCGGGCATTAGTCCTTGCTTATGGTTTGATATACTTTGTTGAATTTAATTGAGTTCCTGCCACCTCCGTCCATTTGGAGGATACTTGACCCATAGCCACCCCTCGAGGTTGTGACCCATATTCTCAAATATTCAGATATGCTTAGTATGTTCTTTGTTGTAGTTTGGCTGGACTACTTGTTCAGTGAAGTTTTTACTAGTTTTTAAGTGATGGCTTTGGCATCTTTTGATGCCAAAGTGGGTGGGTTCTTTGAATAATGTTTAGACCTTTCTCACTTTTCAATATCACGCTTCTGTCAACAGTTATCCCCGGCACTCATTTGGTGACATGCATGTTGGCGGCACACAACATTGACCCACAAGGCTGTCTCCGGAGGAAATATAAACTTGCTGACCTCGAATATACGTGGTCTAAATAACCCCCAAAAAACTAAACCAATATTCTTCCATTTAGATTGCCACAACATACATGTGATATTGCTTCAAGAAACGCACCTAACACCACAGTCAAACTAGCTTCCTCATAATGTTCGTATTCCAGGGGTGCCATAATTCTGGTCAAGAGGTGCATGCCATTCCAGGTTATACATTCAGAGATGGATGACCAAGGCAGATTTGCCATATTACGGGGTCGTCTAGGTAACCAGATTATCACAATTGTCAATTCCTACTGGCCCAATATTGATGATCCTGATCACTTTGACAAGATATAGAATCCTTTACATACCTTACAGGCTTCTGTGATCCCGTGGGGAGGGGATTTTAACGTATCACTGAACCCTGAACTAGATAGATCTTCCACTGCTGATGGGCAAATTAAGCGCTCTGTACGGTCGTTCCAGGATTGTATGAAGAAGTGCGGATTGGTGGATAGTTGGAGAATGTGACACCCTGGAAGGAGGAAGGGCACCTACATTTACCCAGTGCACAATATATGGTTGCATATAGATTTGTGGCTTATATCGCAAGAGCTTAGTACTTGTACTACTGAGATATGTCACTTATCAAGAACACTATCAGATCACTCCTCGGTAAAAATATTGCTAACTCTCCCCACTTATAACCCCAGACATATCCTATGGAGACTACAAGCCTTCTCCCTATTGGACATAGCATTCAGGGATGGGATCTGAACGGCAATTACACAATAGTTTACTGTTAATGAGGGTTCCATGGATAAGGACGGCACACTTTGGAAGGCATTTAAAGTCACAATAGGGGGGGCTTGTATTGGGCTCCAAGCGGGAGTACTAAGGTCTATTAGGTCGTGCTTTCAGACATTGGAAACTAAACTATCTGGGTTTGAGCGTGACTATGAAGCACAACCAGATCCTTCAACATTAGCGCAGATTAGAGAGAGCATAATTGAATACCACAATTCGGCTGATCAGGACATTTGACACATGTCTAGATGCTGGGTAGCCTGGGCTTATAGGGAGAGTGGTAGATCAGGATGTAGCATAGCTGTCAAAATACATGCACCCCAAACCAATGCACATGTGCTTAGCATATTATCTCAAGATGGTTTCACCCATAATGGCACTCCCTCAATTGTAGGTAGCTTTATGGCCACAGAACAAGAAACCGCCTTATACCTGGATGATATAGCACTTGCTTCGCCGCCCCTGGGACAGAGAGAGGTTTTAGTCCAACCCATCAGCGAAGATGAAATTAGGGAAGCCATTTGTAAACTCCCAAATGGCAAAGCTTCCGGGAGTTACGAACTCCCTAGTGAATTTTATGAAGTACATGCAGACTTTCTCGTGCCCCATATTGGAGAGGCATATGATACACAATCTCTGCCAACATTGCTAGAGGCCCTCAGAGTGACCCTATTAAAACTAGACAAACCGCCTAAGAGGTGTGATTCATGGATCAATACAGATGGCAAAATATTAGTGTAGACAATAGCAGCAGGCCTTCAGCCCTTATTACCATCCTTAGTATTACCAGTCGGGCTTTGTCTCCACTTGATCCACCACAAACAACCGACATACAATGTTTGCAGTACTTTACCAATTGGATCCATCCCTACAGGCAGAGGCAGTATTACTAGACGCAGACAAAGCATTCAATTCTATACAATTGCCATACATGTTCACAGTATTAACCCGCATGGGTATGCCGCAGGCCTTTGTGTAATGGATCCGCTTAACGTATACGGACCCTATTGCCCATATTCGAGTAAACTATTTTACCTCAGAAATACTACATATATACAGGGGAACACTGCAGGGTTGCCCTTTATCACCGTTCCTATTCGCCCTGGCACTCGAACCTCTTGCCTGTATAATCAGGCAACACCATGCCGCAGCAGCATTGTGATTCTGCCAACACCCATTGTCTATATCACTATATGCAGACAATATGGTGATATATGTCAGAGAACCTGCCACATATCTAGCACCTATTATCCAGGCGTCATGAAATTCCATGGATACTTAGGACTAAGTATTAACTGTTCTAAATCAACTATATTCCTCCTGACCCTGGACACAAAACCTCTCACTCTGGACTACCCTCTAGAATGGTGTGTGGATCCCATTAAGTATCTGGGCATTTGAGTACATCGTGACCTGGATATAGTTATAAAACAGAATTATGGCACCGCGATTTCAAAATTGCAGGAACAAGTATTGCAATGGATATGGCTCCCCCTGCCTTGACAGAAAGGCTAGCACTTATGAAAATGGTTATAGTCCCTAAGTTCTTATATTTATTCATGAAGATACCTATACAATTAAGGCAGGCCTTCTTTAAAATGCTAACCTCTTCCATGATAACACTTGCATGGGCTGGTTGACAACCTAGAATGAGCTGGCGAACACTTACTAGACCATATGCAAAAGGTGAATATGGTGCCCCAGATCTATACTTATATTATTTATGTGCACATGCCCACTTCGCACATTATTGGGACCATCCTCAAAAGTATCTACCACACTTAGCAATCTAGGGCGACAATGCCCACTCTATTCCATTACGAGTTTAGGCCCTGGCAATGCCATTGGAGCTCACTCCCAAACTGGCTAAGCTTGGAATTTTGAGGGGGCAACAAACCCTGAATAAATATGCACCACTGTTTTACAATGCAGCTATCATGGTGGCCAGACGTGATGAGATACAGAAATGAAAGAGTGCTACCGTCCTGAGGGTGGATAAGTGGAAAGCCAATATGAACTGGTGCATGCAGGTGGAGGAAGAGATTTATAAGCCAGCATGTACAAGAGACACCATGGAGATAAAACCTTGGGAGGGACAGGAGGGCAAGGGGATCAATGACCAAACCGGACTCAACCGTTTAGTGAGTTGGAACAGTAAAGTGGGGGAACATTGTACTGCAACGATTCTGAAGAGATTATGTACATGATCACTGACCAAGTGTTCCTGTGGTGCTGGAATTACTACTGCTTTTTTTTAGAAGTAGTAAATTTAGAAGCACAGTTTGTAAATAGCAATGAACTTACTCTTTTATGAGTGGGTGAAGTCTCTCCCCACACCACTTCCTGGCCTCTAAGCCCCTCCTTACTCCTTCCCAATCATCTCCCCTTTTGTAGTAAAAATGAACAAGTTACTTACCTTCGGTAATGCTTTTTCTGGTGGATACAGTATCTGCCTGTGGATTCCTCACCTTGTGAATATCCCCTGCGCCAGCAACATTCTGAAACTTTTGTAGCAGTGCACGCCGATGAGGTCGAAGACGACGTCACAGAGACACGGCTCCGCTCGCGACTCCGCTGACGTCACTGGCTCCATAAGAAGACCTTGTCGGCGTGATAACGTCAGTTCCGCCCTTTTTTCCGTGCCTTCGAGGCACACAGACGGATTAACAGCAATATATACACAGTATACACAGTACATAATATACAATGCAAAACACACAGTGTGGACAATAAAAAGGAAGGCAAAAGAAATAGCACTCTTCCTTTGACAGTAATAAACACATTTTTAAACATAATCATTATTGTAGGTATACAAGGGTGGACAACGGGGAGGCGGGTGGGTCAGTGAGGAATCCACCGGCAGATACTGTATCCACCAGAAAAAGCGATACCGAAGGTAAGTAACTTGTTCTTCTGATGGATACATCTGCTAGTGGATTCCTCACCTTGTGAAAAGATTCCCACAGCAGTCCCACTCCCGAAGGAGGGTATCCACCCTTCTATACCAGAAAGGCCTGAAGGACGGAACGAGCAAAGTGTCCGTCCCTCCTCACCTGGGAATCCAAGCAGTAATGCTTCGTGAAAGTGTGGCGGGAGGCCCAAGTTACCGCCCTACAAATGTCCTCCACAGGAACACCTCTAGACAAAGCAGACGTGGAAGACTTAGCTCTAGTAGAATGAGCCCTTAAACCCTCTGGAGGTTCCTTACCAGCCAAAGAGTAGCATATCTTGATGCACAAGACAATCCATCTGGAAAGGGTGCGCTTGTGCACCGCTCTGCCTTTCCTGCAGCCAACAAAGCCCACAAAGAGCTGGTCGTCCACTCGAAAGTCTTTAGTCCTATCAAGGTAGAAGCTCACCGCCCTCTTAGGGTCCAAGCGGTGAAGCCGCTCCTCCTCCTTGGAAGGGTGAGGGGGAGGGTAGAAGGTAGGAAGGGTAATGGACTGCCCCAGATGAAAGGGAGTTACCATCTTAGGCAGAAAAGCAGCCCTGGTCCTGAGTACCATTCTTTCAGCATGAATGGTCAAGAAAGGGGGTTTTGAACTTAGAGCTTGAAGCTCACTTACCCTCCTTGCCGAGGTGATCACAATGAGAAAAACCGTCTTGAAAGACAACAGCCTTAAGAGACACTTGTGTAAGGGCTCGAAAGGAGAACCCATCAGGTAAGTTAAGACAAGATTTAAGTCCCATTGAGGCACAATAAAAGGAGTTGGAGGAAACTTGTTTGTAAGGCCTTTCAGAAAGCGTAAAACAATAGGCGATTTGAACAATGATTATTGATCTGGCAAACAAAGGAATGCCGACAAGGCTGAAAGATATCCCTTTACAGTGGCTACAGCAAAACCTTGCTGAGCAAGAGAAAGGGCAAACTGAAGAATGTCAGATAAACAAGCCCTCAAAGGATCAATAGATTTCTCCCCACACCAGAGCACAAATTTAGACCACCTATAGGAATAGATAGATTTGGTGGAATGACGTCTGGCAGACAAAATTAAATCTACCACATCTGGCGGGAGAGAAAAAGAATTCAGGTTGCCCCGTTCAATCTCCAGGCATGAAGGTGTAAGCTCTGGAGGTGGGGGTGTAGAACCTGCCCGTCCGACTGCGAGAGGAGGTCTGCCCTGAGAGGGAGACGGAGCAGAGGGCATGAGGAGAGGTGGAGAAGATCTGTACACCATACCCTTCTTGGCCAATCCGGGGCGATCAATATGACTTGGGCCCGGTCTTGGCAAATCTTCTTCAGAACCCGAGGAATCAAGGATATGGGAGGAAACGCGTAAAGGAGATGTGAGTCCCATCTCAACTGAAACGCGTCCCCCAATGCTCCCTGCATCGGATACTGGAGACTGCAGAATGACGGGCAATGAGCGTTCTCGTGAGTGGCAAACAGGTCCACCCGAGGAGTTCCCCACGCCTGAAAGACGTGACGAACCACCTCTGAATGAAGCCTCCACTCGTTGTAGGCGGAGAACTGCCGACTGAGACTGTCTGCACGTACGTTCAGAACTCCGGCCAGATCAGTTGCCATCAGACAAATCTGATGATCCTGAACCCAGGACCAGAGACGCAGAGCCTCTCTGCAGAGACAATGGGACCCCACTCCTCCCTGCTTGTTGACAAACCACATCACGGTAGTGTTGTCCGTCAGGACCCAAACCAACTGACCGCGAAGGGAAGGGAGGAAGGCCTTGAGCGCCAAACGTATCGCCCGCAATTCCAGAAGGTTGATGTGAAGCAACCTTTCCTCCGGAGACCAAAGACCTTTGATCTCCAGATCCCCCAGATGCACACCCCACCCTAAAGTGGATGCATCCGTTATCACTGTGGCCACCGATGGAGGTAGATGGAAGGGCTTTCCTTGAGACAGATTGCCTTCCATGCTCCACCAAGACAGATCCGCCGCAGCTTCTCTGGAGATCCTCACAGACTCCCTGAGATCTCCCTTGTGCTGATACCACTGTCTGCGGAGGCACCACTGGAGGGCCCTCATGTGCCAGCGTGCATGGTTGACCAACAGAATGCAGGAAGCAAACAGACCGAGCAGACGAAGGACCTTCAGGACTGGAACGACTGCTCCATTGAAAAACAAGGGAATCCTTTCCTGTATATCGAGAATCCTTTGTGGAGGAGGGAATGCTCGACACAGTAGTGTCCAGTACCGCCCCTATGAACAGGTTGCACTGAGAGGGCACCAGGTGAGACTTGGGCACGTTTATCGAGAAACCCAATTTGTACAACAGCTGGGTTGTAACTTGCAGATGATGAAGCCCCTTCTCTGGCTACTCCGCTTTGATCAGCCAGTCGTCCAGATAGGGGAAAACTGGAATCCCCGACCTTCTGAGATGGACTGCCACCACTGCCATCACCTTGGTGAAGACTCGAGGTGCAGTAGGAAGACCAAACGGAAGAACCGCAAACTGATAATGTTGTGACCCTACCGTAAACCGGAGATACTTCCTGTGCGACTTCAGGATGGGGATGTGGAAATACGTATCCAGCAAATCGATTGACACCATTCAGTCCCCTTGATGCAGCGTTTGAAGAACCTGCGCAAGGGTGAGCATCTTGAACTTCTCTTGCTTCAGAAAAAGATTCAAGATCCTGAGGTCCAATATTGGACGCAATCTGCCGTCCTTTTTCGGAATCAAGAAATACCGGGAGTAGCATCCCTGACCCCTTTCCAACTCTGGAACCACCCCTATCGCATCTTTTTTTAGTAATGTCAGGACTTCCTCCTGCAGAAGAAGAAGGTGGTCCTCCGAGCAAACCCCTTGGCAAGGAGGGTAGTTGGGAGGGAACTCCCGAAAGAGAAGGGCTTACCCCTTTTTTTACAAGATCTAGAACCCAGATGTCTGAAGTGACCGATTCCCAATCTTGTAGAAAATGGGTACGCCGGCCCCTCCACAGGACCAGCATGATTCAGAATGGTGGATCTAGGGCTGCTTTGCAGTGGTGGGAGGGGCTGAGGAGGAGGAAGAGGGGGAGGAAGAGGAGAGCTGTCGACCTCGAGTGCGACCTCTGACTCTACCTCTGTAGCTCTTATACAGAGTGTTCTGCTGTTGTTGCTGCTGCTGCTGGGGCTGTCTGTAAGAACGAAAGGATGACCTTCCAAAGCTCCTGTATCTCTTGAACGAACCCCTTGGCTGAGTTTGAAGGCCCAAAGATTTAGCCGTGGCCTTACTCTCCTTAAATCTTTCAAGCGCAGCATCCGCTTTTTGCCAAAAAGTCCAGAGCCATCAAATGGCAAGTCCAGGAGCGTTGCCTGCACATCAGGGGAGAACTCGGAAGACTTGAGCCACAAACTCCTCCTCGTGGCAACAGAAGAGCCCATGATCCTTGCTACCAAATCCGCTGTATCCAAGCCACTTTGGATTACCTAACGCGCAGCCGCTTGGGTGTCCGATAGGACCTCATTAAAGTTCATCCTATCCTCTTCTGACAGCTTTGGGGCCAATTGCTTTGCTGAATCCATAAGAGCATGGATATATCGGCCCAAAAGACAGGTGGCATTCGTCAATTTTAAGGCCATACTGGCAGAAGAGAAGACCTTCTTAGCCGACTGGTCCAATTTCTTCGCATCCCTGTCACTCAGGACTTGGGGAAAAGCACCTGTCGATTTTCTGGAACAGGCAGCCTGAACCACCAGACTCTCCGGAGAAGGATGAGATGTTAAAAAGTCTGGGTCCCCTGGAGCCGCCCTATACCTCCTAGCAATAACTTTAGAAACTGCAGGAGTAGAGAAGGACTTGCGCCATACCTCTAATACTGGTTCTATAATGGCGCCATTAAAAGGGAGCAAAGGCTCCGATGCAGTGGAAGGAGAGTGCAGAATCTCAGTCAAGATGTTAGGCTTAAACTCTGCAGATGGCAATTACAGATCTAGAAGTTCAGCCGCCTTTTTAATAACAGCGTCGTATGGAGCCACATCCTTTGAAGGAGCATCAACAGGAGGAGTGATCTCCCATTCAGGCGACAAATCCAGGCCACTAGCCTCCTTCAATTTATCAAACACATCGTCCGTCTCCATCAGCTCACCTTCTTCTACTTCCTCCATCAGGAACCTCTGTTCTTCCAGTACCCTTTGGGCCTCCCTCCTGAATCTGATCCTTACAGCAGGAGTCGGCGGCGCCGTGACTGAATCCGACGGTGCCGGAGCCGGCGTCGAGTGCGGATCCAATGGAACAGCCGTCGTCGAACGAGGTCGAGTCGGCGCCGGTGAAGAAGGGAGCGGTGTCGATGTCCTCGGCACCGGTAGATGCCAAGACGGCGTCGCCGGAACAAATGGCATGAAGGGAGCCTGAGGATAAGCTTGGGGAACTCCCAAACTGAAGGCCATAGGACCCATAGGACCCGAAGGTGCATCAGAGGGGTACAAGGTTCTAGAGAAGACCCCATACATAGCATTAAGATAATGCGTTGGATCCTGACCTGGGCCTGGAAACGATGGATAAGGTTCAGGCTGAGGCATCACTGGACTCCGGCCGACAGTGGAATCAGCGGAGCCGAAGGCTCACCCGTAGCTGGAAGCTCCTCAATCGGAACCGGAGACGAAGCTGGAGTCGGAGATGGAGCCGGCGTCGGAGATGGAGTCGGTGCCGGAGCCGGAGAATGCTCCGGTGAAGCCACAGGTGACGAAAGGCCAATAGGAGAATCCGGAACAGGCAAAGGAGATACAAAGTCCTTACGGCGTCGGGAGGGCGAGGTCGATCTCGGAGCCGTCTCCCTATCCGAGCGATGTCGAGATCCATGCCTCTTCTTTTTCTTGTGCTTCTTAGACTTAGAAGCATGTCCCGACGTCGACTTCGACGCCGACCTCGATCTCGACCTCGATCTTCTCCGGCCTCTTTTATCGTTCTTCATCTTGGCAATGAACAATTTGGCCTCCCTCTCCTTTAGAGCATTTGAGCTCATCTTGCGACAGGAAGAACATCCATCCACATCATGGTCCGATGAAAGACACCATACGCAGTCTTCATGTGGATCCGTTATTGACATGTGCTTTCCGCACTCCCGGCAAGGCTTAAACCCGGACTTCTTCGTCGACATTTTCAGCTGAAGACAAGAAGAGAGAGAGAGATACCAGCAGAAAACAAAGTATAAAATACAGCTACAGAGAGAGAGTCCCGAAAACCGTTGGCGTCGGCGGCGTGGAAAAAAGGGAACTGACGTCATCACCCCGACGAGGTCTTCTTATGGAGCCGGTGACGTCAGCGGAGTCGTGAGCGGAGCCGTGTCTCTGTGACGTCGTCTTCGACCTCATTGGCGTGGACTGCTACAAAAGTTTCCGAATGTTGCTGGCGTAGGGGATATTCACAAGGTGAGGAATCCACTGGCAGATATATCCATCAGAAGCCCCTTTTTCTAGCTACTCCACCGTTCTTCATCCACATTTACTACTTAAATCTAGGAAAAAAAAATATCACTGAAGTAATTTACACTTTTGAGTAACTTACACTTTTGTCTTGAGTGAGTTACTACAAGAAAAACAGTAGTAAGTCCAGCACCACACAGGGCTATTCACTGGTATTGAAACACCATCTCATAAAAGCTAATGAAGAGAAGAAATTAAAGTAAAACCCTATTGGAAATAATGTTCAATTTTTTTTAAAAAAATGGTTACAAATATAAATAAATATAATTTCATGTTAAAAAATATATAAAAATAGTACATATTTATTATTCAATTATAACATATTTTAATATCCTATTTTGAATTTAAAAATGAATGTACCGATATTCTTCATCAAAATATAACAAAACTATTTTTTATCAATTCTATACATCACTTTTAATAATAAAATAATATTTGTTCTTTGTCCTAATTTTAATTTAATATATTGCCATTATTTAAAGATTTATTTCAGAATTAAGTTAATAGTGCTGTAGCATTTTTTGTTTTCTACATTTAAAATAACATATATAAAATTAATTTACACAAATATTTCATATAAAATATATTTCATGTTTATTTTCGAGTTAAAGAATTAAAAAACAATATATCCCTATACTTTACTATGAGGAGACTGTACAGTCACGCAGAGTTCTGCGAATGGGCAAGATACACATTGAAGATCACAAGGTATAGAGCCAAACCCTCTGGAGCATCACATGACAGGCTGAAATAGAAAAAACGTGACACCTATCAAGAAATGTCCTAGTATGAATGATAATCGCTGCTGTATTACATGTATAACCAAGAGGTGGATCGCCACGTGACATATGAGCTAATGCTCAAATGTAGTTTTTTATCAATTGCTATAAAGAACTGTGCACCTACATATATTTACATCAATAGTGAAACACCTACCTTTCAGAACTGGAAAGAAAATTGCCTTCCCACAGCATTTAGTTGTAACTTCAACAATTAGCACTCGCGAAATCCACCAGATGGGTAATACTATGTCAGCAGACGGCCTCAAACCGCATACAGAGCTCTTGAATCAAGTGCTATGACACAAGTCCAACAAAAGGTTTCAGTGTTTCATGACTAAACATCACATGCAATTCCAATTCTTACCTGGAATGTGCATAACTGACTGCTAAATTAGCTTATATTGTAGATGCGTTATGTGAAATGTCAATATTTTCTGTATGTGGTGCACTATCCTCTTCTACAAAGGAAATAATTGCTACAAATATATTGTATTGTAACATTTATAAAGCGCTTACTACCTCATGGGAGTTCCTGAAGCACCTGCCTAAATGGGTGAACAGTCAAAATATCGTTTTTTTAATATCGAAGTACATTAATATCGAGTTTAAAATATCGTAGGGACAGAATATTGACATCAAGAATATCGACTACCAGAATATCGAACTGAAGGTACGAAATATCGATGTTGCAAATATCGAAGTTAGTAATATCGATAGTAAAATTATTGATGTTAATAATATCGATATTTATAATGGTGTTATGTATTTTAGTATGTATTTTATATGTATGTGTTCTATATTTTTTTGTTAAGTATTGTACTCTTTCTTAAATGTATGTATACATTTTTTAGAAATTAGTAAAAAAAATTGAAAGTAAATTATGCGTTTTAGTACCGTAGTGGGTTGTAGGTTTATAGGGGAAGTAATTTAATTATAGTAAATTAAATAATAATTTTTAGGAATTATTAATTATTTTTAATTAAGTTTTGTGTTTTAGTTCTGTAGCGGGTTGTGGGTCTTTAGGGTAATAGGGTGGGAAGTAATTTAATTTTAATTAAGTAACTATTAATTTTTAATTATTGGTATTGATAAGTAATGTATTGCTAATTAATTATTAATTGCTAATTAATTTGTATTAATTGTTAGTTATATTAATTGTGTTAATTTATGATTGGAGTGAGTTGTGGATTTATAGGGGAATAGGGTGGGAAGTAATTTAATTGTAATTAATTAATTATTACAAATACATGGGTATTGATAATTAATTTGTTTGTTAATTAATTATTAATTGGTTATTATTTTCATTAAGGTGCCGATTCCGATCCGGTAAAACCCGGGTACGAATGGTCGTACGGAGGGTTTTATCCGTCTGACTCGGACCCGGGAAAACACCTTACAAACTCGCAAGTACGATTCGCACAGAAATACCATTTCCGTACGAGTCGTAAAAAACACCGACCGGCCAAAAAATACAAACAAATCTGATTCTGGACGGCGCATACGCGACGTCCGGACGGAGTCAGGCAGCGTTTTACGGACCAGCAAGTACGATTCGTGCCGACGTCACTCCGGGGAGGACCCCCAGCAGTGCCCAGACATATGAGGGGTGGGTGCAGAGAACTCCCAGCAGTGCCCAGACATATGAGGGGTGGGTGCCTATCACTCCCGGCAGTGGACAGACATATGAGGGGTGGGTGCCTATCACTCCCAGCAGTGCCCAGACATATGAGGGGTGGGTGCAGAGGACTCCCAGCAGTGCCCAGACATATGAGGGGTGGGTGCAGAGGACCCCCAGCAGTGCCCAGACAAATGAGGGGTGGGTGCAGAGGACTCCCAGCAGTGCCCAGACATATGAGGGGTGGGGGCCTATCACTCCCAGCAGTGCCCAGACATATGAGGGGTGGGTGCAGAGGACCCCCAGCAGTGGACAGACATATGAGGGGTGGGTGCCTATCACTCCCAGCATTGCCCAGACATATGAGGGGTGGGTGCAGAGGACTCCCAGCAGTGCCCAGACATATGAGGGGTGGGTGCCTATCACTCCCAGCAGTGCCCAGACATATGAGGGGTGGGTGCCTATCACTCCCAGCAGTGGACAGACATATGAGGGGTGGGTGCCTATCACTCCCAGCAGTGCCCAGACATATGAGGGGTGGGTGCAGAGGACTCCCAGCAGTGCCCAGACATATGAGGGGTGGGTGCAGAGGACCCCCAGCAGTGCCCAGACATATGAGGGGTGGGTGCCTATCACTCCCAGCAGTGCCCAGACATATGAGGGGTGGGTGCAGAGGACTCCCAGCAGTGCCCAGACATATGAGGGGTGGGTGCAGAGGACTCCCAGCAGTGCCCAGACATATGAGGGGTGGGTGCCTATCACTCCCAGCAGTGGGCAGACATATGAGGGTTGGGTGCCTATCACTCCCAGCAGTGCCCAGACACATGAGGGGTGGGTGCCTATCACTCCCAGCAGTGCCCAGACATAAGAGGGGTGGGTGCAGAGGACTCCCAGCAGTGCCCAGACATATGAGGGGTGGGTGCCTATCACTCCCAGCAGTGCCTAGACATATGAGGGGTGGGTGCAGAGGATTCCCAGCAGTGCCCAGACATATGAGGGGTGGGTGCCTATCACTCCCAGCAGTGGACAGACATATGAGGGGTGGGTGCCTATCACTCCCAGCAGTGCCCAGACATATGAGGGGTGGGTGCAGAAGACTCCCAGCAGTGCCCAGACATATGAGGGGTGGGTGCAGATGACCCCCAGCAGTGCCCAGACAAATGAGGGGTGGGTGCAGAGGACTCCCAGCAGTGCCCAGACATATGAGGGGTGGGGGCCTATCACTCCCAGCAGTGCCCAGACATATGAGGGGTGGGTGCAGAGGACCCCCAGCAGTGGACAGACATATGAGGGGTGGGTGCCTATCACTCCCAGCATTGCCCAGACATATGAGGGGTGGGTGCAGAGGACTCCCAGCAGTGCCCAGACATATGAGGGGTGGGTGCCTATCACTCCCAGCAGTGCCCAGACATATGAGGGGTGGGTGCCTATCACTCCCAGCAGTGGACAGACATATGAGGGGTGGGTGCCTATCACTCCCAGCAGTGCCCAGACATATGAGGGGTGGGTGCAGAGGACTCCCAGCAGTGCCCAGACATATGAGGGGTGGGTGCAGAGGACTCCCAGCAGTGCTCAGACATATGAGGGGTGGGTGCCTATCACTCCCAGCAGTGCCCAGACATATGAGGGGTGGGTGCAGAGGACCCCCAGCAGTGGACAGACATATGAGGGGTGGGTGCCTATCACTCCCAGCATTGCCCAGACATATGAGGGGTGGGTGCAGAGGACTCCCAGCAGTGCCCAGACATATGAGGGGTGGGTGCCTATCACTCCCAGCAGTGCCCAGACATATGAGGGGTGGGTGCCTATCACTCCCAGCAGTGGACAGACATATGAGGGGTGGGTGCCTATCACTCCCAGCAGTGCCCAGACATATGAGGGGTGGGTGCAGAGGACTCCCAGCAGTGCCCAGACATATGAGGGGTGGGTGCAGAGGACTCCCAGCAGTGCCCAGACATATGAGGGGTGGGTGCCTATCACTCCCAGCAGTGCCCAGACATATGAGGGGTGGGTGCCTATCACTCCCAGCAGTGGACAGACAAATGAGGGGTGGGTGCCTATCACTCCCAGCAGTGCCCAGACATATGAGGGGTGGGTGCCTATCACTCCCAGCAGTGCCCAGACATATGAGGGGTGGGTGCAGAGGACTCCCAGCAGTGCCCAGACATGTGAGGGGTGGGTGCCTATCACTCCCAGCAGTGCCCAGACATATGAGGGGTGGGTGCCTATCACTCCCAGCAGTGGGCAGACATATGAGGGGTGGGTGCCTATCACTCCCAGCAGTGCCCAGACATATGAGGGGTGGGTGCAGAGGACCCCCAGCAGTGCCCAGACATATGAGGGGTGGGTGTCTATCACTCCCAGCAGTACCCAGACATATGAGGGGTGGGTGCAGAGGACTCCCAGCAGTGCCCAGACATATGAGGGGTGGGTGCCTATCACTCCCAGCAGTGCCCAGACATATGAGGGGTGGGTGCAGAGGACCCCCAGCAGTGCCCAGACATATGAGGGGGGGTGCAGAGGACTCCAGCAGTGCCCAGGCATATGAGGGGTGGGTGCAGAGGACTCCCAGCAGTGGACAGAGACATGGGGGTGGGTGCAGAGGACTCCCAGCAGTGGACAGAGACATGGGGGGTGTACATCATTATCAGATGACCACAGCTCCATGGGTGAATGTACGTATCCCTAACTTAGGACAATGATGATAGTGCCATAACAACACATCACTGACAGCAGTGTCCCACTCCCAGGAGAAAGGAGGTCTTACCCCCACTGCATGACACACCACATGTGGGTGTGAGGACAAATAACACATGCATACCCACCCCTGGCAGATGCAGCACAATACACACACTGAGATCATGCCACAAGACTGTATAGTCATTGTTAGAAAAGGTAGACGGACCGGGAGGGCCGGCCGGGGTCAGGGGGAGAGGTCTCCGGGGAGAGCCGTCTCCAGCGATCGTACAGACAAGTAACTTCCCCCCCCACAGACAGAGATCACACACGGATAAGGTTCAGTGTTCTTTATAGGTACTTAGTTATGATACGGTAGAATGGTACAAGGAGGTCTGGACGCAGGGGTCCCCTCGATTAGAGTCTCGGAAGGTAGGGAAGGGGGTAGCGGGTCAGTCTATTTACCAATCAGATAGTTCGGATGAGATGATGACGAGCTCACAATCCTCGAGCTTGGTGTTTAGGCAGTACGGTCCGCGGCAGCGCCAGCAGGTCCCGGTAAGGATGGTTGATACAACGGGCCGCGGCAGCGCCAGCAGGTCCCCGGAAGATGTACGGTCCGCGGCAGCGCCAGCAGGTCCCGGTGAGGATGGTCGTTACAACGGGCCGCGGCAGCGCCAGCAGGTCCCAGGAAGATGACGGTCCGCGGCAGCGCCAGCAGGTCCCGGTGAGGATGGTCGTTACAACGGGCCGCGGCAGCGCCAGCAGGTCCCAGGAAGATGAAGGTTGCAGAAGGCCGCGGCAGCGCCAGCAGGCAGGACGATGGTTCGCAAGAGCGGGCTACGGCAGCGCCAGTAGACCGTCAGGGTTGAGTTCACTCGGTGTCTCTCGACTCCAGGATACAACTGCCTTCCTGCTCCGGAGCTGCCTTAGTTATAGGGCTGGTGCCCTTTGATGTCCGGGCCCTCGCACTGGGAGGTCGGAGGGTCCGGGATGAAGGTGTCCAGACACCCAGCAGGGGGTGGAGCCAGCGCCTGGGGGCTGCTGGAGGCGATCGGCACCTGGCGGGGGAAGAGCTCTTGACGCTTCGTTCTCCCATTGACCTGCCAAGTGGTCCGCTCACCTCCTGGGTGGATGGTGGTGCCGGGATGTCGGGCCGGCCAGGCCCGGGGTTAGGGTCGAGGTGAGGCCACGCGGCCGCGTGGTGCAGGGCCCAAGATGGCGGCTTGACCCGGCCGGGGAAGCCGGTGGGGCTGGGCCCCGTGATGAGTAGGGGTCCGAGGGCAGAGGGTCCGTCGGGAGACGGAGTACAGGGGCTTGTCACGGGGGTATGCCTGGTGGGCCGGGGCTCGGGCCCTGTCATGCGGGGGGGGAGCAAGCCCTCTGTGTGGCCTGTCCAACATGCGTCCCCCCCAGCTGAAGGCGGGGACAGTCACCCATCTCCTTGGGGACTCTCTTCGTCGAGGCGGAAAAAGCGGGACAGGCCATCCGCGTTGGCGTGGTCTTGGCCTGGCCGGTGCTCCACAGTGAAGTCCATTCCCTGCAGGGAAATGGACCAGCGCAAGAGTTTTGGGTTCTCCCCCCGCATCTGCATCAGCCATTGCAGGGGTCGATGGTCGGTTTGTACCCGGAAGTGGGTACCGAAGAGATAGGGTCGGAGCTTTTTGAGGGCCCACACTACTGCAAATGCCTCCCTCTCGATTGTGCTCCAACGCTGTTCTCGGGCCAGGAGACGTCGACTGATGAAGGCCACCGGCTGGTCATGACCTTCGGAGTTCAGCTGAGAGAGGACGGCCCCGATGCCGTGGTCGGAGGCGTCGGTCTGCACCACAAATTCCCGACTGTAATCGGGGGCCTGGAGCACCGGGGCGGTGCACAGGGCGGCCTTCAGCTCCTCGAAGGCCGCTTGACAATCAGGAGTCCAGTGGACCCGCTTCGGTTGATTCTTGGATGTGAGTCCCGTGAGGGGCCCCACGATGCTGCCGTAGTCCTTTACGAACCGCCGGTAGTATCCGGTGAGCCCCAAGAAGGCTCGGACCTCGGTCTGGGTGACGGGGGGCTGCCAGGACTGGATGGCAGCAATCTTAAGTTGTAGTGGGGCCACCAGCCCGCTTCCCACTTGGTGCCCAAGGTAGGTCACAGACCCTTGGCCAATTTGGCACTTGCCGGCTTTAATGGTGAGGCCGGCCCGCTGGAGGGCTTGGAGGACCTCTTGGAGGTGACGGAGGTGGTCGGACCAGTGGCGGCTGTATACAGCGATATCGTCCAGGTAGGCAGCGCTGAATTCTTCGAGCCCTGCCAAGACCTGGTTCACAAGACGTTGGAATGTGGCGGGGGCATTCTTCATGCCAAAGGGCATGACCTTAAATTGATAGTGGCCATCGGGGGTGGAGAAGGCTGACCGTTCCTGAGCCCTGGGTGTGAGGCCGATCTGCCAGTAGCCCGCCGTTAGGTCGAAGATACTAAGGTAGCGGGCGGCCCCCAGCCGGTCGATCAGCTCGTCTGCTCGGGGGATGGGATGAGCGTCGGTCCGGGTGACAGCGTTCAAGCCCCGGTAGTCGACGCAGAATCTCAGTTCAGGGGCGGTGCCGGGGGCAGCGGCCTTGGGAACTAATACAACCGGACTGGCCCAGGGACTGTCCGAGGGCTCGATGACCCCGATCGTGAGCATCTTGGCCACTTCCTCCTGTATGCAGGCCCGTACCCGATCTGGTACGCGGTAGGCCCGGTGCCGGACCGGGGGACTGTCCCCGGTGTCTACGTCGTGCAAACACCAAGGGGTGACCCCGGGGGTGAGGGAGAACAGGGCAGCGAACTGCAGCAGGAGGTCCCGGCAGTCCTGGCGTTGCTCCGAAGTGAGGGCGTCGGAGAGCCGGACCCCATCCACGGAGCCGTCCTTCTCCTGAGTCTTCAAGAGATCCGGGAGGGGCTCGGAGTCTTCTTCTGTACCACTGTCGGTCGCCATCAGGAGGCTTAGTTCGGAGCGCACAAAGTGTGGTTTGAGCCGGTTGGTGTGGAGGACCCGCAGGGGGTTCCGGGTGGACCCCATGTCGATGAGGTAAGTGACGGGGCTTTTACGCTCGACCACTTTGAAGGGCCCCGTCCACTTGTCTTGCAGGGCACACGGTTCGGTGGGGGACATCACCCATACTTGCTGCCCAGGCTCGAATTCAACGGAGGAGGCATTGTGATCATACCACCTCTTCATGTCCTCCTGACTGGCCTCGAGGTTCGCCTTGGCCATCTCCCTGAAGCGCCGGGTCTGGTTTCGTAGGGCCAGGATGTATTTGAAGACGTCGGGAGGGGTCGTTAAGGGGGCCATCTCCCAACCTTCCTTGACTAGGCTGAGGGGCCCTCGCACAGGGTGCCCGTACAGGAGTTCGAAAGGGCTAAAGCCGAGGGACTTCTGGGGGACTTCTCGGTAGGCGAAGAGGAGGCACGGGAGCAGCACATCCCACTGGCGACGGAGAGGCTCTTCCAATCCCCCAATCATCCCCTTGAGAGTGCGGTTAAAACGCTCCACTAGTCCGTTCCCTTGGGGGTGATAGGGGGTCGTGAATCTGTAGGTGACCCCGCATTGTTGCCAGAGGGACTTCATGTATTTAGATATGAAATTCGTACCTCGGTCGCTGACGACTTCTCGGGGGAAGCCTACCCTGGAGAAGATCCCCATCAGGGCCCGGCCAACCACCGGAGCTGTCACTGTCCGTAGGGGCACTGCCTCGGGGTAGCGGGTGGCATGGTCCACTAGTACCAAGATGAACCTGTGTCCTTGTGCCGTGCGGGGGTCCAGAGGCCCCACAATGTCTATCCCCACCCTCTCGAACGGGGTGGTGACCACAGGGAAGGGTTGCAGAGGGGCCTTCAGCTTCCGACCACTCTTCCCGCTGGCTTGGCACGTGGGGCAAGATCGGCAGTGGTTCAGGACGTCATTCCTCATTTTTGGCCAGAAAAAGTGGGTCACCAGGCGACTGTATGTTTTGTCCTGGCCCAGGTGTCCAGCCAGGGGGACATCGTGGGCCAGGTTGAGCAGAAAGTCTCGGAAGCGGAGCGGTACCACCAGAACTCGACCGGCCCCCAGCTCGGCGATTCTTTGCTCGCTGTAGAGCAGGTCGTTGTCCCAGTAGACCCAGTGGGTTCCGGGGGTGTCCCCTGCGCTTTGGGTATCGGCTTGTTGGCGGAGTCCCTCGAGGGAGGGACAGGTCTTTTGTTCCTGGCGGAACTGTTCTTGGGTGGGCCCCCCCTCTTGACGCCACTGAGCCAGATCCGGAAGGTCCTGATGTTGTGCGTCTGCTTCGATAGTCGGGTCCGGGAGATCGGACTCGCCGTTGCCCTCGACGGGGGCAACCGGGGGCGGAGGTGCTGGCCATTCGGCTTCTTCTGATCGGGGGGTGGCCCGGGCGGCCATGGATCGGGTGGTTATGCAGGCCCAGTCCGGGAGGCCCAGCATCCCCAAGTGCTCTTTTCTCTCGACGGTGGCCCACGGGGAACTCTCGAGGTCATTCCCCAGGAGGCAGTCCACGGGGGCATCGTCCCGGACAGTCACCTTCAGTAGGCCGGAGACCCCTCCCCATTCAAACGGGACGCAGGCCATCTTACACATACTCTCAGAGTTATCTGCCGAGCGGACGGGGCAGAGAATGTTCGGCAGGATCTGCTCGGGCTTCACCAGATGACAGCGGACGGCCGTCACGCTGGCGCCGGTGTCACGCAAGGCCTCGGCTCTCTGTCCATTAATGGTCACCCACTGACCGTATTTCCTGGTGTTGGCGGGTAGGGGAGCCCGCGGAACCATGTCTCTTCCCCCTAGGCATGCCAGGACCATGGCGGCCGGTTCCCACCCTTGCTGGGCCGGCTCGTACTCTTCGGGTCCCTCCGATGATTGCTCTTCCCCTAGGGCAGCGGCCGCTACCTGGCGGGGCTTGGGTGTTTGATTTAGCGGGCAGTTCGGGTCATTGGCGTAGTGGCCTGGTCGCTGGCACCGGTGGCACGTGACGTTGGCTCGGTACCCAGGCCGCAACGGGGGGTTGCCCCGGCCGGCCGGAGGCGGGGTGCTGGCCACGGGTGTTGTTGGTAAGGCGTCTCTCCCTCGCCCCTGGCCCCCTCCTCCTCCCCGAGGACGGTGCTGGCCTTGGTTGCCTCTGTTCTGGTCGTGGGGCCCTCTCCGGCCCACTCGGGTGCTTTCCCACCGGTCAGCTTCGGCGGCGAGCTGCCGGGGGTCGGTCAGCTTACTGTCGAGTAGGTGCTGCCGGAGCTCGACGAAACAGTTGTTTGACAGGTGCTCCCACACCATAAGGTTGAAGAGTTGTTCGTAAGTGGCGACCTGACTTCCCTTGATCCACCCTTCGAATGCCCGGCTGAAATAGTTCACGTATTCTACCCAAGTTGTACCTGGGATCCGGGTGCAATCTCTGAACCTCTGGCGGTACATCTCGGGCGTGAGGCCGTAGCGGGTGAGGAGGGCAGCCTTCATGTGGTCGTAGGACGACATCTGGTGATCGGGGAGCTGCAGCAGGGCATCGCGACCCTCGTTGATAAACCTCCCCCACAGTCCGGCTCCCCAATCACTCCGGTCGATTCGGTGGGAGGTCATTGCGATCTCATAGGCTTTAAACCACTGTTGTATGTCGTCTTCTCGGACATATTCGCGGACAACATCCTTGGGGATGTGAACTTTTTTCTCACTTGGCCCCGGGGTGTGTGGTCGCTCAGGCACCCCCAGTTCCTTATTCTGTTTGCGCAGTTCTATTTCCGCTAGTCGGCGCTCGTGCTCGAGCGTTATTTTTTTCTCTTCCAGCTCTCTCTGTCTCTGCTTTTCTTCTCGTTCCTCTCGAAGCCGCATATGCTCGAGGTTAAGTTTCTGTTCAGCCAACTTGAGTTCCCCATCCATCTTGAGTCGTGCCATCTCCAACTCGTGTAATCTGACTCTGTCTCTTTCTCGGATCTCCTCTTGCGGGAGGCCCGTTCCCCGCTCCTCGGGAGCCGTGGCGTTCCCCTCTGGTGTGATGCTGGTTTGGTCTGGTGTGACGCTGCTTTGGTCGGAGGGTCCTGTGACCCCCGTTTCTGTCCATGACTCCAGAGCGCGCTTTAGATCATCCTTGGTACTCAGGCCGGTGGTAGCAATGCCAAGTTCTATGCAAAATTGTCTCAGTTCGCGGTGGTTGTATTCTTCTAATTTCTCCATTTGGAATTTCTCGGTGGAGCTGCTCTCTTTGGTCGACATCGTGTTTTTGTCGTGGGGTGAGCTACTCTCTGTACGATTACGCGTTGATTCGGATCGCGCCGCTGGCCACCAATGTTAGAAAAGGTAGACGGACCGGGAGGGCCGGCCGGGGTCAGGGGGAGAGGTCTCCGGGGAGAGCCGTCTCCAGCGATCGTACAGACAAGTAACTTCCCCCCCCACAGACAGAGATCACACACGGATAAGGTTCAGTGTTCTTTATAGGTACTTAGTTATGATACGGTAGAATGGTACAAGGAGGTCTGGACGCAGGGGTCCCCTCGATTAGAGTCTCGGAAGGTAGGGAAGGGGGTAGCGGGTCAGTCTATTTACCAATCAGATAGTTCGGATGAGATGATGACGAGCTCACAATCCTCGAGCTTGGTGTTTAGGCAGTACGGTCCGCGGCAGCGCCAGCAGGTCCCGGTAAGGATGGTTGATACAACGGGCCGCGGCAGCGCCAGCAGGTCCCCGGAAGATGTACGGTCCGCGGCAGCGCCAGCAGGTCCCGGTGAGGATGGTCGTTACAACGGGCCGCGGCAGCGCCAGCAGGTCCCAGGAAGATGACGGTCCGCGGCAGCGCCAGCAGGTCCCGGTGAGGATGGTCGTTACAACGGGCCGCGGCAGCGCCAGCAGGTCCCAGGAAGATGAAGGTTGCAGAAGGCCGCGGCAGCGCCAGCAGGCAGGACGATGGTTCGCAAGAGCGGGCTACGGCAGCGCCAGTAGACCGTCAGGGTTGAGTTCACTCGGTGTCTCTCGACTCCAGGATACAACTGCCTTCCTGCTCCGGAGCTGCCTTAGTTATAGGGCTGGTGCCCTTTGATGTCCGGGCCCTCGCACTGGGAGGTCGGAGGGTCCGGGATGAAGGTGTCCAGACACCCAGCAGGGGGTGGAGCCAGCGCCTGGGGGCTGCTGGAGGCGATCGGCACCTGGCGGGGGAAGAGCTCTTGACGCTTCGTTCTCCCATTGACCTGCCAAGTGGTCCGCTCACCTCCTGGGTGGATGGTGGTGCCGGGATGTCGGGCCGGCCAGGCCCGGGGTTAGGGTCGAGGTGAGGCCACGCGGCCGCGTGGTGCAGGGCCCAAGATGGCGGCTTGACCCGGCCGGGGAAGCCGGTGGGGCTGGGCCCCGTGATGAGTAGGGGTCCGAGGGCAGAGGGTCCGTCGGGAGACGGAGTACAGGGGCTTGTCACGGGGGTATGCCTGGTGGGCCGGGGCTCGGGCCCTGTCGTGCGGGGGGGGAGCAAGCCCTCTGTGTGGCCTGTCCAACAGTCATGTCACTGCCTAACGAACTAAGAGAGCCAAAGAGAACACACACTGTCACGCACATCCCAGGACTGATAGGAATGTTCAGGTGCTGGGCTAGCCACCAAGATGTTGTCTGTCATGGAAGGAATAGGGTGGAGTTCACACAGATACAATGGCCACAATTGTGAGTCAGGTGTTCAAATACCCAGCAGAACAAGTACCATATGTGTACTAGGCTGGGATTACACACATGCATTGTGCGGAAAAGGGACCACTTATCCATGAAGGCATGGCAAAATACTCTATACACAAGTACAGTGAGTACCAAGGATGGCACAGACGATGCAGCCGGACACATTGCTGAGCAGGCATGGCCAGAGTTGAAGGGATCCATCACCAACAAAGGACATGTAGACACAGGGCAACACAACAATTGTGCAACTCTCTGCAGGGGAGATGTCAGGTGCCACAGAGGAAGGAACACCCCTTGGGACAATGTCTACAAACACAAAGAGCATACACGACAAATAATCTTTGCAGAGATTGTGTGATGGCACGCAGATACCAGGTTCCACCCCATGAGCAGCAGACTACAACATTTCCCTGAAACATAACACATGCCCACAACCCCAACTCCTGTAGCATCAGCATCAACATCAATACCTGAAATGCAAGACTTTTCCAACGAAAAAGAAAATGCTTTATTCAGCATGAAAATAATAATGTGTAAACAAGACTATTCACAAAGGCCAATGGCCAGTCCATATCATCAGTCCTTGGGGGGGACACATGGCCATGCGTCTCCCCTAGCTTGCCTGCACATCACAAGACTGTGTCGTCGACTGTGGGGGGGGGCATCATGTGGGGAAGGACCAGGCACCGCAGGGACAGGAGGGGGAAGGGTAGGTGTTGTGGGTGCAGGGACGGACGACTCCACCACAGGGGGTGGGGCAGCGCCAAAGGTAGAGGCGAGCTCAGCGCTGCACACTTCTGCCAGTTCTTCAAGCATCTCCCCTGCACCCGGAGAAACAACAGGCCCCAAGGAGGGGGGGGGGTCGGAGGGATGGGTTGCAGCGCTACTGGGGGAGGTGGTGAACAGGCTGGGGGACTTAACTCCCCTACCGGTGGAGTGCCGTGTCCGTTTGCGTCCAGGTGAACTAGTGGGGCTTAGGCCCAGCCCAGCAAAGTCGGCCTCCTTCTCCGAATCTGGGGCAGGGGAGCCAAGGGGAGTGACATCGGAGGGACTGGGGAGTGAGTCATGTGGATGAGGACTGTGGCTGCTTGCCTGCCTGTGTGCCCCAGACCCAGTGGGTGTGCCTGCTACCCCCTGAGTGTGCGTGTCAGGAGGTGTGCGCTTGCCCTTATGTGGTGGTGTGCTGCTTGTGTCTGGTGGGGTGCGTGTGTGTGGATGTCTGGGTGTGCTTGGGACAGGCATGGGTGTTGGACTTGTGGATGGGCCAGGGGTAGGGGGGGAGGCAGCGCTGCAGGTGACTCGCTACTGCCATCAGTAACGAGTCCAGGGACCTCAGCAACATCCATTGGTCAGACATCGCTGATGACATGCCCTTCATGTACGACACCATCTGGGTCAGCAGTCTGGTGTGGCCATGGAGGACAGTCAGGATCGATGTCTGCCCAACTTGCAACTGCCGCTGAATGTCCAGAGACTCGGCAGTGAGGGCAGCAAGGGGGACAGGGGCAGGGGGTGCGGTGCCTGGCACAAAGGAGACACGGTGTGGCCTAGCACGGACAGAAGGGACCCGAGCAAGTTGGAGGGCGGTGATGGAAATGGAGGGGGCGGCGAGAGATGTACTGCTGCTTTCAGCTGTGGGAGCAGCCTCCGCCCCCTCTGGGAGCTCAGCCTCGGACCCGTCTGCCTCGTAGTCAGTGTTGGTACTGGGCAGGTCCTCCGCCTCACTCCCCTCGCCCTCCGTGCCACTAGATTCCACCGACTCCTCAGCAGTGGTGGCACCACTGCTCGATCCCTCCTCCACGTCCGTGCCGGTGTCTCACTCGGTGTCCTCCGATGATGCTGTGGGCAAGGTGAAGAGACAGGAAAAAATCAGTCACCTGTATACATCTGACACATGAGTCCAAACAAAATAGGCAACAGTGCATATCAGGAAAGGCATCAGGAGTAACATCTAGGATACTCCCCACATATGTAAGCCCTGCACTCCCCAGTTGGTTGACGCGCCATGCCACTTGCAAACAATAAAAATTAGGACACAACAGCAAATAACTTGAAATCACAAGATCATGAGAAGCTAGTGTCTGGGATCAGTTGAGCACAGCAAGACTATGAAGGCATGCCACCTCTTGTTCACTGGGAAACAAACAGTATTGTCGCACCCAAGGCCAAATACCACATGCCAATGCAGAAGGTGTCCCCACACTCAGAGATCTGTGAGTACTTTTGACACCTCAAATAAATACATTGTGACTCCTGGAGAATCACAACCCTTTACAAAATGGACATGTCTAGCATGTGTGAATGTGGCACTCTGTGAACACAACACACATGTGTCTGTATAGCAGAAGTCACATAAGGAGGTGCACACCAAACTACATGTACACAGTCATTTTCTGAGCTGCCAGACACATTCAAATCAGCCACTGTTAGGCAGAAATGGCGTAGCAGTAAGTACATATACATGGCACCACGGTGGTCTGGATGACTTGACACTCGTAAGTTGGTATCAGCAACAACCAAGGACTAACCCAAATGCTAGCACACTGTGGGAACATGTGTATGTATGAACTCCAAACAAGTGTTGTTCAAACTGTGCCTTACTTTAAAATGTGCCAGCGTGTCCCTGGAAAGTGTAAAGGTGGTGTCATGTGCACTTCCTTGGGAGACATCTGTCATGCAGGCACATCATTGTCCTTCACAACCAAACAACAAGGTCAAGCATATGAAACATTGAGACATGTTGGCAAGTGTAGTGAGTGCCAATGGACATTTTCCCAGAGTAACAACTTGAATAATGTCATTTGTCACATGGCTATCCGTCACCTCATCACACAGTTGGCTACACATATGACCTACTGACTGTCATCTGGAGGGGCACACATGTCCACACCCAGGACAATGCATAAGCTAATGGGCCTGCAATTGTTTAGCACAAAAGCCTAGCTGTACTGTGGGTTCCCCCCCATGGCAAGGCAGAATGTACCCACAGATGTCAGCACACAAAGTCCCAACTGTGTAGCATCTGAACCACACACAGGTGCCAAAAATGTCCAAGCAGGATACATGATTGCCAAGAACTGACACAGGCAATGAAGCACCAACAGCAAGCACATGGCCAACATCACTGGGGCACTGCACGATGACTTTCTGTACTGCGAATCATCACACACAAGTCAGAACTGGCAATGAAACATCAGGGTTGAACATGTACGCCCCTCCCGCGCACACCCACCCATACCTGAGTCAATGTGACTGATACCAATCAAGAAGTGAAAGTTCTTATTCAGGGTTACAATAACTGTGCTTGAAAACTAGCTTCATTAACACGACATCACCTTGTAGGGCTGGCAAAACATATTGGTCACAAACAAACATCAACAGATTGTTGTGAATAGCCACACAGGCACTGCCCAGTGTGAGTATGCACAAGCAAACTGCTGTATCCCTGTCCAGTGGGCAAATGTATCACACATGTGAAAACTACTACCTAGGCCAGGGAACAATGCCACAGAGGCAGAGCCATTATGAACCCACAGTGAATGTGCACAGTGTTGGATGACACACATGAGTAGGAGGGCAGGCTGTGACAGGGGACTGTAGTGTGCACGCTGCTCCATGGTCCTGGAATGAGCTGACTGTTACAGGAGCAACCGTCCCGGCACTATGCATATATCCCACTCATGCACATCATGTCTGAGGCCACAACATTGGTAATGCATGCAGCAAGTCTGTTCATTTGAAACCTCACACTCCTATGTTGGGACTCAGCATCAGTGGCAACAAATATGCACCCCCTAAGACTGTACAGGACAGGGCACAGGCAGACCACCCCCACACATGATGCTGAAAGCAGTGTGCACCTTGATAAACTGGCAGCCTAGATGACCATGTGCAATAGTGATAACACACAGACCAGGTAACACATGTCAAGGAGGGGAAGGGAGGAAGAACAGCACAGGTTGACTGTGGGGGAACAGGATATGCACTGCACATATATACCCTGGCAGTGTCTCCAGGCGACTGAGCAGCAACAAAAGCTGGTGACACACAACAAACACACATGTACCTACCCCCTTCCTGCTGCTGTAACTCCTGTATCCGCCTATCCAGGTCAGGGAAGACCACCGCCAGGACACGCCGCATCTGGTGGGTCAGGCACCGGCACCCGCCATGCTTGTGAGGAGCCTCCTCCTTCAGCATGACCCGGGCGATCCTCCGGGTCCAGCACCGGATGTCCTGCCATCTCTTCCTCACTTGTGGCAGGCACCGACTGCGACCCTCCGCCGATTGCACGGCCTTGACGGCATCCTTCCAGATCTTCCCCTTGTGGTAGGGGGATACCTTTGTGGATGACAAAGTGGGACAACATCACTACACCTGCACCATGTCTCAGAGACACACAGTTGAACATCTTAGATTTGTAGAACAGGGCATAGTATGCTGGCAAGTAATAGCACCTTAGTCATAGGGACTTTTTCCACTGGGGACGCACCAATGCACTACATGGCATAGTAAGTACACAGGTGGCATGAGGGGTGCGAACCAATCCCTGATCATGGCACACACTGTGCATCCCAAGCAACACAAGGCTGATGGACAGCACCGCAAAGCAGTCACATGCCCCAGGCCACTGACGAAACCTCAGCAGAGTACACAGACACCCACAGGCACACATCAATCACCTGCCATTGGCAACAGCGGATGCAAACCTCACTCTGCACATGTGCCACTTGCTGGGGGGGGGTCACAGGTGTGGGGCTAGCTCAGCAAGTCAGACACACAGCACGGCTTACTTCACACATCAGATGGATTGAGCAGTTGCCTCCTCCATGCAGCTGTGGTGCAACACTCCACATAGACACTCATCCGCATGACTAGAAACATTCACACACATCAATGTCCAGGGGGCGTACACATCATTTGGACACTCACACCTCTCTCACCACAGCTCCACTTAACTCTCACACACATCTGTGGGTGCAGTCACCTGTAACACCGGGGTGACCACTGAATCACCGCAGGACAATAGAATAAGAATGCCCAAGAGGATTTGACTGGCGGAATGTGCCATGCACTATGCAGTGAATGTCACAGTAAGCACAATGCAAGTGAGGAGTGCACACATGAACTACATCAAGCCCTGCATGAGAGACATAAGCCACCCCCCCCCTCCCGGGACTCACTCCACCCAACATTGCATGTCTGTGACACCTGGCCACAATGCCAGAAGTGACAGACACAATAAAGGTGCACAGGCAAAGGTACTGAAGTCAGCACTCACCTGCTCCCCTGGTCGACCATACAGCATGGGGTACTGTGGGAGGATCACATCCAGCAGGGCCTCGTTCTCCTCCTGGGTGAAAGGCTGGGCCCTCTCCACAGTCCTTGACATGGTGCCAGAGGGAGACAATACAGCAGCAGTGGTATAGACTGACATGTTGTGCAGGCAAGTGCCCTCTCATGGGTTCTGCCTGCCTTATATCTGCCTTGCTGGCCTATTTCATTTACAGGAGTACAGAGTGATTGGTCAGACTCATTTGCATCCTACGTTTCCTCCAATCCCTTTAAACATACACCAGTGACAGCCTTTGCATCTTTCGATTTTGCAGCATCATGTCAAGTCAACAACCACTTTGCAACAATGTTAAATGTGGCCAACTGATTTTTCCAGATCACATAATGTAAAATTTTGAACTTGAAACTCGGTATCCATGACAACCAGCATGCATTTAGGCCCTAATTCTTGTCCCTCATGTGTCCAAATTGTAATTCTTAAATCCCCACACAGGTACGGTGCTTTTCACATGTACCCCTAGGGCACCATCACTACAGTGATACGGGCCGTACTCACTCGTGTACGGGCCGTACACGCGTGAGTACATGCCTATCACTATCGTTGGGGGTACCGTAGGGCTAGTGATACGGCACGTACTCACGCGTGTATGGGCCGTACACGCGTGAGTACGTGCCTATCACTATCGTTGGGGGTACCGTAGGGCCTAGTGATAGGCACGTACTCACGTGTGTACGGGCCGTACACGCGTGAGTACGTGCCTATCACTATCGTTGGGGGTACCGTAGGGCCTAGTGACAGGCACGTACTCACGCGTGTACGGGCCGTACACACGTGAGTACGTGCCTATCACTATCGTTGGGGGTACCGTAGGGCCTAGTGATACTGCACGTACTCACGCGTGTACGGGTCGTACACGCGTGAGCACGTGCCTATCACTATCGTTGGGGGTACCGTAGGGCCTAGTGATAGGCACGTACTCACGCGTGTACGGGCCATACACGCGTGAGTACGTGCCGTATCACTAGGCCCTACGGTACCCCCAACTATAGTGATAGGCACGTACTCACGCGTGTACGGCCCGTACACGCGTGAGTACGGGCCCTACACACACCCTCAGAGCGTGTGTACTGCGTTTCACTGCTTACACTGGTGATAGGAGGCGCACACGAAAGGAATGGAGGTGTCAGACTCGCACAAGGCTGTACATCAAGTCATTGTCAGTGCAGTCCTTCATGTGCAGGTCCTAGGTGTGTCAGGCAGTGATGTGGCACATGTCTCCTCATGTTGTGGCACATAGATGTGTGATGAGCTGTTTACACATGTCATGTGTGATGGGGCACTACGTGGCACACTTCCCCTTCACACTTTGCACATGTGTGCATGTGCGACACACGTGTCAAGCACTGCATCACTGGTATGGTACAGTCAGCAACACCCGCAACTGTCCCCTGATGGCAGGTACACGGATAATTACACCTCACATGTGACTCCCAGTGTGCCACGAGGTGACTATGTCATGTGTGTGTCATGTGTTCCCATGAGCTTTCCGTTGGTGTTCCGTCAACTCCATCTGCTGTTGCAGCATCCAACATGTGTCTGTGTGCATATGTGCATGACACACATATACGCACACCATGCCACATGTGGACTCACACGTTACATGTGTCATGATGGTTTGAAGATGACTTCCTGACATGAGGCAATATCTGCGTTCTCTCAATGTCTGTGACATCAGTTTTGACATGGACCCCTTAATGGAAATGTGTGTCATCTGTCCATTTCCAGATAACATGTGACCTGTGCGTCTAGACTCCTGCCAGCTGTCTGTATGGCATCCTTCAAATGCTGATATGTGGATGTCTGTCACTCATGTAATGTGTCTGGCTTGTCACTTACACTGGCCAACAGCTATTTCATGGCATGTCACGTCAACATTGCCATGCAACTATTGTGGCTGGCTCTTCGTAGGAGTATCACCTGGCTGGCCCACGTGTCCTGGATGTATTGCACAGCACAGACTCTGTATGAAGCAGAAGTGTATTAGCTGTTGAACATGTGCTCACCTCAGTGACATTGGTGTGGTAATGTACTCACTCTTCGTTATTCCTTCCAAATCTCTGCAGGGCACCGCCTCTCCCCAGACGAATGCCAGACCTGGATGCCATACGTGAACATGACTGCATACGCAGATACCGCTTCTCGCAAGAGTTGATAGAGGACTTGACCCGTCGGCTTGCACCACACCTCCAACCACAACACAGGTATCCTACAGCTCTGACCCCCAAGGTGAAGGTGATGGCAGCCCTACATTTTTTTGCCACCGGCACGTTTCAATTGACCATAGCTGATGTTGGTGGCATGTCCCAGACAATGTTCAGCCGTGTCCTGCATGATGTTATAGAAGCCATGTTGGTGCACCTGGATGACTTCATCCATTTTCCCACTCGTGAGCAGTTGACAGGTGTCAAGGGTGAGTTCTATGCCCTGGGAGGGATGCCTCATGTAATTGGGGCCATTGATGGGACACATGTGGCTTTGGTACCACCACAGGCACAGGAGGTAGCCTATAGAAACAGAAAACATTACCACTCCATTAATGCCCTTGTGGTGTGTCTTGCTAACATGCTGATTTCCCATGTCTGTGCACGTTTTCCAGGGTCCGCACACGATGCATACATCATGAGGCGTAGCAGGGTGCCAGAAATGATGCTGCAGCTGCACGCGGAACGAGCATGTCTTGTTGGTGGGTATACTCTGTTGGTCCTGTGTTCAGCGCTATCTTTGTATCTTACGGCATCTCCTGACCCACTTCTTCACATGATGTTTCCATGTAGGGGACTCTGGCTATCCCAACATGCCATGGCTGATGACGCCTCTCCGCAACCCCAGAACAGCTGCAGAACACCGGTACAACATATGAAAAATATATAGTGCCTTGGGATGGATATAAATTTGATTACATGAAGAAATAGTTTAGTTATCTCTATCAAAAGTACTTCATTTTAATCGAAAAAATCTATATATATTTTGTGAAATCAATCCAGAATCCAATGTGCCACAACCACCAAAAAAAATTTAGAGTAATGTAAGTCAAAAAATATTTATATGGTAGTTATAGTACGTTTTTCTTCACATTCTTTCAATACATATATACATCTTTGTCTCTTAATCACAATCTGCAATTGTCTATCTCTCCATAACAATATGCAATTGTCTCTTTGCCCTACTAATCAAAAAGGATGTTTACAATGATTTAAATCACATTCCTTGAATGAAAATCACTCTATTAAAGCAATACAATGGATTGTTTTTTCACAAATACATTATTAAGTGTTCTTTTAACTGTTTCGTCACAGTTAAATTTCATCTGAGTGTCTCCAAAATAAATGTCGACGCGTTTCAGCCTATATAATTTTAGGCCTCTTCAGGACTAGGGCAGTCAATTGCGCATGTTCTCAATTCCACCTATAAACCAAATATACTATTTAGTGTATATATACACATACAACTAATAATATTTACATCTATCTACATACCAACACATACTTAGGTAAAACAAAGTGTATTTACACCAGTACATTGTTTTAGTACTTTCTCCTCTCTGGAGTGACGTATTACGAGCGATTAGTAGATGCATACCACCAAATTGTGAATCTTTAAAACAATAATAGCAACAGTGCCCAAGTTAGTGTGTTATGTGGCCGAGAAAGATAGTAAACCACTAATTCCTTTATGTGACCAACTTCATTAAATAATTATTTCAAAATAATTGCAAAATAATTGCAAAATAATTGCAGCCAATATACGTACATCAAACTCGGTCTGTCCACTGCAATGAAGTTCATGAGGAAAGTAAAGTGAACTCCTATCTATCCCAAAGTTATTGCGTAAATGGGGGACGGCTCACACATATTAGTGCTTAGTCAAAACGAAAGTATCTTTAGTTGTTTCTCCTCGAGTCTGTTTCTTCAAAAACGTTAACCTGAAAATAGCGAAACACTGGACCTAAATATATAAACATTCCAGCTCACTGGTGACTTCGCAACAATGTATTATAAGCTAATCTAAAATGTACCTGCTCAATCTTGTTTTGAAAACTGAACGTCTCTAGGACCCGGCCAATATCGAATCACGCCGTCTGGACAGACTAAAACAACAAACAAATGAAATCGGATATCTAGGAGAAGGAATCAAAATTAAATCCTCGTTCTGTAAAAAGGTCTATATTAATTAATAACACCGGTACAACGACACCCATGGGCAGACGAGGCGCGTGATTGAGAGGACGTTTGGACTCCTGAAGAGCAGATTCCGGTGCCTCCACAAGACCGGCGGCGCCCTCCCATATGCCCCGGTGAAGGCCTGCAAAATCTTCATTGTGTGCTGCATGCTGCACAACATGGCAGTGGAGAAGGCCGTGCCACTCATCCTTGATCCGGATGAGCAGGATCATCCACCCGTGGAGGATGAAGGGCTCGAGCACGAGGCAAGTGAGGATGAGGATGAGGATGAGGATGAGGACATCCGGAGTCAGCTTATCCGCAACTTCTTCTCATGATGGTGAGTCCCTGTGTCTGAGTGTGCACGCTTTGAGCCTTGTGTGGCATGTGTTGCAATGTGTGTGTCGAGCTGACTGTGTGCTAAGTGACTTGGAGGTGTGTTCTGATGTGTCATTCAAGTGATGATGACATTCCACACATATTAGCTGGGACACTAAATTTGTTAAGGGTATGGTGACAACATCATTCCTGTAGAGTACATGTACATGTCTGCGGATTACTAGCTCTTCGCTGAATTGTTGTGTGTCTGTCCTCCCCAGGTTCTTGCGGCTGTCGTCTGCTCAAGTTATCATTGCCCTGCTGCTATTCCTCATGAGTATTGCAACGTGTGCTGGATCAGAGTTACATGCACAGACATGGTGAAAAGTCTTTTGGGGTAAGGAGTGCAGCAAAGCATTTTGTGGGTGGTACGTGTTTGTGATATGTGGGGACTGCTCCTGTGCATGTTGTGTTACCATGCATACATGTCGACTCACCATGGGCCACATGACGTGTTGCATGGCTCCCATGAATTGATGGTCACCCTTCCTGACAGTCATCTGTAATGGTGTGTGGATTCTGATGAAGGCATCAATGTGTGTATAACGTCTCGAAGGAACATACGGGATGCTAATGGTGGACATAGTGTGGGACATCCCCATATAAAGCTCAATGGGGAATTGTAGACTCTCCGTGTGCAGCAAGGGGTGTTAGGCTCAACCCCTTCACTTGTGTGCCAGCTCAGTAGGATTTACACATCTGTGTGTTGAAGGGGGTGTCCAGTGTAGGTCACACATGGTCAGCCAAATGACCTGTGAGTCTGTTCCAATTGATGCATTTCCCTTAGTGTGAGGCTGACTAATAAAGGTGTTCGTCACACTCCAAGGTGCCTCATCTCTGTCAATGCAGGTCTCTTGCCACTTTGCATGCGGCATATCTGGCACAGTTGTGGAAGATTATGCATAGGAGTCCATGTGTAGTTTAGCAACATGCATGCAGTTGCTCATGGGTTAGGCTCCCTATTGGGCATGAAGTACATGGTCGTGTATGTTTTTTGGCATGTTGGTCCACACAATGGGCCATCAACAGCTGCTGAGGGTGTGTCTCCTGTGCGCAGGTCGGCCTTCAGTTTCCTGATCCGGTGTCATGCTTCTTTGGTGATTGTGCATGCATTGTCTCTGGGTGTGCCATGTGACACTGGACACTCCTTACTTTACACACGCGCCTGTTGCAGTTGTCCTTCTGACATCCTAGTCTATGTGTGCAAATTCTGTCATTTTGCAAGGAGATGCCGCCTGCTGCTGCGGCCCCTGCAGCAAGGGCCAACAGAGTATCCAGATTTGGCAACACACACGCCTCCAGGATGCTCCTCACTTCCTCCCTCCACCCATTCATTTTGCTGTCCTCAGCTTGTCTATGCCACTGTTGCCGCCACGCGGTGCCAAGGCTGGACCATCAGCACATGCAAGGTGCACATTGCACCACCATCCTGTCGTGGCATTACCCACATCACACTACAGTCTGATGTATCAGCCACACTCCGAGCTATGTCCATCCGCACATCTAACGCCTGCTGTCAAACATACCCTGGGCACACACACGACACCTTTGCATGCTGAGTGTGCAACTCCAACGGCCTACACTGCGCTGCCCCGCCTTCCAGGCCCTGTCACACCAACCAGGTCACGTCCATAATACTCCCCACCGGCTCTGTAGCCCAGCAAGGGCATGGAAGTGGGACTCAAGGCTTCAGCATGTAGTATGGTGTCATCGTCTGGGACATGGCACAGGTATCATCTCTGAGCATGTCAATCTACAGAGTGTCCAGGACCCCCCTCTCCACCATCACATGCGCACAGCACCTCATCATCAGCTCGTATGCCATTGACAGCCAGGTGCTCCTCACCCTCAACAATGACACAGACATTGGCAGTTCCATCATTCAAGTATACATGAGATCTATTGATGAATGACTGCACACGAGCCACCTGAGGCTGGACTTGTACAGGACTGAGGTGAACATCTGAGGATTGTCCCCTTCCAGCTGGGTCAAGTGCCTGTGTTCCACCCGCAAGAGCCCTGCACAAGCACCCAGTGGCCACAAACACAAGATGGTGTGCATCATGTTTGGCTCGCTCACATATGCCATGCTAGTCCACAGCATCTGTACCTCATGCTACAACGCTGTCTGCATTATGCACATGATCCACAGATAGATCCACTCCAAGAAAAGACAGACCATCCCCCAGGTCCATGACAACATCCGTGTCAAATACTGCCCTACCCTCTACGGAGCAAGTACATCCAAACTCCCAGGAAACTGGTCCACTTCCAGGGGGCATCTGCACACCTCAGATTCAACACCCTGCGCCCCAGCCACCTCACCGTCCACCATGGCTAGCTGCAATGGATCACTGTCTGCTGCAGGGTGACCTCCACACTCCCCACCCACACTCAGGAGGCAGTCCACAACCCCGACCCCAACCAACCTTGTACGTCTGTCATCCTAGATCCTGTTGGGCCATCTCCGTGCATCCAACCTTGCCCTGGCCACCGTTCTTCACATCCACCGTACTCCAGCATACAGGACATTGTTCTCCACCTGGCCACACATACCTGGGACTCCCTCCCCGGGAACCTCCACATGAGCCATGACCTCTACGCCTTGATGATGATCTCCCAAATAGGTCTCTCCACACAGTTTAGCAAGCCCCCCCTCAGCAGCCAGAGGCCATCACAGGTGAGTGTTGTGCCTACATTGAATGATACCTTGTGACCCATGTGTGTCCTGTACCAGACTCTGATCCCAGGGTATGGATGGCTGGAGTTGGTTCAACACTCAGGCATAGTTTGACATTTCCACACACATATGTCGTTGAATAATGCAAAATGACAGGAACGTATCATGTCCAAAGTGAAATATTTATTTACGGTGGGGTAAGTGGTTTGGTAGATGCAATTAGGTGCATTGGAAGTCATCAGAGTCCAGACCACAGTGTTGGTCATCATTGGTCAGACTGTGACCAGCAAGTCCATGTGGCAGAGAATGTCATTGGATGAGGTGCTGCTGTTGCGCCAGAGGGCCAGGTGCCAGGCCAGGTGACCTGGGAGATGGGGATGGTCCGCTGACTCTCACGGTCTTTTCCGTGGACGACCCACCTTCCTCCGGGGACCCTCAGATGCAGGCCTTGATGATGCTGGGGACGCTCCGTCAGATGAATCCTCCTCCTCCTCCCTCTCTGTGTCTGGTGCTGGTCTACGCCTAGTGACACAGGGAGGGTTTGCCAGGCTTTGGGCGATCTGACGGAGTGATTGGCTCACGTCCCTGTGCACCGCCAGGAGCTCAGCCAGTCTTGCCTCCATCCGTCCTTAGTGTTGTTGATGACTGGCATGATGCTCGACCTGCAGGTTCTTAATCTCATCGAGGGTCCCCTGCATCTCTGAGAGTCTCGACACGACCTGGTTGATGCCTCTGGTGTCACGCCGTTATGAGTCCAGGATGTTGCGTATGTGTGACATACCGGTGTCCTGAGCTGGCTGGTCAGGTTCGCGCCTCCGCCTGCCTCCACTCCCACCACCCCTGCCCACTTGAGCCTGGCCTGCCCTTGTGGGCACATCGGGTCTACGGGACCCCTGAGGGATGGCATTTGCAGGGTTGCCTGCTTCCTCCTTGGTGCCCGGAGAACCTTGTCCCTCCTGGTCAGACTGGCTCTGTTGTTCAGTGCGAGCAGGGCTCCTGGGTGTGTCCTGGGATGTGGCAGGAATGGGGGGGGGTTGGCACAGATGTACCTGACGCAGGTGCTGCAGGGGCTTGGGCACCAGAGGGTCCAGGTTGGTCGGGGTCATCCACGGAGTGGTGAGAGTCGTCGCTGCCGGTGGGATCGTCTTCACGCGGTGCCTGGGACTGTGATTCTTCCCCCCAGTGTTGGGGGGAGATCGACGACGTTGCCCTGTGTGTGAGAGAGAGAAAATGTTAATGGTGTTTCATGCGACATCTATGTTTCATACATATTCAAGTTGACACAGTTCCTCCAGGTAGTTGGATGTGCCTAGCCTTCCTCTCAATGTCCACTTGGGGATGGGTATGTTGCGGGGGACAGATTGGGATGTTCTCCTGAGTGTTTGACCTGTAGATTGTTTGGTCTGATGTTTATTTGGCTCTGGATCGGTCTTGTTGTGTCACATGTCCATTGTGGGAGTGTGTAAATCCGTTGCCTGCCCCGGGTGTGTGTGCTTGTGTTAGAGGGGGGGGTTGTGACCGGGCCTGCTGTTGTGTGTAGTGTGAGTTGTCATTGGGTCTCCCAGGTGATGTGTCTGTCCCCTCGTGGTGCATGCTGGCATGACAGTGAGTGTGAATTCCTGTGCTAGATACCTGTGCTTGTGGAGTTGGTGTTTGAGTGTACAGTGGTCCCAGGAGGGCCTTGTGCTGCATACAGCAGGACCAAGTGTCATCTACCTTGTCAGTACTTTGCCAGTCCCTGTGCATTGTGCATAGGTATGTACCTATGCCATATGGGCTGAGGGCATTGGTGTCTGCGTCTCATTTTCAGAATGTGTTGTGTGGAGCCCACACTCCCAGCCTCCCGGACATCCAGTCTTGTGTTTGTGGTTGTTGTAGGCTTGGACATCGCCTTGCCTTGACTTGTGAAGGGTGCATGGAGACGTTAGTGGCATGAGCGTGGTTTTTGAGTGTGGTTGTTTGCGGTGAGTGCTTGGGGGAAGTTGCATGCATTTGTTGTATATGTGGTGTGGACCCCATTGCCCCCATGTTACGTAAGTTGTTTGTGTACTCACCAGGCTCTGCGACTCCTTCGACTCCGTGTACTCCCACTGGCGGCAGCAGGGCCATCACCTTCTCCTCCCAGGGATGGTAGTGTACGCGGTCTGTGGGGCGGCCCACCTCCAGTGATGTTAGTCTGGACATATTCTTCATTCATTTTCCTCTTGACCGCCCTGCGCAGATCGTACCACCTGGCTTGGCATTCATGCCTGGTCCTTCGGATGGGCGCAACAGCATTCACCTTATCGACAATCCTCTGCCACATGGCAGATTTTTCAGCTATGCTGGTCTGTCTGACCAATGTTCCAAACAGCTGTGGCTCGACTCTGATGACTTCGTTGACAAGGAGGTCCAGCTCCGCTGTTGTGAACTTTGGATTCTTGTCGGTGGGCATGGTGTGGGGTGTGGGTGTGGGTGTGGATGGTTGTGGGTGTGTGGTTGTGAATGTGATGGTGTGTGTGTGAATGTGAAGAGGGGGATGTTTGTGGAGGAGGTTGTGTGAAGGTGTGTGAGTGAAGGTGTAGTGGAGGTATGAGTGATGTGGAGTAGTTTCTATGTGGAGTTGTTTCTCAGTGGGGTCTGGCAGCAGTGGGTCTGTTGCAAAGGCTCATGGGTTGTGTGTGTGGGCCCTTTTTATTGGTCCATTTTTGGGTGTGGCTGTGTTTGAATTTTGGTGGGTGTGTTATAAGTGGTGGTTGTGATTTGGGGCTTCTGTTTGCCTGTTTGGATGTGCCAGGTCAGCCATTGAGATGTATTTTGTCAAGTAGACGTGTTTTGTGGTGTTGTGCAAGTCGAATTGACCCTCCTTGTGCTGTTTTACAGTGCCCTGGTTCTGTAAGAGTCATTTTCGCGTAGGTACGATCCGTACATACGCGATGGTGGGTGAGGGTACTGGGGTACGGTGTTGGAGTGCGGCGCATACATGCGGTGGGGGTTCGGTGCGTACACGTGCGGCCCTGGGATACGGCGTGTACATGCGGAGGTACGGCACGTACATGGGGGAAGGCGCGTACATGGGGGGGGCGCGTACATGGGGGGGAGGGCGCGTACATGCGGTGGGGGTACGGTGCGTACAGGTGCGGCCCTGGGGTACGGCGCGTATATGCAGGGGGGGGTAAGGCGCGTACATGCGGTGGGGGTACGGTGTGTACACGTGCGGACCTGGGGTACGGTGCATACATGCGGAGGTACGGCTCGTACATGCGGGGGTGATGCGCGTACAGGGGGGTACGGCGCGTACATGGGGGGTACGGCACGTACAGGTGCGGGGCTGGGGTACAGTGCGGTCAGGGGGGTAAGGCGTGTACATGGGGGAGTACGGCACGTACATGGGGGTACGGCACGTACAGTTGCGGGGCTGGGGTACAGTGCGGACAGGGTGGTGTACGGTGCTGACATATTTGGGGGGGCTGTACGGCTCGTACACGGGCATAAGTTTATCCGTGTACATGTGTGCTACTGCGTTGGCTCTGTACGGGCCTTTTTACGTACGATTGTGTATTCGGACGGATGGTCAGGATCGTACTTGCTCGCTCGGACTTGTGTTTTATGATTTGCACGTAAAAATGCCCGGCTCACTCTCGTACACTTTTCCCGACGATATTCGGACGTGAAAACTTTCCGACGCACTCTCGTAGACTTTTCCCGACGCTATTCGTAGTTATTTTTCACGGACGAATCGTAGTTGGCGGTTTGTACGGTGCTTCTACGACTCGTACGTAAACAAATACGGATACGGGTCGTACGCAAATTATTTTTAACGGATCGGAATCGGCACCTAAATATTATTTATTGGTATTGAAAATTAATTTTGTGTTAATTAATTATTAATTGCTAATTAATTTGTATTAATTGATTCATTGAAAATTACATTAATTGTGTGAAATTTAATGTGGAGTGTTGTGTGTTTACTGGGGAATAGGGTGGGAAGTATTTAATATTATTAAAATAATGATAAATTTTTATTTTATTTATTAATAAATCATTATTTAATTACAATAATAATTTAATGTATAAGTATGTTATTTTAACACCTACGCTATCCAACTCTTTCCCTACTGTTGCACTCACTGGAGTGATAATAGTAAATTCTACCCCTACTCTTTCCAACGCTTTTACTACTGTTGCACTCACTGGAGTGGGAATAGTAATTTTTACCCCTACGCTATCCAACGCTTTCCCTACTGTTGCACTCACTGGAGTTGGAATAGTAAGTTTTTACCCATACACTATCCAACGCTTTCCCTACTGTTGCACTCTCTGGAGTGGGAATAGTAATTTTTAACCCTACGCTATCCAACGCTTTCCCTACTGTTGTACTCTCTGGACTGGGAAGAACAAGTTACTTACCTTTGGTAACGCTTTTTCTGGTGGATACAGTATCTGCCTGTGGATTCCTCCCCTTGTGAATATCCCCTGCGCCAGCAACATTCGGAAACTTTTGTAGCAGTCCACGCCGTTGAGGTCGAAGACGACGTCACAGAGACACGGCTCCGCACGCGACTCCGCTGACGTCACCGGCTCCATAAGAAGACCTCGTTGGCGTGATGACGTCAGTTCCGCCCTTTTTTCCGTGCCTTCGAGGCACCCGGACGGACTGACAGCAATATATACACAGTATACACAGTACATAATATACAAGCAACACACACAGTGTGGAGAATAAATAGAAAGGCAAAAGAAATACACTGCCTTTGATAGCAACAAATACATTTTGAAACCCCATCATATACTTAAGGTATACAAGGGTGGATAACGGGGAGGCGGGTGGGTCAGTGAGGAATCCACAGACAGATACTGTATCCACCAGAAAAAGCGTTACCGAAGGTAAGTAACTTGTTCTTCTGATGGATACATCTGCCAGTGGATTCCTCACCTTGTGAATAGATTCCCACAGCAGTCCCACTCCCGGAGGAGGGTCTCCACCCTTCTATACCAGAAAGTCCTGAAGGACGGAATGAGCAAAGTGTCCGTCCCTCCTCACCTCAGTGTCTAAGCAATAATGTTTTGCGAAGGTGTGGAGGGAGGCCCAAGTTGCTGCCCTACAAATGTCCTCCACAGGAACACCTCTAGACAAAGCCGAAGTGGAAGACTTAGCTCTAGTGGAATGGGCACTTAAACCCTCTAGAGGCTCCTTACCAGCCAAAGAATAGCATATCTTGATGCTCAAGACAATCCATCTGGAAAGGGTGCGCTTGTGCACCGCTCTGCCTTTCCTGCAGCCAACAAAGCCCACGAAGAGCTGATCATCAACTCGAAAGTCTTTTGTCCTGTCCAGGTAGAAGCTCACCGCCCTCTTAGGGTCCAAGCGGTGAAGTCTCTCCTCCTCCTTGGAAGGGTGAGGAGGAGGAGGATAGAAGGAAGGAAGGGTAATGGACTGCCCCAGATGGAAGGGAGTTACCACCTTAGGCAAAAATGCAGCCCTGGTCCTGAGAACCATTCTATCAGCATGAATGGTCAAGAACGGGGGTTTTGAACTTAGAGCTTGAAGCTCACTTACCCTCCTTGCCAAGGTGATTGCAATGAGAAAAACCGTCTTAAAAGACATCAATCTCAAGGGGCACTTGTGTAAGGGCTCGAAAGGAGAACCCATAAGATAAGTCAAGACAAGGTTTAAGTCCCATTGAGGCACAATAAAGGGAGTAGGAGGAAACCTGTTTGTGAGGCCCTTGAGAAATCGTAGAACAATAGGTGATTTGAATAATGACGGCTGATCCGGCAAGCAAAGGAAAGCCGACATAGCCAATAAGTATCCCTTTACAGTGGCCACAGCAAAGCCTTGCTGAGCAAGGGAAAGGGCAAACTGCAGAATGTCAGATAAACGAGCCTTCAAAGGATCAATTGACTTCTCTCCACACCAGAGTACAAATTTAGACCACCTATAGGAATAGATAGATTTGGTGGAATGACGTCTGGCAGACAAAATTACATCTACCACATCAGGTGGGAGAGAAAAATAATTCAGGTTGCCCCGTTCAATCTCCAGGCATGAAGGTGTAAGCTCTGGAGGTGGGGGTGTAGAATCTGCCCCTCCGACTGCGATAGGAGGTCTGCCCTGAGAGGGAGACGGAGCAGTGGGCACGAGGAGAGGTGGAGAAGATCTGTATACCATACCCTTCTTGGCCAATCCGGGGCGATAAATATGACTTGGGCCCGGTCTTGCAAATCTTCCTCAGAACCCGAGGAATCAAGGGTATGGGAGGAAACGTGTAAAGGAGATGTGAGTCCCATCTCAACTGAAACGCGTCCCCCAATGCTCCCTGCATCGGATACTGGAGACTGCAGAATGACAGGCAATGAGCGTTCTTGTGAGTGGCAAACAGGTCCACCCGAGGAGTTCCCCACGCCCGAAAGACGTGACCAACCACCTCCGGATGAAGCCTCCACTCGTGGTCGGTGGAGAACTGCTGACTGAGACTGTCTGCACGTACGTTCAGAACACCGGCCAGATGATTTGCCATCAGACAAATCTGATGATCCTGAACCCAGGACCAGAGACGCAGAGCCTCTCTGCAGAGACAATGGGACCCCACTCCCTGCTTGTTGACATACCACATCGCGGTGGTGTTGTCCGTCAGGGCCCGAACCGACTGACCGCGAAGGGAAGGGAGGAAGGCCTTGAGCGCCAAACGTATCGCCCGCAATTCCAGAAGGTTGATGTGAAGCAACCTTTCCTCCGGAGACCAAAGACCCTTGATCTCCAGATCCCCCAGATGAGCACCCCACCCTAAAGTGGATGCATCCGTAACCACTGTGGCCACAGATGGAGGAAGATGGAAGGGCTTTCCTTGAGACAGATTGCCCTCCACGCTCCACCAAGACAGATCCGCTGCAGCTTCTCTGGAGATCCTCACAGACTCCCTGAGATCTCCTTTGTGCTGATAGCACTGCCTGCGGAGGCACCACTGGAGCGCCCTCATGTGCCAGCGTGCATGGTTGACCAACAGAATGAAGGAAGCAAACAGACCGAGAAGGCGAAGGACCTTCAGAACTGGAACGACCGCTCCATTGTAAAACAAAGGAATCATTTCCTGTATGTTGAGAATCCTTTGAGGAGGAGGGAATACTCGACACACAATAGTGTCCAGTACCGCATCTATGAACAGGTTGCGCTGAGAGGGCACCAGGTGAGATTTGGGCATATTTAGCGAAAAACCCAATCTAAACAACAGCTGAGTTGTATCCTGCAGATGATGTAGCACCTTCTCTGGCGACTCCGAATTGATCAGCCAGTCATCCAGATAGGGGAAAACCGAGATCCCCGACCTTCTGAGATGGGCTGCCACCACTGCCATCACCTTCGTGAAGACTCGGGTGCAGTAGTAAGACCAAACGGAAGGACCGCAAACTGATAATGTTGCGACCCTACCGTAAACCGGAGATACTTCCTGTGCGACTTCAGGATGGGGATGTGAAAATACGCATCCTGCAAGTCGATCGACACCATCCAGTCCTCCTGATTCAGCGCTTGAAGAACCTGAGCAAGGGTGAGCATCTTGAACTTCTCTTGCTTTAGAAAAAGATTCAAGATTCTGAGGTCCAATATCGGACGCAATCTGCGGTCCTTTTTCGGAATCAGGAAATACCGGGAGTAGCATCCCTGACCCTTCTCCTGCTCTGGAACCACCTCTATCACACCTTTCTGTAATAACTTCAGGACTTCCTCCTGTAGGAAAAGATGGTGGTTCTCTGAGCAAGCCCCTTGAGAAGGAGGGTAATTTGGAGGGAATTCCCGAAAGGGAAGGGCGTACCCATTTTCTACAAGATCTAGAACCCAAAGATCTGTAGTTACAGATTCCCAATCCTGTAGAAAATGGGTAAGCCAGCCCCCCACAGGACGAACATGATCCAGAATGGCGGATCTAGGGCTGCTTTGCGGTGGAAGGAGGGGTTGAAGAGGAAGAGGAAGAGGAGGAGAGTTGACGACCACGTGAGCGACCCCTGATTCTACCTCTGTATCCCTTATACAGAGAGCTTTGCTGCTGTTGCTGCTGTTGCTGTTGGGTCTGCCTGTAGGAACGAAAGGTTGCCCTTCCGAAACCCCTGTATCTTTTAAACGATCCCCTTGACTGGGATTCAAGGTCCAAAGACTTAGCCGTAGCCTTGCTTTCCTTAAAACGTTCAAGAGCAGCATCCGCCTTTTTGACAAACAATCCAGAGCCATCAAATGGCAAGTCCAACAGTGTTGACTGTACATCCGGGGAAAACTCAGAAGACTTCAGCCATGCACCCCTCCTAGTGGCAACAGAAGACCCCATGACTCTTGCCACTGAATCCGCCGTGTCCAGTCCACTTTGTATCACCTGACGTGCTGCTGCCTGGGCATCCGTCAAGACCTCATTAAAGCCAACCCTATCCTCCTCAGATAGTTGTTGTGCCAGTTTCTTTGCAGAGTCCATGAGTGCATGAATATAGCGTCCCAAAAGGCAAGTGGCATTTGTTGATTTAAGGGCCATGCTTGCCGATGAAAAGACCGTTTTAGCCGACTGATCTAGCTTTTTAGCCTCTCTGTCACTTGGAACCTGAGGAAAAGCACCCTTAGATTTTCCTGAACAAGCAGCCTGAACCACCAGGCTCTCAGGCGAAGGATGTGATGTTAAGAACTCAGGGTCCCCTGGAGCTGCCCTATACCTCCTAGCAACTGTCTTAGAAACTGCGGGAGCAGAAAAAGGCTTACGCCACACCTCCATCACAGGATCTATAATGGCCTCATTAAAAGGCAATAATAGCTCTGAAACTGTAGTAGGAGAATGCAGTACCTCTGTTAGAATATTTGATTTAAATTCAGTAGTAGGCATCTGAAGATCTAACAGTTCAGCTGCTTTCCTAATGACTGCATGATATGGAGCCACATCCTTTCATCGGAAGGTGGAGTAATTTCCCACTCAGGAGACAAATCCAATCCACTAGCCTCTTTAAGTTCTTCAAAAACTTCATCAGACTCCACAAGCTCTCCTTCTTCTGCTTCTTCCAGAAGATACCTTCGCCCATCAAGCACCCTTTCAGCTTCCCTCCTGGACCGGATTCGTACAAGCGGCGGCGGCGGCGCCGTTTTCGAATCCGACGGCGCTGGAGCCGGCGTCGAATGTGGATCCACAGGAGCAGCTGGCGTCGAACGAGGTCAAGCCGGCGCTGGTGAAGAAGGGAGCGACGTCGATGTCCTCGGCTCCGGAAAATGCCAAGACCGCGTTGCCGGAAAAAATGGCATGAAGGGGGACTGCGGATAGGCTTGAGGCACCCCCAAACTGAAGGCCATGGGACCCATCGGACCCGAAGGTGCACCAGTGGAGTACATGACTCTCGAAAACACCCCGTACATAGCATTTAAATAATGCATGGGGTCCTGACCCGGTCCAGGGAATGCAGGGTACTGATCTGGCACCACCAGACTCGGGCCAAACGGCACCTGCGGTGGAATTTGTGGTATCAAAGGCTCACCCGGTGATTGAAGGTCCTCAACCGGAGCCGGGGACGGAGCCGGAGACGAAGCCGGAGCCGGGGATGGTACCGGCGTTCGAGATGGAGCCGGCGCCGGAGATGTAGCCGGAGCCGGAGAATGAACCGGTGAATTCACAGGAGAAGAAGGACCAGCAGGCGAATACGGAACGGGTGAAGGAGACACAGAGTCCTTATGGCGTCGAGCAGGCGACTTCAACTTCGGAGCCGAACTCTTGTCAGAGTGACGTCGAGAAGAATGTCTCCTCTTCTTTTTGTGCTTCTTGGATCTTGAAGCATGCCCCGAAGTCGACTTCGACGCTGACCTCGACCTCGATCGTGACCTCGACCTCGTTCTCGACTTCCTCCTTCCTCTCTTCTCCTTTTTCATCCTTGCGATGAAGAGTTCGCCTCCCTTTCCTTGAGAGCCTTGGAGCTCATCTTGCGACAGCAAGAGCATCCATCCACATCATGGTCAGATGATAAACACCATACACAGTCGTCATGTGGATCCGTGATCGACATATGTTTTCCACATTCACACCAGGGCTTGAAGCCCAATTTCTTTGTCGACATTTTTTCGAAAAAGGAACAGAGGAATCCAGTAGAAACACAAAGTAACAGTGAAGCTACAGATAGAGATTCCCGAAATCCGTTGGCGTCGACGGCGCGGAAAAAAGGGAACTGAGGTCATCACGTCGACGAGGTCTACTTATGGAGCCGGCGACGTCAGCGGAGTCGCGTGCGGAGCCGTGTCTCTGTGACGTCGTCTTCGACCTCATCGGCGTGGACTGCTACAAAAGTTTCCGAATGTTGCTGGCGCAGGGGATATTCACAAGGTGAGGAATCCACTGGCAGATGTATCCATCTGAATAGTAAATGTTACCCCTATGCTATCTAACGCTTTCCTTACTGTTGCACTGTGTGGAGTAAGTATATATATTAATTTATACGTATATGTTTCATTTATTTTAACATTATGGTGCCGATTCCGATCCTGTAAAATCCGGGTACAAATGGTCGTAAGGAGCGTTTTCTCCGTCCGACTCGTACCCGGGAAAAACACCTTACAAACTCGCAAGTACGATTCGCACAGAAATACCATTTCCGTACGAGTCGTACAAAAGACCGACCGGCAAAAAAATACATACAAATCTGAATCTGGACGGCGCATACGTGACGTCCGGACGGAGTCAGGCAGCGTTTTACGGACCAGCAAGTACGATTCGTGCCTACGTCACTCCGCACGTATCATTTTGTACGGCAGGCAAAAACTCCCGTGAAATTGAGGACGACGCGTAGAAGGAGCACCGGTACCCGACGGACAGCGATGGACCCCAACCTACGCGTCATCCCGGCCCTCATAGCCTACGACCTCGTGTTCAGAAACCAACGCAGACGCCGCAGAAGGTCAGAACAACACCCAGGGGCAAAGGGGGGTGGGGGGGCTGGGGCAGGAAACATTACCCCCACCCAATTACAAATATACATATGTCCTGCACAGAAATGACCTCCAGGGTCTGGTCACTGGGGGGGCGTGTCCACCAATCCCTACCTACCTCCACAACGGAAGTGGACGTCGACTTGTACCCGTCACCACTACAATGGTGGTACGGCCCGTACCCACACCCCCCAGAGCGTGGGTACGGACCGTACCACGCATACCCCTATGTCACCGCCACAATGGTGGTACGGCCCGTACCCATGCCCCCAGAGCATGGGTACGGGCCGGACCACGCGTACCCCTACGTCACCGCCACAATGGTGGTACGGCCCATACCCACGCCCCCAGAGCGTGGGTATGGGCTGTACCACGCGTACCCCTACGTCACTGCCACAATGGTGGTACGGCCCGTACCCACGCCCCCCAGAGCGTGGGTATGGGCCGTACCACCATTGTGGCAGTGACGTAGGGGTATGCGTGGTACGGCCCGTACCCATGTCCCCCAGAGCGTGGGTACGGGCCGTATCATGCATACCCCTACGTCACCGCCACTATGGTGGTACGGCCCGTACCCACACCCCCAGAGCATGGGTACGGGCCGTACCTCGCGTACCCCTATGTCACCGCCACAATGGTGGTACGGCCCATACCCACGTCCCCAGAGCGTGGGTACGGGCCGTACCACCATTGTGGTGGAGACGTAGGGGTACGCGTGGTACGGCCCGTACCCACGCCCCCCAGAGCGTGGGTACGGGCCGTACCACCCGTACCCCTACAGTCCCATTACATGATGGATACAAGGCGTACACACGCCACGGATGTAGGTTTACGGCTTGGTGCAGCACATCAGCTGTAAATTGGGGGTGGTGTATGCCCAGGACAGCAGTGTACCACAGCAAGGGCGCAAGTGGGTGGGTGGGTGTTTGCAGAGGAATACCAGCAGTGGACAGGGACATGTGTGTGGGTGCAGAAGACTCCCAGCAGTGGACAGAGACATGGAGGTGGGTGCAGAGGACTCCCAGCAGTGGACAGAGAAATAGGGGTGGGTGCAGAGGAATCCCAGCAGCGGACAGAGACATAGGGTGGGTGCAGAGGAATCTCAGCAGTGGAGAGAGACATGGGGTGGGTGCAGAGGACTCCCAGCAGTGGACAGAGACATGGGGGTGGGTGCATATCAACACTAGCAGTGGACAGAGACATGGGGGTGGGTGCAGAGGACTCCCAGCAGTGGACAGAGACATGGGGGTGGGTGCAGAGGAATCCCAGCAGTGGACAGAGACATGGGGGTGGGTGCAGAGGACTCCCAGCAGTGGACAGAGACATGGGGGTGGGTGCAGAGGACTCCTAGCAGTGGACAGAGACATGGGGGTGGGTGCATATCAACACTAGCAGTGGCCAGAGACATGGGGGTGGGTGCATATCAACACTAGCAGTGGACAGAGCCACAGGGGTGGGTGCAGAGGACTCCCAGCAGTGGACAGAGACATGGGGGTGGGTGCAGAGGAATCCCAGCAGTGGACAGAGACATGGGGGTGGGTGCAGAGGAATCCCATCAGTGGACAGAGACATGGGGGTGGGTGCACAGGAATACCAGCAGTGGACACAGACATGGGGGTGGGTGCAGAGGACTCCCAGCAGTGGACAGAGACATGGGGGTGGGTGCATATCAACACTAGCAGTGGCCAGAGACATGGGGGTGGGTGCATATCAACACTAGCAGTGGACAGAGACAAGGGGGTGGGTGCAGAGGACTCCCAGCAGTGGACAGAGACATGGGGGCGGGTGCAGAGAACTCCCAGCAGTGGACAGAGACATGGGGGTGGGTGCAGAGGAATCCCAGCAGTGGACAGAGACATGGGGGTGGGTGCAGAGGAATCCCAGCAGTGGACAGAGACATGGGGGTGGGTGCAGAGGAATATCAGCAGTGGACACAGACATGGGGGTGGGTGCAGAGGACTCCCAGCAGTGGACAGAGACATGGGGGTGGGTGCATATCAACTCCAGCAGTGGACAGAGACATGGGGGTGGGTGCAGAGGACTCCCAGCAGTAGACAGAGAAATGGGGGTGGGTGCAGGGGACTCCCAGCAGTGGACAGAGACATGGGGTGGGTGCAGAGGAATCCCAGCAGCGGACAGAGACATGGGGGTGGGTGCAGAGGAATCCCAGCAGCGGACAGAGACATGGGGGTGGGTGCAGAGGACTCCCAGCAGTGGACAGAGACATGGGGGTGGGTGCAGAGGAATTCCAGCAGTGGACAGAGACATGGGGGTGGGTGCAGAGGACTCCCAACAGTGGACAGAGACATGGGGGTGGGTGCAGAGGACTCCCAGCAGTGGACAGAGACATGGGGGTGGGTGCATATCAACACTAGCAGTGGCCAGAGACATGGGGGTGGGTGCATATCAACACTAGCAGTGGACAGAGACTCAGGGGTGGGTGCAGAGGACTCCCAGCAGTGGACAGAGACATGGGGTGGGTGCAGAGGAATCCCAGCAGTGGACAGAGACATGGGGGTGGGTGCAGAGGAATCCCAGCAGTGGACAGAGACATGGGGGTGGGTGCATATCAACACTAGCAGTGGACAGAGACATGGGGGTGGGTGCAGAGGACTCCCAGCAGTGGACAGAGACATGGGGGTGGGTGCAGAGGAATCCCAGCAGTGGACAGAGACATGGGGGTGGGTGCAGAGGACTCCCAGCAGTGGACAGAGACATGGGGGTGGGTGCAGAGGACTCCTAGCAGTGGACAGAGACATGGGGGTGGGTGCATATCAACACTAGCAGTGGCCAGAGACATGGGGGTGGGTGCATATCAACACTAGCAGTGGACAGAGCCACAGGGGTGGGTGCAGAGGACTCCCAGCAGTGGACAGAGACATGGGGGTGGGTGCAGAGGAATCCCAGCAGCGGACAGAGACATGGGGGTGGGTGCAGAGGAATCCCAGCAGCGGACAGAGACATGGGGGTGGGTGCAGAGGACTCCCAGCAGTGGACAGAGACATGGGGGTGGGTGCAGAGGAATTCCAGCAGTGGACAGAGACAAGGGGGTGGGTGCAGAGGACTCCCAGCAGTGGACAGAGACATGGGGGTGGGTGCAGAGGACTCCCAGCAGTGGACAGAGACATGGGGGTGGGTGCATATCAACACTAGCAGTGGCCAGAGACATGGGGGTGGGTGCATATCAACACTAGCAGTGGACAGAGACTCAGGGGTGGGTGCAGAGGACTCCCAGCAGCGGACAGAGACATGGGGTGGGTGCAGAGGAATCCCAGCAGTGGACAGAGACATGGGGGTGGGTGCAGAGGAATACCAGCAGTGGACACAGACATGGGGGTGGGTGCAGAGGACTCCCAGCAGTGGACAGAGACATGGGGGTGGGTGCATATCAACACTAGCAGTGGCCAGAGACATGGGGGTGGGTGCATATCAACACTAGCAGTGGACAGAGACATGGGGGTGGGTGCAGAGGACACCCAGCAGTGGACAGAGACATGGGGGTGGGTGCAGAGGACTCCCAGCAGTGTACAGAGACATGGGGGTGGGTGCATAGGAATCGCAGCAGTGGACAGAGACATGGGGGGTGGGTGCAGAGGAATCCCAGCAGTGGACAGAGACATGGGGGTGGGTGCAGAGGAATATCAGCAGTGGACACAGACATGGGGGTGGGTGCAGAGGACTCCCAGCAGTGGACAGAGACATGGGGGTGGGTGCATATCAACTCCAGCAGTGGACAGAGACATGAGGGTGGGTGCAGAGGATTCCCGGCAGTGGACAGAGACATGGGGGTGGGTGCAGAGGAATCCCAGCAGTGGACAGAGACATGGGGGTGGGAGCAGAGGACTCCCAGCAGTGGACAGAGACATCTGGGTGGGTGCAGAGGACTCCCAGCAGTGGACAGAGACATGGGGGTGGGTGCAGGGGAATCCCAACAGTGGACAGAGACATGGGGGTGGGTGCAGAGGATACCAGCAGTGGACACAGACATGGGGGTGGGTGCAGAGGACTCCCAGCAGTGGACAGAGACATGGGGGTGGGTGCATATCAACTCCAGCAGTGGACAGAGACATGGGGGTGGGTGCAGAGGACTCCCAGCAGTGGATAGAGACATGGGGGTGGGTGCAGAGGACTCCCAGCAGTGGACAGAGACATGGGGGTGGGTGCAGAGGAATCCCAGCAGTGGACAGAGACATGGGGGCGGGTGCAGAGGAATCCCAGCAGTGTACAGAGACATGGGGGTGGGTGCAGAGGAATCCCAGCAGTGGACAGAGACATAGGGGTGGGTGCAGAGGAATACCAGCAGTGGACACAGACATGGGGGTGGGTGCAGAGGACTCCCAGCAGTGGACAGAGACATGGGGGTGGGTGCATATCAACTCCAGCAGTGGACAGAAACATGGGGGTGGGTGCAGAGGACTCCCAGTAGTAAACAGAGACATGGGGGTGGGTGCAGAGGAATCCCAGCAGTGGCCAGAGGCATGGGGGTGGGCGCATATCAACACTAGCAGTGGACAGAGACATGGGGGTGGGTGCAGAGGACTCCCAGCAGTGGACAGAGACATGGGGGTGGGTGCATATCAACACTAGCAGTGGCCAGAGACATGGGGGTGGGTGCATATCTGTTAGAAAGGATAGACGGACCGGGAGGGTCGGCCGGGGTCAGGAGGAGAGGTCTCCGGGGAGAGCCGTCTCCAGCGATCGTACAGACAAGTAACTTCCCCCCCACAGACAGATACCACACACGGATAAGGTTCAGTGTTCTTTATAAGCACTTCTTAAGGTACGGTTGAATGGTACAAGGAGGTCTGGACTCAGGGGTCCCCTCGATTCAAGTCTCTCAAAGCAGGGTAAGGGGTAGCGGGACAGTCTGTCTACCAGTCAGGTAGGTTGGATGAGATGATGATTAGCTCACAATCCTCGAGCTTAGTTGGTACGGGCCGCGGCAGCGCCAGCAGGTCCCGGAAAGATGGTCGATGTACGGTCCGCGGCAGCGCCAGCAGGTCCCGGTCAGGATGGTCGTTACAACGGGCCGCGGCAGCGCCAGCAGGTCCCGGAGAGATGGTCGATGTACGGTCCGCGGCAGCGCCAGCAGGTCCCGGTGAGGATGGTCGTTACAACGGGCCGCGGCAGCGCCAGCAGGTCCCGACGAGGATGGATGTTGTAGAAGGCCGCGGCAGCGCCAGCAGGCAGGACGATGGTTCACAAGAGCGGGCTACGGCAGCGCCAGTAGTCCGTCAAGGCTGAGTTCTCTCGGTGTCTCTCGACTCCAGGATACAACTGCCTTCCTGCTCCGGAGTTGCCCCAGTTATAGGGCAGGCGCCCTTTGATGTCCGGACCCTCGCACTTGGAGGTCGGAGGGCCCGGGATGAAGGTGTCCAGACACCCAGCAGGGGGTGGAGCCAGCGCCTGGGGGGGCTGGAGGCGATCGGCACCTGGCGGGGGAAGAGCTCTTGACACTTCGTCCTCCTATTGACCTGCCAAGTGGTCCGCTCACCTCCCGGGTGGATGGTGGTGCCGGGATGTCGGGGCCGGCCAGGCCCGGGGTTAGGGTCGGGGCGAGGCCACGCGGCCTCGTGGTGCAGGGCCCAAGATGGCGGCTTGAACCGGCTGGGGGAGCCGGTGGGGCTGGGCCCCGTGATGAGTAGAGGTCCGAGGGCAGAAGATCCGTCGGGAGACGGGGTACAGGTGCTTTTCGTGGATTATGCCTGGTGGGCCGGAGCTCGGGCCCTGTCGTGCGGGGAGGGAGCAAGCCCTTCGTGTGGCCTGTCCAACATGCGTCCCCCCCAGCTGAAGGCGGGGAGAGTCACCCATCTCCTTGGGGACTCTCTTCGTCGAAGCGGAAAAAGCGGGACAGGCCATCCGCGTTGGCGTGGTCTTGGCCTGGTCGGTGCTCTACATTGAAGTCCATTCCCTGCAGGGAAATGGACCAGCGCAAGAGTTTTGGGTTCTCCCCCCGCATCTGCATCAGCCACTGCAGGGGTCGATGGTCGGTCTGTACCCGGAAGTGGGTACCGAAGAGATAGGGCCGGAGCTTTTTGAGGGCCCACACCACTGCGAAGGCCTCCCTCTCGATGGTGCTCCAGCGCTGTTCTCGGGCCAGGAGACGTCGACTGATGAAGGCCACCGGCTGGTCATGACCTTCGGGGTTTAACTGAGAAAGGACGGCTCCGATGCCGTGGTCGGAGGCATCGGTCTGTACCACGAATTCCCGACCGTAATCGGGGGCCTGGAGCACAGGGGCGGTGCACAGGGCGGCCTTCAGCTTCTCGAAGGCCGCTTGACAATCGGGGGTCCAGTTAATCCGCTTCGGTTGGTTCTTGGACGTGAGACCCGTGAGGGGCCCCACGATGCTGCCGTAGTCCTTCACGAACCGCCGGTAGTAGCCGGTGAGCCCCAAGAAGGCTCGGACCTCGGTCTGGGTGACGGGGGGCTGCCAGGACTGGATGGCAGCAATCTTAAGTTGTAGCGGGGCCACCAGCCCGCTTCCCACTTGGTGCCCAAGGTAGGTCACAGACCCTTGGCCAATTTGGCACTTGCCGGCCTTAATTGTGAGGCCGGCCCGCTGGAGGGCCTGCAGGACCTCTTGGAGGTGACGGAGGTGGTCGGGCCAGTGGCGGCTGTATACAGCGATATCGTCCAGGTAGGCAGCGCTGAACTCTTCGAGCCCCGCCAAGACCTGGTTCACGAGGCGTTGAAACGTGGCGGGGGCATTCTTCATGCCGAAGGGCATGACCTTGAATTGGTAGTGGCCATCGGGGGTAGAGAAGGCTGACCGTTCCTGAGCCCTGGGTGTGAGACCGATCTGCCAGTAGCCCGCTGTTAGGTCGAAGATACTGAGGTAGCGGGCGGCCCCCAGCCGGTCGATCAGCTCGTCTGCTCGGGGGATCGGATGAGCGTCGGTCCGGGTGACAGCGTTCAAGCCCCGGTAGTCGACGCAGAATCTCAGTTCAGGTGCGGTGCCGGGGGCAGCGGCTTTGGGGACCAATACAACCGGACTGGCCCAGGGACTGTCCGAGGGCTCGATGACCCCGATTGTGAGCATCTTGGCCACCTCCTCCTGTATGCAGGCCCGTACCCGATCTGGTACGCGGTAGGCCCGGTGTCGGACAGGGGGACTGTCCCCGGTGTCCACGTCGTGCAAACACCAAGGGGTGACCCCGGGGGTGAGGGAGAACAGGGTAGCGAACTGCAGCAGGAGGTTCCGGCAGCCCTGGCGTTGCTCCGAAGTGAGGGCGTCAGAGAGCCGGACCCCGTCCACGGAGCCGTCATTCTCCCGAGTCTTCAGAAGATCCGGGAGGGGTTCGGAGTCTTCCTCTGCCCCACTGTCCGTAGCCATCAGGAGGCTGAGTTCTGAGCGCACAAAGTGTGGTTTGAGTCGGTTGGTGTGGAGGACCCGAAGGGGGTTCCGGGAGGTCCCCAGGTCGATGAGGTAAGTGACGGGGCTTTTGCGCTCGACCACTTTGAAGGGCCCCGTCCACTTATCTTGCAAGGCACATGGTTCGGTGGGGGACATCACCCATACTTGTTGTCCAGGCTCGAACTCAACGGAGGAGGCATTGTGATCATACCACTTCTTCATGTCCTCCTGGCTGGCCTCGAGGTTCGCCTTGGCCATCTCTCTGAAGCGCCGGGTCTGATTGCGTAGGGCCAGGAGGTATTTGAAGACGTCTGGAGGGGTCTTTAGGGGGGCCATCTCCCAACCTTCTTTTACTAGGCTGAGGGGCCCTCGCACAGGGTGCCCGTACAGGAGTTCGAAAGGGCTAAAACCGAGGGACTTCTGGGGAACTTCGCGGTAGGCGAAGAGGAGGCACGGGAGTAGTACATCCCACTGGCGACGGAGGGGCTCTTCCAATCCCCCAATCATCCCCTTGAGGGTGCGGTTAAAACGCTCCACTAGTCCGTTCCCTTGGGGGTGATAGGGGGTCGTGAATCTGTAGGTGACCCCGCATTGTTGCCAGAGGGACTTCATGTATTTGGATATAAAGTTCGTGCCTCGGTCGCTGACGACTTCTCGGGGGAAGCCTACCCGGGAGAAGATCCCCATTAGGGCCCGGCCAACCACCGGAGCTGTCACGGTCCGTAGGGGCACCGCCTCGGGGTAGCGGGTGGCATGGTCCACCAGTACTAAGATGAACCTGTGTCCTTGTGCCGTGCGGGGGTCCAGAGGCCCCACGATGTCTATCCCCACCCTCTCGAACGGGGTGGTGACCACCGGGAAGGGTTGCAGAGGGGCTTTCAGCTTCCGACCACTCTTCCCGCTGGCTTGGCATGTGGGGCAAGATCGGCAGTGGTTCAGGACGTCGTTCCTCATCTTCGGCCAGAAAAAGTGGGTCACTAGGCGGCTGTACGTTTTATCTTGGCCCAGGTGTCCAGCCAGGGGGACATCGTGGGCCAGGTTGAGCAGAAAGTCTCTGAAGCGGAGAGGTACCACCAGTACTCGACCGGCCCCCAGCTCGGCGATTCTTTGCTCGCTGTATAGCAGGTCGTTATCCCAGTAGACCCAGTGAGTTCCGGTGGAGTCCCCTGCGTTCTGGGCGCTGGCTTGTTGGCGGAGTCCCTCGAGGGAGGGACAGGTCTTTTGTTCCTGGCGGAACTGTGCTTGGGTGGGCCCCCCCTCTTGACGCCACTGAGCCAGGTCAGGAAGGTCCTGGGGTTGCGCGTCCCCTTCGGCCGTCGGGTCTGGGAGGCTGGTCTCGTCGTTGTCTTCTACTGGGGCGACTGGGGGCGGAGGTGCTGGCCACTCTGGTTCTTCTGATCGAGGGACGGCACGGGCGGCCATGGACCGGGTGGTTATGCAGGCCCAGTCCGGGAGGCCCAGCATCCCCAGGTGCTCTCTTCTCTCAACGGTGGCCCACGGGGAACTCTCGAGGTCATTCCCCAGGAGGCAGTCCACGGGGGCATCGTCCCGGACCGTCACCTTCAACAGGCCGGAGACCCCTCCCCATTCGAATGGAACGCAGGCCATTTGACACATACTTTCAGAGTTGTCTGCCGAGCGGACGGGGCAGAGAATGTTCGGCAGGATCTGCTCGGGCTTCACCAGGTGACAGCGGACGGCCGTCACACTGGCGCCTGTGTCACGCAAGGCCTCGGCTCGCTGTCCATTAATGGTCACCCACTGACCGTATTTCCTGGTGTTAGCGGGTAGGGGAGCCCGCGGGACCATGTCTCTTCCTCCTAAGCACGCCAGGACCATGGCGGCCGGTTCCCACTCTTGCTGGGCCGGCTCATACTCCTCTGGTTCCTCCAATGATCGCTCTTCCCCCAGGGCGGCGGCAGCTACCTGGCGGGGCTTGGGTGTTTGGTTCTGCGGGCAGCTCGGGTCATTGGCGTAGTGGCCGACTCGTTGGCATCGGTGGCACGTGACGTTGGCTCGGACCCCAGGACGCCACGGGGGGTTGCCCCGACCGGCCGGAGCCGGGGTGCTGGCCACGGGTGTTGCGGGCAAGGCGTCTCTCACTCGCCCCTGGCCCCCTCCTCCTCCCCGAGGACGGTGCTGGCCTTGGTTGTTTCTGTTCTGTTCGTGTGGCCCCCTCCGGCCCACTCGGGTGCTTTCCCATCGGTCAGCTTCGGCGGCGAGCTGCCGGGGGTCAGTCAGCTTACTGTCGAGGAGGTGCTGCCTGAGCTCGACGAAGCAGTTGTTCGACAGGTGCTCCCATACCATCAGGTTAAAGAGTTGTTCGTAGGTGGTGACCTGGCTCCCCTTTATCCACCCCTCGAAGGCACGGCTGAAATAGTTCACGTATTCTACCCAAGTTGTACCTGGGATCCGGGTGCAATCTCTGAACCTCTGGCGGTACATCTCGGGTGTGAGGCCGTAGCGGGTGAGGAGGGCAGCCTTCATGTGGTCGTAGGACGACATTTGGTGATCTGGGAGCTGCAGTAGGGCATCGCGCCCCTCGTTGATAAACCTCCCCCAGAGTCCGGCTCCCCAATCACTCCGGTCGATCCGGTGGGAGGTCATGGCGATCTCGTAGGCTTTAAACCACTGTTGTATGTCGTCTTCTCGGACATACTCGCGGACAACATCCTTGGGGATGTGGACTTTTTTCTCGATTGGCCCCGGGGTGTGTGGTCGCTCAGGCACCCCCAGTTCTTTATTCTGTTTCCGAAGTTCTATTTCCGCCAGTTTGCGCTCGTGCTCGAGCGTTATTTTTTTTTCCTCCAGCTCTCTCTGTCTCTGCTTCTCTTCTCGTTCATCTCGGAGCCGCATGTGCTCGAGGTTGAGTTTCTGTTCAGCTAACTTGAGTTCCCCATCCATCTTGAGTCGTGCCATTTCCAACTCGTGCAATCTGGTTCTTTCTCTTTCTCGGATCTCCTCCTGCGAGAGGCCCGTTCCCCGCTCCTCGGGAGCCGTGGCGTTCCCCTCTGGTGTGATGCTGCTTTGGTCGGAGGGTCCGGCGACCCCAGTTTCTGTCCACGACTCTAGGGCGTGCTTTAGATCATCTTTGGTACTCAGGCCGGTGGTAGCAATGCCAAGTTCTATGCAGAATTGTCTCAGTTCGCGGTGGTTGTATTCTTCTAATTTATCCATTTGGAATTTCTCGGTGGAGTTGCTATCTTTGGCTGACATCGTGTTGTTGTCGTGGGGTGAGCTACTCTCTGTACGATTACGCGTTGATTCGGATCGCGCCGCTGGCCACCAATGTTAGAAAGGATAGACGGACCGGGAGGGTCGGCCGGGGTCAGGAGGAGAGGTCTCCGGGGAGAGCCGTCTCCAGCGATCGTACAGACAAGTAACTTCCCCCCCACAGACAGATACCACACACGGATAAGGTTCAGTGTTCTTTATAAGCACTTCTTAAGGTACGGTTGAATGGTACAAGGAGGTCTGGACTCAGGGGTCCCCTCGATTCAAGTCTCTCAAAGCAGGGTAAGGGGTAGCGGGACAGTCTGTCTACCAGTCAGGTAGGTTGGATGAGATGATGATTAGCTCACAATCCTCGAGCTTAGTTGGTACGGGCCGCGGCAGCGCCAGCAGGTCCCGGAAAGATGGTCGATGTACGGTCCACGGCAGCGCCAGCAGGTCCCGGTGAGGATGGTCGTTACAACGGGCCGCGGCAGCGCCAGCAGGTCCCGGAGAGATGGTCGATGTACGGTCCGCGGCAGCGCCAGCAGGTCCCGGTGAGGATGGTCGTTACAACGGGCCGCGGCAGCGCCAGCAGGTCCCGACGAGGATGGATGTTGTAGAAGGCCGCGGCAGCGCCAGCAGGCAGGACGATGGTTCACAAGAGCGGGCTACGGCAGCGCCAGAAGTCCGTCAAGGCTGAGTTCTCTCGGTGTCTCTCGACTCCAGGATACAACTGCCTTCCTGCTCCGGAGTTGCCCCAGTTATAGGGCAGGCGCCCTTTGATGTCCGGACCCTCGCACTTGGAGGTCGGAGGGCCCGGGATGAAGGTGTCCAGACACCCAGCAGGGGGTGGAGCCAGCGCCTGGGGGGGCTGGAGGCGATCGGCACCTGGCGGGGGAAGAGCTCTTGACACTTCGTCCTCCTATTGACCTGCCAAGTGGTCCGCTCACCTCCCGGGTGGATGGTGGTGCCGGGATGTCGGGGCCGGCCAGGCCCGGGGTTAGGGTCGTGGCGAGGCCACGCGGCCTCGTGGTGCAGGGCCCAAGATGGCGGCTTGAACCGGCCGGGGGAGCCGGTGGGGCTGGGCCCCGTGATGAGTAGAGGTCCGAGGGCAGAAGATCCGTCGGGAGACGGGGTACCGGTGCTTTTCGTGGATTATGCCTGGTGGGCCGGAGCTCGGGCCCTGTCGTGCGGGGAGGGAGCAAGCCCTTCGTGTGGCCTGTCCAACAATATCAAAACTAGCAGTGGACAGAGACATGGGGGTGGGTGCAGAGGACTCCCAGCAGTGGACAGAGACATGGGGGTGGGTGCAGAGGACTCCCAGCAGTGGACAGAGACATGGGGGTGGGTGCAGAGGACTCCCAGCAGTGGACAGAGACATGGGGGTGGGTGCATAGGAATCGCAGCAGTGGACAGAGACATGGGGGGTGGGCGCAGAGGAATCCCAGCAGTGGACAGAGACATGGGGGTGGGTGCAGAGGAATATCAGCAGTGGACACAGACATGTGGGTGGGTGCAGAGGACTCCCAGCAGTGGACAGAGACATGGGGGTGGGTGCATTTCAACTCCAGCAGTGGACAGAGACATGGGGGTGGGTGCAGAGGATTCCCAGCAGTGGACAGAGACATGGGGGTGGGTGCAGAGGACTCCCAGCAGTGGACATAGACATGGGGGTGGGTGCAGAGGAATCCCAGCAGTGGACAGAGACATGGGGGTGGGTGCAGAGGACTCCCAGCAGTGGACAGAGACATGGGGGTGGGTGCAGAGGAATCCCAACAGTGGACAGAGACATGGGGGTGGGTGCAGAGGAATCCCAGCAGTGGACAGAGACATGGGGGTGGGTGCAGAGGATACCAGCAGTGGACACAGACATGGGGGTGGGTGCAGAGGACTCCCAGCAGTGGACAGAGAAATGGGGGTGGGTGCATATCAACTCCAGCAGTGGACAGAGACATGGGGGTGGGTGCAGAGGACTCCCAGCAGTTGATAGAGACATGGGGGTGGGTGCAGAGGACTCCCAGCAGTGGCCAGAGACATGGGGGTGGGTGCATAGGAATCGCAGCAGTGGACAGAGACATGGGGGGTGGGTGCAGAGGAATCCCAGCAGTGGACAGAGACATGGGGGTGGGTGCAGAGGAATATCAGCAGTGGACACAGACATGGGGGTGGGTGCAGAGGACTCCCAGCAGTGGACAGAGACATGGGGGTGGGTGCATATCAACTCCAGCAGTGGACAGAGACATGGGGCTGGGTGCAGAGGACTCCCAGCAGTGGACAGAGACATGGGGGTGGGTGCAGAGGACTCCCAGCAGTGGACAGAGACGTGGGGGTGGGTGCAGAGGAATCCCAGCAGTGGACAGAGACATGGGGGTGGGTGCAGAGGACTCCCAGCAGTGGACAGAGACATGGGGGTGGGTGCAGAGGACTCCCAGCAGTGGACAGAGACATGGGGGTGGGTGCAGAGGAATCCCAGCAGTGGACAGAGACATGGGGGTGGGTGCAGAGGACTCCCAGCAGTGGACAGAGACATGGGGGTGGGTGCAGAGGACTCCCAGCAGTGGACAGAGACATGGGGGTGGGTGCATTTCAACACTAGCAGTGGCCAGAGACATGGGGGTGGGTGCATATCAACACTAGCAGTGGACAGAGACATGGGGGAGGGTGCAGAGGACTCCCAGCAGTGGCCAGAGACATGGGGGTGGGTGCATATCAACACTAGCAGTGGCCAGAGACATGGGGGTGGGTGCATATCAACACTAGCAGTGGACAGAGACATGGGGGTGGGTGCAGAGGACTCCCAGCAGTGGACAGAGACATGGGGGTGGGTGCAGAGGACTCCCAGCAGTAGACAGAGACATGGGGGTGGGTGCATAGGAATCGCAGCAGCGGACAGAGACATGGGGGGTGGGTGCAGAGGAATCCCAGCAGTGGACAGAGACATGGGGGTGGGTGCAGAGGAATATCAGCAGTGGACACAGACATGGGGGTGGGTGCAGAGGACTCCCAGCAGTGGACAGAGACATGGGGGTGGGTGCATATCAACTCCAGCAGTGGACAGAGACATGGGGGTGGGAGCAGAGGACTCCCAGCTGTTGACAGAGACATGGCGGTGGGTGCAGAGGAATCCCAGCAGTGGACAGAGACATGGGGGTGGGTGCAGAGGAATCCCAACAGTGGACAGAGACATGGGGGTGGGTGCAGATGAATCCCAGCAGTGGACAGAGACATGGGGGTGGGTGCAGAGGATACCAGCAGTGGACACAGACATGGGGGTGGGTGCAGAGGACTCCCAGCAGTGGACAGAGACATGGGGGTGGGTGCATATCAACTCCAGCAGTGGACAGAGACATGGGGGTGGGTGCAGAGGACTCCCAACAGTGGATAGAGACATGGGGGTGGGTGCAGAGGACTCCCAGCAGTGGACAGAGACATGGGGGTGGGTGCAGAGGAATCCCAGCAGTGGACAGAGACATAGGGGTGGGTGCAGAGGAATCCCAGCAGTGGACAGAGACATGGGGGTGGGTGCAGAGGACTCCCAGCAGTGGACAGAGACATGGGGGTGGGTGCAGAGGAATCCACACAGTGGACAGAGACATGGGGGGGTGCAGAGGAACCCCAGCAGTGGACAGAGACATGGGGGTGGGTGCAGAGGATACCAGCAGTGGACACAGACATGGGGGTGGGTGCAGAGGACTCCCAGCAGTGGACAGAGATATGGGGGTGGGTGCATATCAACTCCAGCAGTGGACAGAGACATGGGGGTGGGTGCAGAGGACTCCCAGCAGTGGATAGAGACATGGGGGTGGGTGCAGAGGACTCCCAGCAGTGGACAGAGACATGGGGGTGGGTGCAGAGGACTCCCAGCAGTGGACAGAGACATGGGGTGGGTGCAGAGGACTCCCAGCAGTGGACAGAGACATGGGGGTGGGTGCATATCAACACTAGCATTGGCCAGAGACATGGGGGTGGGTGCATATCAACACTAGCAGTGGACAGAGACATGGGGGTGGGTGCAGAGGACTCCCAGCAGTGGACAGAGACATGGGGGTGGGTGCAGAGGAATCCCAGCAGTGGACAGAGAAATGGGGGTGGGTGTAGAGGACTCCCAGCAGTGGACAGAGACATGGGGGTGGGTGCAGAGGAATCCCAGCAGTGGACAGAGACATGGGGGTGGGTGCAGAGGACTCCCAGCAGTGAACAGAGACATGGGGGTGGGTGCAGAGGAATCCCAGCAGTGGACAGAGACATGGGGGTGGGTGCAGAGAACTCCCAGCAGTGGCCAGAGACATGGGGGTGGGTGCATATCAACACTAGCAGTGGCCAGAGACATGGAGGTGGGTGCATATCAACACTAGCAGTGGACAGAGACATGGGGGTGGGTGCAGAGGACTCCCAGCAGTGGACAGAGACATGGGGGTGGGTGCAGAGGACTCCCAGCAGTAGACAGAGACATGGGGGTGGGTGCATAGGAATCGCAGCAGCGGACAGAGACATGGGGGGTGGGTGCAGAGGAATCCCAGCAGTGGACAGAGACATGGGGGTGGGTGCAGAGGAATATCAGCAGTGGACACAGACATGGGGGTGGGTGCAGAGGACTCCCAGCAGTGGACAGAGACATGGGGGTGGGTGCATATCAACTCCAGCAGTGGACAGAGACATGGGGGTGGGAGCAGAGGACTCCCAGCTGTGGACAGAGACATGGCGGTGGGTGCAGAGGAATCCCAGCAGTGGACAGAGACATGGGGGTGGGTGCAGAGGAATCCCAACAGTGGACAGAGACATGGGGGTGGGTGCAGATGAATCCCAGCAGTGGACAGAGACATGGGGGTGGGTGCAGAGGATACCAGCAGTGGACACAGACATGGGGGTGGGTGCAGAGGACTCCCAGCAGTGGACAGAGACATGGGGGTGGGTGCATATCAACTCCAGCAGTGGACAGAGACATGGGGGTGGGTGCAGAGGACTCCCAACAGTGGATAGAGACATGGGGGTGGGTGCAGAGGACTCCCAGCAGTGGACAGAGACATGGGGGTGGGTGCAGAGGAATCCCAGCAGTGGACAGAGACATAGGGGTGGGTGCAGAGGAATCCCAGCAGTGGACAGAGACATGGGGGTGGGTGCAGAGGACTCCCAGCAGTGGACAGAGACATGGGGGTGGGTGCAGAGGAATCCACACAGTGGACAGAGACATGGGGGGGTGCAGAGGAACCCCAGCAGTGGACAGAGACATGGGGGTGGGTGCAGAGGATACCAGCAGTGGACACAGACATGGGGGTGGGTGCAGAGGACTCCCAGCAGTGGACAGAGATATGGGGGTGGGTGCATATCAACTCCAGCAGTGGACAGAGACATGGGGGTGGGTGCAGAGGACTCCCAGCAGTGGATAGAGACATGGGGGTGGGTGCAGAGGACTCCCAGCAGTGGACAGAGACATGGGGGTGGGTGCAGAGGACTCCCAGCAGTGGACAGAGACATGGGGGTGGGTGCAGAGGACTCCCAGCAGTGGACAGAGACATGGGGGTGGGTGCATATCAACACTAGCATTGGCCAGAGACATGGGGGTGGGTGCATATCAACACTAGCAGTGGACAGAGACATGGGGGTGGGTGCAGAGGACTCCCAGCAGTGGACAGAGACATGGGGGTGGGTGCAGAGGAATCCCAGCAGTGGACAGAGAAATGGGGGTGGGTGTAGAGGACTCCCAGCAGTGGACAGAGACATGGGGGTGGGTGCAGAGGAATCCCAGCAGTGGACAGAGACATGGGGGTGGGTGCAGAGGACTCCCAGCAGTGAACAGAGACATGGGGGTGGGTGCAGAGGAATCCCAGCAGTGGACAGAGACATGGGGGTGGGTGCAGAGAACTCCCAGCAGTGGACAGAGCCATGGGGGTGGATGCAGAGGACTCCCAGCAGTTGACAGAGACATGGGGTGGGTGCATATCAACACTAGCAGTTGCCAGATACATGCGGGTGGGTGCATATCAACACTAGCAGTGGACAGAGACATGGGGGTGGGTGCAGAGGACTCCCAGCACTGGACAGAGACATGGGAGTGGGTCCAGAGGACTCCCAGCAGTGGACCGAGACATGGGGGTGGGTGCAGAGGAATCCCAGCAGTGGACAGAGACATGGGGGTGGGTGCAGAGGAATCCCAGCAGTGGACAGAGACATGGGGGTGGGTGCAGAGGACTCCCAGCAGTGGACAGAGACATGGGGGTGGGTGCAGAGGAATCCCAGCAGTGGACAGAGACATGGGGTGGGTGCAGAGGAATCCCAGCAGTGGACACAGACATGGGGGTGGGTGCAGAGGACTCCCAGCAGTGGACAGAGACATTGGGGTGGGTGCATATCAACACTAGCAGTGGCCAGAGACATGGGGGTGGGTGCATATCAACACTAGCAGTAGACAGAGACATGGGGGTGGGTGCATATCAACACTAGCAGTGGACAGAGACATGGGGGTGGGTGCAGAGGACTCCCAGCAGTGGACAGAGACATGGGGGTGGGTGCAGAGGAATCCCAGCAGTGGACAGAGAAAAGGGGGTGGGTGCAGAGGACTCCCAGCAGTGGACAGAGACATGGGGGTGGGTGCAGAGGACTCCCAGCAGTGGACAGAGACATGGGGGTGGGTGCAGAGGAATCGCAGCAGTGGACAGAGACATGGGGGTGGGTGCAGAGGAATCCCAGCAGTGGACAGAGACATGGGGGTGGGTGCAGAGGACTCCCAGCAGTGGACAGAGAAATGGGGGTGGGTGCAGAGGACTCCCAGCAGTGGACAGAGACATGGGGGTGGGTGCAGAGGACTCCCAGCAGTGGACAGAGACATGCGGTGGGTGCAGAGGAATCCCAGCAGTGGACAGAGACATGGGGGTGGGTGGAGATGAATCCCAGCAGTGGACAGAGACATGGGGGTGGGTGCAGAGGAATACCAGCAGTGGACACAGACATGGGGGTGGGTGCAGAGGACTCCCAGCAGTGGACAGAGACATGGGGGTGGGTGCATATCAACTCCAGCAGTGGACAGAGTCATGGGGGTGGGTGCAGAGGACTCCCAGCAGTGGACAGAGACATGGGGGTGGGAGCAGAGGAATCCCAGCAGTGGACAGAGACATGGGGGTGGGTGCAGAGGAATCCCAGCAGTGGACAGAGACATGGGGGTGGGTGCAGAGGACTCCCAGCAGTGGACAGAGGCATGGGGGTGGGTGCAGAGGAATCCCAGCAGTGGACAGAGACATGGGGGTGGGTGCAGAGGAATCCCAGCAGTGGACACAGACATGGGGGTGGGTGCAGAGGACTCCCAGCAGTGGACAGAGGCATGGGGGTGGGTGCATATCAACTTCAGCAGTGGACAGAAACATGGGGGTGGGTGCAGAGGACTCCCAGCAGTGGACAGAGACATGGGGGTGGGTGCAGAGGACTCCCATCAGTGAACAGAGACATGGGGTGGGTGCAGAGGAATCCCAGCAGTGGACAGAGACATGGGGGAGGGTGCAGAGGAATACCAGCAGTGGACAGAGACATGGGGGTGGGTGCAGAGGAATACCAGCAGTGGACAGAGACATGGGGGTGGGTGCAGAGGAATCCCAGCAGTGGACAGAGACATGGGGGTGGGTGCAGAGGACTCCCAGCAGTGAACAGAGACATGGGGGTGGGTGCAGAGGAATCCCAGCAGTGGACAGAGACATGGGGGTGGGTGCAGAGAACTCCCAGCAGTGGACAGAGCCATGGGGGTGGATGCAGAGGACTCCCAGCAGTTGACAGAGACATGGGGTGGGTGCATATCAACACTAGCAGTTGCCAGATACATGCGGGTGGGTGCATATCAACACTAGCAGTGGACAGAGACATGGGGGTGGGTGCAGAGGACTCCCAGCACTGGACAGAGACATGGGAGTGGGTCCAGAGGACTCCCAGCAGTGGACCGAGACATGGGGGTGGGTGCAGAGGAATCCCAGCAGTGGACAGAGACATGGGGGTGGGTGCAGAGGAATCCCAGCAGTGGACAGAGACATGGGGGTGGGTGCAGAGGACTCCCAGCAGTGGACAGAGACATGGGGGTGGGTGCAGAGGAATCCCAGCAGTGGACAGAGACATGGGGTGGGTGCAGAGGAATCCCAGCAGTGGACACAGACATGGGGGTGGGTGCAGAGGACTCCCAGCAGTGGACAGAGACATGGGGGTGGGTGCATATCAACACTAGCAGTGGCCAGAGACATGGGGGTGGGTGCATATCAACACTAGCAGTAGACAGAGACATGGGGGTGGGTGCATATCAACACTAGCAGTGGACAGAGACATGGGGGTGGGTGCAGAGGACTCCCAGCAGTGGACAGAGACATGGGGGTGGGTGCAGAGGAATCCCAGCAGTGGACAGAGAAAAGGGGGTGGGTGCAGAGGACTCCCAGCAGTGGACAGAGACATGGGGGTGGGTGCAGAGGACTCCCAGCAGTGGACAGAGACATGGGGGTGGGTGCAGAGGAATCGCAGCAGTGGACAGAGACATGGGGGTGGGTGCAGAGGAATCCCAGCAGTGGACAGAGACATGGGGGTGGGTGCAGAGGACTCCCAGCAGTGGACAGAGAAATGGGGGTGGGTGCAGAGGACTCCCAGCAGTGGACAGAGACATGGGGGTGGGTGCAGAGGACTCCCAGCAGTGGACAGAGACATGCGGTGGGTGCAGAGGAATCCCAGCAGTGGACAGAGACATGGGGGTGGGTGGAGATGAATCCCAGCAGTGGACAGAGACATGGGGGTGGGTGCAGAGGAATACCAGCAGTGGACACAGACATGGGGGTGGGTGCAGAGGACTCCCAGCAGTGGACAGAGACATGGGGGTGGGTGCATATCAACTCCAGCAGTGGACAGAGTCATGGGGGTGGGTGCAGAGGACTCCCAGCAGTGGACAGAGACATGGGGGTGGGAGCAGAGGAATCCCAGCAGTGGACAGAGACATGGGGGTGGGTGCAGAGGAATCCCAGCAGTGGACAGAGACATGGGGGTGGGTGCAGAGGACTCCCAGCAGTGGACAGAGGCATGGGGGTGGGTGCAGAGGAATCCCAGCAGTGGACAGAGACATGGGGGTGGGTGCAGAGGAATCCCAGCAGTGGACACAGACATGGGGGTGGGTGCAGAGGACTCCCAGCAGTGGACAGAGGCATGGGGGTGGGTGCATATCAACTTCAGCAGTGGACAGAAACATGGGGGTGGGTGCAGAGGACTCCCAGCAGTGGACAGAGACATGGGGGTGGGTGCAGAGGACTCCCATCAGTGAACAGAGACATGGGGTGGGTGCAGAGGAATCCCAGCAGTGGACAGAGACATGGGGGAGGGTGCAGAGGAATACCAGCAGTGGACAGAGACATGGGGGTGGGTGCAGAGGAATACCAGCAGTGGACACAGACATGGGGGTGGGTGCAGAGGACTCCCAGGAGTGGACAGAGACATGGGGGTGGGTGCATATCAACTCCAGCAGTGGACAGAGACATGGGGGTGGGTGCAGAGGACTCCCAGCAGTGGACAGAGACATGGGGGTGGGTGCAGAGGACTCCCAGCAGTGGACAGAGACATGGGGGTGGGTGCAGAGGAATCCCAGCAGTGGACAGAGACATGGGGGTGGGTGCAGAGGAATCCCAGCAGTGTACAGAGACATGGGGGTGGGTGCAGAGGAATCCCAGCAGTGGACAGAGACATGGGGGTGGGTGCAGAGGAATACCAGCAGTGGACACAGACATGGGGGTGGGTGCAGAGGACTCCCAGCAGTGGACAGAGACATGGGGGTGGGTGCATATCAACTCCAGCAGTGGACAGAAACATGGGGGTGGGTGCAGAGGACTCCCAGCAGTGGACAGAGACATGGGGGTGGGTGCAGAGGACTCCCAGTAGTGAACAGAGACATGGGGGTGGGTGCAGAGGAATCCCAGCAGTGGACAGAGACATGGGGGTGGGTGCAGAGGACTCCCAGCAGTGGACAGAGACATGGGGTGGGTGCAGAGGAATCCCAGCAGTGGACAGAGACATGGGGGTGGGTGCAGAGGAATCCTAGCAGTGGACAGAGACATGGGGTGGGTGCAGAGGAGTACCAGCAGTGGACAGAGACATGGGGGTGGGTGCAGAGGAATACCAGCAGTGGACAGAGACATGGGGGTGGGTGCATATCAACACTAGCAGTGGACAGAGACATGGGGGTGGGTGCAGAGGACTCCCAGCAGTGGACAGAGACATGGGGGTGGGTGCAGAAGAATCCCAGCAGTGGACAGAGACATGGGGGTGGGTGCAGAGGAATCACAGCAGTGGACACAGACATGGGGGTGGGTGCAGAGGAATACCAGCAGTGGACACAGACATGGGGGTGGGTGCAGAGGACTCCCAGCAGTGGACAGAGACATGGGGGTGGGTGCAGAGGAATACCAGCAGTGGACACAGACATGGGGGTGGGTGCAGAGGACTCCCAGCAGTGGACAGAGACATGGGGGTGGGTGCATATCAACTCCAGCAGTGGACAGAAACATGGGGGTGGGTGCAGAGGACTACCAGCAGTGGACAGAGACATGGGGGTGGGTGCAGAGGACTCCCAGCAGTGAATAGAGACATGGGGGTGGGTGCAGAGGAATCCCAGCAGTGGACAGAGACATGGGGGTGGGTGCAGAGGAATCCCAGCAGTGGACAGAGACATGGGGGTGGGTGCAGAGGAATACCAGCAGTGGACACAGACATGGGGGTGGGTGCAGAGGACTCCCAGCAGTGGACAGAGACATGGGGGTGGGTACATATCAACTCCAGCAGTGGACAGAGTCATGGGGGTGGGTGCAGAGGACTCCCAGCAGTGGACAGAGACATGGGGGTGGGAGCAGAGGAATCCCAGCAGTGGACAGAGACATGGGGGTGGGTGCAGAGGAATCCCAGCAGTGGACAGAGACATGGGGGTGGGTGCAGAGGACTCCCAGCAGTGGACAGAGGCATGGGGGTGGGTGCAGAGGAATCCCAGCAGTGTACAGAGACATGGAGGTGGGTGCAGAGGAATCCCAGCAGTGGACAGAGACATGGGGGTGGGTGCAGAGGAATCCCAGCAGTGGACACAGACATGGGGGTGGCTGCAGAGGACTCCCAGCAGTGGACAGAGGCATGGGGGTGGGTGCATATCAACTCCAGCAGTGGACAGAAACATGGGGGTGGGTGCAGAGGACTCCCAGCAGTGGACAGAGACATGGGGGTGGGTGCAGAGGACTCCCAGCAGTGAACAGAGACATGGGGGTGGGTGCAGAGGAATCCCAGCAGTGGACAGAGACATGGGGGAGGGTGCAGAGGAATACCAGCAGTGGACAGAGACATGGGGGTGGGTGCAGAGGAATACCAGCAGTGGACACAGACATAGGGGTGGGTGCAGAGGACTCCCAGCAGTGGACAGAGACATGGGGGTGGGTGCATATCAACTCCAGCAGTGGACAGAGACATGGGGGTGGGTGCAGAGGACTCCCAGCAGTGGACAGAGACATGGGGGTGGGTGCAGAGGACTCCCAGCAGTGGACAGAGACATGGGGGTGGGTGCAGAGGAATCCCAGCAGTGGACAGAGACATGGGGGTGGGTGCAGAGGAATCCCAGCAGTGTACAGAGACATGGGGGTGGGTGCAGAGGAATCCCAGCAGTGGACAGAGACATAGGGGTGGGTGCAGAGGAATACCAGCAGTGGACACAGACATGGGGGTGGGTGCAGAGGACTCCCAGCAGTGGACAGAGACATGGGGGTGGGTGCATATCAACTCCAGCAGTGGACAGAAACATGGGGGTGGGTGCAGAGGACTCCCAGTAGTAAACAGAGACATGGGGGTGGGTGCAGAGGAATCCCAGCAGTGGACAGAGACATGGGGGTGGGTGCAGAGAACTCCCAGCAGTGGACAGAGACATGGGGGTGGGTGCAGAGGACTTCCAGCAGTGGACAGAGACATGGGGTGGGTGCATATCAACACTAGCAGTTGCCAGAGACATGGGGGTGGGTGCATATCAACACTAGCAGTGGACAGAGACATGGGAGTGGGTCCAGAGGACTCCCAGCAGTGGACAGAGACATGGGGGTGGGTGCAGAGGAATCCCAGCAGTGGACAGAGACATGGGGTGGGTGCAGAGGAATCCCAGCAGTGGACAGAGACATGGGGGTTAGTGCAGAGGAATACCAGCAGTGGACACAGACATGGGGGTGGGTGCAGAGGACTCCCAGCAGTGGACAGAGACATGGGGGTGGGTGCATATCAACTCCAGCAGTGGAGAGAGACATGGGGGTGGGTGCAGATGACTCCCAGCAGTGGACAGAGGCATGGGGGTGGGTGCAGAGGACTCCAAGCAGTGGACAGAGACATGGGGGTGGGTGCAGAGAAATCCCAGCAGTGGACAGAGACATGGGGGTGGGTGCAGAGGACTCCCAGCAGTGGACAGAGACATGGGGTGGGTGCAGAGGAATCCCAGCAGTGGACAGAGACATGGGGGTGGGTGCAGAGGAATCCTAGCAGTGGACAGAGACATGGGGGTGGGTGCAGAGGAGTACCAGCAGTGGACAGAGACATGGGGGTGGGTGCAGAGGAATACCAGCAGTGGACAGAGACATGGGGGTGGGTGCATATCAACACTAGCAGTGGACAGAGACATGGGGGTGGGTGCAGAGGACTCCCAGCAGTGGACAGAGACATGGGGGTGGGTGCAGAAGAATCCCAGCAGTGGACAGAGACATGGGGGTGGGTGCAGAGGAATCCCAGCAGTGGACACAGACATGGGGGTGGGTGCAGAGGAATACCAGCAGTGGACACAGACATGGGGGTGGGTGCAGAGGACTCCCAGCAGTGGACAGAGACATGGGGGTGGGTGCAGAGGAATACCAGCAGTGGACACAGACATGGGGGTGGGTGCAGAGGACTCCCAGCAGTGGACAGAGACATGGGGGTGGGTGCATATCAACTCCAGCAGTGGACAGAAACATTGGGGTGGGTGCAGAGGACTACCAGCAGTGGACAGAGACATGGGGGTGGGTGCAGAGGACTCCCAGCAGTGAACAGAGACATGGGGGTGGGTGCAGAGGAATCCCAGCAGTGGACAGAGACATGGGGGTGGGTGCAGAGAACTCCCAGCAGTGGACAGAGACATGGGGGTGGGTGCAGAGGACTCCCAGCAGTGGACAGAGACATGGGGGTGGGTGCAGAGGAATCCCAGCAGTGGACAGAGACATGGGGTGGGTGCAGAGGAATCCCAGCAGTGGACAGAGACATGGGGGTGGGTGCAGAGGAATACCAGCAGTGGACACAGACATGGGGGTGGGTGCAGAGGACTCCCAGCAGCGGACAGAGACATGGGGTGGGTGCATATCAACACTAGCAGTGGACAGAGACATGGGGGTGGGTGCAGAGGACTCCCAGCACTGGACAGAGACATGGGAGTGGGTCCAGAGGACTCCCAGCAGTGGACAGAGACATGGGGTGGGTGCAGAGGAATCCCAGCAGTGGACAGAGACATGGGGGTGGGTGCAGAGGAATCCCAGCAGTGGACAGAGACATGGGGGTGGGTGCAGAGGAATACCAGCAGTGGACACAGACATGGGGGTGGGTGCAGAGGACTCCCAGCAGTGGACAGAGACATGGGGGTGGGTGCATATCAACTCCAGCAGTGGACAGAGTCATGGGGGTGGGTGCAGAGGACTCCCAGCAGTGGACAGAGACATGGGGGTGGGAGCAGAGGAATCCCAGCAGTGGACAGAGACATGGGGGTGGGTGCAGAGGAATCCCAGCAGTGGACAGAGACATGGGGGTGGGTGCAGAGGACTCCCAGCAGTGGACAGAGGCATGGGGGTGGGTGCAGAGGAATCCCAGCAGTGGACAGAGACATGGGGGTGGGTGCAGAGGAATCCCAGCAGTGGACACAGACATGGGGGTGGGTGCAGAGGACTCCCAGCAGTGGACAGAGGCATGGGGGTGGGTGCATATCAACTTCAGCAGTGGACAGAAACATGGGGGTGGGTGCAGAGGACTCCCAGCAGTGGACAGAGACATGGGGGTGGGTGCAGAGGACTCCCATCAGTGAACAGAGACATGGGGTGGGTGCAGAGGAATCCCAGCAGTGGACAGAGACATGGGGGAGGGTGCAGAGGAATACCAGCAGTGGACAGAGACATGGGGGTGGGTGCAGAGGAATACCAGCAGTGGACACAGACATGGGGGTGGGTGCAGAGGACTCCCAGGAGTGGACAGAGACATGGGGGTGGGTGCATATCAACTCCAGCAGTGGACAGAGACATGGGGGTGGGTGCAGAGGACTCCCAGCAGTGGACAGAGACATGGGGGTGGGTGCAGAGGACTCCCAGCAGTGGACAGAGACATGGGGGTGGGTGCAGAGGAATCCCAGCAGTGGACAGAGACATGGGGGTGGGTGCAGAGGAATCCCAGCAGTGTACAGAGACATGGGGGTGGGTGCAGAGGAATCCCAGCAGTGGACAGAGACATGGGGGTGGGTGCAGAGGAATACCAGCAGTGGACACAGACATGGGGGTGGGTGCAGAGGACTCCCAGCAGTGGACAGAGACATGGGGGTGGGTGCATATCAACTCCAGCAGTGGACAGAAACATGGGGGTGGGTGCAGAGGACTCCCAGCAGTGGACAGAGACATGAGGGTGGGTGCAGAGGACTCCCAGTAGTGAACAGAGACATGGGGGTGGGTGCAGAGGAATCCCAGCAGTGGACAGAGACATGGGGGTGGGTGCAGAGGACTCCCAGCAGTGGACAGAGACATGGGGTGGGTGCAGAGGAATCCCAGCAGTGGACAGAGACATGGGGGTGGGTGCAGAGGAATCCTAGCAGTGGACAGAGACATGGGGTGGGTGCAGAGGAGTACCAGCAGTGGACAGAGACATGGGGGTGGGTGCAGAGGAATACCAGCAGTGGACAGAGACATGGGGGTGGGTGCATATCAACACTAGCAGTGGACAGAGACATGGGGGTGGGTGCAGAGGACTCCCAGCAGTGGACAGAGACATGGGGGTGGGTGCAGAAGAATCCCAGCAGTGGACAGAGACATGGGGGTGGGTGCAGAGGAATCCCAGCAGTGGACACAGACATGGGGGTGGGTGCAGAGGAATACCAGCAGTGGACACAGACATGGGGGTGGGTGCAGAGGACTCCCAGCAGTGGACAGAGACATGGGGGTGGGTGCAGAGGAATACCAGCAGTGGACACAGACATGGGGGTGGGTGCAGAGGACTCCCAGCAGTGGACAGAGACATGGGGGTGGGTGCATATCAACTCCAGCAGTGGACAGAAACATGGGGGTGGGTGCAGAGGACTACCAGCAGTGGACAGAGACATGGGGGTGGGTGCAGAGGACTCCCAGCAGTGAATAGAGACATGGGGGTGGGTGCAGAGGAATCCCAGCAGTGGACAGAGACATGGGGGTGGGTGCAGAGGAATCCCAGCAGTGGACAGAGACATGGGGGTGGGTGCAGAGGAATACCAGCAGTGGACACAGACATGGGGGTGGGTGCAGAGGACTCCCAGCAGTGGACAGAGACATGGGGGTGGGTACATATCAACTCCAGCAGTGGACAGAGTCATGGGGGTGGGTGCAGAGAAATCCCAGCAGTGGACAGAGACATGGGGGTGGGTGCAGAGGACTCCCAGCAGTGGACAGAGACATGGGGTGGGTGCAGAGGAATCCCAGCAGTGGACAGAGACATGGGGGTGGGTGCAGAGGAATCCTAGCAGTGGACAGAGACATGGGGGTGGGTGCAGAGAAATCCCAGCAGTGGACAGAGACATGGGGGTGGGTGCAGAGGACTCCCAGCAGTGGACAGAGACATGGGGTGGGTGCAGAGGAATCCCAGCAGTGGACAGAGACATGGGGGTGGGTGCAGAGGAATCCTAGCAGTGGACAGAGACATGGGGGTGGGTGCAGAGGAGTACCAGCAGTGGACAGAGACATGGGGGTGGGTGCAGAGGAATACCAGCAGTGGACAGAGACATGGGGGTGGGTGCATATCAACACTAGCAGTGGACAGAGACATGGGGGTGGGTGCAGAGGACTCCCAGCAGTGGACAGAGACATGGGGGTGGGTGCAGAAGAATCCCAGCAGTGGACAGAGACATGGGGGTGGGTGCAGAGGAATCCCAGCAGTGGACACAGACATGGGGGTGGGTGCAGAGGAATACCAGCAGTGGACACAGACATGGGGGTGGGTGCAGAGGACTCCCAGCAGTGGACAGAGACATGGGGGTGGGTGCAGAGGAATACCAGCAGTGGACACAGACATGGGGGTGGGTGCAGAGGACTCCCAGCAGTGGACAGAGACATGGGGGTGGGTGCATATCAACTCCAGCAGTGGACAGAAACATGGGGGTGGGTGCAGAGGACTACCAGCAGTGGACAGAGACATGGGGGTGGGTGCAGAGGACTCCCAGCAGTGAACAGAGACATGGGGGTGGGTGCAGAGGAATCCCAGCAGTGGACAGAGACATGGGGGTGGGTGCAGAGAACTCCCAGCAGTGGACAGAGACATGGGGGTGGGTGCAGAGGACTCCCAGCAGTGGACAGAGACATGGGGGTGGGTGCAGAGGAATCCCAGCAGTGGACAGAGACATGGGGTGGGTGCAGAGGAATCCCAGCAGTGGACAGAGACATGGGGGTGGGTGCAGAGGAATACCAGCAGTGGACACAGACATGGGGGTGGGTGCAGAGGACTCCCAGCAGCGGACAGAGACATGGGGTGGGTGCATATCAACACTAGCAGTGGACAGAGACATGGGGGTGGGTGCAGAGGACTCCCAGCACTGGACAGAGACATGGGAGTGGGTCCAGAGGACTCCCAGCAGTGGACAGAGACATGGGGGTGGGTGCAGAGGAATCCCAGCAGTGGACAGAGACATGGGGGTGGGTGCAGAGGAATCCCAGCAGTGGACAGAGACATGGGGGTGGGTGCAGAGGACTCCCAGCAGTGGACAGAGACGACATGGGGGTGGGTGCAGAGGACTCCCAGCAGTGGACAGAGACATGGGGGTGGGTGCAGAGGAATCCCAGCAGTGGACAGAGACATGGGGTGGGTGCAGAGGAATCCCAGCAGTGGACACAGACATGGGGGTGGGTGCAGAGGACTCCCAGCAGTGGACAGAGACATGGGGGTGGGTGCATATCAACACTAGCAGTTGCCAGAGACATGGGGGTGGGTGCATATCAACACTAGCAGTGGACAGAGACATGGGGTGGGTGCAGAGGACTCTCAGCAGTGGACAGAGACATAGGGGTGGGTGCAGAGGACTCCCAGCAGTGGACAGAGACATGGGATGGGAGGGGGGTGCATAGGAATCGCAGCAGTGGACAGAGACATGGGGGGTGGGTGCAGAGGAATCCCAGCAGTGGACAGAGACATGGGGGTGGGTGCAGAGGAATATCAGCAGTGGACACAGACATGGGGGTGGGTGCAGAGGATTCCCAGCAGTGGACAGAGACATGGGGGTGGGTGCAGAGGACTCCCAGCAGTGGACAGAGACATGGGGGTGGGTGCAGAGGACTCCCAGCAGTGGACAGAGACATGGGGGTGGGTGCAGAGGACTCCTAGCAGTGGACAGAGACATGGGGTGGGTGCAGAGGAATCCCAACAGTGGACAGAGACATGGGGGTGGGTGCAGAGGAATCCCAGCAGTGGACAGAGACATGGGGGTGGGTGCAGAGGATACCAGCAGTGGACACAGACATGGGGGTGGGTGCAGAGGACTCCCAGCAGTGGACAGAGACATGGGGGTGGGTGCATATCAACTCCAGCAGTGGACAGAGAAATGGGGGTAGGTGCTGTTAGAAAGGATAGACGGACCGGGAGGGTCGGCCGGGGTCAGGAGGAGAGGTCTCCGGGGAGAGCCGTCTCCAGCGATCGTACAGACAAGTAACTTCCCCCCCACAGACAGATACCACACACGGATAAGGTTCAGTGTTCTTTATAAGCACTTCTTAAGGTACGGTTGAATGGTACAAGGAGGTCTGGACTCAGGGGTCCCCTCGATTCAAGTCTCTCAAAGCAGGGTAAGGGGTAGCGGGACAGTCTGTCTACCAGTCAGGTAGTTTGGATGAGATGATGATTAGCTCACAATCCTCGAGCTTAGTTGGTACGGGCCGCGGCAGCGCCAGCAGGTCCCGGAAAGATGGTCGATGTACGGTCCGCGGCAGCGCCAGCAGGTCCCGGTGAGGATGGTCGTTACAACGGGCCGCGGCAGCGCCAGCAGGTCCCGGAAAGATGGTCGATGTACGGTCCGCGGCAGCGCCAGCAGGTCCCGGTGAGGATGGTCGTTACAACGGGCCGCGGCAGCGCCAGCAGGTCCCGGAAAGATGGTCGATGTACGGTCCGCGGCAGCGCCAGCAGGTCCCGGTGAGGATGGTCGTTACAACGGGCCGCGGCAGCGCCAGCAGGTCCCGACGAGGATGGATGTTGTAGAAGGCCGCGGCAGCGCCAGCAGGCAGGACGATGGTTCACAAGAGCGGGCTACGGCAGCGCCAGTAGTCCGTCAAGGCTGAGTTCTCTCGGTGTCTCTCGACTCCAGGATACAACTGCCTTCCTGCTCCGGAGTTGCCCCAGTTATAGGGCAGGCGCCCTTTGATGTCCGGACCCTCGCACTTGGAGGTCGGAGGGCCCGGGATGAAGGTGTCCAGACACCCAGCAGGGGGTGGAGCCAGCGCCTGGGGGAGCTGGAGGCGATCGGCACCTGGCGGGGGAAGAGCTCTTGACACTTCGTCCTCCCATTGACCTGCCAAGTGGTCCGCTCACCTCCCGGGTGGATGGTGGTGCCGGGATGTCGGGGCCGGCCAGGCCCGGGGTTAGGGTCGGGGCGAAGCCACGCGGCCTCGTGGTGCAGGGCCCAAGATGGCGGCTTGAACCGGCCGGGGGAGCCGGTGGGGCTGGGCCCCGTGATGAGTAGAGGTCCGAGGGCAGAAGATCCGTCGGGAGACGGGGTACAGGTGCTTTTCGTGGATTATGCCTGGTGGGCCGGAGCTCGGGCCCTGTCGTGCGGGGAGGGAGCAAGCCCTTCGTGTGGCCTGTCCAACATGCTTCCCCCCCAGCTGAAGGCGGGGAGAGTCACCCATCTCCTTGGGGACTCTCTTCGTCGAGGCGGAAAAAGCGGGACAGGCCATCCGCGTTGGCGTGGTCTTGGCCTGGTCGGTGCTCCACAGTGAAGTCCATTCCCTGCAGGGAAATGGACCAGCGCAAGAGTTTTGGGTTCTCCCCCCGCATCTGCATCAGCCACTGCAGGGGTCGATGGTCGGTTTGTACCCGGAAGTGGGTACCGAAGAGATAGGGCCGGAGCTTTTTGAGGGCCCACACCACTGCGAAGGCCTCCCTCTCGATGGTGCTCCAGCGCTGTTCTCGGGCCAGGAGACGTCGACTGATGAAGGCCACCGGCTGGTCATGACCTTCGGGGTTTAACTGGGAAAGGACGGCTCCGATGCCGTGGTCGGAGGCGTCGGTCTGTACCACGAATTCCCGACCGTAATCGGGGGCCTGGAGCACAGGGGCGGTGCACAGGGCGGCCTTCAGCTTCTCGAAGGCCGCTTGACAATCGGGGGTCCAGTTAATCCGCTTCGGTTGGTTCTTGGACGTGAGACCCGTGAGGGGCCCCACGATGCTGCCGTAGTCCTTCACGAACCGCCGGTAGTAGCCGGTGAGCCCCAAGAAGGCTCGGACCTCGGTCTGGGTGACGGGGGGCTGCCAGGACTGGATGGCAGCAATCTTAAGTTGTAGCGGGGCCACCAGCCCGCTTCCCACTTGGTGCCCAAGGTAGGTCACAGACCCTTGGCCAATTTGGCACTTGCCGGCCTTAATTGTGAGGTCGGCCCGCTGGAGGGCCTGTAGGACCTCTTGGAGGTGACGGAGGTGGTCGGGCCAGTGGCGGCTGTATACAGCGATATCGTCCAGGTAGGCAGCGCTGAACTCTTCGAGCCCCGCCAAGACCTGGTTCACGAGGCGTTGAAACGTGGCGGGGGCATTCTTCATGCCGAAGGGCATGACCTTGAATTGGTAGTGGCCATCGGGGGTAGAGAAGGCTGACCGTTCCTGAGCCCTGGGTGTGAGGCCGATCTGCCAGTAGCCCGCTGTTAGGTCGAAGATACTGAGGTAGCGGGCGGCCCCCAGCCGGTCGATCAGCTCGTCTGCTCGGGGGATCGGATGAGCGTCGGTCCGGGTGACAGCGTTCAAGCCCCGGTAGTCGACGCAGAATCTCAGTTCAGGTGCGGTGCCGGGGGCAGCGGCTTTGGGGACCAATACAACCGGACTGGCCCAGGGACTGTCCGAGGGCTCGATGACCCCGATTGTGAGCATCTTGGCCACCTCCTCCTGTATGCAGGCCCGTACCCGATCTGGTACGCGGTAGGCCCGGTGTCGGACAGGGGGACTGTCCCCGGTGTCCACGTCGTGCAAACACCAAGGGGTGACCCCGGGGGTGAGGGAGAACAGGGTAGCGAACTGCAGCAGGAGGTTCCGGCAGCCCTGGCGTTGCTCCGAAGTGAGGGCGTCAGAGAGCCGGACCCCGTCCACGGAGCCGTCATTCTCCTGAGTCTTCAGAAGATCCGGGAGGGGTTCGGAGTCTTCCTCTGCCCCACTGTCCGTAGCCATCAGGAGGCTGAGTTCTGAGCGCACAAAGTGTGGTTTGAGTCGGTTGGTGTGGAGGACCCGAAGGGGGTTCCGGGAGGTCCCCAGGTCGATGAGGTAAGTGACGGGGCTTTTGCGCTCGACCACTTTGAAGGGCCCCGTCCACTTATCTTGCAAGGCACATGGTTCGGTGGGGGACATCACCCATACTTGTTGTCCAGGCTCGAACTCAACGGAGGAGGCATTGTGATCATACCACTTCTTCATGTCCTCCTGGCTGGCCTCGAGGTTCGCCTTGGCCATCTCTCTGAAGCGCCGGGTCTGATTGCGTAGGGCCAGGAGGTATTTGAAGACGTCTGGAGGGGTCTTTAGGGGGGCCATCTCCCAACCTTCTTTTACTAGGCTGAGGGGCCCTCGCACAGGGTGCCCGTACAGGAGTTCGAAAGGGCTAAAACCGAGGGACTTCTGGGGAACTTCGCGGTAGGCGAAGAGGAGGCACGGGAGTAGTACATCCCACTGGCGACGGAGGGGCTCTTCCAATCCCCCAATCATCCCCTTGAGGGTGCGGTTAAAACGCTCCACTAGTCCGTTCCCTTGGGGGTGATAGGGGGTCGTGAATCTGTAGGTGACCCCGCATTGTTGCCAGAGGGACTTCATGTATTTGGATATAAAGTTCGTGCCTCGGTCGCTGACGACTTCTCGGGGGAAGCCTACCCGGGAGAAGATCCCCATTAGGGCCCGGCCAACCACCGGAGCTGTCACGGTCTGTAGGGGCACCGCCTCGGGGTAGCGGGTGGCATGGTCCACCAGTACTAAGATGAACCTGTGTCCTTGTGCCGTGCGGGGGTCCAGAGGACCCACGATGTCTATCCCCACCCTCTCGAACGGGGTGGTGACCACAGGGAAGGGTTGCAGAGGGGCTTTCAGCTTCCGACCACTCTTCCCGCTGGCTTGGCATGTGGGGCAAGATCGGCAGTGGTTCAGGACGTCGTTCCTCATCTTCGGCCAGAAAAAGTGGGTCACTAGGCGGCTGTACGTTTTATCTTGGCCCAGGTGTCCAGCCAGGGGGACATCGTGGGCCAGGTTGAGCAGAAAGTCTCTGAAGCGGAGAGGTACCACCAGTACTCGACCGGCCCCCAGCTCGGCGATTCTTTGCTCGCTGTATAGCAGGTCGTTATCCCAGTAGACCCAGTGAGTTCCGGTGGAGTCCCCTGCGTTCTGGGCGCTGGCTTGTTGGCGGAGTCCCTCGAGGGAGGGACAGGTCTTTTGTTCCTGGCGGAACTGTGCTTGGGTGGGCCCCCCCTCTTGACGCCACTGAGCCAGGTCAGGAAGGTCCTGGGGTTGCGCGTCCCCTTCGGCCGTCGGGTCTGGGAGGCTGGTCTCGTCGTTGTCTTCTACTGGGGCGACTGGGGGCGGAGGTGCTGGCCACTCTGGTTCTTCTGATCGAGGGACGGCACGGGCGGCCATGGACCGGGTGGTTATGCAGGCCCAGTCCGGGAGGCCCAGCATCCCCAGGTGCTCTCTTCTCTCAACGGTGGCCCACGGGGAACTCTCGAGGTCATTCCCCAGGAGGCAGTCCACGGGGGCATCGTCCCGGACCGTCACCTTCAACAGGCCGGAGACCCCTCCCCATTCGAATGGAACGCAGGCCATTTGACACATACTTTCAGAGTTGTCTGCCGAGCAGACGGGGCAGAGAATGTTCGGCAGGATCTGCTCGGGCTTCACCAGGTGACAGCGGACGGCCGTCACACTGGCGCCTGTGTCACGCAAGGCCTCGGCTCGCTGTCCATTAATGGTCACCCACTGACCGTATTTCCTGGTGTTAGCGGGTAGGGGAGCCCGCGGGACCATGTCTCTTCCCCCTAAGCACGCCAGGACCATGGCGGCCGGTTCCCACTCTTGCTGGGCCGGCTCATACTCCTCTGGTTCCTCCAATGATCGCTCTTCCCCCAGGGCGGCGGCAGCTACCTGGCGGGGCTTGGGTGTTTGGTTCTGTGGGCAGCTCGGGTCATTGGCGTAGTGGCCGACTCGTTGGCATCGGTGGCACGTGACGTTGGCTCGGACCCCAGGACGCCACGGGGGGTTGCCCCGACCGGCCGGAGCCGGGGTGCTGGCCACGGGTGTTGCGGGCAAGGCGTCTCTCCCTCGCCCCTGGCCCCCTCCTCCTCCCCGAGGACGGTGCTGGCCTTGGTTGTTTCTGTTCTGTTCGTGTGGCCCCCTCCGGCCCACTCGGGTGCTTTCCCATCGGTCAGCTTCGGCGGCGAGCTGCCGGGGGTCAGTCAGCTTACTGTCGAGGAGGTGCTGCCTGAGCTCGACGAAGCAGTTGTTCGACAGGTGCTCCCATACCATCAGGTTAAAGAGTTGTTCGTAGGTGGTGACCTGGCTCCCCTTTATCCAACCCTCGAAGGCACGGCTGAAATAGTTCACGTATTCTACCCAAGTTGTACCTGGGATCCGGGTGCAATCTCTGAACCTCTGGCGGTACATCTCGGGTGTGAGGCCGTAGCGGGTGAGGAGGGCAGCCTTCATGTGGTCGTAGGACGACATTTGGTGATCTGGGAGCTGCAGTAGGGCATCGCGCCCCTCGTTGATAAACCTCCCCCAGAGTCCGGCTCCCCAATCACTCCGGTCGATCCGGTGGGAGGTCATGGCGATCTCGTAGGCTTTAAACCACTGTTGTATGTCGTCTTCTCGGACATACTCGCGGACAACATCCTTGGGGATGTGGACTTTTTTCTCGATTGGCCCCGGGGTGTGTGGTCGCTCAGGCACCCCCAGTTCTTTATTCTGTTTCCGAAGTTCTATTTCCGCCAGTTTGCGCTCGTGCTCGAGCGTTATTTTTTTCTCCTCCAGCTCTCTCTGTCTCTGCTTCTCTTCTCGTTCATCTCGGAGCCGCATGTGCTCGAGGTTGAGTTTCTGTTCAGCTAACTTGAGTTCCCCATCCATCTTGAGTCGTGCCATTTCCAACTCGTGCAATCTGGTTCTTTCTCTTTCTCGGATCTCCTCCTGCGAGAGGCCCGTTCCCCGCTCCTCGGGAGCCGTGGCGTTCCCCTCTGGTGTGATGCTGCTTTGGTCGGAGGGTCCGGCGACCCCAGTTTCTGTCCACGACTCTAGGGCGTGCTTTAGATCATCTTTGGTACTCAGGCCGGTGGTAGCAATGCCAAGTTCTATGCAGAATTGTCTCAGTTCGCGGTGGTTGTATTCTTCTAATTTATCCATTTGGAATTTCTCGGTGGAGTTGCTATCTTTGGCTGACATCGTGTTGTTGTCGTGGGGTGAGCTACTCTCTGTACGATTACGCGTTGATTCGGATCGCGCCGCTGGCCACCAATGTTAGAAAGGATAGACGGACCGGGAGGGTCGGCCGGGGTCAGGAGGAGAGGTCTCCGGGGAGAGCCGTCTCCAGCGATCGTACAGACAAGTAACTTCCCCCCCACAGACAGATACCACACACGGATAAGGTTCAGTGTTCTTTATAAGCACTTCTTAAGGTACGGTTGAATGGTACAAGGAGGTCTGGACTCAGGGGTCCCCTCGATTCAAGTCTCTCAAAGCAGGGTAAGGGGTAGCGGGACAGTCTGTCTACCAGTCAGGTAGTTTGGATGAGATGAGGATTAGCTCACAATCCTCGAGCTTAGTTGGTACGGGCCGCGGCAGCGCCAGCAGGTCCCGGAAAGATGGTCGATGTACGGTCCGCGGCAGCGCCAGCAGGTCCCGGTGAGGATGGTCGTTACAACAGGCCGCGGCAGCGCCAGCAGGTCCCGGAAAGATGGTCGATGTACGGTCCGCGGCAGCGCCAGCAGGTCCCGGTGAGGATGGTCGTTACAACGGGCCGCGGCAGCGCCAGCAGGTCCCGACGAGGATGGATGTTGTAGAAGGCCGCGGCAGCGCCAGCAGGCAGGACGATGGTTCACAAGAGCGGGCTACGGCAGCGCCAGTAGTCCGTCAAGGCTGAGTTCTCTCGGTGTCTCTCGACTCCAGGATACAACTGCCTTCCTGCTCCGGAGTTGCCCCAGTTATAGGGCAGGCGCCCTTTGATGTCCGGACCCTCGCACTTGGAGGTCGGAGGGCCCGGGATGAAGGTGTCCAGACACCCAGCAGGGGGTGGAGCCAGCGCCTGGGGGAGCTGGAGGCGATCGGCACCTGGCGGGGGAACAGCTCTTGACACTTCGTCCTCCCATTGACCTGCCAAGTGGTCCGCTCACCTCCCGGGTGGATGGTGGTGCCGGGATGTCGGGGCCGGCCAGGCCCGGGGTTAGGTTCGGGGCGAGGCCACGCGGCCTCGTGGTGCAGGGCCCAAGATGGCGGCTTGAACCGGCCGGGGGAGCCGGTGGGGCTGGGCCCCGTGATGAGTAGAGGTCCGAGGGCAGAAGATCCGTCGGGAGACGGGGTACAGGTGCTTTTCGTGGATTATGCCTGGTGGGCCGGAGCTCGGGCCCTGTCGTGCGGGGAGGGAGCAAGCCCTTCGTGTGGCCTGTCCAACAGGTGCAGAGGACTCCCAGCAGTGGATAGAGACATGGGGGTGGGTGCAGAGGACTCCCAGTAGTGGACAGAGACATGGGGGTGGGTGCAGAGGAATCCCAGCAGTGGACAGAGACATGGGGGTGGGTGCAGAGGACTCCCAGCAGTGGACAGAGACATCGTGGTGGGTGCAGAGGACTCCCAGCAGTGGACAGAGACATGGGGGTGGGTGCATATCAACACTAGCAGTGGCCAGAGACATGGGGGTGGGTGCATATCAACACTAGCAGTGGACAGAGACATGGGGGTGGGTGCAGAGGACTCCCAGCAGTGGACAGAGACATGGGGGTGGGTGCAGAGGAATCCCAGCAGTGGACAGAGACATGGGGGGTGGGTGCAGAGGAATCCCAGCAGTGGACAGAGACATGGGGGTGGGTGCAGAGGAATATCAGCAGTGGACACAGACATGGGGGTGGGTGCAGAGGATTCCCAGCAGTGGACAGAGACATGGGGGTGGGTGCAGAGGACTCCCAGCAGTGGACAGAGACATGGGGTGGGTGCAGAGGACTCCCAGCAGTGGACAGAGACATGGGGGTGGGTGCAGAGGACTCCTAGCAGTGGACAGAGACATGGGGGTGGGTGCAGAGGAATCCCAACAGTGGACAGAGACATGGGGGTGGGTGCAGAGGAATCCCAGCAGTGGACAGAGACATGGGGGTGGGTGCAGAGGATACCAGCAGTGGACACAGACATGGGGGTGGGTGCAGAGGACTCCCAGCAGTGGACAGAGACATGGGGGTGGGTGCATATCAACTCCAGCAGTGGACAGAGACATGGGGGTGGGTGCAGAGGACTCCCAGCAGTGGACAGAGACATGGGGTGGGTGCAGAGGAATCCCAGCAGTGGACAGAGACATGGGGGTGGGTGCAGAGGACTCCCAGCAGTGGACAGAGACATGGTGGTGGGTGCAGAGGACTCCCAGCAGTGGACAGAGACATGGGGGTGGGTGCATATCAACACTAGCAGTGGCCAGAGACATGGGGGTGGGTGCATATCAACACTAGCAGTGGACAGAGACATGGGGGTGGGTGCAGAGGACTCCCAGCAGTGGACAGAGACATGGGGGTGGGTGCAGAGGAATCCCAGCAGTGGACAGAGACATGGGGGTGGGTGCAGAGGACTCCCAGCAGTGGACAGAGACATGGGGGTGGGTGCATATCAACTCCAGCAGTGGAGAGAGACATGGGGGTGGGTGCAGATGACTCCCAGCAGTGGACAGAGGCATGGGGGTGGGTGCAGAGGACTCCAAGCAAGTGGACAGAGACATGGGGGTGGGTGCATTGAAATCCCAGCAGTGGACAGAGACATGGGGGTGGGTGCAGAGGACTCCCAGCAGTGGACAGAGACATGGGGTGGGTGCAGAGGAATCCCAGCAGTGGACAGAGACATGGGGGTGGGTGCAGAGGAATCCTAGCAGTGGACAGAGACATGGGGTGGGTGCAGAGGAGTACCAGCAGTGGACAGAGACATGGGGATGGGTGCAGAGGAATACCAGCAGTGGACAGAGACATGGGGGTGGGTGCATATTGTTGGACTTGGCCCTTCTGGCAGGTTCACCCCTGGACTTTTTGGCTTTTTATTGGTGACTTGGTGTGGTAATTTTTTTGGTTTCTGCGCACTTTCCCTGTGTCCCAGGGTAAAGTGCGTGCGTGCTCTGAGTGCATGTGGTGAGATAGGCCTGCCCTCCCATAGGAATGCATGGGGAGTGTATGTGTCCCTAGTAGTTCCTGATGCGTGGGGTGTGCAGGCCCGAGTTTGGTATGTGCGGACTCGTGGGAGTGAATGCTGCGCGATGATGTGTGCGGCGTGCATGTACCTAGTGTGGAAGTGCCACTTCTAGAAGTGGGCACTTCTGTGTGCAGTGTGTCTGTCGCGTGATTGGCTGGTCATGTCATGTGACGGGCTAGGGATTCCCCAGAGTCAGGATGAGTCACCCAGTGGTGAATGGGGAGATCAGCAGCTAGATGGGTGGGAGGAGTACACCTGGGTCCTGAATAGGACAGGATTTTCCACACACAATGCTGGCCCCGCCCCTGCGGTGCGACTGACGACCCTAGCCCTGCCAATGAATAGAGTGAGGGGCTGAGCACATCAAGGGTGCTCCCCAACCAGCTGCGAATGGTTTTCACCCTCACCCTGAACCCAGAACAAAGGGGTTTGCTGTATAAAAATGGGGCTGTGTCCCCACAGAAACTGTTCTCTGCCAGGATCTTACCTGAGGGGGGGCTGCTGCTGCTGCTGGACCAGAGGACCGCCACCTGGACTACCTCCCTGCCTGGAGGCCCAGTGAGCTGGCTCTGGGTCCAGCCTTGCCCCCCACCCCTGCCCTGCTGCATGCAGGGAAGAACTTTGTTGGACTTTGTGGTGCTTTTTGGGCTGGAGCGCTGGGAGTGCTCTATCTGTGTCCCTAGGCGCTTGGAAGCGCTTTTATTTTCCTTTAGCGCTCAGGAGCGCTTTATTTCTAACAGCCGGTGCCCCCCGGCGTTTGCCCCGTCTATACAGATTCTGAATTCCTCTGGCAGGTGCCCACCCTGCCAGGGACGTTGCCGGGGTCGTTGGCGGGTGCCCACCCCGCTTATTTGTCGTAATTTCACGGCGGGTGCCCACCCCGCCGTATATTTCACATCGCGAGGGAGCCTACCCCTCTTATTGCCAAGTTTGGAAATCACCGCCGCGGCCGGGCTCACAGGAAGTCAGGCGGCCGAGGGCGGGCCTCCGGGACACCCAGGACCCGGAAGGTGTCAGGGAAACCCTGATTGTGGGCGGGGCTTTTGGTGACGCGCCCCCCCGGAAGTAGACGGGCCTCCCGTGAGCTGGGGGAGACCCGGGATACTGCCAAAGAGAGGCGGGAGCCCACCCCGCTCTCCCGACCAAAGAAGCCTCCAGGCGGGGCTCCTGTGCGGAAGGTGGAGCCCCGCGTGTCCCTGCCTGATTCGGAGGAGTACGGGAGCCCACCCCCTTCTCCCACAGCAGACAGGAGAAAGTCCCGTGTCCCAGGAGGGGGCCCGGGCGAAGGCAAGTGAGCGCGGTGACTGCCCCACCGCCGTAAAGGAGGCGCCGCATGCCGAGAAGAGGGCCCGCGCGCAGCTGAGTCCGGTGAGTGGGGCTCCAAGCTGACCTTGTTGGGGCCGCATTGCTTGTTTAAGAGCCGGTTGAGGCTCCAACGCGGGGCGCATTATTGTTTAGAGCCTGCGAGGCTCAGGGGGCATTTCTTCAGTGATAGAGCGGCCCCAGATGGCAGCGGGCCGCTCCCACCTTGCCCCACAGAGTTGTTCAGAGCCGCGGAGGCTCTAGGGGGGCATTTCTTGTTGTAGAGCCCAGAGGGGCTCAGGGGGCCACGAGGATTGGGTATTCAGAGCCCTGGAAGGCTCCAACGTTGGCCCCAGCATCTTCCCAGCTGCCCAGCACTTAGTGGGCAGCTGCAACGTTTAGGTTGTGGCCTCGGTGTTCTGGCTTGCGCAGCCTGCGCCGGCGCGCCCTGACTTTTCTGGACGTAGGGCGTCCTTGCCCCTACTAGGCCAGTTGGCCCAGGGACTGCCACAGTAGTGGCTAATGTGAGTTTTGGCGCCATTGTACCTTTTCTGCACCTCTGAATGTGTTTATGCGTCATGTGCTTTGCTTTACACCTCTGAATGTTATGCATCATGTGTTTATGTGCTTAGACCCCTACAGGTATTGTGATACTTAGGTGGTTGTTTTCTCCCTAGTACAGGTGGTGCTAGTGAGTTCCTGATTCCCTGCGCAATATTTTCCTAAGGTGGTTAGGGTTGCGTAGGTGGTACTTACCTGATACCAGTAGTTACTGGTTGTGTGCTACATATGTTATTTTATACTACAGTATTATTCCTATGTTCTAAGAGTGCTAATTCCGGACAGCGGTCCAGGTGGCCCTGTCCCCTGTATATATAATCCCTTGTAAATTCTGCCTGTGCCTGTTGGCACATTGTAGAGTGTGTGTTTTTATCTAATGTGTTGTGTATAATACAAAGGCTATTTTTATAGAATACCTTGTGTGGAGTTTCCTTTGAGGTGGGCCTTGGGTGTTGTTGCTGGGTGCGCGCGCAAACGCTTTACACATCGCCTCAGAGATAAGCCTGACTGCTCGTGCCAAGCTACCAAGGGGGTGAGCAGGGGTTATCTTTGGCGTGTAACTTCCTTGCCCTGACTAGAGTGGTGGTTTCTGCCTGACTTTGGCGCAAGCCTTAGCCAACCAGAAATCCCATTTCTAACATTGGTGATCAGCGGTGGGATTTGGACTTGCGTTTGCGCTGTACCGCAGCGGCAACTGGCCGCACTACAAAACTCTGCATTTAGATAAATCACATGGTATAGGGATTATTGTTCTAAGTTTGTTTTTAATTGTCATTTCTTTGGAAATGTGTTTTTTGTGCACTGTGAGTTAGGTGTCCCTAGCTCGGGAGGGTAGATCATCCCCCTAAGTGCATTGTGTTTTCTGGATTCACCAGAGGGTGGGATCCAGTGGTGGCAGCGTAATAGTGTCCTGTACATTTGTCCCCCGCCCCGCGCCCAGAGTTGGTACCTGTGTCACGTGGTGGTCAGGTTGAGGAATCAGGGGTGGTAGAAACTGCCTTACCAGTCCGAGGGGGGGGTTGTGTGTGTGGATGGATGGTGTGTGGCACTAGGCAAGTGAGTGTGAGTTCTCTGGGTTAGAGAGCTTGCTGAATCTTTTTGTGAATTGTGTGCTCCTGTTAGACACAGACCCCTAGGTTCCCTGTATAATTTTTACCATAACGTCCGCCAGAATGGAGCCTGCTTGTGATCCCTATGAGCTAGCTTGGCGCCAGAGGCAGGAGTTAGAAAGGTACTGTACAGAGGGAGAGTCCGACACCCTGTACGAACTTCAGGACCACCTGGTCCTATGGCAAAAGGGTCCATGGGATCTTGAGCACAGTATGGAAAGGGCCCGGGCCTCACACCTGGAGGGTGGTGGGTCTGTGGGGAGCCCTGAAGATTCAGAAGAGGAGGAAGAGGATGACAATACCTGGACGCCAGTAGAGAGTGAAGACCCCATAGGTAGGGAGTCCCTTGCTGGGTCCAGAGTAGGAGGCAGCGCCTCATCCCTTTCCCTGTCCCCAGAGGAGTGGGAAGATAGGAGGAAAGAAAGGGAGCACCAGCTGACGTTAGAGAAGCTCAGGTTAGAGCATGCTCAGGCTATGGCGCAGCTGGAGGCCAGGAAGCAACAGCGAGAGAATGAGTGGGTCTTGGCGCGGGAGAGGGTAGAGGAGGCTGAGAGGGCCTCCACCAGAGGCAAAGTAGCTCTGGAGGGTAGACTATCCCCTGCGCGCAGTTTTAATTTTCTGGGCTCCCCAGGGAGGGTTGAGTCCAGTGGTAGCAGCCAGATAGATTCCAGTGTAGGAAATCCCAGTCCCAGTTCCCCCAGCCTGGTACCTGTTTCCCAGGAGGAGGAGTTAAGGTTGAAATTCAGGGGCAGTAGGAAACTGTCTCACCAGTCTTGGGAGGAGTTTGTGGATAAATGTGAGGATGCACTGGCTGATTGGATAAGAATTCCCGCAGAAACTGATTTTGATAAACTGTTTGATCTGGTTCTCAAAGAACACCTGCTCAGTTGTTGTGTGCCGGGGCTGCGCCAACACCTGTTGGGGTGTGGATTGTCTGAGCCATTTGACCTTGCGGATGAGGCAGAGCGCTGGGAAAGGGCTAGAGGTTCTCTAGAGTCATTAGGGAGTGACTCCAAAAGTAGTGGGTCAGGTATCTTCCAGCCCAGCGTGGTGGAAGAGGCTCAGTGTAGCCCAGCTAGGTCCCAGGATAGCGAGGAGGGTGTAGGGGCTCACTGCCTGGCTCAGTGGAGCAGGAGTGAGAGGGTGACCGAGGGTCCCCGGACGTACGAAACCCTGCCTCAGGACTTGGATGGTTCCATGAGGGAACACCAAGTTGGGGACCTAGGCTGTCCTGTTAGCCCATTTGAGGAAGATCTCCTGGTGAGTAGAGGACCTGGAGCACCTGTAACCAGGGCTCCTGTGGTTCTAGAGTCTGGCAGTACCGCTCCGGTAGGGAGGGTACAGGAGTCCAGTGTGAGGAGTGATTGGGGGATGAGTTTCCCAGTGGAAGAGCCTGTGGGTCAGGGACTACCCAGTTGGGCTAGGATCCCGTGTAGTGACCAGGGTGGCACCACTTCTGTTCTGAGGGATCTCCGCGCACTGTCAGGTGGACAGGGGACGGGAGATCAGCACCAGACAGACAGTCGCTCGACATATGTGTCCTTTGATAGCCTCAGGGGGATGGAGTGGAAATCCCCAGAAGTCCTGGAGTGCCAGGCAATTATTCCACCAAAGGTTCTAGGCCGGAGGTTGGGAGGCCAGGTTCAGGATCAGCCTGACCTGAAGGGTGGGACGTCTGTAATCAGCGTCCCGACCAGTTCTTCTTCCAGAGGTACCGCCCCAGTTGGTAGGGAGCAGGGTTCTGGAAGGGGGTGCAGAGGGTGGGAGAGCCCACCTCTGCCCCCGGTACAACCTGAGGGGTTAAACCCTGGGTTGGAATGGCGTTCTAGGTGTACCCCTCGCCAGAGGAGGAGGAACCCTAGGAGAAGAGGTAGGGGGAGGAGAGCCTTCCCTGAGACTCCTGGTCCGCCTGAGGGTGTAGACCCTAGGCTGGAGAACCAGTGGCAGTCTAGTCCTGTCTTTCAGAGAGGAAGAGTGGAGAATGGCCGCTATGTGCCAGGGGTTACTACCCCCCACTCTGTGGTTAGGCAAAGACCAGTGGCACCTGGGTGGCCTAGGGCCTGGTCTTGGCCGCGGACAGCTTGGGAGTACCAGTGGGGTAGCCCAGTTGGTCCAGACAGTGGTGTTAGAAAGAATTCCATGGGTTCACCGTGGCGTAGAACCGGAGGGTGTCCCTGCAGTTGCGGGCCCGCGTCCGTGTTCTATCGCCCCAAGCAGGGAAGTCCATCACGGTGGTGATTGGTCTGCCCTGCGTTTTGGCTGGAAGGGGGTTGTGTTGGACTTGGCCCTTCTGGCAGGTTCACCCCTGGACTTTTTGGCTTTTTATTGGTGACTTGGTGTGGTAATTTTTTTGGTTTCTGCGCACTTTCCCTGTGTCCCAGGGTAAAGTGCGTGCGTGCTCTGAGTGCATGTGGTGAGATAGGCCTGCCCTCCCATAGGAATGCATGGGGAGTGTATGTGTCCCTAGTAGTTCCTGATGCGTGGGGTGTGCAGGCCCGAGTTTGGTATGTGCGGACTCGTGGGAGTGAATGCTGCGCGATGATGTGTGCGGCGTGCATGTACCTAGTGTGGAAGTGCCACTTCTAGAAGTGGGCACTTCTGTGTGCAGTGTGTCTGTCGCGTGATTGGCTGGTCATGTCATGTGACGGGCTAGGGATTCCCCAGAGTCAGGATGAGTCACCCAGTGGTGAATGGGGAGATCAGCAGCTAGATGGGTGGGAGGAGTACACCTGGGTCCTGAATAGGACAGGATTTTCCACACACAATGCTGGCCCCGCCCCCTGCGGTGCGACTGACGACCCTAGCCCTGCCAATGAATAGAGTGAGGGGCTGAGCACATCAAGGGTGCTCCCCAACCAGCTGCGACTGGTTTTCCCCCTCACCCTGAACCCAGAACAAAGGGGTTTGCTGTATAAAAATGGGGCTGTGTCCCCACAGAAACTGTTCTCTGCCAGGATCTTACCTGAGGGGGGGCTGCTGCTGCTGCTGGACCAGAGGACCGCCACCTGGACTACCTCCCTGCCTGGAGGCCCAGTGAGCTGGCTCTGGGTCCAGCCTTGCCCCCCACCCCTGCCCTGCTGCATGCAGGGAAGAACTTTGTTGGACTTTGTGGTGCTTTTTGGGCTGGAGCGCTGGGAGTGCTCTATCTGTGTCCCTAGGCGCTTGGAAGCGCTTTTATTTTCCTTTAGCGCTCAGGAGCGCTTTATTTCTAACAGCCGGTGCCCACCCGGCGTTTGCCCCGTCTATACAGATTCTGAATTCCTCTGGCAGGTGCCCACCCTGCCAGGGACATTGCCGGGGTCGTTGGCGGGTGCCCACCCCGCTTATTTGTCGTAATTTCACGGCGGGTGCCCACCCCGCCGTATATTTCACATCGCGAGGGAGCCTACCCCTCTTATTGCCAAGTTTGGAAATCACCGCCGCGGCCGGGCTCACAGGAAGTCAGGCGGCCGAGGGCGGGCCTCCGGGACACCCAGGACCCGGAAGGTGTCAGGGAAACCCTGATTGTGGGCGGGGCTTTTGGTGACGCGCCCCCCGGAAGTAGACGGGCCTCCCGTGAGCTGGGGGAGACCCGGGATACTGCCAAAGAGAGGCGGGAGCCCACCCCGCTCTCCCGACCAAAGAAGCCTCCAGGCGGGGCTCCTGTGCGGAAGGTGGAGCCCCGCGTGTCCCTGCCTGATTCGGAGGAGTACGAGAGCCCACCCCCTTCTCCCACAGCAGACAGGAGAAAGTCCCGTGTCCCAGGAGGGGGCCCGGGCGAAGGCAAGTGAGCGCGGTGACTGCCCCACCGCCGTAAAGGAGGCGCCGCATGCTGAGAAGAGGGCCCGCGCGCAGCTGAGTCCGGTGAGTGGGGCTCCAAGCTGACCTTGTTGGGGCCGCATTGCTTGTTTAAGAGCCGGTTGAGGCTCCAACGCAGGGCGCATTATTGTTTAGAGCCTGCGAGGCTCAGGGGGCATTTCTTCAGTGATAGAGCGGCCCCAGATAGCAGCGGGCCGCTCCCACCTTGCCCCACAGAGTTGTTCAGAGCCGCGGAGGCTCTAGGGGGGCATTTCTTGTTGTAGAGCCCAGAGGGGCTCAGGGGGCCACGAGGATTGGGTATTCAGAGCCCTGGAAGGCTCCAACGTTGGCCCCAGCGTCTTCCCAGCTGCCCAGCACTTAGTGGGCAGCTGCAACGTTTAGGTTGTGGCCTCGGTGTTCTGGCTTGCGCAGCCTGCGCCGGCGCGCCCTGACTTTTCTGGACGCAGGGCGTCCTTGCCCCTACTAGGCCAGTTGGCCCAGGGACTGCCACAGTAGTGGCTAATGTGAGTTTTGGCGCCATTGTACCTTTTCTGCACCTCTGAATGTGTTTATGCGTCATGTGCTTTGCTTTACACCTCTGAATGTTATGCATCATGTGTTTATGTGCTTAGACCCCTACAGGTATTGTGATACTTAGGTGGTTGTTTTCTCCCTAGTACAGGTGGTGCTAGTGAGGTCCTGATTCCCTGCGCAATATTTTCCTAAGGTGGTTAGGGTTGCGTAGGTGGTACTTACCTGATACCAGTAGTTACTGGTTGTGTGCTACATATGTTATTTTATACTACAGTATTATTCCTATGTTCTAAGAGTGGTAATTCCGGACAGCGGTCCAGGTGGCCCTGTCCCCTGTATATATAATCTCTTGTAAATTCTGCCCGTGCCTGTTGGCACATTGTAGAGTGTGTGTTTTTATCTAATGTGTTGTGTATAATACAAAGGCTATTTTTATAGAATACCCTGTGTGGAGTTTCCTTTGTGGTGGGCCTTGGGTGTTGTTGCTGGGTGCACGCGCAAACGCTTTACACATCGCCTCAGAGATAAGCCTGACTGCTCGTGCCAAGCTACCAAGGGGGTGAGCAGGGGTTATCTTTGGCGTGTAACTTCCTTGCCCTGACTAGAGTGGTGGTTTCTGCCTGACTTTGGCGCAAGCCTTAGCCAACCAGAAATCCCATTTCTAACACATATCAACACTAGCAGTGGACAGAGACATGGGGGTGGGTGCAGAGTACTCCCAGCAGTGGACAGAGACATGGGGGTGGGTGCAGAAGAATCCCAGCAGTGGACAGAGACGTGGGGGTGGGTGCAGAGGAATCCCAGCAGTGGACACAGACATGGGGGTGGGTGCAGAGGAATACCAGCAGTGGACACAGACATGGGGGTGGGTGCAGAGGACTCCCAGCAGTGGACAGAGACATGGGGGTGGGTGCAGAGGAATACCAGCAGTGGACACAGACATGGGGGTGGGTGCAGAGGACTCCCAGTAGTGGACAGAGACATGGGGGTGGGTGCATATCAACTCCAGCAGCGGACAGAAACATGGGGGTGGGTGCAGAGGACTACCAGCAGTGGACAGAGACATGGGGGTGGGTGCAGAGGACTCCCAGCAGTGAACAGAGACATGGGGGTGGGTGCAGAGGAATCCCAGCAGTGGACAGAGACATGGGGGTGGGTGCAGAGGAATACCAGCAGTGGACCCAGACATGGGGGTGGGTGCAGAGGACTCCCAGCAGTGGACAGAGACATGGGGGTGGGTGCATATCAACTCCAGCAGTGGACAGAGTCATGGGGGTGGGTGCAGAGGACTCCCAGCAGTGGACAGAGACATGGGGGTGGGAGCAGAGGAATCCCAGCAGTGGACAGAGACATGGGGGTGGGTGCAGAGGAATCCCAGCAGTGGACAGAGACATGGGGGTGGGTGCAGAGGACTCCCAGCAGTGGACAGAGGCATGGGGGTGGGTGCAGAGGAATCCCAGCAGTGTACAGAGACATGGGGGTGGGTGCAGAGGAATCCCAGCAGTGGACAGAGACATGGGGGTGGGTGCAGAGGAATCCCAGCAGTGGACACAGACATGGGGGTGGGTGCAGAGGACTCCCAGCAGTGGACAGAGGCATGGGGGTGGGTGCATATCAACTCCAGCAGTGGACAGAAACATGGGGGTGGGTGCAGAGGACTCCCAGCAGTGGACAGAGACATGGGGGTGGGTGCAGAGGACTCCCAGCAGTGAACAGAGACATGGGGGTGGGTGCAGAGGAATCCCAGCAGTGGACAGAGACATGGGGGAGGGTGCAGAGGAATACCAGCAGTGGACAGAGACATGGGGGTGGGTGCAGAGGAATACCAGCAGTGGACACAGACATGGGGGTGGGTGCAGAGGACTCCCAGCAGTGGACAGAGACATGGGGGTGGGTGCATATCAACTCCAGCAGTGGACAGAGACATGGGGGTGGGTGCAGAGGAATCCCAGCAGTGGACAGAGACATGGGGGAGGGTGCAGAGGAATACCAGCAGTGGACAGAGACATGGGGGTGGGTGCAGAGGAATACCAGCAGTGGACACAGACATGGGGGTGGGTGCAGAGGACTCCCAGCAGTGGACAGAGACATGGGGGTGGGTGCAGAGGACTCCCAGCAGTGGACAGAGACATGGGGGTGGGTGCAGAGGAATCCCAGCAGTGGACAGAGACATGGGGGTGGGTGCAGAGGAATCCCAGCAGTGTACAGAGACATGGGGGTGGGTGCAGAGGAATCCCAGCAGTGGACAGAGACATAGGGGTGGGTGCAGAGGAATACCAGCAGTGGACACAGACATGGGGGTGGGTGCAGAGGACTCCCAGCAGTGGACAGAGACATGGGGGTGGGTGCATATCAACTCCAGCAGTGGACAGAAGCATGGGGGTGGGTGCAGAGGACTCCCAGCAGTGGACAGAGACACGGGGGTGGGTGCAGAGGACTCCCAGTAGTAAACAGAGACATGGGGGTGGGTGCAGAAGAATCCCAGCAGTGGACAGAGACATGGGGGTGGGTGCATATCAACTCCAGCAGTGGACAGAGACATGGGGGTGGGTGCAGAGGACTCCCAGCAGTGGACAGAGACATGGGGGTGGGTGCAGAGGACTCCCAGCAGTGGACAGAGACATGGGGGTGGGAGCAGAGGAATCCCAGCAGTGGACAGAGACATGGGGGTGGGTGCAGAGGAATCCCAGCAGTGGACAGAGACATGGGGGTGGGTGCAGAGGACTCCCAGCAGTGGACAGAGGCATGGGGGTGGGTGCAGAAGAATCCCAGCAGTGTACAGAGACATGGGGGTGGGTGCAGAGGAATCCCAGCAGTGGACAGAGACATGGGGGTGGGTGCAGAGGAATCCCAGCAGTGGACACAGACATGGGGGTGGGTGCAGAGGACTCCCAGCAGTGGACAGAGGCATGGGGGTGGGTGCATATCAACTCCAGCAGTGGACAGAAACATGGGGGTGGGTGCAGAGGACTCCCAGCAGTGGACAGAGACATGGGGGTGGGTGCAGAGGACTCCCAGCAGTGAACAGAGACATGGGGGTGGGTGCAGAGGAATCCCAGCAGTGGACAGAGACATGGGGGAGGGTGCAGAGGAATACCAGCAGTGGACAGAGACATGGGGGTGGGTGCAGAGGAATACCAGCAGTGGACACAGACATGGGGGTGGGTGCAGAGGACTCCCAGCAGTGGACAGAGACATGGGGGTGGGTGCATATCAACTCCAGCAGTGGACAGAGACATGGGGGTGGGTGCAGAGGACTCCCAGCAGTGGACAGAGACATGGGGGTGGGTGCAGAGGACTCCCAGCAGTGGACAGAGACATGGGGGTGGGTGCAGAGGAATCCCAGCAGTGGACAGAGACATGGGGGTGGGTGCAGAGGAATCCCAGCAGTGTACAGAGACATGGGGGTGGGTGCAGAGGAATCCCAGCAGTGGACAGAGACATAGGGGTGGGTGCAGAGGAATACCAGCAGTGGACACAGACACGGGGGTGGGTGCAGAGGACTCCCAGCAGTGGACAGAGACATGGGGGTGGGTGCATATCAACTCCAGCAGTGGACAGAAACATGGGGGGTGGGTGCAGAGGACTCCCAGCAGTGGACAGAGACATGGGGGTGGGTGCAGAGGACTCCCAGTAGTAAACAGAGACATGGGGGTGGGTGCAGAGGAATCCCAGCAGTGGACAGAGACATGGGGGTGGGTGCAGAGAACTCCCAGCAGTGGACAGAGACATGGGGGTGGGTGGGGAGGACTTCCAGCAGTGGACAGAGACATGGGGTGGGTGCATATCAACACTAGCAGTTGCCAGAGACATGGGGGTGGGTGCATATCAACACTAGCAGTGGACAGAGACATGGGAGTGGGTCCAGAGGACTCCCAGCAGTGGACAGAGACATGGGGGTGGGTGCAGAGGAATCCCAGCAGTGGACAGAGGCATGGGGTGGGTGCAGAGGAATCCCATCAGTGGACAGAGACATGGGGGTGGGTGCAGAGGAATACCAGCAGTGGACACAGAAATGGGGGTGGGTGCAGAGGACTCCCAGCAGTGGACAGAGACATGGGGGTGGGTGCATATCAACTCCAGCAGTGGAGAGAGACATGGGGGTGGGTGCAGATGACTCCCAGCAGTGGACAGAGGCATGGGGGTGGGTGCAGAGGACTCCAAGCAGTGGACAGAGACATGGGGGTGGGTGCATTGAAATCCCAGCAGTGGACAGAGACATGGGGGTGGGTGCAGAGGACTCCCAGCAGTGGACAGAGACATGGGGTGGGTGCAGAGGAATCCCAGCAGTGGACAGAGACATGGGGGTGGGTGCAGAGGAATCCTAGCAGTGGACAGAGACATGGGGGTGGGTGCAGAGGAGTACCAGCAGTGGACAGAGACATGGGGGTGGGTGCAGAGGAATACCAGCAGTGGACAGAGACATGGGGGTGGGTGCATATCAACACTAGCAGTGGACAGAGACATGGGGGTGGGTGCAGAGGACTCCCAGCAGTGGACAGAGACATGGGGGTGGGTGCAGAAGAATCCCAGCAGTGGACAGAGACATGGGGGTGGGTGCAGAGGAATCCCAGCAGTGGACACAGACATGGGGGTGGGTGCAGAGGAATACCAGCAGTGGACACAGACATGGGGGTGGGTGCAGAGGACTCCCAGCAGTGGACAGAGACATGGGGGTGGGTGCAGAGGAATACCAGCAGTGGACACAGACATGGGGGTGGGTGCAGAGGACTCCCAGCAGTGGACAGAGACATGGGGGTGGGTGCATATCAACTCCAGCAGTGGACAGAAACATGGGGGTGGGTGCAGAGGACTACCAGCAGTGGACAGAAACATGGGGGTGGGTGCAGAGGACTCCAAGCAGTGAACAGAGACATGGGGGTGGGTGCAGAGGAATCCCAGCAGTGGACAGAGACATGGGGGTGGGTGCAGAGAACTCCCAGCAGTGGACAGAGACATGGGGGTGGGTGCAGAGGACTCCCAGCAGTGGACAGAGACATGGGGGTGGGTGCAGAGGAATCCCAGCAGTGGACAGAGACATGGGGGTGGGTGCAGAGGAATACCAGCAGTGGACACAGACATGGGGGTGGGTGCAGAGGACTCCCAGCAGTGGACAGAGACATGGGGTGGGTGCATATCAACACTAGCAGTGGACAGAGACATGGGGGTGGGTGCAGAGGACTCCCAGCACTGGACAGAGACATGGGAGTGGGTCCAGAGGACTCCCAGCAGTGGACAGAGACATGGGGGTGGGTGCAGAGGAATCCCAGCAGTGGACAGAGACATGGGGGTGGGTGCAGAGGACTCCCAGCAGTGGACAGAGACGACATGGGGGTGGGTGCAGAGGACACCCAGCAGTGGACAGAGACATGGGGGTGGGTGCAGAGGAATCCCAGCAGTGGACAGAGACATGGGGTGGGTGCAGAGGAATCCCAGCAGTGGACACAGACATGGGGGTGGGTGCAGAGGACTCCCAGCAGTGGACAGAGACATGGGGGTGGGTGCATATCAACACTAGCAGTGGCCAGAGACATGGGGGTGGGTGCATATCAACACTAGCAGTGGACAGAGCAATGGGGTGGGTGCAGAGGACTCTCAGCAGTGGACAGAGACATGGGGGTGGGTGCAGAGGACTCCCAACAGTGGACAGAGACATGGGATGGGAGGGGGGTGCATAGGAATCGCAGCAGTGGACAGAGACATGGGGGGTGGGTGCAGAGGAATCCCAGCAGTGGACAGAGACATGGGGGTGGGTGCAGAGGAATATCAGCAGTGGACACAGACATGGGGGTGGGTGCAGAGGATTCCCAGCAGTGGACAGAGACATGGGGGTGGGTGCAGAGGACTCCCAGCAGTGGACAGAGACATGGGGGTGGGTGCAGAGGACTCCCAGCAGTGGACAGAGACATGGGGGTGGGTGCAGAGGACTCCTAGCAGTGGACAGAGACATGGGGGTGGGTGCAGAGGAATCCCAACAGTGGACAGAGACATGGGGGTGGGTGCAGAGGAATCCCAGCAGTGGACAGAGACATGGGGGTGGGTGCAGAGGATACCAGCAGTGGACACAGACATGGGGGTGGGTGCAGAGGACTCCCAGCAGTGGACAGAGACATGGGGGTGGGTGCATATCAACTCCAGCAGTGGACAGAGACATGGGGGTAGGTGCAGAGGACTCCCAGCAGTGGATAGAGACATGGGGGTGGGTGCAGAGGACTCCCAGTAGTGGACAGAGACATGGGGGTGGGTGCAGAGGAATCCCAGCAGTGGACAGAGACATGGGGGTGGGTGCAGAGGACTCCCAGCAGTGGACAGAGACATCGTGGTGGGTGCAGAGGACTCCCAACAGTGGACAGAGACATGGGGGTGGGTGCATATCAACACTAGCAGTGGCCAGAGACATGGGGGTGGGTGCATATCAACACTAGCAGTGGACAGAGACATGGGGGTGGGTGCAGAGGACTCCCAGCAGTGGACAGAGACATGGGGGTGGGTGCAGAGGAATCCCAGCAGTGGACAGAGACATGGGGGGGTGGGTGCAGAGGAATCCCAGTAGTGGACAGAGACATGGGGGTGGGTGCAGAGGAATATCAGCAGTGGACACAGACATGGGGGTGGGTGCAGAGGATTCCCAGCAGTGGACAGAGACATGGGGGTGGGTGCAGAGGACTCCCAGCAGTGGACAGAGACATGGGGGTGGGTGCAGAGGACTCCCAGCAGTGGACAGATACATGGGGGTGGGTGCAGAGGACTCCTAGCAGTGGACAGAGACATGGGGGTGGGTGCAGAGGAATCCCAACAGTGGACAGAGACATGGGGGTGGGTGCAGAGGAATCCCAGCAGTGGACAGAGACATGGGGGTGGGTGCAGAGGATACCAGCAGTGTACACAGACATGGGGGTGGGTGCAGAGGACTCCCAGCAGTGGACAGAGACATGGGGGTGGGTGCATATCAACTCCAGCAGTGGACAGAGACATGGGGGTGGGTGCAGAGGACTCCCAGCAGTGGATAGAGACATGGGGGTGGGTGCAGAGGACTCCCAGCAGTGGACAGAGACATGGGGGTGGGTGCATATCAACACTAGCAGTGGACAGAGACATGGGGTGGGTGCAGAGGACTCTCAGCAGTGGACAGAGACATGGGGGTGGGTGCAGAGGACTCCCAACAGTGGACAGAGACATGGGATGGGAGGGGGGTGCATAGGAATCGCAGCAGTGGACAGAGACATGGGGGGTGGGTGCAGAGGAATCCCAGCAGTGGACAGAGACATGGGGGTGGGTGCAGAGGAATATCAGCAGTGGACACAGACATGGGGGTGGGTGCAGAGGATTCCCAGCAGTGGACAGAGACATGGGGGTGGGTGCAGAGGACTCCCAGCAGTGGACAGAGACATGGGGGTGGGTGCAGAGGACTCCCAGCAGTGGACAGAGACATGGGGGTGGGTGCAGAGGACTCCTAGCAGTGGACAGAGACATGGGGGTGGGTGCAGAGGAATCCCAACAGTGGACAGAGACATGGGGGTGGGTGCAGAGGAATCCCAGCAGTGGACAGAGACATGGGGGTGGGTGCAGAGGATACCAGCAGTGGACACAGACATGGGGGTGGGTGCAGAGGACTCCCAGCAGTGGACAGAGACATGGGGGTGGGTGCATATCAACTCCAGCAGTGGACAGAGACATGGGGGTAGGTGCAGAGGACTCCCAGCAGTGGATAGAGACATGGGGGTGGGTGCAGAGGACTCCCAGTAGTGGACAGAGACATGGGGGTGGGTGCAGAGGAATCCCAGCAGTGGACAGAGACATGGGGGTGGGTGCAGAGGACTCCCAGCAGTGGACAGAGACATCGTGGTGGGTGCAGAGGACTCCCAACAGTGGACAGAGACATGGGGGTGGGTGCATATCAACACTAGCAGTGGCCAGAGACATGGGGGTGGGTGCATATCAACACTAGCAGTGGACAGAGACATGGGGGTGGGTGCAGAGGACTCCCAGCAGTGGACAGAGACATGGGGGTGGGTGCAGAGGAATCCCAGCAGTGGACAGAGACATGGGGGGGTGGGTGCAGAGGAATCCCAGCAGTGGACAGAGACATGGGGGTGGGTGCAGAGGAATATCAGCAGTGGACACAGACATGGGGGTGGGTGCAGAGGATTCCCAGCAGTGGACAGAGACATGGGGGTGGGTGCAGAGGACTCCCAGCAGTGGACAGAGACATGGGGGTGGGTGCAGAGGACTCCCAGCAGTGGACAGAGAAATGGGGGTGGGTGCAGAGGACTCCTAGCAGTGGACAGAGACATGGGGGTGGGTGCAGAGGAATCCCAACAGTGGACAGAGACATGGGGGTGGGTGCAGAGGAATCCCAGCAGTGGACAGAGACATGGGGGTGGGTGCAGAGGATACCAGCAGTGTACACAGACATGGGGGTGGGTGCAGAGGACTCCCAGCAGTGGACAGAGACATGGGGGTGGGTGCATATCAACTCCAGCAGTGGACAGAGACATGGGGGTGGGTGCAGAGGACTCCCAGCAGTGGATAGAGACATGGGGGTGGGTGCAGAGGACTCCCAGCAGTGGACAGAGACATGGGGGTGGGTGCAGAGGAATCCCAGCAGTGGACAGAGACATGGGGGTGGGTGCAGAGGACTCCCAGCAGTGGACAGAGACATCGTGGTGGGTGCAGAGGACTCCCAGCAGTGGACAGAGACATGGGGGTGGGTGCATATCAACACTAGCAGTGGCCAGAGACATGGGGGTGGGTGCATATCAACACTAGCAGTGGACAGAGACATGGGGGTGGGTGCAGAGGACTCCCAGCAGTGGACAGAGACATGGGGGTGGGTGCAGAGGAATCCCAGCAGTGGACAGAGACATGGGGGTGGGTGCAGAGGAATCCCAGCAGTGGACAGAGACATGGGGGTGGGTGCAGAGGAATCCCAGCAGTGGACAGAGACATGGGGGTGGGTGTAGAGGAATCCCAGCAGTGGACAGGGACATGGGGGTGGGTGCAGAGGGATACCAGCAGTGGACAGAGACATGGGGGTGGGTGCAGAGGAATACCAGCAGTGGACACAGACATGGGGGTGGGTGCAGAGGACTCCCAGCAGTGGACAGAGACATGGGGGTGGGTGCATATCAACTCCAGCAGTGGACAGAGACATGGGGGTGGGTGCAGAGGACTCCCAGCAGTGGACAGAGACATGGGGGTGGGTGCAGAGGAATCCCAGCAGGGGACAGAGACATGGGGGTGGGTGCAGAGGAATCCCAGCAGTGGACAGAGACATGGGGGTGGGTGCAGAGGAATCCCAGCAGTGGACAGAGACATGGGGGTGGGTGCAGAGGAATGCCAGCAGTGGACACAGACATGGGGGTGGGTGCAGAGGACTCCCAGCAGTGGACAGAGACATGGGGGTGGGTGCATATCAACTCCAGCAGTGGACAGAAACATGGGGGTGGGTGCAGAGGACTCCCAGCAGTGGACAGAGACATGGGGGTGGGTGCAGAGGACTCCCAGCAGTGAACAGAGACATGGGGGTGGGTGCAGAGGAATCCCAGCAGTGGACAGAGACATGGGGGTGGGTGCAGAGAACTCCCAGCAGGGGACAGAGACATGGGGGTGGGTGCAGAGGACTCCCAGCAGTGGACAGAGACATGGGGTGGGTGCATATCAACACTAGCAGTTGCCAGAGACATGGGGGTGGGTGCATATCAACACTAGCAGTGGACAGAGACATGGGGTGGGTGCAGAGGACTCCCAGCACTGGACAGAGACATGGGAGTGGGTCCAGAGGACTCCCAGCAGTGGACAGAGACATGGGGGTGGGTGCAGAAGAATCCCAGCAGTGGACAGAGACATGGGGGTGGGTGCAGAGGAATCCCAGCAGTGGACAGAGACATGGGGGTGGGTGCAGAGGAATACCAGCAGTGGACACAGACATGGGGGTGGGTGCAGAGGACTCCCAGCAGTGGACAGAGACATGGGGGTGGGTGCATATCAACTCCAGCAGTGGACAGAGACATGGGGGTGGGTGCAGAGGACTCCCAGCAGTGGACAGAGACATGGGGGTGGGTGCAGAGGAATCCCAGCAGTGGACAGAGACATGGGGGTGGGTGCAGAGGAATCCCAGCAGTGGACAGAGACATGGGGGTGGGTGCAGAGGAATCCCAGCAGTGGACAGAGACATGGGGGTGGGTGCAGAGGAATCCCAGCAGTGGACAGAGACATGGGGGTTGGTGCAGAGGAATCCCAGCAGTGGACAGAGACATGGGGTGGGTGCATATCAACACTAGCAGTTGCCAGAGACATGGGGGTGGGTGCATATCAACACTAGCAGTGGACAGAGACATGGGGCGGGTGCAGAGGACTCCCAGCACTGGACAGAGACATGGGAGTGGGTCCAGAGGACTCCCAGCAGTGGACAGAGACATGGGGGGGGGGTGTGTACATCATTATCAGATGACCACAACTCCATGGGTGTATGTACGCATCCCTAACTTTGGACAATGATGATAGTGCCATAACAACACATCACTGACAGCAGTGTCCCACTCCCAGGCGGATGGATGTCTTTCCCCCACTGCATGACACACCACATGTGGGTGTGAGGACAAATAACACATGCATACCCACCCCTGGCAGATGCAGCGCAATACACACACTGAGATCATGCCACAAGACTGTATAGTCATGTCACTGCCTACTAAACTAAGAGAGCCAAAGAGAACACACACTGTCACGCACATCCCAGGACTGATAGTAAAGTTCAGGTGCTGGGCCAGCCACCAAGATGTTGTCTGTCATGGAAGGAATAGGGTGGAGTTCCCACAGATACAATGCCCACAATTGTGAGTCAGGTGTTCAAATACCCAGCAGAACAAGTACCATATGTGTGCTAGGCTGGGATTACACACATGCATTGTGCGGAAAAGGGACAATTTATCCATGAAGGCATGGCAAAATACTCTATACACAAGTACAGTGAGTACCAAGGATGGCACAGACGATGCAGCCGGAGACATTGCTGAGCAGGCATGGCCAGAGTTGAAGGGATGCATCACCAACAAAGGAAATGTAGACACAGGTCAACACAACAATTCTGCAACTCTCTGGAGGGAAGATGTCAGGTGCCACAGAGGAAGGAACACTCCTTGGGACAATGTCTCCAAACACAAAGAGCATACACGACATAGAATCTTTGCAAAGACCTTTTGATGGCACGCAGATACCAGGTTCCACCCCATGAGATGCAGACTACAACTTTTCCCTGAAACATAACACATGCCCACAACCCCAACTCCTGTAGCATCAGCATCAACATCAATACCTGAAATGCAAGACTTTTCTAACGAAAATAGAAAATGCTTTATTCAGCATGAAAATAATAATGTGTAAACGAGACTATTCACAAAGGCCAATGGCCAGTCCATATCATCAGTCCTTGGGGGGGGGACACATGGCCATGCGTCTCCCCTAGCTTGCCTGCACATCAGAAGACTCTGTGTCGTCGACTGGGGGGGAACATCATGTGGGGAAGGACCAGGCACCGCAGGGACAGGAGGGGGAAGGGTAGGTGTGGTGGGTGCAGGGACGGACGACTCTACCACAGGGGGTGGGGCAGCGCCAAAGGTGGAGGTGAGCTCGGCGCTGCACACTTCTGCCAGTTCTTCAAGCGTCTCCCCTGCACCCGGAGAAACAACAGGCCCCAAGGAGGGGGGGGCAGGTTGGAGGGATGGGCTGCAGCGCTACTGGGGGAGGTGGTGGACAGGCTGGGGGACTTAACTCCCCTACCCGTGGAGTGCCTTGACCGTTTCCGCCAGGCGAACTAGTGGGGCTGAGGCCCAGCCCAGCAAAGTAGGCCTCCTTCTCCGAATCGGTGGCAGGGGAGCCAAGGGGAGTGACATCGGAGGGACTGGGGAGTGAGTCATGTGGACGAGGACTGTGGCTGCGTGCCTGCCTGTGTGCCCCAGACCCAGTGGGTGTGCCTGCTTCCCCCTGAGTGTGCGTGTCAGGAGGTGTGCGCTTGCCCTTACGTGGTGGTGTGCTGCTTGTGTCTGGTGGTGTGCGTGTGTGTGGATGTCTTGGTGTGCTTGGGACAGGCGCTGCAGGTGACTCACTACTGCCGTCAGTGACGAGTCCAGGGACCTCAGCAACATCCGTTGGTCAGACATCGCTGATGACATGCCCTCCATGTACGACACCATCTGGGTCAGCAGTCTGGTGTGGCCATGGAGGACAGTCAGGATCGATGTCTGCCCAACTTGCAACTGCCGCTGAATGTCCACAGACTCGGCAGTGAGGGCAGCAGGGGGGACAGGGGCAGGGGGTGCGGTGCCTGGCATGAAGGAGACATGCTGTGGCCTAGCACGGACAGAAGGGACCCGAGCAAGTGGGAGGGCGGTGATGGGAATTGAGGGGGCGGCGAGAGATGTACTGCTGCTTTCAGCTGTGGGAGCAGCCTCCGCCCCCTCTGGGAGCTCAGCCTCGGACCCGTCTGCCTCGTAGTCAGTGATGGTACTGGGCAGGTCCTCCGCCTCGCTCCACTCGCCCTGCGAGCCACTAGATTCCACCGACTCCTCAGCAGTGGTGGCACCACTGCTCGATCCCTCCACATCCGTGCCGGTGTCTCCCTCGGTGTCCTCCGATGATGCTGTGGGCAAGGTGAAGAGACAGGAAAAAATCAGTCACCTGTATACATCTGACACATGAGTCCAAACAAAATAGGCAACAGTGCATATCAGGAAAGGCATCATGAGTAACATCTAGAATACTCCCCACATATGTAAGCCCTGCACTCCCCAGTTGGTTGACCCACCATGCCACTTGGAAACAATGAAAATTAGGACACAACAGCAAATAACTTGAAATCACAAGATCATGAGAAGCTAGTGTCTGGGATCAGTTGAGCACAGCAAGACTATGAAGGCATGCCACCTCTTGTTCACTGTGAACCAAACAGTATTGTCGCACCCTAGGGCTAATACCACATGCCAATGCAGAAGGTGTCCCCACACTCAGAGACCTGTGAGTACTTTTGACACCCCAAAGAAATACATTGTGACTCCTGGAGAATCACAACCCTTTACACAATGGACATGTCTAGAATGTGTGACTGTGGCACTCTGTGAACACAACACACATGTGTCTATATAGCAGAAGTCACACAATGAGGTGCACACCAAACTACATGTACACAGTCATTGTCTGAGCTGCCAGACTCATTCAAATCAGCCACTGTTAGGCAGAAATGGCGTATCAGTAAGTACATATACATGGCACCACGGTGGTCTGGATGACTTGACACTCGTAAGTTGGTATCAGCAACAACCAAGGACTAACCCAAATGCTACCACACTGTGGGAACATGTATATGTATGAACTCCAAACAAGTTTTGTTCAAACTGTGCCTTACTTTAAAATGTGCCAGCGTGTCCCTGGAAAGTGTAAAGGTGGTGTCTTGTGCACTTCCTTGGGAGACATCTGTCATGCAGGCACATCATTGTCCTTCACAACAAAACAACAAGGTCAAGCATGTGAAACATTGAGACATGTTGACAGGTGTAGTGAGTGCCAATGGACATTTTCTCTGAGTAACAACTTGAATAATGTCATTTGTCACATGGCTATCCGTCACCTGATCACACAGTTGTCTACACATATGACCTACTGACTGTCATCTGGAGTGGCACACATGTCCACACCCAGGACAATGCATAAGCTAATGGGCCTGCAATTGTTTAGCAAAAAAGCCTAGCTGTACTGTGGGTTCCCCCTCATGGCAAGCCAGAATGTACCCACAGATGTCAGCACACAAAGTCACAAATGTGTAGCATCTGAACCACACACAGGTGCCAAAAATGTACAAGCAGGATACATGATTGTCAAAAACTGTCACAGGCTACGAAGCACGAACATTAAGCACTGGCCAACATCACGGGGGCACTGCAGAATGACTTTATGTACTGCGAATCATCACACACAAGTCAGAACTGGCAATGAAACATCAGGGTTGAACATGTACGCCCCTTCCACACACACCCACCCATACCTGAGTCAATGTGACTGATACCGATCAAGAAGTGACACCTCTTATTCAGGGTTACAATAACTGTGCTTGAAAACTAGCTTCATTAACACGAAATCACCTTGTAGGGCTGCCAAAACATATTGGTCACAAACAAACATCAACAGATTGTTGTGAATAGCCACACAGGCACTGCCCAGTGTGAGTATGCTCAAGCAAACTGGTGTATCCCTGTCCAGTGGACAAATGTATCACACATGTGAAAAATACTACCTAGGCCAGGGAACAATGCCACAGAGGCAGAGCCATGTTGAACCCACAGTGAATGTGCACAGTGTTGGATGACACACATGAGTAGGAGGGCAGGCTGTGTCAGGGGACTGTAGTGGGCACACTGCTCCATGGTCCTGGAATGAGCTGACTGTTACAGGAGCAACCGTCCCGACACTATGCATATATCCCACTCATGCACATCATGTCTGAGGCCACAACATTGGTAATGCATGCTGCAAGTCTGTTCATTTGAACCCTCACACTCCTATGTTGAGACTCAGCATCAGTGCCAACAATTATTCACCCCCAAATGACTGAACAGGACAGGGCACAGGCAGACCACCCCCACACATGATGCTGAAAGCAGTGTGCACCTTGATAAACTGGCAGCCCAGATGACCATGTGCAATAGTGATAACACACAGACCAGGTAACACATGTCAAGGAGGGGAAGGGAGGAAGGACAGCACAGGTTGACTTGGGGGAACAGGATATGCACTGCACATATATAGCCTGGCAGTGTATCCAGGCGACTGAGCAGCTACAAAAGCTGGCGACACACAACAAACACACATGTACCTACCCCTTCCTGCTGCTGTAACTCCTGTATCCGCCTATCCAGGTCAGGGAAGACCACCGCCAGGACACGCTTCATCTGGTGGGTCAGGCGCCGGCGCCCGCCATGCTTGCGAGGAGCCTCCTCCTTCAGCATGACCCGGGCGATCCTCCGGGTCCAGCACCGTATTTTCTGCCATCTCTTCCTCACTTGTGGCAGGTGCTGACTGCGACCCTCCGCCGATTGCACGTCCATGACGGCATCCTTCCCGATCTTCCCCTTGTGGTAGGCGGTTACCTGTGTGGATGACAAAGTGGGACAACATCACTACACCTGCACCATGTCACAGAGACACACATTTGAACATCTTTGATTTTTTGAACAGGTCATAGTATGCTGGCAAGTAATAGCACCTTAGTCATAGGGACTTTTTCCACTGGGGACGCACCAATGCACTACATGGCATAGTAAGTACACAGGTGGCATGAGGGGTGCGAAACAATCCCTGATCATGGCACACACTGTGCATCCCAAGCAACACAAGGCTGATGGACAGCACCGCAAAGCAGTCACATGCCCCAGGCCACTGACGAAACCTCAGCAGAGTACACAGACACACACAGGCACACATCAATCACCTGCCATTGGCAACAGCGGATGCAAACCTCACTCTGCACATGTGCCACTTGCTGGGGGGGGTCACAGGTGTGGGGCTAGCTCAGCAAGTCAGACACACAGCACGGCTTACTTCTCACATCAGATGGATTGAGCAGTTGCCTCCTCCATGCAGCTGTGGTGCAACACTCCACATAGACACTCACCCACATGACAAGAAACATTCACACACATCAATGTCCAGGGGGCGTACACATCATTTGGACACTCTTACCACTCTCACCACAGCTCCACTCAACTCTCACACACATCTGTGGGTGCAGTCACCTGTCACCCCGGGGTGACCACTGAATCACCGCAGGACAATAGAACAAGAATGCCCAAGAGGATTAGGCTGGCTGAATGTGCCATGCACTATGCAGTGAATGTCACAGTAAGCACAATGCAAGTGAGGAGTGCACACATGAACTACATCAAGCCCTGCATGAGAGACATAAGCCATCCACCCCCCCCCCCCCCCCCCGGGACCCACTCCAACCAACATTGCATGTCTGTCACACCTGGACACAATGCCAGAACTGACAGACACGAAAAAGGTGCACAGGCAAAGGTAGTGGAGTCAGCACTCACCTGCTCCCCTGGTCGACCATACAGCATGGGGTACCGTGGGAGGATCACATCCAGCAGGGCCTCGTTCTCCTCCTGGGTGAAAGGCTGGGCCCTCTCCACAGTCCTTGACATGGTGCCAGAGGGAGACAATACAGCAGCAGTTGTATCGACTGACATGTTTTGGCGGCAAGTGCCCTCCCATGGGTTCTGCCTGCCTTATATCTGCCTTGCTGGCCTATTTCATTTACAGGAGTACAGAGTGATTGGTCAGACTCATTTGCATCCTACGTTTCCTCCAATCCCTTTAAACATACACCAGTGACAGCCTTAGCATCTTTCGAATTTGCAGCATCATGTCAAGTCAACAACCACTTTGCAACAATGTATAATGTGGCCAACTGCTTTTTCCAGACCACATGATGTTAAATTTTGAACTTGAAACTCAGTATCCATGACAACCAGCATGCATTTAGGCCCTAATACTTGTCCCTCATGTGTCCCCATTGTAATTCCTAAATCCCCACACAGGTACGGCGCGTTTCACACGTACCCCTAGGGCACCATCACTACAGTGATACGGGCCGTACTCACGCGTGTACGGGCCGTACACGCGTGAGTACGTGCCGTATCACTAGGGCCTACGGTACCCCCAACTATAGTGATAGGCACGTACTCACGCGTGTACGGGCCGTAGGAACGTACTCACGCGTGTACAGGCCGTACACGCGTGAGTACGTGCCTATCACTATAGTTGGGGTACCGTAGGCCCTAGTGATACGGCATGTACTCACGCGTGTACGGCCTGTACACGCGTGAGTACGTGCCTAGCACTATAGTTGGGGGTACCGTAGGCCCTAGTGATACGGCACGTACTCACACGTGTACGGGCCGTACACGCGTGAGTACGTGTCGTATCACTAGGGCCTACGGTACCCCAACTATAGTGATAGGCACGTACTCACGCGTGTACGGGCCGTACACGCGTGAGTACGTGTTGTATCACTAGGGCCTACGGTACCCCCAACTATAGTGATAGGCACGTACTCACGCGTGTACGGGCCGTACACGCGTGAGTACGTGCCGTATCACTAGGGCCTACGGTACCCCAACTATAGTGATAGGCACGTACTCACGCGTGTACGGCACGTACTCACGTGTGAGTATGGCCCGTACACACGCCCTCAGAGCGTGTGTACTGCGTTTCACAGCTTACACTGGTGATAGGAGGCGCACACGAAAGGAATGGAGGTGTGAGACTCGCACAAGGCTGGACAGCAAGTCATTGTCAGTGCAGTCCTTCATGTGCAGGGCCTAGGTGTGTCAGGCAGTGATGTGGCACATGTCTCATCATGTTGTGGCACAATAGATGTGTGATAAGCTGTTTACACATGTCATGTGTGATGGGGCACTACGTGGCACACTTCCCCTTCACACTTTGCACATGTGTGCATGTAGGACACACGTGTCAAGCACTGCATCACTGGTATGGTACAGTCACCAACACCCGCAACTGTGCCCTGATGCCAGGTACACGGATAATTACACCTGACATGTGACTACCAGCGTGCCACGATGTGACTATGTCATGTGTGTGTTATGTGTTCCCATGAGCTTGCCGTTGGTGTTCCGTCAACTCCATCTGCTGTTGCAGCATCCAACATGTGTCTGTGTGCATATGTGCATGACTCACATATACGCACACCATGCCACATGTGGACTCACACGTTACATGTGTCATGATGGTTCGAAGATGACTTCCTGACATGAGGCAATATCTGCGTTGTCTCAATGTCTGTGTCATCCGTTTTTGACATGTACCCCTTCATGGAAATATGTGTTATCTGTCCCTTTTCAGATGACATGTGACCTGTGCGTCTAGACTCCCGTCAGCTGTCTGTATGAGATAACATCCTTCAAATGCTGATATGTGGATGTCTGTCACTCATGTAATGTGTCTGGCTGGTCACTTACACTGGCCCACAGCTATTTTAATGGCATGTCACATCAACATTGCCATGCAACTATTGTGGCTGGCTCTTCGTAGGAGTATCACCTGGCTGGCCTACGTGTCCTGGATGTATTGCACAGACCAGACTCTGTATTAAGCAGATGTGTATTAGCTGTTGAACATGTGCTCACCTTAGTGACATTGGTGTGGTAATGTACTCACTCTTCGTTATTCCTTCCAAATCTCTGCAGGGCACCGCCTCTCCCCAGACGAATGCCAGACCTGGATGCCATGCGTGAACATGACTGCATATGCAGATACCGCTTCTCGCAAGAGTTGATAGAGGACTTGACCCGCTGGCTTGAACCACACCTCCAACCACAACACAGGTATCCTACAGCTCTGACCCCCAAAATGAAGGTGATGGCAGCCCTACATTTTTTTGCCACAGGTACGTTTCAATTGACCATAGCTGATGTCGGTGGCATGTCCCAGACAATGTTCAGCAGTGTCCTGCATGATGTTTTAGAAGCCATGTTGGTGCACCTGGATGAATTCATCCATTTTCCCACTCGTGAGCAGTTGACAGGTATCAAGGGTGAGTTCTATGCCCTGGGAGGGATGCCTCACGTAATTGGGGCCATTGATGGGACACATGTGGCTTTGGTACCACCACAGGCACAGGCGGTAACCTTTCGGAACCGCAAACATTATCACTCTATCAAAGCCCTTGTGGTGTGTCTTGCTAACATACTGATTTCCCATGTCTGTGCCCGTGTTCCAGGGTCCGCACACGATGCCTACATCATGAGGCGTAGCAGGGTGCCAGAAATGATGCTGCAGCTGCATGCGGAACGAGCATGTCTTGTTGGTGGGTATACTCTGTTAGTCCTGTGTTTCGCGCTATCTTTGTATCTTACGCCATCTCCTGACCCACCTCTTCACGTGATGTTTCCATGTAGGGGACTCTGGCTATCCCAACATGCCATGGCTGATGACGCCTCTCCGCAACCCCAGAACAGCCGCAGAACACCGGTACAACGACACCCATGGGCAGACGAGGCGCGTGACTGAGAGAACGTTTGGACTCCTGAAGAGCAGATTCCGGTGCCTCCACAAGACCGGCGGCGCCCTCCCATATGCCCTGGTGAAGGTCTGCAAAATCTTCATTGTGTGCTGCATGCTGCACAACATGGCAGTGGAGAAGGCCGTGCCACTCATCCTTGATCCGGATGAGCAGGATCATCCACCCGTGGAGGATAAAGGGCTTGGGCACGGGGCAAGTGAGGATGAGGATGAAGATGAGGATGAGGACATCCGGAGTCAGCTTATCCGCAACTTCTTCTCATAATGGTGAGTCCCTGTGTCTGAGCGTGCACGCTTTGAGCCTTGTGTGGCATGTGTTGCAATGTGTGTGTCCAGCTGACTGTGTGCTAAGTGACTTGGAGGTGTGTTCTGATGTGTCATTCAAGTGATGATGTCATTCCACACATTTTAGCTGGGACACTAAATTGTTTAAGAGCATGGTGACAACATCATTCCTGTAGAGTACATGTACATGTCTGCGGATTACTAGCTCTTCGCTGACTTGTTGTGTGTCTGTCCTCCCCAGGTTCTTGCGGCTGTCGTCTGCTCATGTCATCATTGCCCTCCTGCTATTCCTCATGAGTATTGCAACGTTTGCTGGATCAGAGTTACATGCACAGACATGGTGAAAAGTCATTTTGGGTAAGGAGTGCAGCAAGGCATTTTGTGGGTGGTACGTGTTTGTGATATGTGGGGACTGCTCCTGTGCATGTTGTGTTACCATGCATACATGTCGACTCACCATGGGGCACATGACGTGTTGCATGGCTCCCATGAATTGATAGTCACCCTTCCTGACAGTCATCTGTTTTGGTTTGTGGACTCTGATGAAGGCATCAATGTGTGTATAACGTCCCTCAGGAACATACGGGATGCTAATGGTGGACATATTTGGGACATCCCCATATGAGGCTCAATGGGGAATTGCAGACTCTCCGTGTGCAGCAAGGGGTGTTAGGCTCAACCCCTTCACTTGTGTGCCAGCTCAGTAGGATTTACCACATCTGTGTGTTGAAGGGGGTGTCCAGTGTAGGTCACACATGGTCAGCCAAATGACCTGTGAGTCTGTTCCAATTGATGCATTTCCCTTAGTGTGAGGCTGAGTAATAAAGGTGCCCATCACACTCCAAGGTGCCTATCTCTGTCAATGCAGGTCTCTTGCCACTTTGCATGCGGCATATCTGGCATGGTTGTGGAAGATTATGCATAGGAGTCCATGTGTAGTTTACCAACATGCATGCAGTTGCTCATGGATTAGGCTCCCTATTGGGCATTAAGTACATGGTCGTGTATGTTTTTTGGCATGTTGGTCCACACAATGGACCATCAACACCTGCTGAGGGTGTGTCTCCTGTGCGCAGGTCGGCCTTCAGTTTCCTGATCTGGTGTCATGCTTCTTTGGTGATTGTGCATGCATTGTCTCTGGGTGTGCCATGTGACACTGGACACTCCTCACTTTACACACGCGCCTGTTGCAGTTGTCCTTCTGACATCCTAGTCTTTGTGTGCAAATTCTGGCATTTGGCAAGGAGATGCCGCCTGCTGCTGCGGCCCCTGCAGCAAGGGCCCACAGAGTATCCAGATTTGGCAACACACACGCCTCCAAGATGCTCCTCACTTCCTCCCTCCACCCATTCATTTGGCTGTCCTCAGCTTGTCTATGCCACTGTTGCCGCCACACGGTGCCAAAGGCTGGACCATCAGTGCATGCAAGGTGCACATTGCACCACCATCCTGTCCTTGCATAACCCACATCACACTAGAGTCTGATGTGGCAGCCACACTCCGAGCTATGTCCATCCGCACATCTAACGCCTGCTGTCAGACATACCCTGGGCACTTACACAACACCTTTGCATGCTGAGTGTGCAACTCCAACTGCCTACACTGCGCTGCCCCGCCTTCCAGGCCCTGTCACACCAACCAGGTCACGTCCATAATACTCCCCACCGGCTCTGTAGCCCAGCAAGGGCATGGGAGTGGGACTCAAGGCTTCAGCATGTAGTATGGTGTAATCGTCTGGGACATGGCACAGGTATCATCTCTCAGCATGTCAATCTACAGAGTGTCCAGGACCCCCCTCTCCACCATCACATGCGCACAGCACCTCATCATCAGCTCGTATGCCATTGACAGCCAGGTGCTCCTCATCCTCAACAAAGACACAGACATTGGCAGCTCCATCATTCAAGTATGCATGAGATCCATTGATGAATGGCTGAACACAAGCCACCTGAGGCTGCACTTGTACAGGACTGATATGATCATCTGAGGATTGTCCCCTTCCAGCTGGGTCAAGTGCTTGTGTCCCACCCGCAAGAGCCCTGCACAAGCACCCAGTGGCCACACACACAAGATGGTGTGCCTCATGTTTGGCTCGCTCACATTTGCCCTGCTAGTCCACAGCATCTGTACCTCATGCTGCAACGCCCTCTGCATTATGCACATGATCCACAGATAGATCCACTCCAAGAAAAGACAGACCATCCCCCAGGTCCATGACAACATCCGTGTCAAATACTGTCCTAACCTCTACGGAGCAAGTACATCCAAACTCCCAGGAAACTTGTCCACATTCAGGGTGCATCTGCACACCTCAGCTTCAACACCCTGCGCCCCAGCCACCTCACCGTCCACCTTAGATAGCTGCAATGGATCACTGTCTGCTGCAGGATGACCTCCATACTCCCCACCCACACTCAGGAGGCAGTCCACAACCCCGACCTCAAACCAACCTTGTACGTCTGTCACCCTAGATCCCGTTGGGCCATCTCCGTGCATCCAACCTTGCCCTGGCCACCGTTCTTTACATCCACCGTACTCCAGCATACAGGACATTGTTCTCCCACCTGGCCACACATACCTGGGACTCCCTCCCCGGGAACCTCCACATGAGCCATGACCTCTACGCCTTGATGATAATCTCCCAAATAGGTCTGTCCGCACAGTTTAGCAAGCCCGACCTCAGCAGCCAGTGGCCATCACAGGTGAGTGTTGTGCTCCATGCCTACATTGAATGATACCTTGTGACCCATGTGTGTCCTGTACCAGACTCTGATCCCAGGGTATGGATGGCTGGAGTTAGTTCAACACTCAGGCATAGTTTGACATTTCCACACACATATGTTGTTGAATAATGCAAAATGACAGGAACGTCTCATGACCAAAGTAATATATTTATTTGCGGTGGAGTACGTGTTTTGGTAGATGGAATTAGGTGCTCTACCCGGGGAATAGAATCCAAAGTTCACAGGGGGAGATGGTATCCTTGGCATTGGAAGTCATCAGAGTCCAGGGCACAGTGTTGGTCATCATTGGTCAGACTGTGACCAGCAAGTCCATGTGGCAGAGAATGTCATTGGGTGAGGTGCTGCTGTTGCGCCAGAGGGCCAGGTGCCAGGCCAGGTGACCTGGGAGATGTGGATGGTCCGCTGACTCTCACGGTCTTTTCCGTGGACGACCCACCTTCCTCCGGGGACCCTCAGATGCAGGCCTTGACGATGTTTGGGACGCTCCGTCAGACGAATCCTCCTCCTCCTCCTCCCTCCCTGTGTCTGGTGCTGGTCTACGCCTGGTGGCACAGGGAGGGTTGCCCATGCTTTGGGCGATCTGACGGAGTCATTGGCTCATGTCCCTGTGCACCGCCAGGAGCTCAGCCAGTCTTGCCTCCATCCGTCCTTGGTGTTGTTGATGACTGGCATGATGCTCGACCTGCAGGTTCTTAATCTCATCGAGGGTCCCCTGCATCTCTGAGAGTCTCGACGCGACCTGGTTGATGCCTCTGGTGTCACGCCGGTATGTGTCCAGGATGTTACGTATGTGTGACATACCGGTGTCCTGAGCTGGCTGGTCAGGTTCACGCCTCCGCCTGCCTCCACTCCCACCACCCCTGCCCACTTGAGCCGGGCCTGCCCTTGTGGGCACATTGGGTCTAAGGGACCCCTGGGGGATGGCATTTGCAGGGTTGCCTGCCTCCTCCTGGGTGCCCGGAGAAGCTTGTCCCTCCTGGTCAGACTGGCTCTGTTGTTCAGTGCGAGCAGGGCTCCTGGGTGTGTCCTGGGATGTGGCAGGAATGGGGGGGTGGTTGGCACAGATGTACCTGACGCAGGTGCTGCAGGGGCTTGGGCACCAGAGGGTCCAGGTTGGTCGGGGTCATCCACGGAGTGGTGAGAGTCGTTGCTGCCGGTGGGATCATCTTCACGCGGAGCCTGGGACTGTGATTCTTCCCCCCCAGTGTTGGGGGAGATCGACGATGTTGCCCTGTGTGTGAGAGAGAGACAATGTTAATGGTGTTTCATGCGACATCTATGTTTCATACATATTCAAGTTGACACAGTTCCTCCAGGTAGTTGGATGTGCCTAGCATTCCTCTCAATGTCCACTTGGGGATGGGTATGTTGCGGGGGACAGATTGGGATGTTCTCCTGAGTGTTTGACCTGTAGATTGTTGGCCATGATGCTTAGTTGGCTATGGATTGGTCTTGTTGTGTCACATGTCCATTGTGGGAGTGTGTAAATCCGTTGCCTGCCCCGGGGGTGTGTGCTTGTGTTAGGGGGGGGGGGGGTGTGACCGGGCGTGCTGTTGTGTGTAGTGTGAGTTGTCATTGGGTCTCCCAGGTGATGTGTCTGTCCCCTCATGGTGCATGCTGGCATGACAGTGAGTGTGAGTTTCTGTGCTAGATACCTGTGCTCTTGGAGTTGGTGTTTGAGTGTACAGTGGTCCCAGGAGGACCTTGTGCTGCATACAGCAGGGCTAGGTGTCAGCTACCTTGTCAGTACTTTGCCAGTCCCTGTACATTGTGCATGGGTATGTACCTATGCCATATGGGCTGAGGGCATTGGTGTCTGCGTCTCATTTTCACAATGTGTTGTGTGGGGCCCACCCTCCCAGCCTCCCGGACATCCAGTCTGGTGTTTGTGGTTGTTGTAGTCTTGGACATGGCCTTGCCTTGATTTGTGAAGGGTGCATGGAGACGTTAGTGGCATGAGCGTGGTTTTTGAGTGTGGTTGTGTGCGGTGAGTGCTTGGGGGAAGTTGCGTGCATTTGGTGTATATGTGGGGTGGACCCCATTGCCCCCATGTTACGTAAGTTGTTTGTGTACTCACCAGGCTCTGCGACTCCTTCGACTCCGTGTACTCCCACCGGCGGTAGCAGGGCCATCACCTTCTCCTCCCAGGGATGGTAGTGTACGGGTCTGCGGGGCGGCCCACCTCCAGTGATGTTACTCTGGGCATATTCTTCGTTGATTTTCCTCTTGACCGCCCTGCGCAGATCGTACCACCTGGCTTGGCATTCATGCCTGGTCCTTCGGATGGGTGCAACAGCATTCACCTTATCGACAATCCTCTGCCACATGGCAGATTTTTCAGCTTTGCTGGTCTGTCTGACCAATGTTCCAAACAGCTGTGGCTCGACTCTGATGACTTCGTTGACAAGGAGGTCCAGCTCCGCCGTTGTGAACTTTGGATTCTTGTCTGTGGGCATGGTGTGGGGTGTGGATGTGGGTGTGGATGGTTGTGGGTGTGTGGGTGTGAATGTGATGACGTGTGTGTGAATGTGAAGAGGGGAATGTTTGTGAAGGAGGTTGTGTGAAGGTGTGTGAGTGAAGGTGTAGTGAAGGTATCAGTAATGTAGAGTTGTTTCTCTGTGGGGTCTGGCAGCAGTGGGTCTGTTGCAAAGGCTCATGGGTTGTGTGTGTGGGCCCTTTTTATTGGTCCATTTTTGGGTGTGGCTGTGTTTGAATTTTGGTGGGTGTGTTATAAGAGGTGGTTGTGATATGGTCCTCTGTTTGCCTGTTTGGATGTGCCAGGTCAGTCATTGAGATGTATTTTGTCATGTAGACGTGTTTTGTGGTGTTGTGCGAGTCGAATTGACCCTCCTTGGGCTGTTTTACAGTGTGCTGGTTCTGTAAGAGTCTTTTTCGCGTAGGTACGGTCAGTACATACGCGATGGTGGGTGAGGGTGCTGGGGTACGGTGTTGGAGTGCGGCGCGTACATGCGGTGGGGGTACGGTGCGTACACGTGCGGGCCTGGGGTACGGAGTGTACATGTGGAGGTACGGCGCGTACATGCGGGGGGTAAGGCACGTACATAGGGGGGGTACGGCGCGTACAGGTGCGGGCCTGGGGTACGGCACGTACATGCGGAGGTACGGTGCGTACATGGGGGGAGGCACGTATATGGGGAGTACAGCGCGTACATGGGGGGGTACGGCGCGTACATGGGGGGTACGGTGCGTACATGGGGGGTACAGCGCGTACAGTTGCGGGGCTGGGGTACAGTGCAGACAGGGGGTAAGGCGTGTACATGGGGGGTACGGCGCGTACATGAGTGGGTACGGAGCGTACATGCGGAGGTACGGCGCGTACATGGGGGGGTACGGCACGTACATGGGGGGGTACGGCGCGTACAGTTGCGGGGCTGGGGTACAATGCGGACAGGAGGGGTAAGGCGCGTACATAGGGGGAGTACGGCACGTACATGCGGGGGTAGGGGTACGGCGCGTACATGCGGAGGTACTGCACGTACATGGGGGGGTACGGTGCGTACATGGGGGGGTACGGCGCGTACAGTTGCGGGGCTGGGGTACAGTGCGGACAGGGTGGTGTACGGTGCTGACATATTTGGGGGTGGGGGGGTTGTACGGCTCGTACACGGGCATAAGTTTACCCGTGTACATGTGTGCTACTGCGTTGGCTCCGTACGGGCCATTTTACGTGCGATTGTGTATTCGGACGGACGGTCGGGATCGTACTTGCGCGCTCGAATTTGTGTTTTACGATTTGCACGTAAAAATGTCCGGCTCACTCTCGTACACTTTTCCCGACGATATTTCCGACGTAAAAACTTTCCGACGCACTCTCGTACACTTTTCCCGACGCTATTCGTAGTTATTTTTCACGTACGAATCGTACTTGGCCGTTTGTACGGTACTTGTACGACTCGTACGTAAAAAAATACGGATCGGAATCGGCACCTATATGTATTAGTTATCATTTTTAAACTTGTTTTAATATTTTTAACTATGTTTCTTTTAATTATATGTATTATTTACTTAATTGTACATTATTATTAAAACATTTTAAAAAACAATATTTTTAACATCGATATTTTTGACAACATTTTTTTCCTGATATTTTTGTACTTACCATTATGTAGATAGGACTTCGATATTTTTGCATCGATATTTTTGTGTTGATATTTTTATAGGTCGCTTTTCTGTCCGTCGATATTCTGTCAGACATTCACCTAAATGAGTAGCATTCTACCCTGTGTAGGATCCGTGGTTGAAAGGGATTTGTCTTTTCCTTATGTGGGTAGAATTTCCATGTCGTGTGTGATGACCACTCAGGTGCAATTATTGTGTTATGCGATGCAGCACTTCCATGGGAAGAGCATTTTTTGTTTTGCTGATACCTTTGGAGCCGTTTGACAAATCTTCACAAATCTTCTCCACCTCAGTTACTTCCTAGGAAGTTTTGAGGTGATCTATCAATTGGGGGCTGACAAAAAGAGGGGGTCCCAAAACACTTTTTCCACATGTATTTTCCATAGGAAAATTCGATGATACAGAAAAAACGACTGATTAGAATTACACAAAATTTGGCAGACACCAAGAGGCTTATTTATGGGGTGTTGGCATAGGGCAGCACAGCAAGGCACCTTGCTGCACCACCCTACACCAAAATGAAAGAGCTGAAATGCACCATATTAAAGCAAAACAGTGCATTCCTGTCCTTGAGCAGTTTGCCAGGGCCGGTTTCTGTTCCCAGTCCGGCCCTGCTAAGATGGCTGCCAACACTTCTTGGTTGAGGTGGTGGCAGCCAATCAGTTCTCTCTTTGGATCCTCCACAGTTTTTAATATACAATATTCTTTTTACCTTAATTTCTCCAAACCTACTGAACGGATTTACACCAAGACACAGAAAGCACTCTTTCTGGACCAAGATCTAGCTTTTTCCAAAATTCTGTGTAAATCTGTTCAGCGGTTTGGGCTGTATCGGTGTCAAAAGTTCCTATGGAAAAATGAATGGGGAAAACGCATAGAGGGACTGCCCCATTTTCTTGGCCCCCGCTAGACGGATCACTCTAAAGCTTTCCATGCACAAACAATGGGAATGTTTCATGGAGATTTATCAAACGGGCCAAAGTTAATAGCAACCGAAAAAATGCATTTCCTATGGAAACACGAACTATAACTAACCAGTAGCGACCACCACTGGGTAATATATATATTATATACTCAAAAAACTGAAATTCGCAACTTGTGGTTATCTTCACAATCCATAGCTTGCTCAATGGAAATGTAAACTATACCTCACACGTTTCTGAGGTTTTTCTAAACATATATTAAAGTGTAGACCATAACGCCACTTCAACCTTGCCCTTGCGTTTTCAGTGATTTATTTTATTATATACTGCGTTCAAATTCTACACAAGTATACCATACCGCTTGCTGTGCATGGTCTTAGCCTGTGCTCAGCTTGGTTTTGCCACAAGGTCTGGCCTGTGGCCAGGCATTGTGTCCAAACCACTGTTGAGGGCCAAACCACTCTGGTTTGTTACTGTATATTGAGTAGCGCTTAGATTAATGAAGTAAACTGTTCTGCAAGTTATGCTTTGCAGGTGTTCAGATTAGTCTGTCACTCTATTGTCGGCTGCCACTCAGAAATGAGATGAGATCAGAGGATCATTACACAATGGCTCTTAGAGGGAGAGATATTCAGTGAGTCTGAATGGTGGCTTGCACTGATCATTGGTAAGGCTGTGGTCTGTCATGTGCCGTTTGCTGCAGATCCACTACTAATCTCGGGAACCCACAGTTTATTCTAGTACCTCATGGAAACTCCTACTACTCGTTGAAACATGACTGCAATACATTTTATCACAGACACCATCTCCCAGTCGCATTATAATTTTGGTAGTGATACATGTCACAAGCTTAATTCCTCTCTCTGTGTCCCACATGAGTATCGGCTGATGAACCCTGGAAATATCATTGTTATGGTGCGAGGGGTTATACCAGACGATTCCAAGTTTCCTCTAACGGAAGGGTAGGTAATGTGAAGTTTTGGTCCTACCAAGCAGTTAAATTGCACAGTATTTGCTTCTTGTGTTGTTTTCCACATGCAAATATTAGGTAATACATGGAGGAATTAACACAGAGCAAAAACCCTGGGTGCAAGCCCAATTGTGATGAACTCAAAATTTGAAATCGGGCACAAACAACATTTGCAGCCAATTTCACATATATCGTAGACCCGAAAGAAGCTGTTTAATATTTTTTGTCCCTTGTCCACCAACGCCTTCAGCTAAGAACTCAAATTAGCTGCTTTTGCAGACTGGTCACTAGCATAGCTTACTGTAAAGGACAGCTTGGGATCATGGGTGCAGATTCATTACACCACTCTGACAATATGTATTAAATATAGGAATCCAGAGAGAGAACATCCTGGCCCACCATGCACAAAATAATGGCCAAAATAAGAGAGCAATTTAGCCTTTGGAGCATTATTTGAATTACTAGACCAACATCAAGGATCAGATTTACCAAAGTGTGACCCTTCGCAGCACAGCAGCTAAAAATGCTGTGCTGCGTAACAGTGAGAGAGCAGGAAAGCACCATACCTACAGACATATGGCACTCTCCTCCCCTCTCCCTAGTGCCGGCGCAGAATTTTGCTGCAGAGCACCACGCATACAACTTTGCGCCATACTGTAAGGGGGTATGTGTGACTCTGGCATAGGTTTTGTACCAGAAGGGTTCTCTCCAGTATAGAATACTATGCCAAGACAACTTTTAAAACGTTTACGACTTTGCTAATGTGCTGTACAGTGCAGCACACATGCAAAGTCAGAAAAGAAAGGAGAAATGAAAATATTTCTTTTTCGAGCGCCCGCTTTCAAGTGGTGTTAATATTTGACATAACTACTACTTTTAGTAGATAGGGTTTTGCCTCAAAAACTATGGGTGGTTCCATGGGAACGCCCTTGTACCACTGAAGGAATGCCGCTGTTACACTAAGTAACACAAAGCAGTGCTTCGTGCTGGTTAGCGTTACTTTCAGACTACTTTCCAGCCCAAAACAAGTTTTGCACTGGAAAGTAACCAAGACCAAAATGCTTATAAAACTGTCCCCAAGAGTTATAACTGGTGTCCTCCTTATTGTTGCGGGATTGAAGTGTAATAGAAAAAGTTACTTACCTCTGATAACAATATTTTTATTAGACATTCTATCTTCCTGTTGATTCCTCATCTCTTGAATATTCTCCCAGATGTCAGACTGCTCTGAAGACTTTTCACATCAACGGTACAGGGCACTGGCTCCATTCAATGCCGGAAATTAAGTCCCTGTGACATCGGCGACCTCATAAACTGATGCCACTGTCATGCCAAACTCAGTTTCTCATTCATTTTTTATTTATTTTAAGTCTGTTTATTGAAGTATTATTGGTACAGAGAAGTAACAGTGACATCTCGTCCATTTTTCCATTCCTCTGAAACAGTAGGATGAAAATGACATCAGATAGATATGTAGTGCAATAACAGGAACTTCGAATCTTATTATGTTGGCCCATAACCATCTTCGTAAGAGAGCTGAGGAATCTGCAGGTAGATAAGAGTATCCACCTGAAATATGGTTACTAAAAGTTATACCTTTTTCTTCTAATGGATACTTCTTTCTGTAGATTTCTCACCTTTTGAACACATTCCCAAAGTGAGAACCAGGTTTAAATCCTACTGTGGCATCACAAAAGGAGTGAGAGGACATATATTAATCAGACTTTTTAAGAAACAAAAAAACAAGGGGTGACTTGAAAATAGAAGGTTGATCCAGAAGGCAATGGAAAGCTGACAAGGAGCCTAGATACCCATTCACCATATGCACAGCACTGCATTCCTGGGCAAAAGAAAGTGGGAGACAGCCGTGCTTTCAAGGGGTCAATGTGGTGATCTGCGCACCAAATGACAAACCTGTGCCACCTCCTGGAGTAAACAGATTTGGTGGAGGAATGACGCACAGATCATATCACACCCACCAGGTCATCAGGCAGGTGGAAGGAATTCAAGCTCCCCTGCTCAATCTCTACTCATAAAGGTGCAGACTCTGGAGATTCGGGTGGGGTGATGATCCACCCAAAAAGGAAGATGGAGCAGGGGAAATAGGGAGAAGTGATGAGGGTTTGTGTGTCACAGCTTTCTCAACCAATCCAAACCCACTAACATGCAATGGGCCCAGTCTTGAAGAATCTTCCTCAGAACTCAAGGAATCAAAGGTATGGAAGGAAAGGCGTAGTAAACAGGATAATTGCACCAAATTCCACTTTAACCAAAACATGGCTTTCAAGCCTCCTTGCGCAGGATGATGAAAGACACAGAACTTCGGACAATGCGAACTGGAAAGAGCGACAAAAAGATCCAGATGGAGTATGCACCACTGGTGAAAGATGCTCTTTACTACCTCTGGGTGGAGATACCACTCATGGGGACATATTTACAAGCCCCTATCGCCATAACAATGTCACTTTTTATAGAGGCTTCGCCTTATTTACAAGCCAGCGTTAAGCCACTTAATGTGGCTTAACGCTGCCTGGTAAATAAGGCCCCCTTTCCCGCTATGCTCAGCATGAAAGGGGAGGGCAAAGGGTGTTACTGTGGGCGTTCCACTGCAGTACCCATTGATTCTGACGCTGCCTCCTATTTATAAGGGAGGCGTAACTAGGAGTCAGCGGGGGACCTTCCTGCACATAAACAATCTTTCTGTGCACGCAGACACCCTTGCACTATGGTGCAAAGGTGCCTGCATTGGTGCTAGGCTGCTAAGTGTAGCGCCAGTACAGGGGGAAACGCAGGGCTGCACCATTTTTTTGTAAATATGGTGCAGCGCTGCTTTCTGAAGTGGCAGAGTAAGCCGTTAAGCCAGGAAGGCTAACGCCTCACTCCGCTACTTTCCTTGTACATAAGGTTTTGCAAGATGATGCTTACCCAGGTAGTCAGGTTTGGTGTTCAGCAAATGCTCTAGATGATTTGCCACCACCCACATTCTGTGGTTGTGTGCCCAGGATCAGCCCCTCAGAGCTTCATGACAGAGAAACTGGAATCCCACTCCAAGATGTCTGTCAATATTTCCACTGCGAAGGGAAGATAAGAATGTTTTAGGCACTAGGCGAATAGCCCTCGGTTTGTACATATTGATGTGGAAACTCTGCTCCTCTGGGGTCCAGAGGACTCCGATCTTCAGCTCCTCCAGGTGAACCACCTACACTACAGTTAGATATTTATCCCTACCAGGAGGAGGATGGAAAAAGCTAGCAGAATGAGCAAGCAAAGGACGCAAAGGCCTAGAATTCTAGCACCTTCCTGGAATCGTGAACGCATTGCATGGATATCTTGTTTCCTCTATGTAGGCTGAAAGGTTTGGCTCAAGATGGTATCCAGTACTACCCGTATAAACAGGCGGTACTAACAGGGCTACCGGTGAGATTTGGGCACATTGACAGGAAAGACCACTAATGCAGCAAGCATGCCATCAACTGCAGGTGCTGAGTCCTGGCTTTCAGAAGCCAGTCATTCAGGTAGGGAAAAACGGAACCCCGACCTCTTGAGATAAGGTGCTTTCATCACCACCAACATTTTTGAAGACCTCTGGCGCTGATGTCAGGCTGAATGGAAGAACCACAAATTGATAGTGTGTCATGCCCACCCCAAAATGTAGGTATTTCCTATGAGACTTCAAGATCGGGATATGGAAATATACATCCTGTAAGTCTCATATCTCAAATGCCAAAAGAGCCTGGGCAAGGGACAGCATCTTGAATATCTCCATGCACTGAAGCAAGTTCAAAACTCTGAGGTCCAGGATCAGGAGGAGACTGTGTCCTTCTTTGGAACAAGGAAGTAACAAGAGAAACAAGCTTGACTGATCTTCTGCCCTGGCACCAACTCCACAGTTCCTTGCTGAAGGAAGGCTAACACCACTTGAATCAGACCTGCAAAAGGTTCAAACAGCACACCCATTTTCCATAATCTATATGACCCACTGTTCAAAGTTATTGCCTTCCAGGTCTGAGAAAAAAAAGACACCCAGTTATTCCACCGGCCTAAAATGGACAGACATGGGAGAGCTAGAGCTGCTTACCTGTAGTGGCTAGAGAGGAGGAGGAAGGAGTGACTTTCTTAGGGATGGAACAGCCTCTACCCTTTCCACAACCTCTTTACAGTCACATGATGGAATTCAGGAGCAGCTGGGTGGAAACTGAGGAATATCCCACAGCCACAAAAAAACAGAAACCCGTGAATGTACTTATTTTGGGGCTTCAGACCAAGAAAGCAGGCCATGGTAGAACTGGCTTTGAAATACTCCAAGGCTGAGTTGGCCTTGTCTCTAAATAGTTAAGTGCATTTAAATGGGAGGCCCATTAGTGTGGATTGGACATCGAAGGAGAATCCAGCAGTTCTTAGCCAGGCATGTCTACTAACAGCATGGATGTCCCCACAGACCTGGTAACTAAAGTTGCCATATCCAAACCAGATTGAATTATTTGTCCTGATATTGCTTGGCTTTCAAGGATGGTCTTCAAAGTTGGCCTGTAGTTACTGGGGGAGATTTGGTATTAGTGTCCTTGTTGTATCCCAGAGTGTGTGCACATTCAGAGATTTTAGAGAGAGGTTTCCAACTTCAAAGACTTTCTTAGCCCAAGCTTCTATCTTTTTTGATTGCCCATTCACGGAAGCAGTGGAAAATTACCAGGTGTGAGTCTGGACGAGGATGAAGCCTTAATAAAACAGTTTCCCGGAGAAAGGTGGCTTGATAAAAGTGATGGCTCATCCAGGGCATGCCTATATCTCCTGCCAATGGATCTATTGACTGCAGGAGGTTAATACAATCAAGTTCATGTAGCCAGGGCAAGATCTACAAGGGCCTCATTAATTGGGAGAAGCAGCTCAGAAGTACAGACAGAAGACTGGTGAAAGTCTGTGCGAATGTTTGCTTTGGGGTAATTCCAGTATGTCTGAAGCCTTCTGATGAGGGAGTGATAAAATGTTGCTCCAGGTAGAAGGGACCCAGATGGGTCCGAGAATTGCAACTCCTAGGACAAGTGTCATTGCCATTGCCCTCAGTCATGCCCCAGAATTATTGTGCTGGATCCTGAGGATCTTTCTGTCAAAGGTCTGTATTGAATAAATCATAAAGAGAGGAATGTTCTTGAAATTATCTCTTCTCGCAGGTGTTGTGCTTCCCTCTGGAGCTACGTACTGGTGCTAGAGGCCAAGACCCTGAAGCAGATAGCTTTGGAGTCATCACTGGGGCCAACAAAGTTATGACAGGAGTTGGCATCAGTGGCACCACAAGGGAAAAAAACTCTTGATGGAATCGATATCGCTACGGTACGGTATCAATATCACGTTACCAGCGCCATCTGGAGAGGCAGAAAGTGCAGCCGAAGTAAAAACTGACGGCATGAATCCAAACAGCATCTCTTTATATCCCATAGGGACCAAAGGCCCTATGATATAACGGCCCTATGATATACCGATAGCATGTCGGAAGGCTTCAAACACGGCGCTGAGACATGGTGCCGGATCACCTCTGGACAGCGGGAAGTCCTGGCACAGCTGCAACACTGAAGCCTTGGCTCCTGTGGCATAGGGGCCTCAACCAGCTCTGGCTCTGAGGAAGGAAGTCCGAGAGAGGTCTCAGTGACCTACTTTACGTCTACTTGCTTCCATCACTTTTTTCATTTTGAGTTTTTTGAGGGAGGACCTCAACTTCAACAACACCGGGACCTGGAACAGGGCCTTGATCTCGTCTAGCTCTGCTGTCCTTGGCCATGGCCATAAAGACTTTGGCTTCCCTCTCTTTAATGGCCTTTGGGGTCATGTTTTGCCATGACTAACAGGCTTTAGCATTGTGATCGGAACCCTGGAACCATAAGCAGATTTCGTGTAGGTTGATAATAGACATTTGCCTCTCATAATAGCCAAAAAGTTTGAACCTGACAATTTGGGAGGGGATTTGTTGTACTTAAATATAATTTACTGAGGAGAATTGAGCACTAGAACCACGTCAAAGGCATGGAGAAAAAGGAACTGACGTTGGTATAACATTGGGGGGATTTATGTGGTCAGGGACGTCACAGGGACGTACCATCCAACAGTTTCTGGAGCAGTCTGATGCCTGGGAGAATATTAAGAGGAGCATCTACAGGTAGTAGAAGCCATCAGAAAATCCATGTATGCATATTATGCTGTTCTTATAAGGTCAGTCTTCAGCCCCTTCTGGAATCTCCTACTTTCATTTTGGTACTGGCATAATTACACAAAAGATAGTACGTCGGTAATTGGTTGAATAGCACAAGTAAGTCAAAGAATCACACAAGAAATTGGCTAATCTTTATTGGAAGCCTGCTCTGGATTAGTGCATTGGCTAAAAAGAAAGGTTGACTATGCAAGATCCTGCACATGGGAGGCAAAGACAAATTACCACAAAACTTTGTGGTTCATTTTCCATTTCTTAGCATTTCTTAGCAAGATAAACTGTGTTACTCATAAACCAAAGTTATTACAAGAAGACGCTTCTCCTTGAGGCTGTTCTTCCTCACTCCATGTGCAGCATCAAGAGTCCCTTCATAAACCTCTCCATAGAGATGGGGCCATTTGAATATGAGGTTTGGTGGCTTCTGGATTCTTGCAGGTGCCAAGGCTGCCTTTAATAGATGGTGAACTGAGAAGGTTTACAGTCTTTCAGATCCCTTGAGCATGCCTATCTATATTCATGCACCTCACTTGCTGCACTCTTGCACATGTCATCTGCCTAAAAATCTAGTCATATGCTTTTTTTGCTCTCCACTCTCTCTGAGCTTCAGGACTGTTAAATTTGTAAGGGATACCCCTGTAAGTCTGACTTCGCACGTCTGTGAATTATTGAAACATCTAGGGGCATATTTATAAGGAAATGTCGGCGCGCTGAGCTGCGACACATTTGGCAGCACCGTGCTCTGACATTACCAAAACACAGGCATGCGCCGTATTTACAACAATACAGTGCACCCCTGTGTTTTCCCTAGCTCTAAAATTAGCTGCCTAGCGCCAACACAGGCTCCCTTGCACCATAGTGCAAGGGTGCCTGCGTTGCAGGGAATGATTGTGGTGTCCCTTACTGCATATAAACAATCAATAATTGTGATTTGCTACTTCATTAATGGCGTTTTGCTCCCTCTATGTGTGCTGCAGAATGCAGCACACATAGAAAAAGCTAAAACAAATAAATGAAAGTATTTCTCCTCGTTGCACCATTCTAACGCATGCTATTGCATGGAGTTTGTTTTTGGTGCTGACTCAGATTTATACAACCTGGTAATCTGACGCAGCATCAAAATGCAATGGGTGTTGTAGTGGAACGCCCACAGCAACACTTATTGCATGCCCCGTTCATACAAAGTGATGCATGTAAAGGGGACGTATTTACAAGGTGGCGTTAAGCCACTCAAAGTATATACCACATAGTTCCAGGTAGCCTGTCTGCAGTTCTTATCCATACAGCTACTTCCAAACATACACCTCCAAAGATATGCCCAGCAGTGGCGGTTCTTCCGCTGAGGTGGAGGAGCTTCAGCCTCAATACTAGAAAAATAAAACGATTATAAACCAGGTTTATTATTGTTTTATTTTTCATGTTCTAGTCTTGAGGGTGGCACCATCACGGGGGCAGTCAGGAGATGTAGTGGAGGGCACTGGTATCGGTGCGCATGTGTGTTTCGCCGGTCGTCTCAGGCCGGCCAAACACACGTGCACTGAGCTGTCTCCAACCCCAACTGCGTTGCCAGGTTGGAGACAGCAAAGCACACAGTAACGGCCCGTGGAAGGAGTTCCATGGGGCGGTGACGCAGGCGGGGGAGGGGCAGAGTGGGGGTAGTAAACACCGGAATATGGATGAACGGAGGTAAGTAAACAATTAAATAAATAAAACAAATGCAAAATGCGATGCAGAGCGCGCAACAAAATTCGTTTTATTTATTTAATTGTTTACTTACCTCCGTTCATGCACACCGATACCAGTGCCCTCCACTACTGATTCCACTCCCAAGACTAGAACTCCCTCCATGGGCCGCTACTGAAAGCACAGGCTCCCAGACTCAATGGAAGTGCAAATTCACAGTGCTCAGGCCAATCCTGAAGCTGCTTTTAAACATGAGAGCAGCATCAGGATGGGCCGCAAGGGGCACCGGGAGCCTGTGTTGCAGCTGCAGCAAGACTCGGAGCAGAAGAGCGGCGGGCAATCCTAAGGTAAGTTTTTGTTTTTTCCTTTGTTTTGTTTCTGTTTTCGTCCTGCCCCGACGTTCTGCCTGCCCAGCAGCTGCTACTGGTGCCCAGGAACCAATGAAAATCGGAGTACTTTATGGTCTTGTCAGGGGAATGAGGAGCCATACAAAAGCAATACATAATGAGGGCATGATGATCATGGCAGTCACCCTAATGCTTGGTGTACCACCATAGCATCTGCCAGGCTCTCCACCTACACTGACATACCAGCTTCATTGTGAATTGCTGGTTCCTCTAGCACACTCTGATCTACTTCTTAATCAGTAGCTGGAGTTTTCCACTTTTGTAACATCTTTTTCCTTGCACAGCTGTTTCCTTGCAAACTGGTAATATTTCCTCATAAGTGCCAACATTTCTCTGTGAAGGCAGTGGAACGGAAAGTGGACATGGAGTGAGTTGACTCAAACATAGTTTTCCTTTGACCTTTGAAAAAGCCTGGGTATTGGCGATATTTTTTCCTTGCAACAACCTAGAAAGTCCAGATTTTAATATGAAGACTCACATGCAGAAGACCTTGTGATCTGGTGTTATTAATCACAGTATTTGCAAAAATTACGGGAGGTTTGCCAGAGGAAAATGTCAGAATTTCACTTTTTCTTTTCTTCATGCGAGTCTATGCCATGTGTTCCTTATCGTGTTCCTTATCTGTGCCATTGTTGCGACGTCCATTCTGGATAGTCTCCTGTTTTCTACTGCTCTTACTGCAGATTTTCCTCTTTTTTCTTGCATGAATATTTCCGGTATGTTTGTTGCCTTTCACGCTGGCTACTTTTCTATAACACTTAAAGGCTAATTTCAACGGAGTTTTACCGCCGATGAGAGAAGCATTCATTCATATTTTCGAGCGGTCATCTCTGCATGGTGTAGTCACTGTAGGGTCCATAATGTACCTTAAATGCAGCCAAAGTTTTCAGTACAAACATTTTTCAAATATTTCATTACACGGCTGTCTCCCGGCAGCCCACCAACCAACCTATTGACAGAGAGTTGCAACTAGAAGTCTGAAGTTCTCTTGCACCAGTTTTCATGTTTGAAAACAGATTTTGGAATTTGGAAGGAGAAGCACTTTATCGTGCTTGATGATGAAAATTGACTGCAATTTTCCTCGTTCCAGGAAAACATATCCTGTTTTGACATCTTTACAGAGATTACAAAAACAACTTCGTATTTCAGTTAAGAAAAGTTGAAGTAACTAGTGTGTGAATGCGAAGGATCCACATTTCAACACCTGTGGTCAATGGATAGATGCGCGTGTCAAGGATTTGAAAAACAGAGGACATTTTCATGGATGTGGAGGATTTGATAAGGAATTAAAATGAGAAAGAGCCATACCACAAATGTAATTCCTTCTGATACTGTGATAGGATTATAGGGAATGACACAACTACCCAGACTTTAAAGGAATATTTTGGCAGAGAACAGTCAGAAAAGGTAGAAAAGTGAGTGTGAAAGGACTAGGGAAAGAGTGGTCGTTTGTAGAAAAACATGATTGTGGTGGTTTGGGGGAGCAATGGTAGACTGACAAAATTGACTGGTGAAGAACCGTTTATTGTTATAAATGAAAATATTTGTGTATGTTTGCGGCATGAATGGTCACCCATAGGATAAAGTCTGAGAGTATTACGGACTGGAGAAGGAATCGTCACTGTTAGTAAAGAGAATGAGTATGACGTTTTTGGGAAGCAATGGGCATCTGTTGGGTAAAGGATTAGAGTGAGGGGCTGGAGAAGAACTGGTAACCTTTAGAGTACAGAATGATTGTTAAGGATTGTGGATTGTAAAGAAATACAATATCTGTGAAGGATCAGGGTAAATACAGTCACTTCTAGGGTAGAGAAATAGTGTTAAAGATTGAGGAAAGGATGATTGCCTTTGAGGCAGATAATAATAAGTGTTAAGAATTGAGGAAAAGCTAACTGACAAAAAGTGTGAAGGATGGTTAAGGAATAGTGCCTGTAAAATAGAGAAGGAATGGGAAGAACTAGGGGAAAGGTAGTCACCATTGTGACAGAGCAGAACATGAGTATAGAGAAGTTCTGAAAAATATTTTCCTTGATAAAAAAGCTAGTGGATTAAGTCTGGGACAGGAAATTATAATGCGGCAAAGTTATAAGAGTGGGTGTTAGAACACCACTCCTTAAGGGAAAAGAGTTGAAAACTTTGGAATGGGGACGTCAAACCTACCTCAATAGAAGAGACAGGCGGAACAAATAGAAAGAAATTAATTGTAAAGGAGTGATTTTTTATCCCACTAAGATTAGAGAGAGTTGTGAAAGACTAAGGGGCATAGTTACAACAGAATGGCGTAACGCCACAATTGGTAACGCTGCACTCCGACATTCTTCAAACGATGGGATGTGCCGTATTTACAATAATACAGCGCATCTCAGTGTTTCCCCTAGCGCTGGCGCTAAACTTAGCTGCCTAGCGCCAACGAAGTCCCCCTTTCACCATAGAGCAAGGGTGCCTGCACTGCAGGGAATGATTGTACATGTGCAGGAAAGTGACCCTTCCTGCACATCAACAATCACTAATGGCGATTTGTAACTTCTATGTGTGCTGTAGAAAGCTGTACATATAGAAGTTGCAACTCGCTATTATCTAATGATTGTGTGCAGGAAGGGACACCTTCATGTACATGAACAATCACTAAAGGTGATTTGCTCTTTCTCCGTGTGCTGCAGAATGCAGCACACATAGAAACAGCAAAAACTAGGAGAAATGAATCATTCTCCCCGTTGAGCCAGTTTAAGACCAGGCTTTCCCTGGTCTTATTTTTGGCGTTGCCTTATATTTATGCCAGTCTTGTAAATAGGGGGCAGCGTCAAAAAGCAATGGGTGTTGCGGTGGAAAGCCTATTGCAACACCCATTGCCCACCCCCTTCACGCTAAGCGCTGCGTGAATAGGGGCATTATTTACAAGGTGGGGGTTAAAAAACGTTAAGTGGTTTAACGCTGCCTTGTAAAAAAAGGCGAAAGGATTATTGCCACAAGAACGTGAAAAAAGTGACGTTCTGGTGGCGATAACACCATGTAAATATGCCCCTAGGTGCCTGTCCCGTTTAAAGGTACAAAAGAAAAATTCAAGTTTACATTTGTGAAGACATTCTACTAGTGATGGTTTGCCTACAGGAGAGAAGGAGTGAAGAATTTCCACAAAAAAAGGCTAAAAAAACATTTTCATACATGGAATATCCGTAGAAATTTAGCTTTTTAGGAAGATTTACTTTTCTCCCTCTGTTTCTAAACAGATTAAGTAAAAGATTAAATATCAGCACTACGAGTCCAATCCTGACAACAGGTTGCTTTTTAAATTGGGGAGGACTTCAAAATAAATCTTTTGGTGTGATTTCCTGGAGAGAGAGAACTTCAGAGCACCTGTAACATGATTTAAGAACATTTCAATCAAAATCTCCTTTTTTTAAATTATTTTTTTATTTTTTTTTTAAATTTTCATGCAGTTATTTCACAGTCCCAATCCCACAGTTTCAAACAAAGTAGGGAAAAGGAAATAGAAGCAAAACAATTTCTCAAGCAGGACGGATCGTTAGAAGAAGCGCACTTCTTTTCTCCATTCTTATTTTTTTGTTTTTTTTTCGTTTTTTTGTTTAAATTTTTTTTTGCAAGTTTCTTTTTTTTCTTGGCAGGCAGTAATAGTAGGGTTTTGTACCAGCGAGCACTCCGGGTGTTTTTTGTATGTGTGTGTATGTGTGTATAGTCAGAATGTATTTGTTGCATTATGCAGCCTTGCACCACAGAAATTGCCAGTTACAATTTTCAAAGTAACCGTCGGGCCAGGTGAACACAGATGATAAAACTCATCAATATAAGCAACCCACCCCCCAGTTCCTGTTTCTGTGGTTTTTTTGCATTCATTTGATCTTCCCCTAAAGGTCTTATTCTTTTGGAACCAATTGGACACGGTGATTTTTCCCATGACAACTACCTCATCCCCTTGCCCTTGGAGGGGCATAGAAATACTGCATTCTATGGGACATGGGGGAGTAGGGGACATTATATGTCACTCCTGAGTGCTCAATAAGTGCCCCAGCTTGTCCTTGTGAAGAATGAACATGCTTCGTTCCCTACCCCCCAAAGCCCCCTTCCCTCCCACTGATAAACCAAAAAAAAACAACCTAAAAAGTCAAAAGCCTTCAAAACTGTTTGTTTTTTGTTTGGAATTCAATTGAACCCTTCCCCGCACCCCCTCCCACACCTCATTTGCTTGGCAAATAGTTGTTTAATTGTGTTCGTAAGGTAATATTTTCATTTCTTTTTCTTTTTTTAAAAGTTTTTTTGTAAAACAGCTTGCAGGTTAGCACCAGTCATCTTCATCTGTCTCACTACAGGGTTCATGCATTCCTTTGCGGGAGTCAGATCCTCTCGACTTGGCAGGTCCGTGAGTCGAAGGGGGGTAGAAGCCATTTGGTACCCGCCTCCCGTGCCGGGAAGGCGACCCACAGGCTGGAGCACCCACCCGGGAAGTCCTTGGTGACCGCCCAGAGCTGGGGGCACTGGCTGTCTCATAGGTAAAGGTGTCTTCACTCGGCTCGTCATAGTCTGAGCTCCGGTAGTAGCCGCTGTGCCGGGATCCCGGATGTGAGTCAGATGTGCGTGAGCTTGGAGCTGACCACCTGCTGCTGGCGTGACGGGATGTCCGAGGGGAATCGTTTCGTGGCACCGAGTGCCTCTCCAGCCTGGGTGATCGGCTGTTGCCCAGGTGCTCCCCGGCTGTATGCTCAGCAGACAGGGGTGGGTATCTCCGTGGCACGGGGGTGGACATTCGACAGGGGCGCACTGATTGCTTTTGTTGCGAGATGGTGTTCATGGCCTTGCGGACCACAGGGGAATAGGAGACACGTGGCCGGGGCGTGGCTGGGATCTGAGGCAGTTGTCTGCGTCCGCCACGCCTCGGGGTGCTGGTGCCTGATGTCGAGAGGACTGGGCTGCCACTCACGGAACTACTGCCCTACACGAAAATTGAAACAAAGGAAATCAAAAAAAAAATATACAAGAAAAAAATCAAGCAGGAAGAGACGGAAGGAAGACAGAAGAAAAGAAGCCAAACCAGGATACGCAAAGAGAAACAAAAAACAAAAGCAAATCATAGGTTTTAATGGAAAAAAAAGCAACAGCCACAAACAAAACAAAACAAGAGAAAAAAACAAAGGAAAGCGGGAAGAGAAATGAGAAATGGATTTTTGTAAGTTTTGGGGTTTAAATAGCAAAGAATTCTAAAATTACTGACACGCTTTGAAAGAAAGAAAATAAATAAATAACGGGGTGGATTTTAGCAAGAGTATTGGGAGCATGAGGTGCATGGGACTGAGAAAGACAAGTAATTTGGAGGAAACAAGGAGCAGCTGTTGTTCAAGTATGAGACAGAGGAGAGCAGGCAGAGGGTCTAGTGGAGCAGGCATGGAATTGATGGAAGCAAGAGATTCATCCAGGAGATCAGGCAAGTAATCTACACAGGGGAGGGGGGGAGATGAGAAGGGGCAGGTGGATAATCTGAGGGAGAAGGTGGGACTCATTGGGAACAGGCAAAGGAACTAGCTGAGTAGGTGAGAGATCTACAGCAGGAGGCAGCTGACTCATAGGAGCAGGAGGGATCTAGGGTACGAAATGAGAAATCCAGGGGAGCAGTTGAAGAGTCTAGGGCAGCATGTGTTGCAGTTATGAAACCATGGGGTGATCGTGAAGGAGATCTGAGATTTAGGCAAGAGTGGCGGGATCCAAGGAAGCAGGGAAGATCATGGGCAGCTGGCAAAGAATGCAGTAAACTACATGGAATATAGGTGGAAGGTTGGGGTTCCCATGGAAAAAAGTTGAGAGGCCTAGGAGAGCAGCCAGACATCTAGAGAAGCAAGCTGGAGATGTAAGAGAGTGGTTTGGAGATCTGGGAGAGCAGGCAAGAGCGTACTGGGAACAGGCAGAGATCAAGGAGAACAGGCAGAGATCTAAAGGAGCAGGCTGGGAATCTAGGTGATCAGGCTGACGATCTAGGGGAGCAGGTTGGAGAAATGAAGGGCAGCAAGCTGGATCATTATGGGAGTAGATTAGAGATCTAGATCATGGTGCTGTGGTAGCCTAGGGAAGGGGGTGCGAATCTAGAGAAATAGACAGGAATATCTATTAGAGTAGATGGGTTCTGGGGAGAAGACAGATTTTTTAAGGCGGGGGCAAGGAATTCAGGACACAGATGTGGTAATCACAAAGAGCAGGCAGGGAATGCAAATGGAAGAGGCATACAGCTAGTTGAGCAGACAAATTTCTGCACCCCAGTGGGGAATGTGGAAGAACAGCTAGGGACTCAAAGGCTACATGTTTCAGAGAGAATGTGGGCAATTCAGGAGAGCAAATGTCAATGTACAGAGGTAGCTAAGAGTTTAAGGGAACAGGAGGATATATAGGGAAAGAGGTTTGATTTGGGAGAGTAATACAGGAGTACAAGCATTGTTAGGAATTGTAATCCAGTGGAGGATGCATGAGAGAGAGGTGTTATGTAGGGCAGGCCGTGCAAGGGTTGTTGATGAGAAAGCATCAGGGAATCTCTGATGGGAATGGGGTGGCAGGCGGTGTGTGACAGAGGTATGAGATGAAGAGGAGCCTGGGTAGGTCTGGAAGAGAGCTGCTCTGGACACCACCCTGGCCAACACTGGTTTATTTACATCTCTACCTTGTGCTGATACCCATTACACAAGAGAGGCTCTCCAATGAACCTCCCCTCTTACCCCTATCTTGTCTCGAGGGAGCCATCCCAAAATACAAAGATTCCTCAAGTTTGGTTCTTTCAGTGAGACAGTTTGTCACTGACATAAATTACAGGAAACGGGATCTGTTTATATTGGAAACAATCTAACCGAACATCTAGGACTCTTTGGCTAAGGTTCTAGCAGAGGTTTAAGCTTTTGTGGGTGCAGTTTGGTTGAAGTTCTAACTCCCTAGGTTTTGGTTTGAGTAGGTGTTAATTTTCCTTGGGTATGGTTTGAGTAGGTGCAGGTCCCCTTTGGTATGACTTGTCTACAGTTCTAGAACTAATGATCAAGGATTGTGCTATATTTTTGAACATACTGACCCTAATAATGAATTAAGGGCTAAATTCAGATACCTGTCCAAAACAGCGAGCATAAGATAATTATCAAATGCTCACAATTTTTCTCTGATAAATTCCGTCAGGCCAAAGCTGCTGAAATGTATCAGGGGAAAAGGCCCCCAAAATAAGCAAAACATGCAGAATTTGGTGTTTTAAAATGATTTTACATGTAACACCCCATTTTCTTTTAAAAACTCAGAATGGCGGGTTTTACCACACGTTGTAAATACATCACTCTGGGGTAATGGTATTTGCCACATATTGTAAAAATCAACCCTATTCTGACACGCTTGGAATGAGGGACATTGTGTGTGGTTAGAGTATGGTTCTAGTGCCATTGCTTATGGGCTTTCAGCTCCTTTTGGGAAGGTTAGAATAGGGTTCTAAGTCTCTTGGTTATGGTTTGAGTAGAATGTTGAATTCTTAAGATGGAATTGATAAAGTTCTAGCTCCACTCATGATTGTTTGTGCTGGATTTTATATCACCTGTGTATGGTTTTGGTATGGATTTAGCTCCATCAGTTATGATGTAAATCGGTGCTCATTGAAGCATTGTTCAGAGTGTGAGAAGAGTGTGATTCTAACTCCTTTGGATCATCTCTTGGGTATTGTTCATGTAGGGTTCTAGTTCCGTCAGATGAGGTTGAAGTAGGGTGCGTGGATTCACTGGGTATGACTCGAGTAGACTTTTAGTTCCTATGGGTATGGTTGAGAAAGGGCTCTGGTTTTCTTAGCTAGGGTTTGTGTGGCATCAAGGCACCACTAGATATGTTATAAATTCACTAGATATGTTATACATTGTATTCTACATCCTCTTTATTTGTTATTAGTGGAAATGTGGAAACTCTGTGCATGACTTGAGCACAGCCATTGAATTTGTCTCTGGCAGTATTTTGGGCCCCTTGGGTTTTATCTAAGTATAACTGAGGAGCTCTAGGAAACATTTTGCAGGGAGGTGTCTGATACCTTGCATTCAGATGGGGGCCTTCAAAACATGAGTAAGTCCACCTCACATGAATTAATAATCTCTGACAACATGAGTGGGGAAGACAAATTAAAAGAAGTAATTTATTGTGTGGCCTACTTGGTGGCATAGTTGGAATGAGAAGAGAAGGGAGACTCCTTCATTGGGTGGTAGGGTTGGAACAATAACTGAGGTGTGGCCTCTTAGTTTAGTCGTAGAGTTGGAACAAAAAGTAAGGCAGGGCATTTCAATTGGACAGCAGAGCTGGATCAAGAAGTGGGGCTCAGCCTCTTAGCTGGCAGAGTAATTGGAAGCAGAAATGAAGTATTATCTCTTAGTTAAAAAGTAGAGTAAGAACAAGAAGTGAGGCGGGCTTCTACATTGATAGCTGAATTTGAATGTGTAATAACATATTATATCTTATCTGATGGGTAGCTGTGGACTAGGAAGTGATGCAAGTAGATATCTTAGGTTTTCAAATGTTTATGTTCTAGGCTTTATGTGAACCGTACCCTGTAACAAAATATAATGAATCTTTCGCAGAAATCAGTTTGTTCTTGGCTTTAGAGCTAAGCACAGCATGTCTTCTTTGGATGCACTCTATTCTGAAAGATCCAAGCATCTAATGGGCATCCTCTGAATCTTTTGCAATATGTCCATATTTTGCCTATTTTCAGGAATACTACTGTCAATATAGTGAACAGTTATTGCCTTTGGCTTTAACAGTAATTAAAACCATCTTCAGGGAGTGCTAATCCCTGTTAATTGCCTGTCTTAAATATTGGTTCTGGCTAAAAAAAAGGACATGTAATGAAAGAAAGGGCAATTTAAGGATGGCACTACAAATTATGGAGCTTCCTGCATTTTCCTGGTTGCAACACGTTTCTGTGAATTTTCTTCCCCTATGTGCTACTGCATTATCGAACAAGGGTGGGCTCGAGTTACAGCCTCAACAATGTTGAGAAGAGCAGCTAACTTCCATTCTACCCATGGTCCCATCATCAAATCATCAGCACTGACACTGGGACCAGACACAGTATGATTCACAGGTCTCCCATGGGTTTTCATGCATTGCTCAGACCACTTCTGTCATCATTAGATTGTAGCGATAGCATATATAAGCACAGGTATAAGCACATTTCATTTTAAGCATTTCTAGAATGGGTTTGCATCTAAAATTCAAAGCAAGATACGATAAAGAACATAGAATAAATATAAAATATAAAACAAAATGTGTTTATTATTAAAGGGGGCTTCATCAGCGCAATGAAGGAACACATTCATATGAACAGTATTTGTTACCTAATTATGCTTAAAGGCATATTGTTTTCCAAACATAATGTGGTGCTCAAACTTGGGTATCAACCAAACATAGCACAAGCATTCTATGCCAATGGGCCAATGGAGCAGCATGGTCCAAGAATGGAGAGACTGTGCCTGTGATCACCTCTTGTTGCAAACCTTGACTATGGGGAAAACCCTAATGGGAAGGATTTTGACGGAAAATCTTACTTTCACTGAGTCGTGCATCAAGCTAAATTCTCTGTAAAAGGTAATCCTAGTGAAATCTTTCCCCCTTTGAATTGGCCTCAGCTCAGTTAATCCTACAACCAAAATTATCATCTGAAATTGATTACGGCAACAAACACATTGGCTGGGGCTGTGTACCAATTCTCATTGCAAATGGCCATGACAACGTGACTTGGGTCAACATTTAAGCTCCACCTTCTATCCTAAAACACAGGACCAATTCGTCAACTTGGATCTCACCTCTCTACATCAATCAGTGCTGTTAACAGTTATCTCAACCAAGTGAGATGGGCACAGTGTCACTTCATGGCTCAAGAACCTATGTCACATCTGAGGATTTGAGACACTGTGGTTTAACGTTGTTTGATCATCTGACCACTGTCTAAATTCTACAGTGCCCCAACAACTAACAATTAGAAACCTTTGACAAACGCACAATGTTAACTTGTAGCTGAAGAAACCTTTTTGCATATGAGGCCTAGTCAGCTCAACTTGCCTCAGCATTGTTAGCCCCCTCTGTCTCCCACATAAATCAAACTTTTCCCAAAAAGCTAATCTCAGCAGTGCCATCTTGAAAGTTTGAACCAGACCCAGTGCAACTTCACAGCTAAAGGAATCTGCTCTCATCTTTGACCTTAAAGAAAAGGTGATACTCAAAACAGAGATCAGTGCTGTAAAAACAACACTCTTGCCCCTGAATCATGCCAATTCTGATAGCTCACTGCTCAGCTATTAAACTCCACAGGCAAGTTGATGTGGCTAGCATTGCTGTCTCAGAGATGGCTGTGCAATCAGAGTTCTTAAAAGAGATCTGATGGAATTGCGCCACTGACATACCGGGGAATGTATTACAATGATTACTGAGTAAATGACATGCAATGAAGTTGAGAAGCAAGGATCTGGAAGCACTGGTCAAGCAATGACAACTCAAAAAGCTAATGCTTTGTAATAACAAGCAAATAATATTCAATTACATCAAGTTCTGATATTTGCCAGTAAACAAAATTCAAGGGAATCAAGGACTTGGTCTTTAACAATTATATTCAGCTTAAGGAAGGCCTGGGAATAAGACAGCAGTAGGGGTGGTGGGTCAAAGGTTCTAGTCTGGATCGCGCTGATTTTGCTTCAGGAATACCCTTCCTGAAGGAAACATCAATTCCATCTTCTCTAAACTCCTGCTCCCCTTCTCAGTGGTGCTCCTGGTGTCATTTTAGAAGTCTTGCCCCATTTTTCTCTGATTCTTTGGAGCCCCTCCCATTTGAAGTTCCTTCTCTGGAAGTTCCTTCCCTTTTCTATTAAATCTCCTAATTTTTCTAAAGTCCTTCCCTATTGTGCCCTGTATTCCTATCTAGAGCCTTGCCCCTCCCTCATGAAGCCCCAACCTTCTGATGCCTCTCAGCTACTTTCTCAAACTCTCCTCTAATCTATTAAGCCCTTCCCCTGAACTCCTTTTACCACTTCACCAAGGCCCCCCTCTTCTCTTTGAAATGTCTCCCCCTTCCTGTCTCAGACCCTTTTCTCTTTGAAGTTCCCCAGACTTTTCTGCAATGAATACTGATCCACTCAAATGTCCCTCCCCCATGTCAATCTATATGGTTCAACCATCCTTTTTCTATTGCCCTTGAGCACCTTGCCACGTAATCCCATGTTGAAATTCAAAGTTCTAGCCGTATGCCTTTCAGAAATGTGTGTCATATGTAACACTCTATGCCCTGAACCGGACCACCGGTGCTACCTCACTGACTGTCCTGAGGCAGAGGCATGCCGTCCCACAGGTGTAGAGGGATAAGAGGGGGCCGAACCCACCTGCCGATGAGGCATGCATTCTCGGCCCTCGCTGGGAGAGCGAGACCAGCGCCTCTCCCTGGAGCGCGGGTGGCTGTACTCCAACCGCTCCTGCGAGTAGCGCTCCTTGTCAGATGAGGTGTGGTGATGGTGATGATGGTGGTGGTGATGGTGCTTCCTGTCCTTGGGCCGGCCCCGGTCTTGGTCTCGTTCCTTGGGAGGCAGGTCCCCTGACTGCGTTGTGATGCTCAAGTCTGTTCCAAGTCCTGGTAATAAAAAACACAAAATCCCTAGTTAGAAGTACACTTGAAAACAAAACCAGTTTCACAGAGGCTGTTTCATTTGTAGTAGGACAGGAGATGGGATGGAAAGGTTTGGACAGAGATGCTTCAGCCCAAAAATGTTCCCACTTGGATCAGTGGTCTAATTTACTTTTCTTCTACTAGGGAAAGTATGAGGGCTTGTAGGTAGGGTGCATTCTACTTGTAAATGCAGCTGCACCCTGAGTCTGCCTTCATTGGCGTGCTACAATCCAAGAATCAAGCTTTTCAAAATGTACTCCGAGCAGGATAGTGGTAAAAAAGAACAAGTTACTTACCTTTGGTAACACTCTTTCTGGTGATACTCTATTTACCTGCAGATTCTTCACCTTGTGAATATCCTCAAGCGCCAGACTTGATCCAGAGATTTTTTTCTCAGCAATTCCCTTGCGTAAAAGTAGTTGTTGTCATACCGCTCCACACTGGCTCTTTCCTGTCCCGGAAGTGACGTCTAGGCTACAATATAACTGCCACCTCCTCGCATCAACATCAGTTTGTTTCTCATATCTGTCCATACCATTGGCCGTAGGAACCCTAAATAATTAATTGTACCAATGTGTAGATCTCTAATGGAATCTTTTTTAATATGGACCAACGAAGACCGTTCAACAGAGTGGGGAGGAGGGTGGGTCAGTGAGGAATCTACGGTTAGATAGAGTATCCACCAGAAAGAGTTACCGAAGGTAAGTAACTTGTTCTTCTGATGTTCACTTCTAACTGCAGATTTCTCACCTTGTGAACAGATACCAAAGCTGAATCTCCAGGTGTTGGGTCTGTGGAATGGCTCCAACCAAAAAACACTGCATGACTGAACAGGCAAAGTGTCTCGTCCCCGGACCTGGCTATAGAAGCAGTAATGCTTCGTGAATGTGTGGACTGAGGCCGACGTAGCAACCTGGCAGATGTCCAAGACTGGCACTACACACGCCAGTGCAGAGGTGGAAGCATTGGTTCTGATTTATTATTATTCTCTGTAAATACTTTGTGAAGTGGGGATAAAAGCTGTAAGCATAAAATATTATGTGATTATTTGTATAAATCAGAATCTTAACGTACATCTTTCTGTTGTTTCTAGATGTCACAATATATCAATAATCACTGTGAGGAATTGGAAACAGCTATAAGGGTATAGTAATAACCCATTTTTTCTTTGCAAAGCCTACGATTAGCAGCTTTGATTATGAGGTCCTGAAGAAAGCCAGGGATAGCCTTCCCGAAGGCTGAAACATGTCGACCAGTACAAAGGAGCAGTAAACGTCTTCAACTGCTTCTTCTTCCTTTTCATACACTGCTTTTAGATAGGAACGCGATTATTATTATTATTATTATTCTGAGTTTTATATAGCGCCTGGTTACCAATAGGCATCCCAGCGCTTACCGGCACATAACACTACTACAAGAATGCAGGGATTACACGAGAAACAGAAAAGTTTTTAAAAGTTTACGAAACCGAAGAAGACTAGCTTCCGAGCGCAGTTGTAGGGGCAATGAATTCCACAAAGAGGCCACATTTATTGAAAACCTTCTGCCACCGGTTCTTGCCTTTTTCACCCTGCCGACCTGAAGAAGATGTTGATAATCAGAGCGGAGAGAACGAGGGGCCTTGTAAGGCTGGACCATCTCCTCCAAAATAGGTGGACCTACCCCATGCAAAACTTTGTGGGCGATGCAGAGTGACTTGAATTTCACCCTGTCCCTCACCGGGAGCCAGTGCAGTGCCCTCAACGCCGGACGAGCAGATTGACGCCTAGGGAGACCCGTCAGAAGCCTAGCAGCCGCGTTCTGCACTTGCTGCAGTTTATTCAGGGTAGATTCGGGAGCACCCAGGAAAAGCGCATTGCTGAAGTCCAGCCGCGAGATGATAAGTCCCTGGATGAGAAGCCTACGAGTGGCCACTGGGAGCAGAGGCAGAATCTTCTGGGCTGAGCGGAGCAGGCCAAAGCACACGCCAGCAGTCTTTTTGGCATGGGTTTTAAAAGATAGGTCCTGCTCCAGCCATACCCCCAGGCTCTTGATCTCCAACTTGGGGGGGGGTACCGGTCCCAGACAGTCTGGCCAGCTGCTGGGGGACAGAGATGGAGAGGAGTTCCCCAGCAGCATCAATTCCGTCTTGGAGCCATTTAACTTTAGGGCTGAGCTGCACATCCACGTGTAGATCTTTTCAAGACATGTGTGCAGCCGGTCGGGATGGTGCGCCGACTGGGAAAGGCCTACCACCAGCTGAGTATCATCAGCATAACTGATGATTTTAATACCCAGCGGCAGTACCACACTCTCCAGGGGGGCCATGTAAACGTTAAATAAAGTAGGGCTCAATGAAGAGCCCTGTGGCACACCACACTGGAGAGGGGATGAAGATGATTTTTCCTGGCCTTCCCATACCTCAAATGAGCGACCTTCCAGGAAGGAAGCGAACCATTTGAGGGCCAGACCCGTAATCCCCACCCCCGACAGCCGTTGGAGAAGCACCTGATGGTCCACGGTGTCAAAAGCAGCGCTGAGATCCAGGAGGATCACTGCCACTGAACCCCCCGAATCCAGCATGCTCCTCGCATTCTCCACAACCGCCAGCAAGGCGGTGTCAGTCCCCTGACCGGGGCGAAAACCCGTTTGGGAGTCGCCCAGGAGGGAATTGGTTTCCAAGAAGTCCGAAAGGCGGCTGTTCACCAGCTTCTCAGCCACCTTACTGATACCCGGCAGCAAGGAAATAGGCCGAAAGTTAGCGAGATCGGCGGGGTCAAGGTTAGGTTTTTTCAAAAGGGCCTTAACCACCGCCCCTTTCCAACTGGGGGGCACTACCCCCTGGACGAGAGACAGGTTTATCAGGTCCGTCACAGGGCCACCGATTGTAGATGACACCTGTTTGAGATATTTAATAGGTACTGGGTCTTTCGGGGAGCCGCTCTTCATAGACCTCAGAACCGCCAAGACTTCCTCCTTAGTAACCGGACCAAAGGAGGCCAGCTCCACCGATTGCAACTTAAGTTGGGAGGTGACATTATCCTCCAAGGAAGATACCTCACCTAGCCGGGGAAGGGAAGCCAATATATTGTCAATTTTGCTTTTAAAAAACGAGGCCAGTTCTATACATTTTTTGCGAGGGTCCTCGTGGAAAACCTGAGGATCGGGGGCATTCAGTAGCTCCTTAATAACCCTGAATGACTCTTTAGAAGAGTTGGCCGCCGAGCCTATACGCTCTTCAAAGAATCCTGATTTTGCCACCCGAATAGCGGATTTATACCTGCTCAGGGCCGCACGATATTCTTTACGACTCGCCTCACTCCAGTCTCTCCTCCAGGACCGCTCTAGCCTCTTGCAACCCTTCCTCAAGGTTCTCAGTTCTGGCGAATACCAAGGTGCAGAGCCCATTCTCTTCCCCCTCGTAAGTTGTTTCTTTTTGGGTAGGAGAGTGTCCAAAGAATCCACGAGCCAGGAATGAAGATTCGCATCAGCAACTATTGGGTTAGCTCCCAGAGGGGGCTGCGTAGCCTCCAGGTGTGCCACCCAGGTGTCAACTGGGAGCCTCGACCAGGCTCTCTCCAGGGTGTGAACCCGTGGGACCACCGCAGTTGGGCTATCAAATTGCCATGTCGCGGACACCAAAAAGTGGTCTGTCCAAGGCAGGGCAAGGGCCGGAGATGGAATAAGATGGTCCAAGTTGGAAAGTATGGGATCAAGCAGGTGGCCCTTCTCATGGGTCATGCCCGAGTTGGCCAGATTAATTCCGAAAGATTTAAAATCATCTAGCAAATCGACTCCCGCGGCATTGGTGGGGTCCTCTAGATGGATATTAAAATCCCCGAGGACAACAAAGTTGGCAGTTGAAGAGGCAAGGAGTGCAGTAGTTTCAAGAAGGGAGTTAGGGAAGCTACCCAAGGGTCCAGGAGGGCGGTAAATCAACAAACCTACCAAAGACACTGTAGGTGACAACCGAAGGGAGAACTGTAAGCTCTCACAATCAGTCACCCCTCCATTCTGAATCTTACAAGCAAGCGTGTCTCTGTAGAGAACTGCGATTCCTCCTCCCCTCCCTTTAGGTCTATCAAGATGGACCATGTGAAAGCCCGGGGGGAGTGCTCTGACCATGTCAGGACCAGAGCTGGGGGAGAGCCAGGTCTCAGTAAGATACAACACATCCAACTCGTGGTCTAGAAGAAGTGAGTTAATTTCAATGGCATGGCTCGGCAAGGACCGGCAATTTAATAAAGCCATGGAAAGAACAGATTTCACAGCCACTGAATTGTGGCCGGAGGGGCAGGCTCTACACGGTAAAAACGGAATAGTTCCCATCTGTGCAAAGCTACAACTAATAGGGTGGGGCGGACGCAAAGTCAATAGGGCGTCCCTCCCATATCGAAGCCTAGTAGTAAATGGCGCCACAGAGTCGGGCATGATGGCAGGCCCTAGGCCCGTCCGGGCCCGGACGGGCACAGACGGGCACAGACGGGCACAGACGGGCACAGACGGGCTCAACTCTGGCGTAACTCCGGCGTCAATTCGGCGTCCCCGCAGCGCGTAACCGCGGCGCGTTGGCATGGCTACCTATATACTGAACCAGCAAGGTAGAGAAAGGACTGACTGCGCGCTGCTTCCCCTCAACAAAGATGGCCGCCTCGAGAGAGGGCGAAGGACCCGCAAAGAGCGGTGAGTTGACCAATTAGGGTGCAAGCTAAGATGGCAGAGATGGGGGTATGTGGGCCAGGCAGTTTTAAAAACAAGGAATAAATGTCCTAAGTAAAATAAAAGAAATACAAAAACAGGAGCTTAAAAACACGCGAGCTGGCACTCCACGCACAGTTCTCCTAATAGCGCCACACGCTGGTAAAGGACGCACTGAGCAGAGTTGCCTACCTATATACTGAACCAGCAAGGTAGAGAAAGGACTGACTGCGCGCTGCTTCCAAGCAACAAAGATGGCCGCCTCGAGAGAGGGCGAAGGACCCGCAAAGAGCGGTGAGTTGACCAATTAGGGTGCAAGCTAAGATGGCAGAGATGGGGGTATGTGGGCCAGGCAGTTTTAAAAACAAGGAATAAATGTCCTAAGTAAAATAAAAGAAATACAAAAACGGGAGCTTAAAAACACGCGAGCTGGCACTCCACGCACAGTTCTCCTAATAGCGCCACACGCTGGTAAAATTGATGGGACACAAGTCAGAATTATATACTCGGTGTTCGTCAATTGCTTATTCTATTTTAAAAACACCTTAAAAAACACATAAAATTTTCCTAAAATTTTTGCACTACACTCTAAATACTTTTTCCTCTTTTCTTTGACGAATGCTTGATAAGAGGATACAACTCATTCATATCACCTCGATGTCATAAGAGGTTGTTGAGAAGAGTTGTTTGGTACCCCAGATGATGACACTGGGCACTTTTAGAGTGTAATGATGGGATGCTGATTATCCTTAGATCAAGTTCCTTCTTCTCTTACCTCTTTTTTGTCTTCACTTCTTTTGTATCTGATTTTCTACATGCTTACTTCTTAAATTTACTGTTGGAGCAATTGCTAAGTGGCAACTTTCTTGAATTGTATCAAGGGTTGCGATGTAGACCTCGGATTTCTTTTTGTATTTGAACATTTGGAAAGGGGGATTAGGAATCCTCGAAGGTCTCTAAATATTTTCCCTCAGACCCTATTTGTATTTGTCTGATTTAATGAGCCCAGATGCCTTCTGGAGACTGTTTCTTGACCAATCCATAACTGATTTTAACACAAAGGACAGTCCATTTGGAAATGGTCCATTTGCGCATGGTCACACCTTTCCTTGTCCCATAGAACTCAATGAAGAGCTGTTCGTCCATTCGATAGTCCCTAGTGCGATCAATTTAGAAGCTCAGAACTATCTTCGGGTCTAAGCTAAGGATTTCTTCCTCCTTTCATGGATGAGGAGAGGCAAAGAACAATGCAGAGTGATAGACTGCCCAATGTGGAAAAGTGTGACAACTTTTGGGAGGAACACCGCCTTAGTTCATAGTTTTAACTTACCCGGAAAGAAGGTGGTGTATGGTTGCTAGACAGAGAGTGCTTGCAATTGACTCATGCAATCAGCTACAGTGATTGCAATGAGGTACACTGTCTTCAGGGTTAGTAACAATAGAGGCCAACTGTGCATTGCCTTGAATGGAGTACACATCAGAAATGTGAGACACAAATTCAGATCAAATTGTTGCATCACAATAGCTTTCAGAGGAAACCTGTGACTCATCCTTTTTTTAAAAAAAGCATCACAACAGGTGATTTAAACAGAGATGGCTGACCAACTAACCGTAATAAATCAGATAAGGCTGACAAATAACCCTGAACTGTATACACAGCAAGGCCTTGCTAGGCTAATGAAAGCAAAAAATGAAGGCTGTCAGATAACTGGGCTTTCAGGGATGTATATGTCCAGAAGAACAGCACACAACAAACTTCTCCCAGCATCCCACATGGATAATTTAGGTGGGGGCATCTCTGGCTGTCAGAAGAACATTACCTATATTGGGAGGAAGTTGAAAAGCTATCAATTGTCACTGCTCAATTTCCAAGCATGGAGGTGTAAGTTGTATAGGTGCAGGAACCTGCCCTGTTGCTGCGATGGAAGATCCTCCTGAGAAGACTTTCACATCAGAGGACAGATGCTCATGGCCAGAAGTTCTGGGCATCATACTCTCCAGGCCATATCTAGAGCCACTAGAATTACATGGGCCTGGTTGGGTAGAGGTGGGAAGGCATACAAGTGCCCTGAGTTCCATTCCAACCAAAAGGCATTTTCGAGAGAGAACTGCCTTGCGAATTCCAATGTGCAATAGTTTGGATACTGCATGTTCTTGCCTGTGATGAAAAGGTTGAGGCAAGGTTCTTTCCAATGATGGAAGATGTCCAGGTGCGAACCCTAAGGGCACCTGCTATTTGTGATCTGCTAGGCAATGCTGGTTGAGTTCATCCTCACTTACATTTGAAGAATTTGCCAGGTGCTGTACACACAGGGAGATGCCATTATATTGCACACATTATGCAGACAGGAGGTGAACTGCTGGAGGCGTTGTTTACTGTTGTGACCAGATGGGGCTATATATCTGAACTGCACGTCAGGTTGGCCGGAATTTGTCTTGTGGCCAGCTTGACATGCGCAGTTCAGACCATCCCACTCATCGCTGTCTGTGAGATGGGGAACTAGACACACAGCCCTATCGGTCCTGATGGAGTGCTGTGTTCGTTTGTCCCAGCCAATCCACACAGTGCCCTTATGCTGTTAACTATTATAAACAGTATGAGTGCACTGCTTATTGGCTGAGGTGCATGGTGCTAGTTTTCCCATGCACAATATGCAGAGCTCTTCAGTGTAGCATACAGCGCAGTGGATTTAAAAGAGTTGGCCCGGGGTGTGGAAAAAAAGATAAGGCAAGGTGATTTTTTTTATTTTTATTTTTTATAGTTTGAGTCCTGTGTAATGTAAATGTAGCTTGTGCTCATGTTAAGAGCTCCCGTACTGCGAGAGATCAAGTTCATGCTATGTAAATACCAGGGAAAAAACAATAATAGACATGTAGCAGCCGCATGCTTCTAATGGCATTGTGTCATTAAAAATGTCACATTTTTGATGTCACAAGACCATTAGAAGCATCATGCACCTACTAGACATCTATTGTTTATGACCTGGTAATTACATAGCGCAAATTCGATCTCTTACAGCATGGGAGCACTTAACATGAGCACTAGTTACATTTACATCTGTGTAATGTAAATATAACTAGTGCTCATGTTAAGGGCTCCCATACTATGAGAGATTGAGTTCACGCTATGTAAATAATGTGGAAAAAACAACCGACATGTGTAGCAGCCGCATGCTTCTAATGGCCTTGTGACATGAAAAATCAATCCTATGTATGTCACACCATTTTCGAGGGACACCAGCCGCCACTGGTTATACCACATGGCAATGGTGGTGCACCAATTTTCCCTTAATGGATGGAAGGAAAGCCTTTAGTGCCAAGCAGATCACCCGTAAAACCACCAGGTTGATGTGAAAGCAAGTTTCGCCCAGAGACCAGGCCCCTCTGATCTCCACCTCTCCCAGATGGCCTTCCCAACCCAGCAATGATGCATCCGTCATGACTGTTAGCTCTGGGTTCAGTAGGGAGAGGGGTCTGCCACCAACCCAGTAGTGGTCCAGCAACGACCACTGCAGATCTTTTGTTGCCTCTACTGACACCAGGATGAAATTTGAAAGTTTCCCTTAATTCTGAGCCCATTGAGACTTCGGATCCCACTGCAGAGCCCACATGTGCCCCTTTTCGTGGTTGACTAGCTGGATGCAGGTTGACAACAGGCCTCGGAGCCACTCTCACAGAGACCCAGGTGAAGGGTTGAAACATCAGGATCTTAGCACGAATATGCTGGACTCATTGAGGCAGAGGAAATGCTCAAAACACTGCTGTGTCCAGGATAGCTCCAATAAAAGGGAGCCTTTCTGAAGGAGTCAGATATGAAATTGGCAGATTGAAGAAAAACCCTAGGTTGACGGTCATCTGGAGGTGGTTCACGACTGTTTGAGACATCTTTAGCAACTAGTCATAGAGGTAAGGTAGACTGGTATTACCAAGCTCCTTAGATGAGCAGGAACGCCCACCATCACTTTTGTGAATACCTGAGGGGCACTGGTGTATCCCAACGAAGCACAGAGAACTGAAAGTGCATGTGGCCTACCAGAAACCACAGGTAGCATCTGTGGAACATCAGGACAGGGATGTGGAAATAGGCATCCTGCAAATGCAGCGCAACCATTCTGTCACCTGGATTCAGGGCGGAGAGAACTTGGGCCAGAATGAGTATTTTGAACTAGACCTTCTTGGGAAAGAAGTTCAGAGGATATAGATCTAGAATACAACAAAGACCTCCATCCTTCTTCAGCACCAGAAAGTAATCAGTGTAGCAGCCAGCCCGACTGCTGATGATGGCACCCTTTCTATAGCTTCCTTCCCCAAAAGAGCATGAACTTCTTTTCAGAGAATAGACAAGTGGTCCTTTGGATGCTGAAGTGGTGTAGGTGGAATGTTAGGAAGGGAGAACAGGCAGGGCAGGACATAACCATATTGGAAAATTTGAAGGACAATCTGTCTGATGTGATGCTTTGCAACTTGTGGCGATAACAGTAGCGGCCCGTGGAGGGAGTGCCGTGGGGCAGTGGGGCGGTGGGGTGGGGCGGGGGAGGGGCAGGGTGGAGGGTAGTAAACTCCAGCTCACGGCCGACCGGAGTAATGTAACTAAATAAATAAAACAAATTTAATTGCGCGTGCTGAAGCACATTTGGCGTTTCAGCGCCCGCAATGAAATTCGTTTTATTTATTTATTTACATTTCTCCGGTCAGCCGTGATCTGGAGTTTACTACCCCCACCCTGCCCCTCCCCCACCCCGCGGCACTTCCTCCACGGGCCGCAACTGGGCGATAAATTATCGGGCCTCCAACTGGATGACAGTACACTGCTGAGGATAAACTATATGGGTTTAGCACTAATAGCAGTAGCAGGGGAGGGAGATTGGGTAGTTTGTTATCCTGCGGGCATGGACACTGTTGGACGGATCCCTGACCTCTACCTCGAAAGGACTTGGAGGCCTGATGTTGCGGAGGCAAAGTATTCCACTGTCTCTGTTGTATCCTAGTCTGAAGCCTCAAAAGGGTAAGCATTGTTAGGGAAACTGCCATATGGTGGGTTCAAGGCCAAGAGAGTGCATTGTTGGCTTATTCTAATGACAAGACTGCCTTTTCTCCATAGAGATGGGTGACATCAAATGGCATGTCCACGAAAAGTTTCTGCACCGAACAAGAGAAGCCTGTGAATCTGATTCATGCGTGGTTCTGAAGCACCACCCTGGTATCTACTGCCTTACCCCAGAGGGGCCAATTTGATGAGCTGCACCTTTTTCATGCATGGCTCAATGCCCGGTCCATGGACATTCAGGTCACAATGGAACAGTATAAGACCAGCATCCAATTCTTTTATCTGAAAATAGGATCTAGATAAGATTTTTGTGTCACTATACAGTAAACTGACTGAGAGAAACACCTTACTACATTACACTAGCAGTTACTCAAGAAGCCTGAAAGTCAATCTAACATTTGGACAATTCTTGCGTATTCGCAGGAATTGCACCAGAAGAACCGATTATTTCAGAGATAGATACACTCATCAATAGACTGATTGAAAGGGGTTAACCAAGACGCATTGTCAAACAAGCAAGAATATTTGCCTGGTACAATCATCTGCAGATATCCTAGAACCTCGAGTTAGAAACAACACCTTAGACAGGATTGTCTGCATCACTACATTGAGTCCAGCAAGCAACAAGGTCAAGAAGATTGTGAAAAGGCACTCGGATCTTGTGAAAGAGCACCTTACCCAAAGAAAAACACCATACTTTCCTCCAAAAGGGGGAAGAATATTAAAGACACTCTTGTTAGGGCTGCACTAACCCAACCATCCAAAACCAATCTCAATACACTTTGTGGACTCCCGCCAGTAGTAGGATACTACAAATGCAGCCAATGTGGGGTGTGTAAATTCAGCTTGAACACCTGCAACTTTACCCATCTTAATTTCAATGTTGTCCTTACAAGTTTAAGTAACTGTAACACTCAAGATGTGTTTATGTGATCTGGTGTCCATGTGAACTTCTCTACATAGGACAAACCACATAGAAAGTGAAATGTAGAATTCTACAGCACAGAAGCAGGATAAAATGTGGCACTGGAGGGGCAACACTGGTTGATCACTATCAAAGATACAAACAAAGCAGCATGGACCTAAAGTGGTAAGTAGTTGAACAGGTCTCTTTGGTACCCCGGGAAGTAGATAATGCGGGCCTTGTCTCCAGAAGGGAAGTGTTCTGGATGGAAAAATGCGGAACAATCACCCAAGTCTTAAAAACCATCGAAGACTAGAGACAGCCATCTTTTATGTTAACATTCCTGATCCTTTGCACACTGTGGAAACTGTGCGAGTATTGACTTTTTCTGACAGACCGATTGGGTTTCCAACCTTTAATGTAACTTTATATGTTTTACGTACATGTTGAAATAATATTATGTTGTGTATAATTTGTGGTTTCAATCCCATGTGATGCTTAGGAATCAGGGAATAACATACTGCACAATAATACCAAAATGAGTGATCCACTATTCTAATCTTACAATCCTTTCATAACATGAGCGATCGTCTCTGTTCACATAAGCTCACCTGACTGGAAGATTTCTAGAAGCATTAGAATTGGGTTTACAACCTTTATTTAAACTTTGTGTTCTACATACCTTTTTAGGTCTCGCCTAGGCAGTGCATGCGCTGTCTGTACGAGACATCAAGTAATCTCTATGTTGGGTGAAACTCCGCCTATTGCCGGGTAAAATCTCCTGCTGCTCGCCATTTGTTTAACGATGGCATACCTCTTGTTAGCTGGGTTTTTACTGGCTGTTCATCCGATACTGACTTCCGTTTAGTCCAGAAGCAGCAGTGCCTAACTACTGTTTTCATCCGCTTTTGTGTTTGACATGTGCTTCAGGGGAACTTTCTTTTACGTTTTTTGCAGCCCAGCATGCTGAGTTGCAGTTAATGGTCTCTTTTTCTGGCCGCCTCGCTTAAGGTTTATTTAATTTGTGAAGTGTTGCATGCTGCAGCTGTAAACACTTGTGTTTCCAATTGTAGACTAACTGATAGCAACCGAAGTCTGTCTCAGGACTAAGGGTGGGCGTAGTGGGCGTAGTGGGGCTACGTGAAGCAGCACGTAGTGTGCCCAAATCTACGCACACTACGCGCTTCGCGTAGCCCCACTACGTGCCACCCACCTCCCGCCCGCCCTTCTTTTAAATAATATAAGCATTGAAAAATAAATTAAAATAAGTCGACTTACCCGTAAGCGCGGCGTCTCCGGGGCTCCCTCTTTCTGTTTCTAATTTCTTCTGGTAAATGCGCATGCGCGGACGCCCGCGCATGCGCATTTCTCGCGAGAAATGCACATGCGCGGGTGTCCGCGCATGCGCATTTGCCAGAAGAAATTAGAAACAGAAAGAAGGAGCCCCGGAGACGCCGCGCTTACGGGTAAGTCGACTTATTTTAATTTATTTTTCAATGCTTATATTATTTAAAAGAAGGGCGGGCGGGAGGTGGGTGGCGGGTGGCAAGCAGCTACGCTTCGCCCTCGGCGTGTGCGTAGCGCTGCCCTGCTTCGCCTACTTCGGAAAGTGCGAAGCAGGCAGCGCTACGTACACTACGTGGGCGAAGCGTAGTGCTACGCCCGGGGTTACTCAGGACCTGTTACGTGAAGGTGATCTTCAGACGCTGCAATCTTTGTCTTCCAGCTAATGGGGCGGATAAAAATGGGATCTCTCGGTAGAGTGAAAATTACTAACTATAAAAAAAGTGCCCTCATGGCCGAGATGACAGAGCTGTTAACACTTCCCACGCACTTTGATATATTTTATTTGTCTTCATTGAGAGATTGGATCACAAACATGATACATTATGAGTGATATTATGGGTGACCCAACTCCATTAGTTTTAATAGAGCTCGGGCTGCGCTACTACTGTGGACGTGCGGCGACTGGTGCTGTCCGCTGGTTCCATGACAGATCGGACGCTGAAACCCCCCGGGCCCCCCAGCACCTTGGAAGGTCCGCTAACGGTGGGCAAAGGCGTTATTCTGCACTGTGAATAACACCCAGCCCCCCAGATTAAACCATTATCATTGAAAAAACGTCATTATTCGTACTACAAAGAGCATGCGAGGAGTCACTAGTTCAAACCCATCCTTGCTTATAATGGTCAAATATGCCGACCATCTGGCGGTGGTCGTCGAGCCAAGGTGACATCAGTTAACACTGGCAGCCTATTCCAAGCAGCTCTGGCACCACCCATATGGGGAGCTCTGGCATTACTAAGAAGAATGTTGAGGCCACTGGGCCCATCACAAGACTGCACATCTCGGGACTGATGAACTACCTGATCACCAGCTTGGTTCAAGCATTTGCACGGGGCCACGGAGAGAGCTCGCGCCAGGAGCTGCACGCTATAATTATGGCCTTTGAGCATTGGTGGAAAGCTAAAGTGACAAAACAGGGTCTGCACTCCGTCCTTTTCTTGTCAGTTGTCGACAGTCTACACTGCATGAGTGAGCTACATAAGGACTGAACAGAATTAAATGACGGACGTTTGTCACACAATAACTTGATTTTTTCTTCAGCCAATTGACAGTTCAATATTGAGTTAATTAAAATACCGTAGAATCCTTTCATGTTTCAATTGTAGGTTTTGTCAATTATTGTACATCGCGCATATTGAGTAGCAAGAACTTTCTATTTTATGGCACTATTTGAAATGGATTTGAAAATTTACAATAGTACCTATTTTAAAATCAACAACAGTTGACGGGTGCATTTGTTTTATTTTTAACATGCCGCATTAATGATTGTGTGGAAGGATGTTCAATTTACTTTATTTTTTCGACACATGGGTTTTATTTGAGGCTCTTGGGATGCAAGAGTATTTTGTTTATTTTTTTGAGTTTATGGGCTGGTTTTCGAGTCATGTGGTAACAATTCAAGGGCATAGTATAAAGGGGCTGGGTGCACTGTTTTAAGTTTATTAACATGGCCGTTGGCGAGGCTCTACTATGATGGTCTTTTCACTTTTTTCACATGTGCCTGGAGCATGGTTACACTTCTAATCTGATGTAAATGCAGTGCCTTGTATGCATGTTAAGTTTAGAGTAGAGTAGATATACTTTATTTAGATATAAAATATCTTTAAAAGATCACCTCAAAATTACACAGCAAAACATTTTAAAAGCAGAATATTGACATAAAAACAGTAGTTAAAAAAGACTTCACCAATCTATCAATGGAAAAGGACTTAGTGTGCAAAGTGCAATGACCAGTTTAACATTTAAAGTGCATTTAGATTCCGGTCTTTGGCAAGGACCATAAATACAGACCATGGACCGTAAAGTAACAGCCAATTTTGCAAAGCAACAGTTCAATAAAAAGATATAAGCAGCAGTTGAGAAATCACAAGATAAAATAGAATAGCTCTTAAAAAAGCATAAAAGCGAACCAGCCCGTAACTACTTCAGAGAGCGGTAAGCATTTCGTAAGAAAATTGTAAAAGCAATGTTTAAATCTGTGTTTTCTGGCATTAATGCTGCAATGATTGCTTGTCTGCAAGATCGGATTCCCAGCCTGTTCCACTCAGTTTTCAGTTTACGTCTACGTTGTGACAAAAAGGATGGACAGAGACAGACTATATGCTCCATGGTTTCGGGAGACATGCCGCACCCCCTGCAAATTACGTCCTCTGTCAGACGGCGCCAGACGGGAAGATCTTTTAGAAATTGCCAATCACCCAGTCTAGCAGCCATAAATCTGATTTTTAAATGCAAGGAGTAAGTGCAGGATAAGTAAGATGCGGGGGCTAACCGACCATATGAAGACATTGTTGCCCAGGCGTGTCTGCGTTTGGCAAATTGGGCTTTATCAATGATCAAGGACCTCATTCGAATACAGTTCTTAATGCTATTTTTAAATGCTGCTTTACTAGGGTTGAGGTCCCATAATGCACCGGCAGACATTTCTCGGATCGAATCCTTAAAAAGGTGGCTTTATGAGCCGCGTGGATTTGTCTGGGAAATATCCAACCAAATTAAGGACTCCAATGATCCTGGCTTTGCCTGTCTCAGTTTGTGGCACAGATTTAGATACAGACCAGTGACTGAAATTTCATAGTTTAACAGACCAAATTCTAGTCTGATCTGAGCAGCAGAAGCTGATTTGGGCAAGTGGAGGATTTTTTTGTAAAGTTTCGTCACGTGTTGGTTGAAAGAGGAATTTAGTTTCCCCCTAAAAATCTCAGCACCATAAGTCAGAGTGGGCCCAATTTTTGCTCTCATGACTTCCAGTAATGGGGACAAACTTGGGCCAGACAAATTTCTTGAGAGCTTACAGAAGCTTACCTGTAGGTTCATGGCTTTTACTAAGATAACCTTACGCTGTTGGTTAAAATTGCCCCTGGAGTCAAAAATGACCCCAAGATATTTGTAAGTATTTCCTATTCTAAGGCTAGAGTTGTTAAACTGCCAACCACCCCCACGGTATAGCTTTTTACCAAAAGTGACGACTTGGGTTTTCTTTAAGTTGACCTCCAACCCATTCGTGGTTGTATAGGCTTCCAGTCTGTTTAATAGCCTCTGCAGCCCTACCCGTGTCAAACTAAAAAGAACCAAGTCGTCGGCATATAAAAGATTGCTTATTGGGACACCTCCCATCTTGGGCGGATGACTGTTTGTTTCCTCAAGGGAGGATGGCAGATCTGCTATAAACAAATTAAAAAGGAGGGGGGCCAGCACGCATCCCTGTTTGACTCCTCTAGTTGTCATGATTTTCCGAGAGAGATGCGTGCCGGTCCCCAACTTCACTTGTACCCACGTGCCCGAATGAAGTTGGATGATCGCGTCCAGGAGCTTATCTGGGATCCCCCATTTTTTTAGCTTCTCCCATAAGGCAGCCCTTGGTACCCGATCAAATGCAGCTTTAAAATCTATAAAACAACAAAAAACCATGCTAGATGTGACTACTGCTTTGTTGACAATAATAGACAGTGACAGTAAGTTGGTCATGGTGCCCGAGGAGGCAGTGAAGCCAGTTTGGTTCAGTGGAATCAGATTGTTCTGCTCTACCCAATGTCTCAGTTCCCCCAATAATGTTCCTGCAAAGAGCTTGGCTTCGATGTCTAACAAAGCTATTAGTCTATAATTGTTTGGGGATGCATGAGAGCCGGACTTGTAAATCGGGTGGATTATTGCCCCTCGCCATGAATCCGGGATGGTTGAACTTGTGAGTGCACAATTGAAAAGATTGGATAAATATCGTGACCATAAATCAATGTTTGTTTTGAACAGAGACTGTGATAGGCCGTTTGGACCGGGAGCGCCGTCGGATCTTGCTTTTGCCAGAACTTTGGTGACCATTTCTTGGGTGACTTGCAGACCTTCACCTCGTGGATCAGAATGGACCATCGAGCTGCTCCTGTTCAGTTGTGGGTGGAGTGACAGTTGTTTATGAACGGATAAGATTGTAGTCACAGAGACTTCGGAGGCCCTAAAATGGTCAGTCAGATAGGCAGACCAGGTCGCTTCTGCAATATTTGCTGATCCGGATCTAGAGGAGCTACCGTTTTGGCGGTTGATTAGAGCCCAGAATCTTTTGGAGTTGCAGCTTTTACTCTCCCATAGAAGTTTGCACCAAAATTGGGCTAGATGTCGGCGTTTATCAGATTGTATTGCGACCCTGAATAGTTTTTGGCTTGTTTTATACCCATTCGAAAGCTCAGTATTTCCTGGAGATGACTTAAGAGATCGCAGAGCTTTGTCTCTAGATTTTTTCAGTGCCTTTGTATAACTGGAGATTTGAAACTGGTGGCTGACAAAAGCCTTGTGAGCGTGTTGGCTAGAAGGAAAGCAACTTGTCAGTTGGGAGCAGAAAGATGACCACGCACCCATGGAAAAAACCGCTGCGGCGGTGCTTCCTGTAATAAATGTCGAACAAGCTTCCATGATGTTGGGGCTGATGTCGTCGTTCCATTTTAGCCGTTTTAGGTTTTCTGTGTAAATACCTGGGCATGTCATTGAGGCAGATTTATGAAAATCTGTCTGAATATTAAGGATAACGACTTGGGGACGATGATCACTTCCTGATCGAGGGAGAATACTATAGTTGGTCAAATGATGGAACAATGCTGAATTGCAGATGGTGTAATCTAAATAGGAGCATTTACGGCCATTTGACCAGGACCAGTTGGGGGGAGTATCATTCGTAGATCTGCCATTCATTACCAGGAAACCAATGCTTAAAAATTGCAGCACACAAAGCTCACCGAGGCCGCAATAGGCTTGATGTATGGGTTTGGACTGGGCCTTGAGTTCCGGGGTAGTTAATGGAAAAAGCCCTTCGTAATCGGTGGAGTTACCCTGGAAAAGGTTAGTGTTAAAATCTCCAGTAATTAGGTAGTCAAAGTTGGGATAATCCGCCACCAGGTCACACACAATTTTCATTAGACGCGTTAAGTGGGCCTTCTTTGAGCGGGTGTTAGGGTTGATATAAACGTTAAGAAGAAGAAGAGAACGCTGATTATTCCATGCACTGATTTTAACACCAAGTAACCAGTCTTCGTCAAAGGTCAGTATCTCAATCGGGCCTTTTAAGTTATTTGAAACGTATATCGACAGGCCGCCTTTAGGGTGGCCGTAGAGACAAGATCTAATTGCCGGTTTCCAGAATTCCATGAAACCAATAGCTGGGCTAGATTGAGAAGCCCAGGTTTCTTGAAGAGCAATTAGGTCATGACCAAAGATTAAAGAATGGATCTCTGAATTACTAAGTTCCTGAGAAAGATCACTAATATTCCATGAACATAGGGAGAGCAGAGACTGTGGCTGAGGGAACAGAGTGATTGAGGGGGGATGTAAAGGGGATCCTGGCTGAGCCTGGGCTGCAGGGGGGTCATCCCATGGTCAATCTGATGTATTACGAGTTTACATTTGCGATTTTTCACGTGTGGGCGGGATTCATCTATCTTGGTTATTGTATTGTTGTCAAACCACAGATGTTCATGCATTGTGTCGATTGAGGGATAGTGTGCAAATCTATAGTTGCATAATATGCATTACATTTATTAGAGCATTATGGTGTTATAGAGTGATGTATGTACATATGCTGAAGACGTGATTTACCGTTAATTCTGTTGGTACCTTTTATTACATTTCTTTATTCCAGTCACCCCTGACGTAGGGAATACTTGCCGAAATGCATTAGGTACAGTTGATTATGAATGTAATTTAAATTGCCACATGTAGTGGAATCTCATTTCTAGCAGCTTTTACTGCGCATGTTGAACAATGGCATCAAGTTGTGAATAAAATCCGTCAGTGAAAAGCAACGTCTCATGCTGTTTAAAATTGATTAAATTATGGATTCAATGTGAAGTAATAAACTAAAATTCACAAAATAAAAGTGTGTAGTACCAGAGGCTGTTTTAGGTGTCCCTCTGCAGTTGTAAACAAACCTCTATTAGCCACATAAGGTACTGCAGTATTACTTACGGTACTGCTAGAATATTTGTTAACAAAGAAATGATCAAATAAACATTAAAATTTGGCAGCATTCACAACAAAATAATTAGCAAAAAAAAGTACCAACATAAAGTATATATATATATATGTGTATATATATATATATCCAGAATAGCAGGTAGCCCCAAAAGGAGTGAGGCCTCAGACACAAAATCGCTCACTGCATTTATTGGCGACTTGCAAGCAGGCAGCTTAACACAACAGAGTCATCGGTAAAGTTCACCGCCAGACGCGTTTCAGGAGTCCTTTCATACCTTCCTCAGTGGCATGTCTTCATGAATTGGAAGCAAAGTTCACTACACACCTGTTTGTTTTTAAACAGTCCGCCTTCAGTGGGCGGGGCCCTCTCGCGGCCTTCTGGTCGTTGTAGTGTGCAATTTAAATCCCCAGTGGGCAAGCTTGACAAACATGAAATTCAGTGACAATAGTATTTACCCATGCGGGTTGATGTCCCGTCCTGCCAGCAGCCTGCCCCGCTTTACAGTCGTCAATGTGAGCATCCAAGGCGGCTCCATCTTGCACATGGAACCGAAGCTTGCGTGTCTCCCGTTGCCGCCAGCACTCGTGGAAGCCGGCACGGACCCACTGTACCGCAGTGGGCCTCACCCCGCGGCTGGGCAACAGCCGAAATATATCCAGAATAGCAGGTAGCCCCAAAAGGAGTGAGGCCTCAGACACAAAATCGCTCACTGCATTTATTGGCGACTTGCAAGCAGGCAGCTTAACACAACAGAGTCATCGGTAAAGTTCACCGCCAGACGCGTTTCAGGAGTCCTTTCATCCCTTCCTCAGTGGCGTGTCTTCATGAATTGGAAGCAAAGTTCACTGCACACGTGTTTGTTTTTAAACAGTCCGCCTTCAGTGGGCGGGGCCCTCTCGCGGCCTTCTGGTCGTTGTAGTGTGCAATTTAAATCCCCAGTGGGCAAGCTTGACAAACATGAAATTCAGTGACAATAGTATTTACCCATGTGGGTTGATGTCCCGTCCTGCCAGCAGCCTGCCCCGCTTTACAGTCGTCAATGTGAGCATCCAAGGCGGCTCCATCCTGCACATGGAACCGAAGCTTGCGTGTCTCCCGTTGCCGCCAGCACTCGTGGAAGCCGGCACGGACCCACTGTACCGCAGTGGGCCTCACCCCGCGGCTGGGCAACAGCCGAAATATATCCAGAATAGCAGGTAGCCCCAAAAGGAGTGAGGCCTCAGACACAAAATCGCTCACTGCATTTATTGGCGACTTGCAAGCAGGCAGCTTAACACAACAGAGTCATCGGTAAAGTTCACCGCCAGACGCGTTTCAGGAGTCCTTTCATCCCTTCCTCAGTGGCGTGTCTTCATGAATTGGAAGCAAAGTTCACTGCACACGTGTTTGTTTTTAAACAGTCCGCCTTCAGTGGGCGGGGCCCTCTCGCGGCCTTCTGGTCGTTGTAGTGTGCAATTTAAATCCCCAGTGGGCAAGCTTGACAAACATGAAATTCAGTGACAATAGTATTTACCCATGTGGGTTGATGTCCCGTCCTGCCAGCAGCCTGCCCCGCTTTACAGTCGTCAATGTGAGCATCCAAGGCGGCTCCATCCTGCACATGGAACCGAAGCTTGCGTGTCTCCCGTTGCCGCCAGCACTCGTGGAAGCCGGCACGGACCCACTGTACCGCAGTGGGCCTCACCCCGCGGCTGGGCAACAGCCGAAATATATCCAGAATAGCAGGTAGCCCCAAAAGGAGTGAGGCCTCAGACACAAAATCGCTCACTGCATTTATTGGCGACTTGCAAGCAGGCAGCTTAACACAACATAGTCATCGGTAAAGTTCACCGCCAGACGCGTTTCAGGAGTCCTTTCATCCCTTCCTCAGTGGCGTGTCTTCATGAATTGGAAGCAAAGTTCACTGCACACCTGTTTGTTTTTAAACAGTCCACCTTCAGTGGGCGGGGCCCTCTCGCGGCCTTCTGGTCGTTGTAGTGTGCAATTTAAGTCCCCAGTGGGCAAGCTTAACAAACATGAAATTCAGTGACAATAGTATTTACCCATGTGGGTTGATGTCCCGTCCTGCCAGCAGCCTGCCCCGCTTTACAGTCGTCAATGTGAGCATCCAAGGCGGCTCCATCCTGCACATGGAACCGAAGCTTCCAATTCATGAAGACACGCCACTGAGGAAGGGATGAAAGGACTCCTGAAACGCGTCTGGCGGTGAACTTTACCGATGACTCTGTTGTGTTAAGCTGCCTGCTTGCAAGTCGCCAATAAATGCAGTGAGCGATTTTGTGTCTGAGGCCTCACTCCTTTTGGGGCTACCTTCTATTCTGGATATATATATAGATATATATATGTGTGTGTATATATATATATATATATATATTACCTACTGGCAGTCACCAGTAGGTAGATTTAGTTAGGACCTATAACCCATAGGAAATCCGCAACATAATATTTGGAATAACTTTGGCGCCGGTTGACGAATCTTCGTGAAAGTTTCAAAACTTGTGGCCCGCTCCGGTCTGCTCCTATCCTGAAAGTCTCGGGGTGATTCGTCAAGCGGGGGCCGAGAAAAAAGGGAGGTCCCAAAACGTGATTTCCCCATGCAATTTTCCATAGGGACCGTTAGTCGCAGCTACAGCCCGAACTGCCGAACGGAATTACACCAAATTTGGCAAAAAGGTAGCCCTTGGTTCACACTCGTGCCTTTTGCTTCAATGGTGTAAATCCATTCAGTAGTTCCTGAGAAAATCAAAAGTAAAATCATAGATATATCTATGGGCACAGGGGATCCACGCACCCTGCCGAGCACAAGCTGTATGCTAATTGGCTGTCAACACTTCAAACCAGGAAGTGTTGGCAGCCATCTTGTGCCTCGGTAGAACCGAGGCACAAGAAAAGAGAAGAAACAACACGCAGAACGCAAAAAGGGGGCAGTGTAGAAACACCCTGACCCGCTAGGCCGGTTTAGGGGGTCCCACAAGGACCCCCAGGGCCCCAATTTTTATTTTTTATTTTTTTAATTCGTCAAAATCTGCGCTGGGTGCGCAGATCCTGCCGCTAAAAAAAATGAAGCCTCCCGCGTTTCGTTGCTAAATTGCCCCCGGGGTGGCCAAATCCCAGGGGCTATGCTTGTATTGGGTTGGGGGCCCAAAGGGGTCCCACCAGCCCCGGGGACCGCCACCCCCGGGGCTTTATGGAAATTTGTGGGGGGGGCTCACAGCCCCCGCCCCAGCCCCGGGGATCGCCACCCCCCGGGGCTTTATGGAAATTTGTGGGGGGGCTCACAGCCCCCCCAGCCCCGGGGATCGCCACCCCCCGGGGCTTCAAAAATAAATGGCTGGGGGGGCTCAAAGGACCCCCAAGCCCCGGGGACCGCCATCCCCCGGGGGCTTTGTGAAAAGATTTGCGGGGGGCTCACGGACCCCCCACAGTCCCTGGGATCGCCAACCCCCGGGGCTTGTGTATTTAAAAAAATAAATAAATACACAGTGTGGGGGGCTCAAGCCCCCCCACACACCCCGGGGACCGCAACCTCCCAGGGGCTCTAAATAGGTAAATTGGGGGGGTCCGTGACGGACCCTACAACCCCGGGGACCAAAACCCCCCGGGGCTTTGTAAATTGGTGTGAGTGGGGCCGTGCACCCCCCCCCCCCCTGGAGCCAATGATGGCCCTGGGGACCGCCACCCCCCAGGGCCGGCTCCTGCAGTGTCCCGGGGTGCCCACCCCCGGGACACTGCTGTTTGCTATGGCAGGGCGGGAGCCTCGTGGCTCCCGCCCTGCCATAGCAAACTTGGTTTGAATTTTGAAAGAGAGAGCAGGGAAACCTGCTCTCTCTTTCAAAATTCAAACCAAATTGCTTTTCCACACGGAGAGCTGCATGTTAGCAGCTCCCCATGTGGAAAAGCGATGCCAGCTCCCGCAGGAGACGGGGAGCCGGCAGGACCGTGGGGGGATTGGGGACCCCCCACGGCCCCAAACGGAGAGGGCCAGCCCCAGGGGATGGGGTCCCCGGGGCTATTAGTGGCCCGGGGAGGGGGGCCACGTGGCCCCCCTCCCCAAAAAGAAATTAAAAAAATTTAAATAATTAGATTAGAAAGGCCGGCCCCGGGGATGGGGTCCCCGGGGCCTTTAGTGGCCAGAGGAGGGGGGCAACGCAGCTCCCCTTCGATTTTTTTTTTTTTTTAAAAAGGCCATGCCCCGGGGGATGGGGTCCCCGGGGCTGATTAAGGCCTCGGGAGGGGCGGCCCCCTTCCCAAAATTTACATTTTATTAAAAAATATTAGGGGGAGGCCCTGGGGGATGCGGTCCCCAGGGCCAAAAAATAAGAAAAAGAAGGGGGGCTACGCAGCCCCCCTTTACAAAAAAAAAAAAAGACAGTCCGGCATCACGCCGGAGGCCATGCCCCCTCGTTTCAGCCCTCTGCAAACGCGCCCCCTGGCGCGTTTGTGGATGGGGAACAAATTCCCTTTGAATACTGGGGGCCCTGGGGGCCATCTAGCCCACCAGGAACCTCCAGTATGCGCCAGGGGGCTGTGTTGCAGAGAGGTGTTCTGAGGCCACGCACCTTTTTACACCTCTCTGCAACGCAGCTCTGTGGCGTTTAATGGAGGTAGCTGGTGGGGTAGTTGCACCATAGGGACCCTCAGGATTCAAGGGGGGTAATCCCCCAACTTAAAACGCGGCACGGGGCGCGTTTGTACAGTGGTGAAGGGAGGGGGCGGGGCCTGAGGTGATATGTGTGCAAACACACCCTGTGGCTCGTTTTAACTTCAGGAATTAATAACTCTTCAATCCGGAGGGTCCCTGGGGGCCAACTAGCCCATCAGGTACCTCCAGTAAGCACCATGGAGCTGCGTTGCAGAGTGTTGTAAAAAGGGGTGTGGCCTCTGAACACCTCTCTGCAAGGCAGCTCTCTGGCGCATACTGGAGGTCCCTGGTGGGCTAGTGGGCCCCCAGGGACCCTCAGGATTGAGGAGGAGTTAATTCCCCAACTTGAACCGCGCCACAGGGTGTGTTTGCAGACATGTCATTTCAGGCCACGCCTCCTTCCTTTACCACTGTGCAAACGCGCCCCGTGGCACGTTTTCAGTTGGGGGATTAACTCTCTTTTAATACTGAGGGTCCCTGAGGGCCAACTAGCCTAACAGGTATCTCCAGTATGCGCCAGGTAGCTGCGTTGCAGACAGGTGTTCAGAGGCCACGCCCCTTTTTACACCTCTCTGGAACACAGCTCTGTGGCGCTTACTGGAGGTACCTAGTGGGGTAGTTTGACCCTAGGGACCCTTAGGATTCAAGGGGACTTAATCTCTCAACTTAGAACGGCCACAGGGCGGGTTTACACAGTGGTGAAGTGAGGGGACCGGGCCTGGGGTGACGTGTGCAAACATGCCCTGTGGCGCGTTTTAAGTTGGGAAAATAATTCCCCTTCAATCCTAAAGACCCTGGGGGCCAACTAGCCCACCAGGTGCTTCCAGTAAGTGCCACTGCGCTGCGTTGCAGAGAGGTGGTGCAGGCTGTGCCCCTTATTACACCTCTATGCAATGGTGCTTACTGGAGGTACCTAGAGGGGTAATTTGCCCCTAGGGAGACTCAGGATTCAAGGGGAGTTAATCTCCCAACTTAAAACTGCCACAGGGCGTGTTTACACAGTGGGAAAGGGCAGGGATGGGGCCGTGCAAACACGCCCTATGACGCGTTTTAAGTTGGGGAACTAATTCCCCTTCAATCCTGAGGGCCCATGGGGACTAACACAACCATACACACACTCACCCACCCATACAGTCACACACACCCCACCCACACAAACAATCAGGCACCCATACAGATACTCAAACAACCAATCTATAACCCATATAGACACTCATGTAGTTATTTGCAAATCCATGCAGCCGCTTACACACCAACAGACAGACGGATACAGACATTCACACAGTTTAGTCACTAACCCATGCATTCAGTAAAATAAGTTTAATCACTCACTTATAGAGTCAGTCACACACCTACAAAATCATCCATTCACACACTTATACACCCACTCATTCTTCAAAATGCCTTACCCTATATATAATAAACATATTTAAACTTTACAAAAACACACATTCAGTAGATGATGTCATCAGTGATGTCATTTGAGATGTCATCAGTGATGTCATCAGTGATGTCACTGACCATGTCATGAGTGATGTAATATGTGATGTCATCAGCAGTGCATTGCGGGGGCGTGAGTTATAGTTAGCTGAACTAACTATAACAGGGGAATTTCTCTGGTTTTGTACAAGTGAAATGTCCAGCTAACTATAACACCCCTGAAACCTATGTTTTTTTCTGTGAATTTCTAAGGTTTTTTAAATGCTAATTCCTAACTATAACATGCCTGAAACCTATGGTTTTTTAAGTGAATATATATATATATATATGTTGTTACTCAGATTTTTGTAATTAGATTATTTAGAATGCTGTTCTTCTGCACGTAATAAATTACAAATCATTTTGGGGATTTTAATCCGTTACAGTGTAGGCCTTTAAGCAATAATATTAAAAACATTCAGGGGTAATTCTATTTTTCTTGTTCCATTATGGCTTTGCTAAAAATTTATTTTTAACAAGCATTTTACATGCAATGGCTATCGCATTTAAACACTAAATATTTACATTGCCATTGTAAATAACAATACATAAATAAAATGCATTTTTATTTACAATGCCAATTTCTCAATCTAATGCAAATGCGAGACCTATTGCATTAAAAATGCTTGTTTAATTTATTTTGTGGTTTTAATCCCATGAATTGCTTAGGAATCAGTGTTTTAACAGTCTCCCTTTTTTAAAGCATGAGGGGAACTCTCTGTGAACAGAGGCTAACCTGGCTGGATGCTACCTAGAAGCAACAGAACAGGATTTCTTCCATGATAGTCATCATTGCACAATATCTTTAGAATGAATCTTTTTGGTATTTAACTACGGAGTCACTATTTTTATTTTAAAGTGTGTTTCTAACAAGAGCGGCACGATCTGTTTCCTCAAGATACCCTCATTAATTCCGTTTCTGAAGCCAACCTCATCAGTCACGTTAACACGGCTCCTGCCGCTGTTCCAACGTACACGCTACGACGTGCACTTTATCTGTCAGTAGAGCGCGCCTTTCGTGCTGGTGATCTGAGAGCCGAACACGAGCTGCGCTGCACATTAAGGAAAGTAAGACCTATATACTCTGGCGGCACTGGCCTCTAGTCTGCCGCTTGAGTTAATGATTCTGGGGCAGATTTACAAGCCCCTTGTGCCACTTTTGGGTCACATTTCCCATGTCAAAAGTGACGCAAAAGTGGCACAAGGGGCTTGTAAATCTGGCCCTCTATTTCTACTTTGTTTTTAGCGCAAGCTGTTTTCAAAGTGTATTATAGTGTAAGGATTTGGTTGGAATTTTAGATGACTAACGCATCCAACATCTTACCCGGCTTTGACAGGTTTTGTGAGTTAGATTTGACATTTAACTTTGAATGGAAGTATACGTCTCTACTAAGAGCGTAAGGTTGTACACTTTAACAATAACTATGAATGCAAAAACTCTTGTCGTACACTTAGAAATCTGGCCCTGAGTACAACCTTTATGGTCTCTCCTGAAGCTCTTAGCCTCGCTATCAATATGGTAAGTTTACTGCTGTGTAGAAATACCACATATTGATTTTATTAAATGCACTGATTGGATCCAATTCATTTACACCACTCTAAATTTTAGATGAGCCATGGCAGACTCTGTCTGACCTTTTTGATCCCCAGGTAGGTCCTAGGACTACTTTGCACAGTCTAACTAACATTAGCCTATGTTATCACAAAATGTAACTTTTCCTTCTCTACTTCATTACAGTGGTTTAATCCAGAGTAAAGGTGTTCTTTCAAATGATGTTAGTCACTGTCGAGATTGTGTGATTTATTGCCACAATCACTTGGTATGTAACTTAGGTTTACTATAACTACCATTGAAATCCAGAATAGTTGCTTCACGAAATAGTGTTTGATATTCACTTGACAGTGGGACTTCCTGCCCCAATCTTTTGGTATGTAAAATAAGCGTACACTATCCATCATTGCAATTTGATTACAAAATAAATGTAAACTCAAATTGATACATCCATTTTTTACTTTTAGCTGTCTTCTGTATATATGTTGAGTCCTGATGATGACCGTGCTCTAAATACTTTTGCCCAGGGGTCAAAACATTGACAAACAACATATGTGGACTGTGTTTTTAAGAATTTTGATGGTGGACATCAACACTTGTTTCACAGGTGTTGACTTCAAATATTCTATTATTCTTATCAGCCACATGTATATTTTTCGTACATAGCACATTTGCACTTTTTATTCACCATATATCACTTGCACTGCGCTGTCACCGTTTAGGAGCAACTTGTCTTTCTAGACAAAAAATATAATTATTGCACTATACAGCTAGAAATGTACTTGTCTATTAAAAAATGGGATATGTATAAATAAATGCAAGAAACGCATAACTGTAACTTACACTTGTGTGAGTTTTTTTTTAATACCTTTTGTAATACTATTTCTGTGAAAGTCAAGGGCTACACGGCCCCCATAGGGACCACCTGTTTGTTAATTACTATTCAAAGGATCGGCAAAGTCAAGGACCAACTGGATCATGTACTTTGCTCCGTCTTGGTCATCATAAATAATTTGTTAGAAATTTACATGAAGGTCATCTGGGGCTGAGGGCATGCTATCGCTCACAATGTCCATAAAGGGCGCGCGTAACGTCCGTGGAGGCAACTTGAATTTACAGACCTAAAGGCAAGGACCGCAGACGAGAACATCCGTTTCCCAAATGCCTCCATATGTTTCGACTCTTTGTCTGGCATGTTTGTCGGAAACGCATTTGACTTTAGATGACTGGTGAAACCCTGAACACAAGACTCTAGTGTTGGGTGCTGCAGGAGGAAAGGGGAGTTCCTGAAGCTGGCCTGTGTTGTCAAGTTTTTATGTCAGTTGACAGGAGGGCAAGATTCTGGCTTCACCCAGCTCCCCAAAAGGATGTCGGTGAGGACCTCATTAAATGGAAGATGCAGTTTGGGAGAGGTCTTCCCTAGCTGCAGAACCTCAGTTGCTTTAACCGTCAGTGAGAGAAGCTAGAGGTCAAGAACTTCTGCCACCCTTCTCATATATAAGGCAAATGAGGCATATTCCTCTGTAGAGGAGCCAGGTAGTGGAAAATTGAATTCAATGTTAGGTCAAGTATCAAGGCCACTGGCCTTTTAGAAGTCCAGAAAATGTTTTCTTCGTCATATATTTGCGATGTATCATTGTCATCATGTGGCTCCGAGTTGGAAAAACTGTGTGGTAGTGAATGCATGTTAGAGTCAGAAAGGGGTTGCATAAGGGGTGGAGGCAAATTCGGCTTCAATCTAGGTTGTGGCAGAATCGCTTCTGAGTCACAAAGGACTATGGGTTCTTTTTCTCCAGGGGCATCACTGCCAGTGTAGGACGCATGGGGAACGTGCATGGTTTTTGGTGCTATATGTGGAATTGGAGTGGGCATCAGGCCAACCCACAGAATAGGGTCAGGAGGCACAGTCACTGTCAGGGATGGTTCCAATGGAAGTAACCTGAATGGAGTCCTTTTCAGATCCATTGGGCCCAAAGATGGGCCAGAGGGCTCCAGAAGGGTACTGTAAATCCACAGCATAGCCTTCCTGAAGGCTTGATTCTGCGATAGCATCGCGATGGACCCAGGAACTAGGGCTGAATAGGACTAACAATGGGATCGGTACAGTGGTGGGTGACCAGGACTGAGTTCTGGAGGTAACCTAATGTCCACGTGACTTCTCCAGAGGAGACTAGCAGGAAAAAGAGGAGCAGTGTTTGGACTTCTGCTTTTTCTTGTTTTCTTAGAATTTGAAGTTGGATGACAACCACTCTCAGGTATGGTCTCGGAACCGAGAACTCGTCCTCAACTTTGAATGAGACCGTGCCTTGCAGCCTTCCTGCGCTGCTGGCCAATGTGTAGTTTGACCTTGTGTTCCCTGATCCGGGCGAGCACAGGAGGGGTAGGTCTCTAGTGTTCTCCGCGCAGGACCACTTTATTAGCAGCAGTGTGCTTCCCTTTGCTTCCGACATAAGGGAAGCTTCTGATTGAGCCAAAGGGTTGGACCATAATGTTATTACGGTATTTTCCAATAGGGGAGTACCTGGCACTACACATCACTTACTAGGTGTGGGGTAGGGATCTTTTAAAGGTCCTGAGGAAGTGCAGAGGATCCGGCTGGACCATTAGGCATGAAACATGTCGACCTGACTGCACCCACTTATCCAGGCTATCTTGGTCTATTGAGCCCTTATGATATCCTCCCTCCATTAGTTTTAACCCTGCCAAGGGAACCACCACATTATACTCTTTAGTGTGATCAAGGTAAAACGATAACACCCTTTTTGGATCCAAACGGTGAAGGCACTCCTCTTCCTTGGAACGATGCGGAGGTGCAAGAAGGTGGACTGTCCCAGATGGAAAGGTGTTACCACCTTAGGCAGAAAGGATGCTTTAGTGTGGAGCACTACTTTGCCCGGAAAGACGGTCAGGTAAGGAGGCTGAGATTACAATGCCTGTAGTTTGCTCATCCTCCTGGCAGAAGTTATTGCCACTAAAAAGGCTGTTTTGATAGTGAGCAGCCAGATCGGGCAGTTGTGTAGCGGTTCAAATGGTGCACACATCAAAAAGGTAAGGACCAAATTAAGGTCCCACTAGGGAATAATAAAAGGAGAAGGGGGGAACAGATGGGTTAACCCCTTCAAAAATCTCTGTACAAGAGGTGATTTGAAGAGTGATGGCTGATCTGGCAGCTGAAGAAAAGCAGACAGGGCCAAAAGGTAGCCCATTAAAGTGCCCAGAGCAGAGCCCTGCTGAGCCAAAGAGAGAATGAACAGAAAAATATCTGATAGAGTGGTAGACAAGGGGTCAACAGACCAGCCTGTACAGTATTTACAAACGTTTTGCCATCGGCAGGTATATACTGACTTTGTGGAGGGACGCCTGGCTGCCAGAATAACCTCACAGACTTCGACAAGAAGGCCAGAAGCTGTCAACTGTCGTTGTTCACTCTCCACGCAAGGAGGCAGAGAGTGTACAGGTTTGGGTGCAGGAACATCTCCTGCTACTGCGTAAGAAGATCCTGCCAAAGAGGCAGCCTGATCGAAGAATTGAAACTCATCTGTAGAAGCTCGGGATACCAGACTCTCTGTGCCCATTCTAGAGCCACAAGAATGACTTGAGCCCGGTCGCTCCTGATGTTCTTGAGCACCCTGGGCAGGAGTGGTGTGGGCGGAAAGCCATACAGGAGACCTGTGCTACACTTGTGACTAAAATCGGCGCAGGGAGTGCTGCCGTGGAAACTCCAGCATGCAAAACTGCTGACACTGCGCATTCTCTTCAGAGGCTAACAGATCTAACCAAGGCTCGCCACACTGTTGAAAGAGGACTTGCACCACCTCTGGATGGAGACGCCACTCATGATCCGCAAGGCACCAGCGGCTGAGTTTGTCCGCTCTGGCATTCAGAGGACTGGACAGATGTTGAACAACCAAGGATAGCCCTGTTGTTCCAGCCAAGTCCAGAGATGCAGGGCCTCTTGACAGAGGGTCCACAACCCCATTCCGCTCTGTTTGTTGCAGTACCACATGGCGGTAGTGTTGTCTGTGAACACCTGAACTAACCTTCCCTTGAACGATGGTAAAAAGGCTTTCAGTGCCAATCGGATCGCACACAGCTCCAACAGGTTGATATGGAGCCTGGCTTCCGCCGGCGACCACAGTCCTCTGATCTTCACCTCTCCGAAGTGGCTGCCCCATCCCAGAAGAGACACATCCATCACTACTGTGAGATCTGGATGGAGAAGGAAGAGGGGTCTGCCTCTGACCCAATCGCAGTTTGCCAGCCACCACCGCAGGTCGCTCTTGGTGTCCTCCAATATCTGAACAAGGTTGCTGAGATTTCCTGGTGCTGTGCCCATTGGAACTTGAGGTCCCACTGCAGAGTCTGCATGTGTCACCTGGCATGGTCCACCAGCAGGATGCAGGAGGCCATAAGGCCCAACAGCCTCAGAGTCATTCTCACCGAAATTCAGGATAGAGGCTGAAACATCGGTATCATAGCCTGAATATCCTGGACTCGCCGCTCGGGAGGATAGGCCCGAAACTGCACCGTATTGAGAACTGCTCCGAAGAAAGGGAGCGTCTGAGAGGGAGTAAGGTGTGCCTTTGGCACGTTGCTATTGAACCCCAGCGAATGCAGGAGGTTTTCCGTAGTCTGGAGGTGGGAGACGACTGCTTGGGACGAGCCCGCCTTTAAAAACCAGTCATCGAGATAGGGGAAGACTGGAACCCCTGATCTCTGCAGATGGGCTGCGACCACCGCCATCACCTTGGTGAACACCCGAGGGGCCCTGGTGAGGCAGGAAGGGAGTATGGTAAACTGAAATAGCTCGTGGGCCACCATAAACTGCAGGTAGTGGTGATGGGCAGGCAGGATGGGAATATGGAAATAGGTGTCCTGCAAGTCCAACGTTATCATCCAGTCTCCCGGGTCCAGGGCAGACAGGACCTGAGCAAGGGAGACCATCTTGAACTTCTCCTTTTTGAGGAAGTGGTTGAGGGCTCTGAAGTCGAGGATAGGACGAAAGCCTCTGTCCTTTTTAGGGACCAGAAAATAGCAACCACAGCCTATATCTGGCCCAGGAACCCTCTCTATAGCTCCCTTGGCCAAGAGAGTCTTTACTTTTTCGCGGAGTAGGGCAAAGGGATCCTCCATCAGCCGATCGTAAGTTGGAGGCATAGTGTGAGGGTTAGTCTCGAAGGGGAGGGAGTAGCCCCATCAGACTATTTGCAACACCCGCCTGTCCGGAGTGAGATCTTGCCAGTGGTGGAGGAAATAGCGTATCCTGCCACCAACTGGACATCCATGATGCTGAGGGATCAGACTAGGAAGGTTTTGTGGTGGAGGAGAGGTTTGTGGATTGACTCGACTTCTGGCCACCCGCTCCGCGGGGTTGGGGTGGACCGCATCATGGCCCCGCAGAGGTTGCTGAACTAGCGGGGTCCTCTGGCTGGAATAGGGTTAGCGCTGTTGGAAGCCCCTTCTGTAGCCACAAAAGGGGCGAAAAGCAGACACAGGCTGGGATGACGTGGTAAGGCCTAGGGACTTGGCAGTAGCCCGCGCGTCCTTACAGCGCTCAAGCGATGCATCTGCTTTGTTTCCAAAGAGAAGGGAGCTATCAAAGGGCATGTCCATAAAATTAGCTTGGAAATCCCCTGAAAAACCTGATGCCCTCAGCCAGGCGTGGCACTTTATGGCCACCGTCAAGGGAATCGCTCTGCCAAGCGAGTCTGTCGTGTCTAAGCCACAGCGTATGGCAAACTGAGCTGCATCTCTCGCATCTGAAACAGCTTGGGAGAGAAGAGCCAGGTCCTCCTCCGATCTCTTGGCAACACCTGCGCAACCATATCCCATATCAAATGGGAATAACAGCCCAAGAGGCATGCGCTGTTTACCTGCAGTGCTAGGCTGGCAGAAGAAAAGATCTGTCCAGCCTTTTGGATTGGAATGTCGATCAAGGCCTCGTTGAAATGCAGCAAGGGTTCCGAGGCAGAGACACCAGGCTAAAGAACCTCTATCGAGATGTTAGTCTTGACTGCCACCATAGGGAGCTGCAGGACCAAGACCTTCGCAGCCCTATGCACCACCATTGAAAATTAAACCCCCTCCTCCATAGCCAGGTTAGGGGGAGACAGCATGCCAGAATCTGGGGAGGTGTCCAGGCCGCTGGCATCACCCAGGTCCTCATACCAGTCCAGGTCTTAATTTGGTTGAAGGATTTGTAAGGGATCCTGCTGCCCCTCCCAATCATCATCATCCATTCCTAGCCCTTCACAATAGGGCAGGGTGAACTACATGGAGTTGCACGGCTCTGTCGGCGATGGTCCTGGCGGACGCTCGACTGGCTCTGTGTCATCTGCAATGACAATTAGGGAGGAGCTACCGGTGGGCGCCGGCGACTCCGAGGGTCTTTGCGTTGGACGTGGCGCCAGGGAATGTTACAAAGGTACGACCAGTGCTGGCCCGGATCCAGGAACGGATCAAAGGGGAGGCTGTGGCGCCGGAGCCACAAAACCCAGGGGATCTCCTTCAGCTGAGCGTGCAGTGCCCGAAGACGCACTGTCAGGGTCAGGCTGCCCAAATAGGGCCCACATGGTGTCATAAAACTCTTTTAATTGGGCGTGTTGCTCCTGGGCCGGGAAGGGAGGAAAATGGAGAGCCGAAACAGGCACTCGCTCCATGGAGCCAGACCTTGAATGCCAAGGCTCCTCCATCTCATAGAGTTACGGACAAGTTGAAGTAAAAACACGTTTTGACTGCTTATGCTTTTTATGGTGCTTCTTACCTGACCGTGATGACTTCGAGGAAGAAGACTTCGACCCCCCCCCCCCAGATTGCGCTTGGACCTTTCTCTCAACCGAGACCGGGAAGGGGAGCAAGATTGACGAAGCGACCTCCGTGGCACTGTACGCCGGGCTGCGATTAGCTTTGGGACCTCTCTCTCAAAGCCTTCGGCACAATGGCCCGGCAATCGGAGTACGACTTTGTGTCATGGTCGCGCTCCAAGCACCAGAGACACACTAGATTGGGGTCCATGACTGACATGGTGTGGCGACAGGCGCTGCACAGTTTAAACCTCAAGGTCTTCTTGGACATACCTACACACCAATAGGAGTTAGACAGGAATTCAAAAAAATTCTGTCAAAAAGTGACACTGGGTAGCTCTCTTCGACGGATCAGTGCTGGCTGGCGTGGAAAGAAAAGAACTGACATCAGCGCACCGGGCTGACGCCCATAAAGATGACGAGGACGTGCCGACGATGTCATGTGGAGTCGACTGACACCATTAACCAGCGCGCAGGGGTACTGCTAGCAAAAATCTTGCGGATCCAGCTTGATGCCTGGAAGTTCAAAGGTAAAGAATCAGCGGGTAGATATCTCTATCAGATCCATTGGGCTGTTGTTGTATAATTCACATTTTACTTTCCTCAACCACAGCATACTGCTTAAGGCAACAGGTCAGTCCACTTCAGCCATTGACTCACTTGTACTACGGGTTACAGCATTTTGCCTGATCACATATGCACCTCTGCTTAAAAATAAGTGCACATCCATGCCAGGACCTGTGGGACAATACTTTGTCAACTCTTATTTCTATAAATTCTTGGTCCTGTTTTTAATTTATTTGTCAACCTTCTGGGTTTAAACCACATATTCAGGTTACAGTAATTCAAAGTCAATAGTATATTGTCTTTACAGTGATAAGAATCATATTTTCTTGTGATGTGTATTAAAACTATAAATGGTTTAAATAGCTGTTCTAAACGCAACTGCCTGAAAGAAAGTATTCACACTATTCTTTTCAAATTATAAGCAAGGATTAATGTTTTATAAATGTAAAATATCTATTGCAATATTTTGGCCGGTAGGTTTAGGTGGCCTTTGCATTTAGTTTTATTTCTTTACCTTTTGTAGTACGTGCTTGCAATAAAAAAATAATAAATAACCATTGCTCCAGTTTCGTAAGGAGAGACCTACGAGCTTTGCTGATGCTTGCTTACATATCTTGCCAAGTAGTTTTTAAATCCTTCTGAAGTTCTGATATATGTTACTGGACTGGTTTGGGTATAAATACACCATTTGCCCCCAACTTCTACTCGCCGCATATGCCAGCTGCCTGGCTCATTTCTCAACATAGTTTGCCCTGCCTCTCCTGCCACCCTGGCTACAGGGTTGATCCTTGCCTAGGAGTACCTTTTACCTGTATCCACATCTGTGTATCTACTAAGCGACCGTTCCGATGCCCGATGGCTGCGCTCTCGCCGTCGCTGGTGGTGCCGCTGGCTCTCCTCAGGGATGACACGCTCCAGGGAGTAGTCGTCCAATCTGATGCCTTTGGAGCGTGAGTGTCCCAGCATGGAAGCTGAGCGCTTCATTGGGCTGCCATCAGTTATCGTCTGTAAGGAAAACAGAGAGATGACCCACATGCTTCCTGCATAGTTCTATGGATGGCTTGAGATGTTCTGGGAAGTGAATAGCACTGGGTAGATGAGAATGATTGGCAGTAGTGAATGCGTACAAAGAGCAATGGAGAAGGTGGATAAATATCACTGGTGAGCACACATAAGGAGCAGTAGGGTACGCGGATGAAGCATAATGGATATATGACATTGTAGAACACATATGAAGAGCAGTGAAGAGAGCAAATCCTTCCTCAACCAAGTAATGTTCCATTCCCCTAGAGAGCTGACGTCAAACAAAATGCGAAACATTGGTCTATTAATGAAAGTAACATACACTAATAGCTTTTTTGTTCTTAAATATGTTGTGCAAAACACAAACGGGTCTAGAGAATGTATGCATCTGGCTCTTTTTGTAGTTATGGTTACCTCACACTTTGTATAGAAAAGCCTGTTTTGTTAATAACTTTGGACTCGTTTGACAAATTTTCATGGAAACTGACAAAAAACTAATTTCCTCTTAGATGCAGTCTTTAAAGTTTCATCCAGATGGTCAAAAGGGTGAAAATGTTTTAGGATGAGATCCAAAACGTAATTTTTACATTATAATTACGCAAGGGAGGCTATCACAGCATACAAAAAAATCAGAATGGCACACAACTGGCAGTCGTTGTGTTTAGTGTGCTTTTTCATTCGGTCTAAATTTATTCAGCAACAACGGATATATTTACCCCAACATGTTACTTACGTTTTGTAATGTTCTTTCTGATGGAAATGAGGCCTCCCATAGATTCCCTAAGTGAATCTTATGCCACGTAATACTCTGGACTTAGGTTTGTTTCAAGCCGTTCCTGGTTACCAGCGCTTTTGTCCCCAAAAATTAGGAGGACAAGAAGTGGAGGGAGATCTTTTGCCTATAACGTGGCAAAGCTCTGGAACACTTTACCCTTACACCTCCGCTCCGAAGCCCAAATTCTACCATTCCGTAAACTTTTTAAAACCTGGCTATTCCAACAAATAGCCCCATAATTCTAATGGTTGTATGCTCGATCGCTAGCGCTGGGATGCCTGAGGGTAGCTGTGCGCTATACAAATGCTTAATAATAATAATAATAATAATAATAATAATAATAAGAGGCACACAATCACGTCATAAGGGGCATCATTGACACGGAGCCGAAGTGACACGCACATTTCATATAAGGTGTATGAGCGCTGTGTCATCAATTGCATCCAGAATTTTTCAAAAAACCCGCAGAGATATTAGATGATTGAAGATCAAAAATAAAAAAAAACCCACACAAAGAGATAAAAGTGACCGTACATTTTTTAAATGATTTCTGTAAATGTAATGCCCTAAAGCCCTATTAGGATCAAGACAAAGCTCTTGTTTCCTCTCCTTTGAAGGATGAGGCAATGGAAAGAAAAAAGAAGGGAGCGAAAAACAATTGAGACATATGAAATTCGGAAACTATAGTCCAAAAGAAGATTTATTTCTCAGATACCCTTTAATAAAGGAGGGAGGAGTTGACACAGCCTGAAGTTCACCTACCCACCTGGCTACCATTATAGCTTGCAGGATAGCAAGCTTTGAAGTGAGAAGGTAAAAAATCATATATCACTCTGTATGGTCAATTGTGGTTCCATTTTTATAACTGGTGAAAGCCCACCAAAGCTTTTGCATTGTTGCACGTTTACACATATTTTAAATCCACTGCCATTTTGCTATCCCGTGATATACATTGCACATTTAAGCTCAACCATTTTACTAAAGGAAACTCTGTCATAATCTAACTCTTAAATTCTTCTTGCATTCTTTCTACAAGAGCTTGGCACCTGCTCATTAACGCCTATCCGTAGTTTCTGGTCAGCACATGTTCTTTTTTTAAATTTGTTTGTATTGAGAAAAAGCGTATAAACATAATCCCAAAATTTATGAATTTTAGAATGGCATACTTCAACTACTCAGAGGGCAAAGCTCTGGTCTGTTCCTGCAGCGTTTTGCCCTCTGCTTATTTTGTATGCTTGCTGGCTATTTTGTATTAAACATGTGCTAGACTTCTATGAGCTATACTGAGTTTTTCTTTTATACAAGAAGAACAAGTTACTTACCTTCGGTAACGCTTTTTCTGGTGGATACAGTATCTGCCTGTGGATTCCTCACCTTGTGAATATCCCCTGAGCCAGCATTCCACGGAACTTTTCTTCCCCAGCACTCCACGTCGACGTGGGCGACGTCATAATGCATCGGCTCCGCTCGCGACTCCGATCGACGTCACCGGAGCCATAAGAAGCCCACGTCGGCGTGATGACGTCAGTTCCACCCATTTTTTCCCCGTGCCTTCAAGGCGAACAGGTGGACTAACGACAGACTCAAAGTATACACAGTATACAATAAACCAATACATATATATATAATATGCAAAGGAAAGGAATGCAAAGAAAAACAAGCATTTCCTACAACTGTACCATACAGCAAAAACACATATCTACAAGACCTTTTTCATGGTATATGAAGGTGGACAACGGGGAGGCGGGTGGGCCAGTGAGGAATCCACAGGCAGATACTGTATCCACCAGAAAAAGCGTCACCGAAGGTAAGTAACTTGTTCTTCTGATGGCTACATCTGCCAGTGGATTCCTCACCTTGTGAATAGATTCCCACAGCAGTCCCCACTCCCGGAGGAGGGTGTCCACCTTCCTATACCAGAAAGTCTTGCAAGACAGAGCGCGCGAAGTGGCCCTCCCTCCTTATCTCAGAGTCCAAGCAATAATGCTTTGCGAAAGTATGGAGGGAGGCCCAAGTCGCGGCCTTACAAATATCTGCCACAGGAACACCCCGGGCCAAAGCAGATGTAGATGACTTAGCTCTAGTTGAATGAGCCCTAATGCCCTCAGGAGGGGTCTTACCAGCCAGGGCGTAGCAGATCTTGATAGCCAGTATTATCCATCTCGACAGCGTGCGCTTGTGCACCGCTTTACCCTTAGAACGACCAACGTAGCCAATAAAGAGCTGGTCATCAAGGCGAAAGTCCTTGGTTCCGTCCAAATAAAAACTCACAGCCCTCTTCGGGTCCAGGCGATGGAGTCTTTCCTCCTCTTTGGAAGGATGAGGAGGTGGGTAAAAAACAGGGAGAGTAATGGACTGCCCCAAATGAAACGGAGTGACAACTTTAGGCAGGAAAGCAGCCCTGGTCCTGAGAACCATCCTTTCAGCATGTAAGGTAAGAAAAGGAGGTTTGGAACTAAGAGCTTGTAGCTCACTTACCCTCCTTGCCGAGGTTATGGCCACAAGAAAAAACACCTTAAAGGACAACAGCCTCAAAGGACAACTATGTAGAGGCTCAAATGGGGACCCCATTAGAAAGGTTAAAACAAGATTAAGGTCCCACTGAGGCATTACAAATGGAGTGGGAGGAAACATGTTTGTAAGGCCCTTGATGAACCTCAGAACAACCGGAGATTTAAATAGTGAAGGTTGATCTGGGAGGCACAGAAATGCCGTTAAGGCCGAAAGGTAGCCCTTGACCGTGGCCACAGCAAAGCCCTGCTGAGCCAAGGAAAGAGCAAACTGGAGCACATTGGAAAGATGAGCCTTTAAAGGGTCAATGGATCTCTCTCCACACCATTTTACAAATTTTGACCACCTGTAGGAGTAAATGGACTTGGTGGAGTGTCGCCTGGCCGATAAAATAACATCCACCACATCAGGTGGGAGAGAGAAGGAACTCAGGTTGCCCCGTTCAATCTCCAGGCATGAAGGTGTAAGCTCTGGAGGTGGGGGTGTAGAACCTGCCCTTCCGACTGCGAGAGGAGGTCTGCCCTCAGAGGGAGACTGAGTGGAGGGCACGAGGATAGGTGGAGAAGATCTGTATACCACACCCTTCTTGGCCAATCCGGGGCGACCAAAATGACTTGGGCCCGGTCTTGGCGAATCTTCCTCAGAACCCGAGGAATCAAGGGTATGGGAGGAAACGCGTAAAGGAGTCGTGAGCCCCAACTCAACTGAAACGCGTCCCCCAACGCCCCCTGCATCAGATACTGGAGACTGCAGAATGACAGACAGTGCGCGTTCTCGAAAGTGGCAAACAGATCCACCCGAGGAGTCCCCCACGTCCGAAAGACGTGACGAACCACCTCCAGATGAAGCCTCCCCTCGTGGTCGGCGGAGAACTGCCGACTGAGACTGTCCGCACGTACGTTCAGCACCCTGGCCAGATGATTTGCCATCAGACAAATCTGATGGTCCTGAACCCAAGACCATAGATGTAAGGCCTCCCTGCATAGACAAAGAGACCCTACCCCTCCCTGTTTGTTGACATACCACATCGCGGTCGTGTTGTCCGTCAGGACTTGAACAGACTGACCGCGAAGGGAAGGAAGGAAGGCCTTGAGCGCCAAACGAATCGCCCACAATTCCAGAAGGTTGATGTGAAGCAACCTTTCCTCTGGAGACCAAAGACCCTTGATCTCCAGATCCCCCAGATGAGCACCCCACCCTAGGGTGGATGCATCCGTTATCACTGTGGCCACCGAAGGAGGAAGATGAAAGGGCTTTCCTTGAGACAGGTTGCCCTCCACGCTCCACCAAGACAGATTCGCCGCAGCTTCTCTGGAGATCCTGATCAACTCCCTGAGATCTCCGTTGTGCTGATACCACTGCTTGCGGAGGCACCACTGGAGCGCCCTCATGTGCCAGGGTGCATGGTTGACCAACAGAATGCAGGAAGCGAACAGACCGAGCAGGCGAAGGACCTTCAGAACTGGAACAACCGCTCCATTGTGGAATAAAGGGACCATCTCCTGAATGTCGAGAATCCTTTGAAGAGGAGGGAAGAAATGACACACAGTAGTGTCCAGTACCGCCCCTATGAACAGGTTGCGTTGAGAGGGCACCAGGTGAGATTTGGGCACATTGATCGAAAAACCCAAGTCGAATAACAGCTGAGATGTTACCTGCAGATGACGCTGCACCATCTCTGGGGACTCTGCCTTCAGAAGCCAGTCGTCCAGGTAGGGGAAAACCGGAATCCCCAACCTCCTGAGATGAGCAGCCACCACTGCCATCACCTTCGTGAAGACCCGAGGTGCGTAAGTAAGACCAAACGGGAGGACCACAAACTGGTAGTGTTGCGACCCAACCGTAAAACGGAGATACTTCCTGTGCGACTTCAGGATTGGGACATGAAAGTACGCGTCCTGCAAGTCGAGCGACACCATCCAGTCTCCTTGCTGCAACGCTTGAAGAACCTGCGCAAGGGTCAGCATCTTGAATTTCTCCTGCTTCAGGTAAAAGTTCAAGATTCTGAGGTCTAGGATTGGACGCAATCTGCCGTCCTTTTTGGGAATCAGGAAATACCGGGAGTAGCATCCCTGACCCCTTTCCTGCTCCGGAACCACCTCTATTGCACCCTTCTGAAGCAAGGCTAGAACTTCTTTCTGCAGGAGAAGCAGATGGTCTTCTGAGCAATAACCTTGGCAAGGAGGGTAAGGGGGAGGAAACTACCGAAAGGGAAGGGCGTACCCAGTCTCTACGAGGTTCAAAACCCAAAGGTCTGTTGTAACAGATTTCCAACCCCGTAGAAAGTAGGACACCTGACCCCCCACAGGTCTTACATGATCCGGGATGGGGGATCTAGGGCTGCTTCCCTGAAGCCTCATTGGGAGCAGAGGAGGAGGAGGAAGAAGAGGGGTTGCGTCCAGAACCTCTCCGACCCCTTTGCCTCCCTCTATAGGACTTATAGAGGGGATTCTGCTGTTGCTGCTGCTGCTGCTGCTGCTGCTGTTGGGGCTGCCGGTAAGAGCGAAAAGACGATCTTCCAAAACCCCTAAACCTTCGAAAAGACGAACCCCTAGAAGGAGCTTGCAGTCCCAAGGATTTTGCAGTCAACCTGCTGTCCTTAAATCGCTGCAGGGCAGAGTCTGCTTTCTCACCAAACAGCTTCTGTCCGTCGAATGGCAGATCAACCAGCGTAGCTTGCACATCAGCTGAAAACCCAGAGGTACGGAGCCAAGCCTGCCTCCTTGCGGCAACAGACGACCCAATGATCCTTGCCACCGAGTCCGCAGTATCCAGCCCTGACTGGATAACTTGCCTGGCAGCAGCCTGAGTGTCCGCTACAACCTCCAAAAAGGATGACTTATCCCCCTCAGGCAACTTAGGGGCCAAAGACTTAATGGAGTCCATTAGTGCATGTACATAACGCCCCAGCAGGCATGTAGCATTAGTTGATTTTAACGCCATACTTCCTGTGGAAAAGGTCTTTTTGGCTGCCTGATCAACCTTTTTAGATTCCCTGTCAGCAGGAGACTGAGGGAAGGCACCCGAAGCATGCTTGGAACACGAAGCCTGCACAACCAAGCTGTCCGGAGATGGCTGAGTAGACAAGAAGTCAGGATCCCCTGGTGCAACCTTGTACCTTCTTGCCACCTGTCTGCACACCGCCGGAGCTGAAAGGGGTTTCTTCCACACCTCCAAGACCGGCTCCAAGATGGCCTCATTGAAAGGCAACAAAGGCTCTGATGTTGATGATGGAGAATGCAACACTTCTGTAAGCAAGTTGGATTTGTACTCCACAGAAGGCAGCTGCAAATCCAAAATTTCTGCTGCCTTTTTGATCACTACATGATAGGGAGCCAATTCCTGAGGTGGAGAAGACCTGGCAGATGCATGCTCCCACTCTGGGGTTGTATCCAACCCACTAGCTTCATCAATGCCTTCAAATTCATCTGAAGAAGAGTCGACCTCACCTTCTTCCACCTCTGTCCGATACCTCCCTTCCTCCAACACCCTCTGGGCCTCCCTCCTCGACCGGATCCAGGGAGCCGGCGTCGACGACGTCGTACGCGGCGTCGGAGGAGCCAAAGGTACCGGAGTCGGCGGCGCCATAGGTGTAGTCGGCGACGCCGGACGCGGCGCCGATGGAGTCGGCCTCGGCGTCGAGGAAGGCTCCGAAGTCTGCTGGTCCTTCCGAGGTCAAATCGGAACTCCAGACGGCACCGGAAACTGCCAAGAAGGCGCCATCGGCATAAAGGGCATGAAGGGGGCCTGAGCATACTGCTGCGGCACCCCCAGTGTAAAAGCCATCGAACACACGGGACCAGTTGGTGCTTCGGATGGGTAGGTCGCCCTATTAAAAATGCCATACATAGCATTTAAGAAATTGGCAGAATCTGTACCTGGAGCCGGGAACTGAGGAAAAGGAACAGACCCTGTATCCCCTTGTGGAGTCTCCGGCGTCGGCTCCGCAGTATCTTCCACCAGAGCCTCAGACTCTTCAGGCACCGGAACAGACTCTTCTTGCTCCTGTTCATGCATGGAAGCATCCGACTCCACTCGAACCGGAGTCGACGCCTTAGATGGATCCGATGACCGCGTCGGGGACTGAGTCGGAGTCTGCTTCTTCGAAGGAGAACACCTCGGTGACTTCAAAGGTGAAGGAGAAGGAGACAAGCCTTTGCTCTGGCGTGATGATGGGGCGAAGCCGACCTCGACCTCGACTTCCTGGACCTCGAGGACCGACGTCGGGAAGAATGTTTCATCTTCTTGTGGTGCTTCTTCGACCAACGTAGCCAATAAAGAGCTGGTCATCAAGGCGAAAGTCCTTGGTTCCGTCCAAATAAAAACTCACAGCCCTCTTCGGGTCCAGGCGATGGAGTCTTTCCTCCTCTTTGGAAGGATGAGGAGGTGGGTAAAAAACAGGGAGAGTAATGGACTGCCCCAAATGAAACGGAGTGACAACTTTAGGCAGGAAAGCAGCCCTGGTCCTGAGAACCATCCTTTCAGCATGTAAGGTAAGAAAAGGAGGTTTGGAACTAAGAGCTTGTAGCTCACTTACCCTCCTTGCCGAGGTTATGGCCACAAGAAAAAACACCTTAAAGGACAACAGCCTCAAAGGACAACTATGTAGAGGCTCAAATGGGGACCCCATTAGAAAGGTTAAAACAAGATTAAGGTCCCACTGAGGCATTACAAATGGAGTGGGAGGAAACATGTTTGTAAGGCCCTTGATGAACCTCAGAACACCTCGGTGACTTCAAAGGTGAAGGAGAAGGAGACAAGCCTTTGCTCTGGCGTGATGATGGGGCGAAGCCGACCTCGACCTCGACTTCCTGGACCTCGAGGACCGACGTCGAGAAGAATGTTTCCTCTTCTTGTGGTGCTTCTTCGACCTCGAAGACTTCGAAGTCGATGACCCCCTCTTCGACTTCTCCTTTTTCCTCCCTCTCTTCTCCTCACCGATCTTCTTCATGAAGAGCTTAGTCTTCCTCTCCTTGAGTGCTTTCGGGTTCATGCTTCTACAGCATCCGCACTCCTCCATATCGTGTTCTGAAGAGAGGCACCATAAACAGTTTTGGTGTGGATCCGTCATCGACATCAGACCTCCACATTCCCTACAGGGCTTAAAGCACGACTTTCTAGTCGAAGACATACTCGAATTAACAGAGTAAAATGGCTAAACTACAAAGTAGCTAAAGAGCACTGGAAAAAAAAAACGTTGCGCGTCGAAGGCGCAGAAAAAAGGGAACTGACGTCATCACGCCGACGTGGGCTTCTTATGGCTCCGGTGACGTTGATCGGAGTCGCGAGCGGAGCCGATGCATTATGACGTCGCCCACGTCGACGTGGAGTGCTGGGGAAGAGATGTTCCGTGGAATGCTGGCGCAGGGGATATTCACAAGGTGAGGAATCCACTGGCAGATGTATCCATCAGAAACACATTTCAACTCCCAAGAATGTAAAGGTTCATATGGCTGCCCCATCAGAAAAGTTAGCACTAGATTAAGAAGCCACTGAAAGGCCACATAAAGTGTAGGAGGGAAGGAGTTCAGAAGACCTGTCAGAAACTAGTGCGAATGACATTTTAAAAAGTGACTTTTGATCTGAGTCAAACAAACAAGCCAAGACAGCAGCTAGATAACCTTTGACTGTGCCTTTATTAACAAATCTCTATTCCAACTGCAAAGCAAATCAAAGAATAACATGAAAATCACCTGCAAAAAGATCTAAGAATTTGACTTTGTACCAAGATTCAGAAGCTGATCACTTACTACAATAAACCTTCCTGGTACAAGGTCGAATGATAACAAGTAAAACACCCACAAATTCCACTTTAAACTTGAACTTGGCTAATATTAATCTTTCAAGAGCCATTCATGAAGTTGTATTAACTTGAAGTTTGAATTAAACAACAAATTGTTGAGGGATAGGAGATCCTTCCTGCATGGAAAGCACCATGAGGTATTCTGAGTCAGCAGTAAGAATTCTCATATTCCACGACTAACAAAACAACTCTGGCCTTAAGCAATTCGAATTTTCCAAAGTACTGCCTGAATCACTGGTATTGATTTAAAAGGCTAACTTAGGGAATAAGTCAATGGAACTGTGAATGCTTCCACTGGGATGAAATGATCTTTGGGCAAAACACATGATACTTTCTGTTGAAAATTGTTGCTAACAGATCCACATCTCACCCTCCCTAACGAGCAAATATCTGATCTGCTTATTGATGGCAAATGTTATTGTTCCTGAATCACTTATTGATGATAAGTCTCCCACTTATCAATAATAAAAAAGGTGACTTAAAAAATCTGCCATCTGATTCTCATTTCTCGCTAGGTGAACTGTAATGTGCCTGTCAAGGGCCCAGCTCTAAAATGCTATAGCTTCTTGACAAAGATGAAAGTAGCCTTCTCTTCCATATTTGTTTCCTGCACAAGTATTGTTTGTCAAAATCTGCAATTGCTTACAAATAACATCTAGTAGGAAAATTCAGAGAGCCAATCAAATCGTTCCCAAATCCAACACAATTAAAATGCAACCTTGTTTTCTTCTGGGATGAAACAGCATTAAAGGTCAGTTTGTTCATTTCTGCATCCCAGACACACAGGGAGAGTCTATCATCACCTTTGCCTGGGGTTAAGGAACATAACATGTCTGAATATTGAAGCGATTGTTAGAAGATGTGGCCAAAACCAGAGAATGAGCGGTGTAAAAATCCAAATGTAGCATACCCTGAAGATGGCTGCAGAACTGATTTCATTGACTTTGTAACACTCACTGAAGATGACAGATAACTATCCAGGCACCGGGAACTAGAAACACACATGATGCCAATAGACCTATCTATCTGGCAATTATCCTGGCTGCCTGATTTGGACAAGGCGAAAACTGAACTAGCCTCTCCTCTAGGAGAAAAGTCTACACTCACTGAGTGTCTTGAACACCATCCATAAATGTGATGGACTGTTAGCGCAACTATAAGGACTTCTCCAGATTTAAGGAGAAACCCAAATCATGCAAAAGAGTGATTGTAATGTCCACACCTCTGAACAAACTTTGTGGGGAATACCCCTTTAAAAATGTGTCACTTGGATACAGGTGTGCATACATTTTTTGTCTGTGAAGAAAAATTAAAACTACAGCCAGAACCTTTGAGAATTCCCTTGGTGCAGAAGTCAGTACAAAAGGTAGAAATTTGAACTGTAAAGGTAAATCTCCGACTACAAACAGCTGATATTGTCTATGTTGTGGAAGAAACAGGATTTAAACATATGCATCCGGAAAATCCAGAGACACCATCCAGTCTTGAGACTGGGGTACAGCAAAAATATTTAGCAGGGTCACCATCTTGAATTTCTTTTTTAGAAATGTGTTTAAAAAATGAAGGCCAATGAAAAAAAAGAGGATAAGCCAAACTTCTTCCCCTTTTTTTGGAGATCAAGAAGTACCTTGAATAACAATGTTGACCCCTCTGATTCCATGGTGCTACCTCCACCGCTTCTTTGCTCAGTTTACAGGGAAACCTTATTCATCAAGATGTTTGTGCGGAGGGAGAGGAGGGAAGGAAAAGTGGGGACTGAGGGAAGATTCCATGCAGAACGTAGGGCATAACCAACCAGAATCAGTTGAAGGACCTATTGATGTGTTATTTCTCGCCACTTGGAAATGAAGTGAGATCATCTGCAGCCATCAAGAGTCTTGTGGTGTAGGACACACCAGTCAAACCTGCTTTGCTCTAGATGGAAGTGGAGGTGGAAAACAAAGGAATCTGAGATTGCTGACCTCTGGAAGAGCCTGTGGCCCAAGACTGTCTCCAAGACATCTTTTGCTGCTGTTTGGTGTTGCTAATATAAATAAGTCTCCATCTGCTGGTGACTAAAAGGATGGTTATAGCCTTTAAAGTACCCATACTAGCGGTGGAGATGACCAGAAGGTAAAGACAACCCTAGTTCTTCTACAGTACCCTTGCTTTCTTCACTCTTTCCAGCAAGTTTTACAAGGATGGTTAAAGTCTTTCAAATATCCATACAAGCGGTGGAGCCAATTAATAGTTAAGACAACCCCAGTTCTTGTGTAGTACCCTTGCTTTGTTTGATTCTTTCCAGCAAGTTCTCAGTTTTCTCTCCAAAAGGAATGAACCATCTAAAAGCATGTCCAATACCTTGGCCTAAACATTCCTACAAAAGCCCATCATTCTTATCCAAGAGTGACAATTTAAAGCAATCACAGATCACATGGACCTTCAATCAGCATCTACAGAGTACAAATGCGTAATATGCTTTGAAGTGTTCATCCCATCTTGGCACAATTCTGCAAATGATTTCTTGATGTATCCGGCAGATGTGTGGTAACTGCTGCAGCCATTTCCCATAATGCATGGGAATAATGAACCAACAGACAGAAAGACCCATTTGCCCTAAGAACCGGCCTCTCTGATGTAAACATCTTCCTTGCAAGCTGATCTAATCTTTTTGATTCTCTTTCTTGGGAACTAAAGGAATTGTAGGACCAATGACAGAGGCTCATCATATCTGTACTACCAAACTCTCAGGTGTTGGTTAAATACTGAGGCAAGGAGGACCAGAAGACGATGGTTCATAATTCCTAGAATAGTTATTGGAAACTGCAGAAGTAGAGTGAGGCTTCTCTCATGCTTGTAATACCTGATCCAAAGGGACCTCACTAAAAGGCACAAATCTTTCGCTGGCTGATTACCTGGCAATTTCTATGTAAAAAGAGATACTTTTGCATCCATCACATGAAACAGAATATATGTGTCAGCTGGTTTATGTATCACTGCAGAGCACTGCACATTCGCTACTGACTGCACAAGATTCAAAGGTAGAAGGTGATTATCCCCTTCACTGTCATCATCTTCAGAATGTGGTGTGCCACGAGGCATCTGAAAATGCTTCAAATCAGACCCACATAATTCTTGCATATGTTGAAAAGGGACTTTTTGTTACAAGAAGAGATCTGGAGGTTTCGCCGGGGTAAAAACCATCTCAGTTCTTCAGTTTGCCTCCTCAAAAATCTGGACTTCTTAAGAAACTGGCAGCACTGAAGTCGACATCAATACTGGCACCAGGGTGGAACACTTGGTATCTTGGTAATGATAACCAGAACTGAAAGCGACTTTGTAGACATAAGCCTGAGACTGGTTCCGATAACAACTTTGGAGGATGGCCAGATGGAGCCATGATTTAAGCTGATGGCTGTGCCCCAGAGTCTAGGTCATCTTAACAACCTAAGATGGTGCATCAAACAGCTAGACCTCCCTCAAAGCCTGAACACTAGAACTTTTTCTAAGGAATGGTATGGAATGTAGTACTGGTGCTTGCTTTGAAGAGGACCTCTTTTTAATGGGACATTGTTTAAGACCTGGACTATCATCTAGATCAAGAACATGTTCTATGTCTGGAATGAGACCTCAACTGACCCTTCCAAGAAGCCATCACTAATCCATCTTCCCTCTCCCTATTAGCTCATGGGTCCATGGAAAGACAAATATCACAAGATGTGAAATCCTACAGGGGTCTCAGACACTATAAACACCCTTGGAATTCCCTTACTGACACTGGGTGGCAACAAGATGTAGCTGACATAGCACTGACAAAAAGATTGTTTTGTGCCTACACACACTGACAAAGAAGTAGATGACAACAAGACATAGATGTGGGCTTGAGGGCTGGGGTAGCTGACAATAGGTGGAGGTGTAGTGGAGGCACGGCGTGGCCAGAGGCTATGTAATTTGACCATAGCCTAATGTGTTTGGTCAAATGTTGGCGAATCACTGTTTCCAGTGGCCTCTGGGGGAAAGGAGGAGTTATAAGCCAAACCTTGCATCCAGTGCATGGCTGGCACAGTCACAGCCTGTGTACAATGGGTACCGTTGTAAGGCACTTGGCAGAGAATAAAATCCGCAGGCACTGAAAGCAGGGCTACAGGTAATTAACAGACATATGTTCAACACATAATAACAAAACCCAAACCAAAACAACCGCTAAAAGATCTTTTACTCAAGAAAGTTAGGATTGTCTACTAAGATCAGTCACCAACCACCATTTTAGCAAGCCATAACATTCTACCTAATATTCCTAAGTTGAAATGGATGTATATATTTAAGATGCAAAGACTAAATACTGCTGAAAATCATAGAATGTGGTGAACTATAGAATCATAGCTCCTCCAATATATGGTCTCATACATATTATACAGATGATGTCACAAACGACATCTTTCTGACATTATCGATGGCATCAGATATCATGTCACAATTTTTATCATCAATTATGTCACTCAAGGTGACAAACTATTACTTTTTCCATCTCTGTTTGGTACAGGCATATATACATATTATCTTATATGCAGCAATGCATGAAAATTGTTTTGTGTTTTGCATATATATATATATATAAATATATATATGGAAAGGTGGTGATTGGCAGTATGTTAGTGATGTGTATGAGTGGCCAGAGGGTACTCCTAATCTTTCTTGGGTTCCAGCACTTAGTAGCATAGTGGAGGAAAAAGGGTGAGAGTAAGATCTGGAATCACACTCTGTGCTGGATATATCAGTCAAGACAAATAATCCCTGTTGAGACAGGTGAGGTACAGTAGAGGGCTCCAACAGGGTGGACTATATAAAGTCATCCATGATAAGGGTTTGACAGTCCAACATCTGTATATACACAGTAGAACTGCAAACCTAATGTCTAGGAGGGTACTGTTGCTATTGGGTATTGGTGACACTTATGTAGGAGAAGCTGCTGAGGTTTTTTATAAATCCAAACCTTATTTGCCTGAAAAGAAGATAATGGTTCAAATTAAGAGTCAAATGAATCCAGCTATGGACATTTATCATCTCCCTTTTTCTCTGTTAAGGAGGTGAACACTCTGATAAAAAGCTTTAAATCATCGAGGGTACAAGGGTTTGATTGTGTGTCTACCAGCAAAAGCCAGAAACCAGAAACATCTGTTAGCACTCCAGCAAAATCTCCCTACTTCAGCTTTGAAATTAGACTTGGGTATGTTAGGTGAGCTCTATGAAGAGTGAAAATCCACTTATTAAGATATTGTTATGCTACTTAGTTGTCCCAACATAATTCTTTAATGTTTTTATTGCACAAGAACCTCTCAAACACAATTTAAAATATTTTTCTTGCTTTAGAAAAGCTGCTGAAGAACAAGGACAACACTGGCAAGTACTGCTCTGTAAAGTGCAGATGCCCTGAGCTTCTTGGCAGTGGAGAAGGTAACATAACTAAATAAAACAAACAAGAGTAAGATTATTGATTAAAATATCAGGTTTTGAAGCTTTCTTGAATTTGATTGAAGAAGCTTTAACTTGAAATGCAAATGGAAGGGAGGTCCATGGTTTGATAGCTGCAATGAAGGAGAATATGTCTCCGTAAGCAGTGCTTGATTGGAGTTGGTGGTTGCAAGTGGGGCCCACTTGCATTTATTTTTGGGGGTTGTCACTTATTTTTCCTCATCAGACTTTGACCGGGAGAAAGAGACAGAAAAAAATGCATGTGGAAAAGGAGGAGGTAGAGCAAGACAGAAACACTTGATAAAGGGAGAAAGCAGACACCTGCGCGAATGAGATAAAAGGACACGGAGTGTCTGGTGGTGGAGTACAGAAGTGAGAGGTGAAGTCAGATTTAGTATTCTGCATGGTGCCTTTCAATAGCCCCAGCTGCAGGCTTTAGAGCAACACTTTGGGCCCCAGCACTTATTCTTTTACAAATTAAGCACTATCTATAGACTGCTCTGGTTCAAGGAACAGTTAGTAGGAACTGATTGGCAGAGTGCAAGGATATGTCTGGGTGATATACTGAGAATTTGCATGTTAAAAAGTTGAGCTGGGTTAGTGTAAGGTTTTATTGATGATAGTTAGGGCTCTAAAGGCCAGTCTAGAGCTAATGGGTAGCCAGTGCAAGGTTCTAAGAGTCAGTGATTTCATTTCTCATCTTGAAATGCCAGAAATTAGGCAGGCAGCAGCATTCGTTACAAGCTGGACAAATGTTTTTTAAATAGCAACACTACAGATTTGGATGGATTTAATTTCAGAAAGTTCAAGGAAGTCCATAAACATGTTAGTTTCAGGCAGTTGGCCAAAACCTAACCCCTTTGTACAATGATCATATTTTTACACAAACTGGACAGGCCAAATAAGATCTGTATGTTGTCCGTGTACACACAGAATTGTGAAAGAGTAGATGGGGTTGGTTCCTGACATTAAAAAGCTGTGGGGGGGCATGGCTAACGTGTCAAGATGGCGGTCGCACTTTGATAGTGCTCCGGACCCCTCCATCATCCGCGTTGCAATCCGCTGCCATCAGTGCCCCATAGACTCCCACTGCTTCCTCAACGTATCTGCAAGGGAGAGGAGTTGGCCTAACGGCTAGGGCGCTCGACCTCGGACCTAGGGGACTGGGTTCGAGTCTCGGTAATGACGCTGAACATCCTGTGATTCTGGGCAAATATATAAAACTCTGCAAAAAAAGGAGTTCCCTACATGCCATTTTCTGGACTGAGTGGCCTGCTGTGGGGCGAATCCGCCGGGGTGCTGATCTCCGAGAGCTCAAGATGGCGGCGCCCGGCCCTAGCATCCCTGCATCCAGTCTCCTGCATCGGCACACCCACTGTGGGCTTGACGACCCTCCAGGGCTTCACGCCGCCGGCGTACACCCTGGCCACTAAGACAGTGCCCTTCATTTCACCACACGCTTTGCTGTCTGTACGGGCACCCGCCCCTCCCCCCTATCTGGTCGTGTTCCATCATCCACGATACGGCTGCAGGGTGAGGTGAGTGGCGCTGGAGTCAGCCTCCTGGAGCCTCCATATCGGCCGCTGAATCGAGTGGCGGGGGCTGTGACGCCGGCTGCCTGCTGCTCTGCCTAGGCCTGGGCCTGGCCCTATCCCCTGATCACTGCAAGGGGATGACCTCCTCGCAGGAAATAATGCTGCCGCCCATGCCTCGGCCTATAGAGCAGGTCCTCCCCGCGCTGTTGCCTGAATCTCCCGAAGCCTTGGGGGTGTAGGATCCACACAGCTGCTCCTGCATCACCTGTCCTGTGTCTACAGACCCTGGTGCTCCTGGGACTCCCTGACCCGTGATGTGGCTGAGGCGGCTGCCTGCACTGCATCCCAGCTCCCTGCACCAGGCCCAGTGGTCACTTTCTGCTGTGAGGCGTTGGGTGAGCGCCAGACACCGGTGGCGGGGTTCCCTGGCCCCCCCGAGCTACGCCCGACTGATAACACCCCGTCTCGTTCCTGAGTATCATCAGGGGCCTCCTGTCCAGGCCTAGCCTGTCCTGCCTCCCTCCGGCTGGTGCACCGACTCCTCGCTTCTGGCTGGCCTCTACATACCCACACTGCTGCTGCACCAGTGACTGCGATGCCAGCTCCCCAGCGGTTTGGGGCCCGGGGGGACGCTGCCTCCAACCCGACGCGTTCGACCCTAAGCACCGGGGGCCCTCTGTTTCTGCAACCCGTCCCGGGATAACGCCCAGGACTGACACCCGCCACCGGCGCTCGGCCGCACGCATTGAGCGGCGTGGGGTGCCTCGTGGGCCCGCTGTTGCCATTCCATATTGGCCGCATATACCGAGCCGCAGGACGCCTCTTCTTCACCTCCTTACTGCTTGGCGCCTTGGCCACGGAGCCGTCTAGGTCCGCTCCTCGACCACATAACCACATTTCAGTTTCTGGCCAGTAGTCCCCACGGCTGTCTCTGCCCTTCTCGCACCCCGCGGGGCTGAGTGGGTTCGGCCGCATCATCGAGCGGCAGGGTGTCCGCGGATCGGGCCCCCCATCTCCCAGGGCCTCCCCTCGAGGTGGTGGTGCTTGCCCCCGGCGGATGCGGGGAACCCCCCGCCGGATCGGCTGTCGCTTCGGGCAGCAGGAGGCGTGATTCACGCCCCTGGTGTGTCTGCTCCCTTTGAGACCCGGGAGCTCCTGCCGGGGTGGACCCAGCACCAGGCCTGAGTATCGACAGCTTGGGTGCTGGCCCCCCCCCGCAGTCGAGACGACTGCCAGTAAACTTCCCATTTACATCTGGAGGAACATACAGGTCCTACGCTAGCAGCCAGATGGGCAGAGACCGCGCCCCGAAACACCTGACCCCAAACCCAAACCAAAATGGACCAGTTCACTACTGCCGACCGGAGCCCACCTCAGGGGGCATCCGGCGGCCCATCCCTTGCTGGGGGAGACCTCTCGACTATCCTGCAGGCGATTGGCACCTCCCAGGCCTCGGTGGAGAGTAAGATCGGCGAGGTACGGGTTGATGTGGCCCTTATCCGTCAGGACCTCCTCAATGCCACAGCAAGATTGTCAGAGGCAGAGTCACGTCTCTCTGCCACTGAGGACAACCTGAGCCAGCTGAAGGTTCAGATGGCCCGCCTACAGACTCAGACATTAGAGTTGCACCGCCGAGCCGAAGATGCTGAAAACCACTCACGGCGGAACAACCTGCGCCTCATAGGATTTCCCGAAAAAGTTGAACAGGGACGTACAGATGCCTTCGTGGAGACCTGGATCAAATCGTGGATCCCCAAAGATGCTCTCTTACCGTGATTCGTAATCGAACGCGCGCATCGCTCCCTGGCGGCCAAGCCTCCACCTGGGGCCCCTCTGCGTCCTATTATCATTTGGATCCTCACCTTCCGGGACAGAGACGCTATCCTGAGGGAAGCCCGAGTTCATGGCCCCCTAAAGTATCAGAACAGTACCATAATGGTTTTCCCGGACTACACAAGGGACGTTCAGGCCCAACGTCGCATGTAGAATGAGGTCAAACAAAAACTCCGTCACCTGGGCTTGCGCTAGAGGCTCTTCTTCCCGGCCCGCCTCAGAATTATTTTCCAGGACAAGGCACTCTTCTTTGATACACCAAAGGCAGCATGAACCTGGCTCACGGAGGAGCGGCCCCTGCGGGTCCATCCTACGTCCTCCCCTCCCTTGTCGGTCCCCTCCCGGGCGCATCCATCTCCTTCCAAACAACATCGAAGGCTCAACCAATCCCGTAAGAAGGGGGAGCGACAAGGGGACCGTTCAGCCGAGTCAGTTCAATGACAAACTTGCACCATGAACATGACCCGACCTCGACGCTGCGCCCAGCCCTCTCTGACTCAGACCTATCCCGAAGTCCTGCATTCCGAGAATCTGGGGAAGATGACGGATTCTGACAGTGAATCCTCATAGAAGTAGAGCAACACCAAAACTCTTGGGGCTTGTGGCGGCAAGATTCAACCACTGATACTGAGTAATCCGTCTACATGGAGGGGTCCATCGCCACGACTTTCCCGGCTAACCGTTTTAGTGTAGCTTCTTGTTCTTGAATTGAGCGACAGATGCTTTGAGTTTGGAAGTGTAGGGTGGGGGGTGTTGGGAAAGGGTTGGGGATGGGGGAGGTTGCTGCCCTCCATCTTCTATTAGTTCTGACTCTGTTTGAGTCACTGTTTACAGCTTTGTTTGCACTGATGCCTTTTTGTTTTTATGACAGCCCACTGCTCATACATGCACTCTTCAATGACATGAGCCATACCATCCTGCACCAGCCCCCTCTCTCTATCACGGCCGCGATGTGCCCTCTCACCTGGGGCTAGGACTCTCCCAGCTCTTCTCACCCCACGCCAGCTACTTCCCAGATGCCCATACACGGTAGGTCCCTCAACATCTTGTCGTGGAACGTTAATGGGTTGCTAGACCGCATCAAATGCACTGTTGTCCTCAGGAGCGCCCTATGCCAGTCTCCTGACGTACTTCTCCTCCAGGAGACGCACCTACTGTGAACCAAATGCTCTTTCCTCACCCAATATGGATTCGATAGGGTCTGGCACTCAGGTTTCACACGGGGCTCCCGGGGGGTGGCTATACTGACCCGGCGAGGGCTCCCCTTCACTCCCATACATGTGATGACTGACACACAGGGACATTACGTGGCCCTCTCCGGTAAGCTTGAGGGGCAGGTCTTCAACCTCCTTTCAATATATATTCCTCCGGCCATGCTCCCCTCCACTCTCCACCACCTTATGGAGTTAATTTCTGCCCGGCCCGAGGCTAAACCATAAATGGGGGGGGGGGGGGGGGGGACGACTTCAACGCGGTAATGCAGCCAACCCTTGACGCCACAGGAGATCCCTCCTCATCACACCTCACCTGTTCGAAACGACTATCAGGCTGGTCATCTGCCCTCGGTCTGTGTGACGCATGGAGGATCTGGCACCCCCGCCTGAAACAATACACTCACACCTCAGCGGCCCACCATACTCACTCCCGTATTGACCTGCTCCTCCTTACAGCCACCGATTGCCGGTTAGTCTCTGGTGTCTCTCTTCTTCCACGGGGAATCTTGGACCCCTCCGCTGTCTCTCTCCACCTGGGACACACCACCATGGGTCTGCGTTCAGTCTGGCGGTTCAACGCATGGTTTTTACAAGACGCGGAATTGATCCACCTGGACCAGTGTGGCTTTATGCCCGCTCGCGGCACTCGGCATTGAATACGAAGCCTCCATCTTGCCCTAGCCCATCGCCACCTGCTCATCCCATACTTGGCCCTGTTGCTAATTGAATTTGAGAAGGCCTTTGATATGTTGGACTGGGGCTACTTGGAAGACGTTCTGGCCACGATATGCTTCGGTCTCCACATTCGGCGTCTCATCCGAGCCTTGTACTCGGGTCTTAAGGCAAGAGTCCTGACCAATGGCACTTTCTCAGAAGCGTTACCCATCCGCAGAGGCACCCGTCAGGGATGCCCTCTCTCGCCACTCTTATTCACACTGGCAATGGAACCACTGGCATGCCTCATACGGAGAGAACCCCAAATCTGAGGGTGGTCCTGGGACACCCATCAGATTGACGAAATTGCCCTCTATGCGGACGATGTTCTGCTTTTCCTGGCCGACCCGTGCTGTCTGGAGGTGCTTCAGACCTTTGAGAATGTCTCGGGTCTACGCCTAAACCGGCAAAGTCCACCTTGGTTCCCCTCCACCTCTCGAGAGCCTGCTTTGATTGGCAGTCTACTATCCCCCTGTGGAGGCAATCGTTTAAATATCTGGGGATCTGGATAACCTTGCTTCCTGAACTGGAGTGGGATCTTAACCTCACACCCCTGGTCATGAAAGCTAAATCCGACCTTAAACGTTGGCCTTCCCTCCCGCTTAACCCCCTGGGCAGAGGGGCACTTTTTAAGATGATGATCCTCTCTAGTTTTTTATACATCCTTCAAAACATCACTTTCCATCTCCCGGGTAGCTGGTTCCGAGAGTTTGACGGGTACTTACCAAGTTTCTGTGGGGGAAAGGGAGACCACGTATGGCCTTGGCCCACTATCGGATACCTCCCTTTGATGGGAGTATGCGAGTGACCAACCTTCACCTCTACTACCTGGCCACCCGAATCATTGTCGTCCACGACTGGTTTGCTGGAGGCTGGTCTGATCCGGCCTACCGGACCGCGCTCAGAACTATGGACTTCCCACGGATTCTAGCTTACCTGTAAGGGACCCCTATTCCGCAGACCATCCCACCAATCACCAGAACGGGCCTGGCGCTCGTCTTTGCGATACATGCAATGGGACAAAAATATTACTCAACACGCCTTTGTGGCATGATACATGGCTGCGTGACGTATCGGCTCTCTGAGGGTTTCAACAGTGGGATCGGATCGGGATTACGCTCCTTGGGGACGTCTGGGTGGGAGGCCACATTCGGGCCTTCTCTGACCTGCAACAGCGCTACTCCTTTCTCCCTACTCAATTTTATAAATATCTGCAACTTCGTCACACCCTTACTACACATGTTTCACCAGGCACCTCACTTCCTGAATTTAGTCCGTTGGAGGCCCAGGTCTTGATGGGCAACCTGGGAAAAGGGGGAGTATCGCGGATATACCGCTCCTTAGTGAACAACGGCCCTGCCACCTTAGATACGCTGTGAGCCCGCTGGGAGGGATGGGTGGGTCCCCTGGAGGAGGCGGATTGGTGAGACGCCCTGATGGCTCCCAAAACTCTCACATTCTCCTCTAAACTATGCCTCATTCAGCTGTACTACCTCCACACGGCATATCTTACCCCCGCACGCCTACACAGGGCGGGTCTGTGCCCCTCATCGGATTGCACATGTTGTGGCCATGCCCTGGCCGATATCTACCACATGGTCTGGCAATGCCCTGATCTCACCTCCTTCTGGACGGGTATAGAATCTGAACTCACGCACACTCTGGGGTGGCAGGTCCCACACGATCCCTTACGCCTTCTCCTAGGGGTATTTGATGGCTTGGAGGGTTCTCGAGCCGACAAGCGTTTCTTGGGCACGGCAGTGCCGGTGGCCAAATGGGATATTGCGGCGGCCTGGTCACAGGCCAAGCCTCCCACTGTACGTAAATGGCACCGAGGGGTGGACTAGTCCGCGGCCCAAGAGGAGCCTCTCTTTGAAGCCCAGGACTACCCTGAAAAGTTTGAGAAGGTATGGGGCAAATGGTTAAACTTGCTGGGTTGAACTTTATGCTGGCTTCCTGCTTGTTCTGTTGCTCTTTTTCCTCATGCGTGAAGGCTTCTTAGGTGTGCAGTAGAAAAATGGCAAGAGTACTGATCTGCAGATGGTGAAATAGAAATAACTTGATCAATTTGAAGAATTGGTCACCAAGCCCCGATACAACTAAGGTTTTTTACAGGGTGTGATAGTAAATGGTTCATTTACAACCCATTCCTGGCTCATCAATCACTTTTCCTTCCTGTGCAGTCATGATCCTCCAGCTTATTTTGCACATTTTCTTTTATCTGTTACTACTGAGTTGAAATTTTTCTCTCACTTGTGATTCAATAGCAACAATGGTATGTAGCAACACTGCTTCTCAAGGAACTGAATGTTACCTTCCCTTTCTAAGACTCACCTACTCTCCCTCACTTCATCCATCTTTCTGTCACATATTCTCACATTGTTCGTTCAACTTCTTGGTTGTCAGTGCCTCTCATTTGCTTCTCTTACCATCTCCCCTAATTCCTCTCTAACATCTCTCTCTGATTCTTAGATACAGATTCAGATTCTCCAAATTCTATTTCTCCTTCCTGTTGTGTTCCCACCTATAATCACCTCATTGTTATAAGCTATCCTTTCTCTGTTTGCCCAGGTTTATGTTCCAAACATTCTTCAGTAAGAATGCATTATGAATATCTGTTCCACAGTTCATTGAGGGGCACATGCATTAAGGTAGGCTTCTGTGATTCCTTAATTGCGATTATTAAGGAATCGCAGTTATGGAATCACAAAAGCCTATGCATGTAGGAATCGCTAAAAAAATAGCGATTCCTAAACAGGCCTGTAGGCCCATAGGAAAGATTGGGAATTGCATGCGCAATTTGCGAGTACCCAATTTTAAGGGTGCCAAAAGGACACCCTGTTGCACCCCTGAAATTGTAATGCGAACACATGTTGAGCACACACATGCCCCAAGGACAAGTTCAAATTGATGGTAATTTGCGACCCCTATTTGCGAAATCGCTAATTGTGATTTCGTCATGCATTCCAAATGCACAAATACCGGTCGCAAAGGGGGGAGAATCTGCCCGTTTGCGACCGTTTTTTCTTTCGATGCAAGTGGCCCTGAGTGGTTATTATACTACCTTGTTCAGTTTAAAAGAGATTCAACTCAACTGGTTGGCTACCTGTAAAGTGTGCTGATATCACTTAGAGTATGATAAACAATATCGAAATATAAAATAAGTACAAAAATCAATGAGCGGTGTTGAGGATTGTTGAGGGATCCAATAATACTAGCTCCCCAACACACTCATTGTCAACCAGGCAGCAAAGATCATCTAAAACTACAAGGTTAATTATTTCTAAACAGTACCCTGGACGAAATCCGACATGAAAGGTGTCCAAAAGATTTACATCTACAACAAATTGCAGTAGTCGTTTAAAGGCCAATTGATCTAGAAGTTTGCCAAGGAAGGAGAGGACGAATATTATCTGGAAGTCATTGAAAGGTCGTTCAAAGGTACTGTTTTTCAAGATGAGTTTAAGTATGGCATGTTTCCATGCAGTGGGGAAGATACCTTGTGCTAAAAAGCAGTTAAACATATACAGTAAGAGAGTTTCAAGAAAAGAAATTCAAAGGCTAACAAATTTGGCTGAAAATGGATCTCAAGTGAAGCTGGTTGGGTGACAGCTTGCAAAAACGGCATCAAGATCAGGATCAGAAATTGGTGTGAATGGGTTGAAAGTGCAGACAGTTTCTCAAGAGTTGTAGTAACAAGGCCATCAGATGTGGGATTTTCATCTGCATGAATATCATCACAAAGTAATTTGATCATGTGAAAGAATAACTGGACTTTTTTAGATTCCTCTACGATTGATCAGCTCACTCCAGGGACAGTATCTAAATAGGTAAAATGCACTTTTATCTGAGGGAAAATGTAACAAAAACTTCAAAGATTATGATACATATTTGTACTGACAGGCTATGAATTCAATGCCATATGGACCCCTGGAAGAAAATTTCAAAACACAAAGAAATCTGTGGGCTATGTAAAATCGAATCACAAGATATGGCTCACTTTTCATTTGTATATCCTGCACTGAATAGTGTTAGAAGGAGAATTTTAAAGTCACTGGTTCTGATTAGGACTTTGGAGGGTGGCCTGCCATTCAATTGGGTTGACAGAGGCCTTGTCTCAGCCCCAAATCCAGTTGAGAACCATCTGCCATATTTAAAGATCCCCACCTGAATGCCAGTGATCACGCGAGTCTCAGTACCCCTGTCCTAATCTGGTCCAAAAGACAAAATAAGGGTACAACCAGTGCTGATATTAAGCTAGCACCCAAAGCACCTGTGAAACTTCAAAGGCCCATGTCTTAGTTGTAAGTTATAAGGGAAAGGGGGTTGATAAAACGTAGAAATGCCCAGAGACATAAAACTGTGTAAGAAGTAAGAAAACGACGAAGGGCCTGATTCACAAAGGTAAAGTAAGACGAAAGTCTGACTTTACGACTTTCAGTATTCACAAAGGGCATTTACTACTCGAAAATGCCCTTTGTGGATACCGAAAGTCGAACTTTATGACTTTCAGTATTCACAAAGGGCATTAACGAGTGGTAAATTCCCTTTGTGAATACTGAAAGTCGTAAAGTTAGACTTTCATCTCACTTTACCTTTGTGAATCGGGCCCATTATGTTAAGAAAGTACTTTGAGCACAGACAATCCATGAATTATTGTATCAGAGTGTTACCTTGAGAAGCCAAGAAACATCCAACTCACACTATGGAACAACGTCACCCTCTTTTGGGACTTGGGGAAATATCTGCTTATTGCCTATATCTTTTTTGGCTTTACACAAAAGCATTCCCCTAACATTGCCACATATGTTCAATACTTCACTGAAGAAGTGTATGGCTCCTTAATAGGGCTATTTCCTAGGTAATGAGTGGCAGCATTCTGAAGCGATACTCTCAATGAAGCAACACTCATGCCATGCAGAGGGGTCAGACATGGCCATATGCAAATCAGTCTGACCCTGTGCCTCATGGGAACAGTCCAGCCCGAACTGCCAAGCCATGTCTTCCCTGGACCGGAAACAAGCTTCCTAGGTCCGGTTTCTGGCATTTCAGCCGTCTTCAGCCAGGCTTGCTTGAATCCAGTGGCAAAGTGAGCAAGGGACTCACGTCTGAGCATACCCTGTGGCAGAGTGGGCTAAAGAACGGTGATGGATTAAACCCAGATCAGTTGACTGGGGGTGAGTGCTTGCAATGTTCAACACTCCGTCCATCATTTCCTTTGGTATTGGATGTATTTATACAGCACACATCCTGACATTGCTATGGGCTCACAAACCATAATGGTTTGTTACCTTCCCAAGGCAACTTCTAGCATTCGAACATTGGCCAGACTCTTGTTGGGTTTATGAGCTGTAACATCAAAAGTATATTTGCGGGGATGGGAACGTCCCCGGCATAGTAAACATGTACGTTCCCCTGCCCTGAGTGCCCATCTGCATGTATATCTGGTACCCCAGCTTTTTATTTTGGCCATTTTTTAGCAGGTACGAAGAGGCCTAGGCTTGTCCCTGACTATGTTTGGTCTTGGACCTGGAGAGGCACACCAAGCTTACCCAGGGGACTTCTGCTCCTGACCTGAGTATAGTGCATAATCAGTGATGGCAGCATACCATATTTTTAGAAGATTCAAAGTGACCAGACTGGGAGTGAGACCTATGGGTCCCACTTGTGTGAAGTTTTGTTATTATATGTATACCCAGAATTTTGTGCTGGCATTCAGTGTGTATGTCAAGAGCTTTCACCGGTGCAGTGTGTGTAACAAATGTGCAGTGATTGAAGGTGTTGGAGAGTGAGTACTGAAGCCAGTGGGATCCATTTTGGATGCCCCAGTCTTGGCATAGCACAGAATGGGGCATGAGGTCTGTTCTTCCACACAGTTTAAGGTATTGCTTGCCTTCCTTTCCTGTGGTTGGAGTGTGGAGATCCAGACACTAAAGCGAGGATGATGACGACAGGGCTAGGTGTGAAAGGTGAGGATGTTTCCAGGTCAGGCGTGCTCTTTGTCTTTCTCTGATTACTCTTTCAGTTGGACTGATAACATCCAAGTGTGAGAACTCTAAACCTCATGGAACCTCTGCTATGGGTCCACCAGGTTGGAAACTGCCTCAGTGCTACTTGCTGTGAGAAGCATCACTATACACAAAAGCTGTGCCTGGAGAACAGACTGAGGTTAGTTGAAAGGAGAACCAGCTCAATGGGATTTGCAATTTAAGATAGTGGATCTGCATCCCTACCTAGAAGATGTGTATATAAGTGGGACCCAAACCACATCATTTTGTCCAGGTTCCAAGTTCTGCCTGACCAAGTAAAAGTGTGGTCCACAGAGTACTCCAAGGACTTTTGCGCGACCGGGGCTGGTGTCTGCTTCAAAGGAAATCTTGTTGAGGTGAGTTGACATCACTTGAGATCTGCGTTTTCTACTGGAGGAGCTGTGAATCAGCCACAAACACTTAGGCGCCTGCCTGTCTACTAAAAGAGGGAAGGAGACTGCCCGACCCTGCAGGAGAGGACCTTGTCTAGGGAGAGAGAAACCCTGAGTGTCGCTTAAGACTAAGGGACATCCAGAGAGAGCTCACTGCCCAAGAGCAAGCTGGGATTCACCCGTGTGACATAGGGTCTTTCTGGCCTCTCGCCACCGACTCCTGGCAGGAATGGCTACAAACTGCTGCACCTTTGGCCCATTCGGGCTACAACTACCTTTGGCCCAATCAAGTGCGGACACGGCTGTAAACATCCTAGGCCCAGTCAAGGCTGCACCTACATTTGCTCGGTAAGGGGCTGCAACTGCTGAGATTACTGGGGGCTGATTGGGGTTGCATTTACCTAAGGACCTTTTGGTGGCTGCAACTGCTGTGATCATTGTAGGACTTATGGGGGTTTCATCTACCTTTGGCCTGATCATGGGCTGCACCTACCATCCATTGGCTCAGACGAAGCTGCACTAAGGTGATCCAAGGTGACCACAGTGGGTGGCTCTGCACATGCACTGGAGCAGCAGCATTGCACAACTGTTCTGAGTGAGTGTTGCAACGAACGCAGCCCATGCCTCGCTTGACCAGCAGCCTTGAATAATACTCATTCACTGTGGCCCTTGCTTCAGATGTGCGGAGTGCCCACCTGGACTACTTGAGAAGAGTGAGAAGCTGAAAATGACCTACCCAATACACCGCAAAGTGGTAAGATTAAAAAAGATCTTGAAATGAGTACGCATTTGACTGTTTCTAAGACACTGCACCTGAGGTTGAACCAGGTGTTACCTGAATTGATTAAGCAGAGAGAGGCCACCCAGGATGAACTAATAAAGAGCAATGAAGGGGTGAAGCGCCACAAAGAAGGATCACACCCTGCAACACAATTTTTTTCTATTTTTCTGCAATTTTATATAGCACAAACTCGATCCAAAGGCATTGGAGCACTTTACATCAGCACCGGTTACAAATCAACCTTTTATTATGTACTGGAAGAATAAATAAAATGCCCAGAATCACAGGATGTTGAGCCAGTGCTAAGAACTGAACCTGATTCTCCAGTTCCAAAGTCGTCAGCTCTGGCCGTTATGGCACATCATCTCCTCTTTTTTGTATAACACATTGGATTGTGTGGTATTTAGTGCTACTGTGTGAATAAAAGTACTTTCTTTTCCTGAAAAGACAAGCACAGGCAGAAAGTTGAAGCTATTGTGTCTGTTGGTTGACTGTTAAGTGCTGAGCTTACACTACTTATCTGAGAAGTCTGTGACCCCTCTTTCACCCTGAAAGTCAAATGCAGAAAGGCTAGTTGGCCTACTTTCCAGAATCATAGTAGGACAGGTTCCAGGACACCGGTGGCCAATGACCTCAACCATCACAGTCGGAGCACAGTCGACCCTGTCTGCCCATGGCCTCCTGATCATGGTCTGATAGTATTTCTGATACTGTTGTTGTTTATAATAGGTTGGCTTTAATAACTGATAGATGCATGTGTTACTGAGTTTAGTAGGTGTGGGCAGTTATCTTGGCGAAGTGTTTAGCTGCTATCTGAGTAACCTGACTTACCCATGGTATTGGGGACCCATGCTATCCATCTTCTAGCAAATCTAGGCTAAGTTGGGGGGTGGAGTTGATGGTAATAGAGTTAACTACCATTAGGGTGATTATATTATGATACAGATAAACCAATAAGTGCAATCAGTCCTCAATTTTGTTCATGAATATAAAGTTTAGTGGCTGGGGAAAAGATACAAAACCAGAATATCTGACTAAAAAAAGCAGCAATTTCAGAATGATTAAGTTTGATGCGGATGAGATGATAGATGTGGAATTGAGACACTATCAACAGCTGGTAGTGATCAAAGTATATAATCGTAGATGTCTGGTGAACAATAGGTGAGGCAACAGGTGAAAGCTGCGACCAGTGACATAAAAGAGATTGCTGTGGGACAGCTTTCTGCAAGAAAGAGAGAAACTAAAAGATCTTGAAGCCAGAATTTAAAAATGTGTGGAGGAGATCGTGCATAACAGTGTAGTCCTGCTCTTTAACATAATTCTAGAGCCCTGTCTCGAAGGCTAGCGGAAGAATTAAAAGTGATCTGGGGATCTCAGCTGAGATCTCTGGGACCAACTGACAAAGCTATTTGCATCACTCATACAGGTAAATAGTTTTGTATGAGTTCCATTTGAATTCACAAAAGTTTGTTATGCACTAGTTAATTATTTATTCACACAAACATTTGAATGAGAGTCATTCAAACAAACATTTTCATATGAGTAACCAATTCCTAGCCTGGAAAAAGTTAGAAATGTATCCCTGACATGAGAACCCCTTTGAGGGTGTGAAGGAGATGACAATGGGCCTCAGGCTTCCAGGTGAATAGACAAACTGACCAAACCAGCTCACTGGAAAAGCCCCATTCCAACTCCATTGGCAGGTCCCTCTGCTCGAGAACAAGGGGCACTTATTAACCTGGTACACTGCAAAGAGGTTCCAACAAGTTCCCCAGCACTGCAATATGAGGGACAGATGTTTGGTGTGTATCTAATATTTGTGACGTCGGGTTAGCTATATTCTGAGCCCATCAGGGTAGATGTTTGCACCCCTGGACACCAGCTTGGTTGAAATGTCCACAGTGAGTTTCTTAGCCCAGTACTTTATGCACTGAGCTTCTGCCATCCGAACCAGAGACCTTGCTCCTCACAGTTTCTGAATGTAAAACATGATCATGGTGTCGTCCGTGCAAGTCCTCACCTGTGACTTCTTCACTTATGGGAGGAAAGCCTTGAGGGCTAGCCTGACAATCATGAGTTCTAGAAGGTTGATATGTCTGGGACCATAGACAAATGATGTGAAGTTCCTGCACTCCAGATTCCCATGCCAGCAGGCAAGCGTCTTCAGTAAGACAGACTTGGGGCATGTAAGGGCAGGTGATTGAAAACAAAATTGCAAATAAAGTATTCTGTGGCTAAAATATTGTGGTAAGAATATTAAGCACAAGAATATTATGAAAGTAAGTTTTTATGGGTAAGCAACGCTTTGCTATGCGCAACTCCACATATGTGTACATTGCCATTATATAGATATCTTCAAGGTGCATAAATGTGCCGTTAAGAATAGTAACTCTATATGCACCTATTTGCTCCTACCTTCTCAATATTCTTGTCCTCTATATTTTTGCCACACAATATCATTGTCCTTGATATTCTGTGATATCTGTGAAAATGCTGTCACAGTTCATTCACCTCCAGAGCACTTTCCTCAGCAGTGGACTGACTGTGATGTGGTAGTCCCAATCTCCATCGACTTGGTGCCATTGCATACTTAGCTGTTCTTGACTATGAGTAGACAGGTGAACGTGTTTGTGACCGCCCTCTGCAGAGGGTAACCCTTTCTTTTTTTGCTAGTACTTCTGTCACCTCGAAATATATCTGTTAAGGGAGCAGAGTGGACATTTTGGGGGCAAGAGCAGGGCCTAATTCTGACATTGGATAAATGGTCTCCTGGCACATCAAGGTAAATAAGGAAGCCCTGAGGGTCCAGTCGTCAACATAATCATAGTCAGTAAGATCTCATCTCACCAAAAACGGTGCTATGCACTCGGTGAATATTGGAGGACTGTCTCTGAGGTCAATGAAAATGGCCATGAACTGGTGGTGCTGTCCATCTACCATGAAGTAATTGTATTTTCTGTATGACAAATGGATCAGGATGGTGAATTAAGCATTCTGTAAGTCAATGGAAGCCAGGAAGGCATCATCTCTGATAAAAGGGGAGGTTTCCTATAGAGTTAACAAGTAGTAAACACTGTTTCTTGAGATATTTGTTAAGCCTAAGCAAATCAACTCATGGGCACCATTCTCCATATCTTTTATGCAGAAGACAGAATCTGGAATAAGATCCTTGACCCCTCAGTGCATTAGGTTCCGTTTCCATAGCACTGTTTAAAAGCAATATGAGGACTTTGGTTTTAGTTCCAGCACATTTTTGTGAGCCTCTCCGATGTAATTTCCTAGCAAAATGGTAGAAGAATGTGATGTCTAACACCAGTAAGTCAAATGGGAGTGAGATGATAAAAGAGTGTAGGGCATGCTTGTCTTTGGACTGTCCTCCAGGTCTCCTTTGATTGTACCTGTTGTTTTGACCTATTTATGGCAGCTCATGTTGATTATGGAATGAGTAAAATTTTAACCATCAATACTGGTAGTAGTTTTGAAAATTACCAACCCAGGGTTGATAGCCACCCTCTTGAGATTGAAGTATGTAGCAAGAAATTCCTTGGTTGCATTGCAGAGTTTCTGATGATATTGCTGTCTCTGTGTCAGTCTTTATAATTTGCAGACTATCAATAACTTGCTTCCCAAACATATTGTCTCCTTTAAAAAGCAAGTCCATAATCCTGGACTGGATTTCAGAGTGAAATGATGTACTCTTATATGATCCAAAGTGGCATAGGATTGTAACATTCCCTAATTGATAGAAATTAGCTGTTGGCAAGCTCATGAATACAACGACTAATCTGAGATACCAAGCTCGCTCTCCTATAGGACAACTTTAGTTTGAAGCCCGTCCTCTTCTGGAAGTAGTCTATAAGTGGTGTTGTGTCATACTACTGCTGTTTTTAACACCTCAATAGGATGACCAAGGCACTGGCAATTTTTACTGTGATAGCGATAAAAGTATGCACTACCTTGTAGCACTCCTTCTCTGCAAATGAAACTGAGGTGACCCAAGAAGGAAGAAAGTTGTGATGAAAGCACATCTGAAGGTTTCTGACAGGAGAGCAGATTCAAAGATATGTGGTAGAAATCTTGTCATTTAAGTCTCTGTGGAAGGTGCAGGTCAGTGGATCTCAATCACATTGGCCAGAGCTCAGGTCACATAATGAAGAGGATACGTCAAAAGTAACCTGGGGCCATTTTTAATATTCATTGAGTTCATAAAAATGCCCCTATGTAAACATCGACCACAGAATATGCCCAGTGCCAGCCAGATGATGTAGAATAATTCAAGCATGTGCATCCACCTGTGATTTATAAAGAGAAGACTATGCAATCTTGGACCTCATCCTCACATACATATATTATATTGAGGTACCCCTCTTCAGACATTCATACTTGACAGTCACCATCTTTTTTCCAATAATTTGTATTGTATCCATTAAAAGACACAGGATACGTTATCGGACTGGAAAGCAGTATGTGGAAAGCATGAGGATATCCTCAGGCTGGAAATGCTCCCTACTCTCCTCTACAAAAGGGACAGACACTGCCATATACGAATATAAAACACTTGCTCAACATCACAGCAGATAGCCGAGTACAATGAGGCAACCAGATTGGCACAGAATTGCAGGGAAGCACCAAGAGTTAGGGGGCAGGATTGGAGTTTACAAACAAGTTATGCCTGCAAGGAAGAAATCAGCAAAGAGTGAAAACATAGAGAAGAGTGTGATAGTACAGAGAGTTTATGGGGAAATTAGAATTTAAGGTGCATGAGAATACAGATTACTGAGTGTGGAAGATAGACCAATGCCTTACAAAGCATATAGAGCATGCACCAGCATGTAACCTCAAGACCAAAATAGATAACAAACTGGTACAAAAAAACATGGAAGACCTGACGACCACAATGGAATGCAAAAGCACGAGAGAGCACAGAGGAATGTGTGAGGGAAGTAGATCATATAGAAACGTGTGCGTAACAACTAATTTGAGAGAAGCAGACTGCATAAAGTAAAATGTGAGCAATAGAAATTGCAAACGAATGTGAGTAGAGGAAAACACAAAAAATTTGTAAACAAACCAGCACAAAAGAATGAGAGAGAAATCATAAGAATAACATGTGAGGAGCAGACAGCACAACGAGGCAGACAGCACAACAGAACATGTATAGAAGATACCACAAAAGAATGTTTAATGAATAGAAAGCACAAAGTAATGAGTGCTAAAGGGAATACAAAGAAATGTATTATTGACAGATTTCACACAGGAAGGACTGCAGAAAAGAGCACAAGGGAATACGTGAAGAGGAGAAAGTACACAGTATGTAGTGCAGAAGAGAGTACAAACACAAAAATATAAAAGACACAGAAAGGAGCTAATGTGCAAGAGAGCACAGAGAAATTTTTGAAAAACAAGGCACACCGGAATTAGTGTGGAAGAGAGTGTAAAGAAGATACGAGGAACAGAGCACAAAAGAATAAGTGCTGAAGAGAGCCAAACAAAATTTTAGGGAACAGAAAGCAGAAAGAAATGTGTGAGGAACTTAAAGTATAAAAAATGCATTTGATAGAGACCATGACAAATGTTTGAGGAACAGAAAGCACAACATAATACGAACAAAACATACGGCAAATAGGTAGGTGTGAGGACAACAGCACACATTTGTGAGGAATATAGTGCACCATGGAATGTGTGAGGAAAGTGGTATAAAGAAACATTTAAAAAAACAGAGGCAAAAGGATATGTGACGGATAAAGCTCACAAAGGAAAATGTGAGAACAGAGAGGACTTAGGAATGCTTGAGGAAAAGAGAGAGCACAAAGGAGCATGTGAGGAATAGAAAAATTATAGTAACGTGTGAGGAAACAAGAGAGACCAAGATATGGTACATACACTGAGATAATTCCCACGAGGCCGCACGTTCCTCCTCTGTCACAGCCATACAAGACGGAGCACACAAAGTGTAAATATAAAAGCAAAAAAATAGGAGACCAGAGACAAGGAATGAAGGGAACAAATAAAACAGGGAGGTGGGAGGAGAAAAGCCAGGGAGGGAAAACAAGAAACACAGGATAACAGGAAAAAAAAGAACAGAAAATATTCAAGTTAACAGCCAATAATAATAAAAAAGAACATAATTAGTCACACATCACAATATTAAGACTAGTTTGTTAAGAAAACAAAAATACAGAAAAGCATATACAAACACAAAGGTACAAAACAGAAGAAAGGTCAACTGTACGGATAGGGTAAGACAGGTACACAAAGCGGGGCAAATTTTCCAAGCTCAGTCAGCTCAGATGACAGTAACATAATCTGTGGCCAAACAAGAAATGTGCCTCTGTAGCCAAGTTTAGACAGTATATCAGGCTCACTGGCAAGTGTAAGCGAGGAACAGTGGTGATATCTCCTCAGTTGACAAATACGACCGCGACATGGTGTGAGAGAAAAAAGTAACCATGGACTAATGTCTCGGGCAATGCTTGTCCAGATGAGGGGCTAGCTGTAAATTGTGGGTGTGGAAGGCACCAGGAGAGGTCCCAAAATTTAGGCTTTTATGGAATGGCTCGATCATGATACAAAGGCACGATGAAGGATTACTGTGCCTCACATTTGCCTTAATACCAGTTCCTTAAGGTTTGACAGACTTGTTCCAAAGGTAGGGAAGAATTCTCTCACAAAGTAGGGCATACCTGTTCTTCCAAGATACAGCAGGTCTGTTCACTCACACAAGGTATAGAGAATATGTTCTTCCAATATAAGGCAGCTATCTCAACTAAAGTATGGCATACTTGACCAATTCATGGAATGATAGACCCAAGGTATGGCAGACTTTACCACCCCATAAGAGCTGTTTTCCTCTCCCTCACCAGATGCTAGACTCCTTGTGACAGCAATGCTCTCATTCAGACAAAAGGTTCCCACATGTGCAGACATTTCCTCGCATAACTCTCATTCACATGTTGCAGTTTGCACACCTTTTCTGGAGCACTACAGAAAGGAGGCCCTTATTGCAAAACACTAGAAATCTGTTAGCACCCTTACTGAAATCCAAACATATATTCCCCCGATAAGCATGCAGGGTATTTATATAAGATGAACAAGCTGGGAATAAAATATACGTTTAAAAGTATCAAATAGCAGTATGGGATTGACACAACTCTTGTGCCTTTTGTTTATTTACAAAAGTCTCAGCAGCTGTAATAGAGTAATAATATATATATGGTAAACAACGTGGAAGCCCACACAGTAGGCATATATGCATAGATCTGTAGAATCTACCATTGATCAAACCACTCACTCACTCAACTTTAGGCCTTGAGGTCTCTGGTAGTTTTCCTTCTATATATCTGTATATTGACCTTCATCAGACATCTGTATAGGACTCTGTGGCCGATCAGCAAAATGGTGGCCTCCTAATGTTGAGCCATAGGTGGAGGTCGCTCTGTTTCTGGTGGTTTGGGAACTTCAGTTCTGTGTCCTGATGCGTGTAGTGCACAGCAGCATTTAGCTACGGTTGTTGGGAAGGCTGAGGAGCACATTCTGCAGGGAATCTTGTATAATAATTTGCCATTATATGGCACATGTCCTTAATGAGGTCTACAGGCACTTTCATCACAGGATGTTCTCTACAGACCTCAGACAATTTCATAGGGGTCATAGTGGCAATCGTAGTGTGCATGCTCGTCCACCTATTCCTGATATCACAGGTAATTTGGGTGGCAAGATTGAGGTTTGCGCTAAGGGTAGTACCCTTGTTCTTCCACCATGTCCTTACACTTTATTTTGACCTTATCCAGGCTAAATGCATCTCCATAGAGGTCAATAAAGTCGGACTCATCTTCTGTCTCTGTTTCGAGGAGCTTAGCCGGTGGTTGGAGAGGTATTGTGTTAGGTGAGGTGTTTTCTGGGTGTAGTTCTGTAGACCTCTTGTCCTTTTAAGTCTTATGTCTACAGATACATTATTGACGATGTCTTCGTTGATGGGTCTCTCCAATGGTTCCTCCGTCAACAGGTCGTTAAGCGGGTAGTGAACACAGTGAAGCCTCAAAGGTCTTCACATATCACTTGGGTGCTTTTTTTCTGCCAAGAGAATTGAGAGCTTGTACAGATTTATAAGGAGGCTTCTCCCCAGCTTTATTTGCCCGTAACCACCTCAAGTGTATTTCCTAAAAAAGGATCCATTCAGATTACTTTCCAATCTAGGTATTTTCCCTATCCTAGAGGAAGAGGTGCCAGAACTCTACATATAAAATCTAAGGAAAGGGTGAAAACATTTTTTTCTGCAGTAAAATAATGAGTAATCTGTCTGAAATTCGATTAAAGCAATGGGACTCCCTTCGTACATGACATGTGGCGAGGGTAGGGGCAATCTCTCCTCACTGGCTGAAGTTCGGGTCTTTAAATATGCTACTAAATAGGCATTGTTTGTTTTGCTATTACAAGCTTATTGTAGGACTCCGAACTTGAGGACAGGAAATGATTCAAGCATGCAAATCTATGAAAGATCCAATGCTGGAGAAATAATGAAATCTAGTATTCGTCTTAATTAGAGACTTTTGCGTAGTTATTATACTCACTATTATTGTAGACTCTGGTGTATGTTACATCAAATTTAGTTATCTCTAGTTAACTCTAGTTTTCAGTGTTTAGTGGAACCCATATGTGTGCTCAGTAGGCTATGAACTGAGATAATGGCAGTCTGTGCAAGTAACACAAAGTTCCTAGAAAGTCAAACGCAATCAAGATAAATCCTGTTGGCTCAATATTAATATCTGTAATGAAGTTGTGAACAGTAACATGGTATTTTCTTAACAAACATGCTTTTTCAAAGGTATTTAAGGTTACACATTTAAATAAAATTCAGAACATGAAAGCTTACTTTATTTATGTAGTGATTTTTGGAGTGAATTACAACTTGTATCAAAATCGAGGAATGTAAATTATACATATGAAGTTCAAAAGGAGTTACTATAATGTGGACCGTATTTGAAGGAAATTTGTAATTATGTTTTATTTTGTGATTCGTTGTAAATTAACAATACAAAAATTTTATTAAATAGAAATCCAGAATGGATAATAGCACAACAAATTGAGACTATGAAAATGCTCACGGAGTTTGAAAAAAAAACCAAAATACTGATGTGGTTTTGGATTCTGCGTGCTATTATTAAGCCCAGATGAAACAAATTAACTTTGAAATTCACAGGTTCTTAAAGACTGTTTTTAATTGATGGAATGAACCAATAAATGAGTGATTGTGAATAAAGATTGATTTCAAAGTTCATAAAAATGTCTTGATCTATGCTGGCTAAGAATATTAAAAGTTGAATTTAGAATGCATACCCCTCACATACACTCCTAGCAGAAGCATCAAGTGTAGTGCTTGAAAAATGCATGCAAGTTATCCCGTTGCAGCAGCAATACAGAAAACTCAGATTTGTTCATATTTGGAGGACATTACTGAAGCAACCCTGTCTTTTACAACATGGGCATAGACATTTGCAAGAGAATTTGACTTGTGTAACGAAACGCAATGTTACCTAATCTCAAAACTCCCCTTTTCTCGATTCACCCACTAACCCAACCCTTTCCTGTAATGATATGACATATGACGTCCTTCTCTTTTTAGAGAATTCTGCATCGTTTGTTGGCTACCAAACAGTCAGAACATTATTGTGTTTGTATAAATTATTGCATATTTGAATGTTATGTAACCACTGTTATCCAATTATAATCGTCGTGTATTTTTATATAAACCAAATCTTCCCACACTGTATCCACTGTTAGAGTATGTACATACTGTTATGTTCAATTCCCCCACCGCTCCATCTTTTCCATTTTGTAACATCCATATGTTTCCTTTTCTTTGGCTCATGTTAGCTTGTTCATTTTTCTTTGCTATGTAAAGAGCCTGATGCCCCTCGGGGCTAAGTAGATTCTATATAAATAACAAAAACTCAAATAAAGAAAAAATACACTATGCTATCCATTGCAGCATGTTGGTCTCGGAGAGTGATTACATGCATCAACCAGGGAGGCTGTAAAATTGGTCGGAGCAACAAAATTCCAACTTCCTCTCATGGTAAAAAGGTAAGACACATCTAACACCTATCATATGAAGTTATTCCTTGGCTGAGGTCATATGACGGCACTTGAAGAAGACAAGGAGATAGATTTCCTCAGTAAAATGCTAGTCAAGAGAAATGAGGGGTACAAAGCACCACAATGACCTCATGGAACTAGTGCAATTTTCAGAATGAGGAAAAGCAAAAAGGTGATAGATGGAATGCTTCAATGAATCTCAGCCACTGCTAATTTTACTTGGCTGAAATCCAGTTTTTTTTCTCGCTCTGCCACTAAAAATAGCAACCTCGCTTATGAAAATCTACCTGAGTCCTATTCTAGTAGGAATAATTTTGCTGAACTGAGAAAAGGAACTCTTAAGACCTCTGAAGAACTCAGAATAGGAACAAAAAACACTGCTAACGGGTTTGTTCAAATGCACACATTGCCTGCTGTTCGCTGATGCACATTGTGGAAGTTAAGTTAACCAGAAGAACAAGTTACTTACCTTCGGTAACACCTTATCGGGTAGAGAATCTATCTAGCCGCAGATTCCTCACCTTAAAATATCCCCAGGAGATAGAGTGGATCTAGAAGACTTTCAAGCAGTACCCCTGCATGATCGTAGGTGGCGTCATTCGGCTCCGCGTCAGCATAGGCCGCGCCGGAAGTGACATGTGTAGTACCTATATAGGCCCCACCTCAGGACGCTGAGGTCAGTTACTTTTGCGACTTTCTACACCAGGAGTGCAGAGCCACGATGAGCACTGACTACTGCTGTGACAAACTAAGGCCCTGACAAGGGTGTCCCTTACATCTTAATCAGTTCGCAGAGCGGGTAGAATCAGTAAGGAATCTGCAGCTCGATAGAGTCTCTAGCAAGTAAGGCATTACCAAAGGTAAGTAACTTGTTCATCTGATAGAGACTTTGAGCTGCAGATTCCTGACCTTAGAATAGATACCCATGCAATACCTCCCTGGAGGTGGGACTGTGAAGCCAATTAAATCAGAAAGACCTGCAGGACCGAGCAGGCGAAGTGTTCGGCAGGACGGACCTGACTGTCCAGGCATTAGTGCTTGGTGAACATATGCAGTGAGGCCCAGGTTGCAGCCTGACAGATTTCCAGGACCAGAACACCTTACTCCACTGTGGTGGAGTGAGCACACAAGCCTTCTGGGGGATGCTTCTTGGCCATTGTGTAGCAGATCTTAATCCTTAGAACAATCTATTGCAAGATAGTCCTTTTTGGTACTGCTTTCCCTTTTTTTGCTCCTACGTAACCCACAAAGAGTTGACCACCCGAAATTCTATTGTGTGGTCAAAGTAGAATGACAACTCTCTTTATGGGTCCAGACGGTGGAGTCTCTCCTCTTTTTTGGAGGGATGAGGTGAAGCAAACAAGGTAGGCAAGATTATGTTCTGGCCTACATGGAAGGGATTCACACCCTTCGGAAGGAAGGAGACACGTGTCCCGAGAACCAGCTTGTCCAGAGAGAATGTGGTATAAGGAGGGTGCACAAAGAGTCTTGAATGGTGGTGTACACATGAGGAAGGTGGGTCCAGGTTGAGTTCTCACTGAGGCATGATGAATGGCGTACGGGGAAACATTGCTACAGGTCTTTATGGAACCTAGCCACGACATGACTTAAAGACAAAGGTTGGTCCGGCAACCGCAAAAATGCTGAGAAGTCAGATAGATAACTCTTAACAATGCCCAGAGCAGAGATCTGCTGGGCCAAAGACAATGCAAACAATAGAACCTTGGAAAAAGTTGTAGAAAGAGGGTCAACATTGTGGGAATGACACAATGACACAAACCTATCTCAGTGGTAGGCGTTTACTGACTTAGTGGAGGGACGCCTTGCTGCCAGAATAACATTACAGACTTCAAGAGAAAGGTCGAAAACTGTCAACTGTTGCTGCTGAATTCCACACATGGAGCCCCACTTCAACAGCCAATCATTGAGGTAGGGGAAGACTGGAACCCCTGACCTCAGCAGATGTGCTGCAACCACCGCCATCACTTTCGTTAACACCAGAGGGGCCATGGTTTGGCCGAAAGGGATTAAGACAAACTGGAAGCGCTTGTGGCCCACCGTGAACTGCAGGTCACATCTGTGGACACTCTGAAAAAGAGAGAGGGGTCCAACACACCAAAGGGACAGGACACCACTAAGACATTAGGTCTAGAATAAACTCCCTTTGGGGTATTCTTTCAGCATTCCAATCGGACACTCACACCACAAACTCCACTCAATTATCACCAGGTCAATCATACAGTTGCCAGAAAATCAAGTATTAAGAAGATATTTATTGGGTTGGTTCAAAAAAATATACACATATACTTTTTGGCCCACTTGTTGAAAAACGTTCCTATGACATTTATTGTTTGATGTGTAATACAAGTATAGGACTATGAGATGAAATATTAATTGACTGTAATTTGTTTTGCAATGAACATTGATCCATTTACACTGTGTATGTGATTTCTAACTTGTTGCATTTTTAGCGCCTATATCGTTTTATGTATTTTAATGACGAATGAAATACATGTGTATATTTTTTTGAACCAACCCAATAAATATCTTCTTAATACTTGATTTTCTGGCAACTGTAGGATTGACCTGGTGATAATTGAGTGGAGTTTGTGGTGTGAGTGTCCGATTGGAATGCTGAAAGAATACCCCAAAGGGAGTTTATTCTAGACCTCACATCTGTGGACAGGCAGGACAGGGATGTGGAAATATGCATCCTGCAGGTCCAATGCTACTATCCAGTCTTCTGGGTCAAGTGCAAACAGAACTTCAGCAAGAGGTTGAGAAGTTGCAGATCTAGGATAGGACAACATTCTCAATCTTCTTTGGCACCAAAAAGTAGCGGGAATAACAACTACGACCTACTTCTGATGTAGGTACCTTCTGTATGGCTCCTCTGGCCAAGAGAGCCTGCACATTTCGATAGAGCAAGGAGAGATAGTCCTCCGCCGATCATAAGTGGGTGGCATGGGTGGTAGGGTAGTCACAAATTAGAGGGAGTAGCCCCTTTGGACGATCTGAAGGACCTAGCAGTCTGATGTCACTGACTACCCGTGGGGCAGGTGATGGTGTATCCTGCCTCCCACTAGGTGCCCATGATGGTTGGAGGGCAAACTAAAGAGGCTTAGAGGCAGCGGATGCCGTTTGAACTGAATTGACCGCTGGCTGCCTGTACCCCATTGTCTATGGGATCCGCGCCCTCTGCCATGAAAAGGTTGGAAATCCTGTTGGCCGTGGTGGCTGGGAGGGAATGGGTGCAGCTGGAGACCCTTCCGGGCCACATAAGAGGTGGAAGGCAGATTGGATGTGGCAAGGGGCTACAGACAATCCCAAAAACCTGGCTGTAGCTCTGCTATCTTTAAAGTGCTGTAGTGCTGAATCGGCCGTATCTACAAAAAGGTGAGAGCCATCAAAGGGCATGTCCATGAGTGAAGCCTGAACATCCCCTGAAAAGTCTGTCATTCTCAACTAGGCATGGCGCAGCAAGACCACTGACGATGAAATCGCTCTGCCCAGCCAATTGGTCGTGTCGAGCCCAAACCTTATGGTGAACTTTACTGCATCTGGCCCATCAGCAATAACCTAGATAAGTATGGCTTGGGCCTCCTCTGAAACCAAAAGGCAGCACTTGTGCAACCCACTCCCATATCGCATGGGAATAACGAACCACTAGCTACAAAGTGTTCACCGACCACAGTGCTAGACTAGCGGAAGAGGACATTCTCTTACCACAGTTATCCAGCCTCCTGTATTCTGTATTCTGTGGAATGGAAGGGAATGTGCTGGGGTTAATTCTGGATGTGGAGGCTTGGACCAGAAAGCTCTCCGTGGTGGGGTGCTGAGTAAGTAATTTATGGGCCACTGTAATGAGGCGATGGGCAAGGCTTGGACTAGGCCCAGAGGAGAACGTCATTAAGGTCTTCAATGAAGGTGAGTTGGTGTTCGGAAGTGGAGACTCCGGGCTTAAGTACTCCCATCAAGACGCATGTCTACTGGCAATGAGGGTAGCTTAAGGTCCAGGACCTCAGCTGCCCTATGAAACGCCATTGCAAAAAAGGCTCCTTCCTCCATAGCCAAGGTAGGAGGAAAGACCAGGACAATGTTCGCTGAGGTGTATATCTCACTCACCTCTGTCAGTTCTTCTTACCAGTTGTCCTGATGCTGTTCCTCTTCTGGGAGCAAGTAACCATATGGGTCCCTTGACCCCTCCAGCAATGATGTGGGGGGCCCTATCTTTGCAATGCTGCGTCAATCCTTACGCCTGCTTCAAGCAGGCGCAGGGTTTTGACGCAGCATGGGCCTAAAAGTGACTGAGTGAAATCTTGTAGATTTCACTCAGCCACTTTTAGGAGGCGTTCCTGTGCCGGAACGCCCCCACCTGCCCTGGAACGCCTACATGTGGCGCAGGGCTTTACAACGTGACGCATCTCCCAGATGCGTCACGTTGTAAATACCCCGCACCATGGCGCAGGATTTGCGCCGCTGCTGCGTCACAAAAGTGACGCAACGGCGGCGCAAAAGTGGCGCAAGTGCAACATAAATCTGCCCCTATATTTGCAAATGTTTCTGGAGGGTGCCTTTTGGAACTTATGGTGCTTAGAACCAAGGTCCAAGAAACCACCAGCAGTTCGGTTTTACCTGCTCTGGTGAGTCCAGGTGCAGAGGCGCCAGTCGCGTTGGTAGCCTTGAGCGCTACTTCTTAAAGCCAATGTCAAAATACCTGTGGAAGAAAGGCTGCAAGGGGGGATTGGGGGCCCAAAAGGGGGCTCGGCTCTTGAGGGTCTACAGGGCAAAGGGAATCCATTGGTTTACTTGAATTCAGGCTGTGGGCCTCAGATGCAGAGGTTTTTTGTCAAGCGGGTCGCTTGCGTTAGAGGATCTCACTTTGCTTCAGTGACCTGCAGAGGGAAAGCAGGTCCACTCTCGGTGTAGGCCTCGTTGATACTGAAGTGCCTCGTTGGCAGGTCGGCTTTGGTGTTGGTGGTGCCCAACAATCCTTGGTTAGTGCAAATGCTCCAGTACCTAGGGCATTGGTGCTGTGAGGCTCCTGGAGAATCTAGCATCTTGAAACTCGCTGGAGAGAGATGGGGCTGACCTCCTAGAACCTTGATGACCTCTTCCTGGTGAGATGCTCCCTCGGTCGACTCGGTGCTCAGCAAAACGGAGTACCCAGGCAAGTGTGGTTGGTGCCTGTTGATGCAGGGGAGTTGCTCCACCACCACAAGGGAGATGCTGCTTGGTTGCTGAAGTGCTGGACAGTCCTCCAAGCATTTGGGGAGGGTGCCAGCTAATGGACGAATCGGTCTTCGGGACTGCCACGGTGCAAGCAGCCAGGCAGGGTTTGGTGCCACTTTCGGTGCCGGACCTCTGTTCTCACGTCTTCAGCTGTTCTTTGTGCTTCTTCTGTTCCCAGGTAGACAAACCTGATTTCCTGGTGTCTAGAGCACCCCTAAATACTGAAAGTAAGTGGTGATTGTAGAATAGTGGCTAATGACCACTTTGTGTGGAGAGTGGGCATAATCCTCACCCAGACTTCCTAGTTTTTCTAATTTCAAAATGGTGAAACCCTTTCTTGGCTGTCTACTTCAGGTGGCCCGGCTTAGGGGTGTATCTAGCCTGAAAGTGTAACATGTCTACTGACTATCTAATTTCCAACCTGCTCTGGTGGGAAGTGGGTCCCCGGACAGGCTTTGAAGCCTCTGGCCTTGACATGCTAATTCACTAGCCATCCTGCTGGAGGAGGTGTGGTAACCATCCATCAGAGCAGGCATTGTTTTTTACCTCTGAAAGCCCAGGTTCCCACCTACAGGGGGTGAGAAACTCATCTTTGGTGGCAGGGTGGGAGATACCAGTCAGCCAGCACACTAATACTAGTAGGTTTTCAGGGGGCACTTCCAAAGTGCCCTCTGGGTGCATGTCATAATAAATCAAGCATTTGTGTCAAAACAGATTTATTAAGACAAGGTGTTTGATAACAAACACTATTGGTTTCAGTGCAGCCATAATGTAGCTGGGTAACTCGTAATAACCAATGCCCAGTACATGTCCTTAAGATGGCTGCCTGATCACTCGCTATATCTAATAATGGAACTAGGCATCACAGGGGACTATCTGCTCATGCAGATGTGCCCTCACATATAATATAATGGACCCTGCCATAGAGCTCTAAGGCCTGCTGTAGGAATGACTTACATATAGTATATGCAGTATACCTTGTCATGGCAAACAGGGAGTGTGCCATGTGGTGTTTTCAAAATAGTTTGCACCATTTCACACATCCTACAATGGCAGTCTGCATGCAATTTTTGAATGGGTGCATTTAGGTGGCATAATACATGCTGCAGCCCAGAGGGACCCTCTTTAGTACCCTTGCCCTTGGTACAAGGAATACCATTTACTAGGGACTTACAGGGGTACTAAAGTCCTTGCCAACTGGATTACAGTTAAACATTTACCTTGTTTTATGGAAAACAGCACTGGCACTGGAGGCCTGTTTAGCAGAGACCCAGAGCACTTTCAGTCAAAAAGCATCAGTACTAGGGCAAAAAGTGGGGGTGACCTTGTCAACAAGCATTTACAATGCAATAGGTCTCGCATTTGTGAGAGTTTAAGCTATTGGCATTGTAAATAACAATGCCTTTCATTTATCTGTTTAGAAAAACAACACATAGATAAAAGGCTCCAAAAGTTGGTCGCACTCTGCTCGTCACACCAGCAAGTTGCCCCAAGGAACTGTGGTAGATGTAGTGGCGACGGCGAGTACGCCTATGCCACGATGTATGAAGAAAAGTATGTGTTGCAATAGCCATCCCTGGACACGTGTTTCGAGGTAGTTGCCTCTCGTCAGCAGGGAGCAGGTCAGTGTAAAGGGGTGCCGCGTGGACTGCCAAAATGTAATTAAAACAGGTGAAGTACCTCTCATGGCGCGCAGGTGCAGATCCAAGGCTCGTCAGCCCGTTGGCTCAAGGGAGCTACTTCATGGACCACAATTCTTTGGGGTAACACGCTGGAAGGACTAGCAGAGTGCGGCCAATTGGATTTTTGTTTATATTCAGGCTCCCTTGAGCCGGTGGGGCTGACGAGCCCATGGCTACGCACCTGCGCGCCTTGAGTGGTACTTTACCTGAGAATATTTTTTGGCAGCCTACACAGCAACCCTACACACATACCTACTCCCTGCTGACGAGAGGCAACTACCTCGAAACACGTGTCCAGGGATGGCTAACGCGACACTCATTTTCATTTTAAACTTTTGGCATAGGCGTACCCGCCGACGCTACTTCATGGACCACAATTCTTTGGGGTAACACGCTGGTAGGACTAGCAGAGTGCGGCCAATTGGATTTTTGTTTATATTCAGGCTCCCTTGAGCCGGTGGGGCTGACGAGCCCATGGCTACGCACCTGCGCGCCTTGAGTGGTACTTTACCTGAGAATATTTTTTGGCAGCCTACGCAGCAACCCTACACACATACCTACTCCCTGCTGACGAGAGGCAACTACCTCGAAACACGTGTCCAGGGATGGCTAACGCGACACTCATTTTCATTTTAAACTTTTGGCATAGGCGTACCCGCCGACGCTACTTCATGGACCACAATTCTTTGGGGTAACACGCTGGTAGGACTAGCAGAGTGCGGCCAATTGGATTTTTGTTTATATTCAGGCTCCCTTGAGCCGGTGGGGCTGACGAGCCCATGGCTACGCACCTGCGCGCCTTGAGTGGTACTTTACCTGAGAATATTTTTTGGCAGCCTACGCAGCAACCCTACACACATACCTACTCCCTGCTGACGAGAGGCAACTACCTCGAAACACGTGTCCAGGGATGGCTAACGCGACACTCATTTTCATTTTAAACTTTTGGCATAGGCGTACCCGCCGACGCTACTTCATGGACCACAATTCTTTGGGGTAACACGCTGGTAGGACTAGCAGAGTGCGGCCAATTGGATTTTTGTTTATATTCAGGCTCCCTTGAGCCGGTGGGGCTGACGAGCCCATGGCTACGCACCTGCGCGCCTTGAGTGGTACTTTACCTGAGAATATTTTTTGGCAGCCTACGCAGCAACCCTACACACATACCTACTCCCTGCTGACGAGAGGCAACTACCTCGAAACACGTGTCCAGGGATGGCTAACGCGACACTCATTTTCATTTTAAACTTTTGGCATAGGCGTACCCGCCGACGCTACTTCATGGACCACAATTCTTTGGGGTAACACGCTGGTAGGACTAGCAGAGTGCGGCCAATTGGATTTTTGTTTATATTCAGGCTCCCTTGAGCCGGTGGGGCTGACGAGCCCATGGCTACGCACCTGCGCGCCTTGAGTGGTACTTTACCTGAGAATATTTTTTGGCAGCCTACGCAGCAACCCTACACACATACCTACTCCCTGCTGACGAGAGGCAACTACCTCGAAACACGTGTCCAGGGATGGCTAACGCGACACTCATTTTCATTTTAAACTTTTGGCATAGGCGTACCCGCCGACGCTACTTCATGGACCACAATTCTTTGGGGTAACACGCTGGTAGGACTAGCAGAGTGCGGCCAATTGGATTTTTGTTTATATTCAGGCTCCCTTGAGCCGGTGGGGCTGACGAGCCCATGGCTACGCACCTGCGCGCCTTGAGTGGTACTTTACCTGAGAATATTTTTTGGCAGCCTACGCAGCAACCCTACACACATACCTACTCCCTGCTGACGAGAGGCAACTACCTCGAAACACGTGTCCAGGGATGGCTAACGCGACACTCATTTTCATTTTAAACTTTTGGCATAGGCGTACCCGCCGACGCTACTTCATGGACCACAATTCTTTGGGGTAACACGCTGGTAGGACTAGCAGAGTGCGGCCAATTGGATTTTTGTTTATATTCAGGCTCCCTTGAGCCGGTGGGGCTGACGAGCCCATGGCTACGCACCTGCGCGCCTTGAGTGGTACTTTACCTGAGAATATTTTTTGGCAGCCTACGCAGCAACCCTACACACATACCTACTCCCTGCTGACGAGAGGCAACTACCTCGAAACACGTGTCCAGGGATGGCTAACGCGACACTCATTTTCATTTTAAACTTTTGGCATAGGCGTACCCGCCGACGCTACTTCATGGACCACAATTCTTTGGGGTAACACGCTGGTAGGACTAGCAGAGTGCGGCCAATTGGATTTTTGTTTATATTCAGGCTCCCTTGAGCCGGTGGGGCTGACGAGCCCATGGCTACGCACCTGCGCGCCTTGAGTGGTACTTTACCTGAGAATATTTTTTGGCAGCCTACGCAGCAACCCTACACACATACCTACTCCCTGCTGACGAGAGGCAACTACCTCGAAACACGTGTCCAGGGATGGCTAACGCGACACTCATTTTCATTTTAAACTTTTGGCATAGGCGTACCCGCCGACGCTACTTCATGGACCACAATTCTTTGGGGTAACACGCTGGTAGGACTAGCAGAGTGCGGCCAATTGGATTTTTGTTTATATTCAGGCTCCCTTGAGCCGGTGGGGCTGACGAGCCCATGACTACGCACCTGCGCGCCTTGAGTGGTACTTTACCTGAGAATATTTTTTGGCAGCCTACGCAGCAACCCTACACACATACCTACTCCCTGCTGACGAGAGGCAACTACCTCGAAACACGTGTCCAGGGATGGCTAACGCGACACTCATTTTCATTTTAAACTTTTGGCATAGGCGTACCCGCCGACGCTACTTCATGGACCACAATTCTTTGGGGTAACACGCTGGTAGGACTAGCAGAGTGCGGCCAATTGGATTTTTTTTTTTTTTTTTTTTTACATAGATAAAAGGCATTGTCATTTACAATGCCAATAGCTCAAACTCTAGCAAATGCGAGACCTATCGCACTTTACAAATTGGAAGAAGTTGAAGTTCAGCACAAGGGTCGTTTTTAAATAGGGGGGAAAAACAATGTAAAGAAAATAACAGGAATAAATCTACTAAAAATTGTACTTAAGTTCAACAAATAAATACTAATTAGTACTTGCAGCTTATGTGTGTGCTGCAACATGAGTTGTGTGACTTAAGTGTCCTTCCAGAGATCAGATAAAGCATCTTTACTTATTCAAAGGCCATAATGATATTTCCTTTTCCAGGTGGATGTTAAGATGGTGCTCTGTGGGAGCACAGCTGCAAGTCTAATCCACCGGTTCAGAGAAAACCTCAGAAAAAATTGTGCTGATCCACAGAGCTGAATCCAGAGGCAGACGTGGTCCGTTCCAATAGCTTCCCAATGTGGTTAGGCAAAGCAGAAGGAATTGTTTTTTAAGCACGTCCTTCAGGAGGTGGAAGGGAAGTCTCGGATTCACCAACCTGGCATAAATTCAAACTGTTCACTGTGTCACCGCCTCCAACACAAGTAGTGCCAGTGGGTCTGACAGAAATGCCTACCTTTCCCACATAGTGATGCAAAGCATTAAACAAACAATATTGCCACCCTGCGAAAGGATGCAGTAATTGCTTTTTGCATGGGATGCCAATAGGTGGCAGAATAGTGATGTTTGTCACTTCCTTATTATGGTCCTACAGCTTGAAGCAAAGCGAATATATTTTATCTGTACTGACACTATGTGCCCCTACAAAAATTGATTAATCTAAACTTGCAAAAGCCAATACCAGATGTAAACTACCATATACAAAAAAAGTTGTTGCAATTTTTAAATATTAAGACTGCAAGTCAAGATTAATGTAAAGAAAAAAAGTATACGAGCTCTGGAAAATTATGCCAGGCATACGATGTATGGCTATGTATACAACATGAGACAGATACGACCTCCAGTCATACACTCAAAATTTGAAATCCTCCAGTTTACAGCCTGTTTGTTTGATCATTCTACGCTATTCGTGTATGTAGCGCCGTTTGGCACTATATCCAAAAATCTGATTGGACTAAACAAAAAAATATGCTACTGTGAAATATTCATAATAGTTTATAGGAGGTTGTGTGATAGCAGCAGTGGCAAGAGGCTGAGGAGCGTGGAGAGAGATCAGCCTGCAGAGCGGCTTCTTTGGCAAGACAGAGGCCAGGAGGAGACGTGCCATACCAGGCACTGTGCCTGCACACAGACCGGTAGAGGGGCCACGCAGGCACAACCCGTCCCAGGGCCCCAGCACACAGAAAGACACACAGTGCTAAACAGGCAAGCAACCTCTGCACAGACACGGGCACAGCCCCGGGAAAGAGGCCCCAGAACGAAGAGCAAGGCTGCACCTCCCCCTGCACCCCAAGGGCATGGAGTACTTCAGCAGCCCAGGTAAGCACCGGGGGCTGCGGGCTCTGCTGCAGTTCAGGATCGGAGCGCTGGTACCGGGGGAAGGCACGTGCCGCTGTGGTGGTGTGAGTGTGTGCATGCGGTGCCTGCCATATGTCTGCTGACCTGGTCCCCTCCGAGCAGGGCTGCGCTGAAGCAGCAGACGGCTCCTGCCGATGGGCCAAAAGACGACTGCTGCAAGGGCTGTGTGTGCTAGGAGGGGGGGGGGGGGAAGGAGCTTATAAAGTGATTATAACATGAAGTGGAATGAAAACGAGGCGGAAGCAGCCATGGGCTACAGCATGTAAACAATTACGTTTAAAAAGCTCTCAGAAACAGGGTATAGGCAAGCGTAAGTACACTGTTCTTTACCGGTGCTCCTGAAACTTGCAAGGAAGTGAGCTATCCGCTGCGAGAACGAGACAGGAGGCTGCAAAAAAGAGCGACGCTGGACTGGACCAATCCTAGGCAGGAGGCAGGAATAAAGTGGCTTTATCGATTACAATATCTCAACTGGTGTGATTCAAGTAAGACAGGTAGACAGGCATGTCAAATACATTGCAGCAAGGAAGAAGAGAGACTCTTGGGAACAAACATTTTTTTTGATTGGAAGGTGCACTAGGTATCATATATTTGAAACAAAATCGAGTACGGTTGTAACAGCACTGTAGGCATGAAATTGCATAGAGACAACCCGAAATTGACCTTGGTGCTAGTTGTGTAAGTGGGTGAACAAGTGGCGACGCAAGTGACAAAGTGCATTCAGCGACCTAGACCTACCTTTATACCCACGGAATTCATCCTGGACCTCCTCCACATCGCCCTAGAAAACAAATATTTCCTATATCGCGACACCTTCTACCTCCAAGTCAAGGGCGTCTCCATGGGTGCGTGCTTCGCGCCTAACTTTGCCATTCTCTATGTTTACCATCTGGAGAAAAAACTCATTCTCACTACTAATAATCCATTCATCGACCATATCACACTCTGGCGTCGATACATAGATGATATACTTCTACTCTGGAAGGGCTCCACCCTCAGCCTGAACCCCTTCATCGATTGGCTCAACCACTCTCAAACTCACCTGAAATTCACTCACGAATCCAAATCAAATGCCCGTATGCTCACTGAATACTTAAAATCAGGGGTCATTCCGCTTGGTCTACAAATCAGAAATACACCAGCCATATTCACCCAAGACCCGAAATTTCGTACCGGCTCCAGCCATCTAGCTACCACCTGCTCGCGCCATTGGATGGTGCTCGGGATTGACACAGCAATTGAACATAGTCGCAAAGAACTAGAAGAAATAGCCGAACTAGAGCGACTCATTCTCGCTGACACGGCCTTCACCGATGCAAAAAATCTCCTTGATAAAATCAACACCACCATCAACACCTTCAACACTTTTGAGCTAAACAAAAAAGTCACTAAAATCCAAAGGGACATCAAATTCTACAACGTAGACAAAACCTACCCTTACCTACGGGACGAATTCTTCAACACCCAATCCTTTCCACCCAGGACACGCAACTGGGGTAGATACCGTAACAATCAACAAATTACTTTCTCTGACTCCTCCAACACCTCACTTGAAGTCTCGGCCTCAGGAGAGGGTCCCAGCACCTCCAGGGCCACTAACAGACCACCTCCTCTTTTACCGCAAGGTTTTTTAGGACAAGGCCGCGGCCAACAACTACGTCGACCATGGACAAATCGCCAATACCAACCTCAATTCTCAGGAGAAAGACAAACACGCAACAGATTCTACCAATGGGGACCCCCACAATAACAGATCAGCTTACTGCTCCACCCACTGGGGAACCTCAAACTATACCCATCTTCAATCTCTCTGACCACACCCTCTCCCATGATGAAACCACCCTTCTCAGCAGAGGTCTCAGCTTTGTCCCCACTGAACGAACCAACTTCATGGACCTCCAGTCAAACCTCTTACTATTCTTTCGCAGAATCCGACTTAAACTATTTTTCTCTGACAAACCACCGTCCATTTCCCAAGCCGCACATAGGTTTCACCTGCCTTCCACCTTCAATCCCCCTTCCTCCAGCATGACTCCAGAGATACTTGCATTTGAACGCAGTGTCCTCCGTGAAGTCAAAGAGCTCCAAGCAGAATTTGAATTTGTTCCATATAACTTACCACTGACCAAAAAACAAGCTTTACTATCCCTCAAAAACAAACCTAACTTGATAATCAAACCAGCTGACAAAGGCGGAGGGATCGTCATTATGAATACTGAGAAATATGATCTGGAAGTCAAACGACAACTCTCTAACCCCCTCCAACACAGGCCACTCACCAAAGACCCCCTTTCGGACCTCAAAACCAAGATTCAATTTATCACGGGACAAGCCAGATCACTCAACATCATTACCCAAAAAGAATACACTTTTCTTAACAATCCACATCCACGCACACCAGTCCTTTACGTCTTACCCAAGATCCACAAAGACAGTAACAACCCTCCTGGATGCCCCATCGTATCCGGATGTGGCTCTATTCTTGAACCTCTGGGTAAATACATCGACGAAATCATAAAAGAATTTGTCCCTTCGACAGACACCTTCATCAGAGACACCATGGACCTTATCCTCACCATTGAAGACCGACCTTTTGATAACAATACTGACCTCATGGTAGGGTTGGACATTGAATCATTGTATACCAACATCCCCCACAAGGAGGGTCTGCTAGTCATTGAATCACTACTCGAAACTCGACCTAGACCTACCCTTATACCCACGGAATTCATCCTGGACCTCCTCCACATCGCCCTAGAAAACAACTATTTCCTATATCGCGACACCTTCTACCTCCAAGTCAAGGGCGTCTCCATGGGTGCGTGCTTCGCGCCTAACTTTGCCATTCTCTATGTTCACCATCTGGAGTAAACACTCATTCTCACTACTAATAATCCATTCATCGACCATATCACACTTTGGCGTCGATACACAGATGATATACTTCTACTCTGGAAGGGCTCCACCCTCAGCCTGAACCCCTTCATCGATTGGCTCAACCACTCTCAAACTCACCTGAAATTCACTCACGAATCCAAATCAAATGCCCGTATGCTCACTGAATACTTAAAATCAGGGGTCATTCCGCTTGGTCTACAAATCAGAAATACACCAGCCATATTCACCCAAGACCCGAAATTTCGTACCGGCTCCAGCCATCTAGCTACCACCTGCTCGCGCCATTGGATGGTGCTCGGGATTGACACAGCAATTGAACATAGTCGCAAAGAACTAGAAGAAATAGCCGAACTAGAGCGACTCATTCTCGCTGACACGGCCTTCACCGATGCAAAAAATCTCCTTGATAAAATCAACACCACCATCAACACCTTCAACACTTTTGAGCTAAACAAAAAAGTCACTAAAATCCAAAGGGACATCAAATTCTACAACGTAGACAAAACCTACCCTTACCTACGGGACGAATTCTTCAACACCCAATCCTTTCCACCCAGGACACGCAACTGGGGTAGATACCGTAACAATCAACAAATTACTTTCTCTGACTCCTCCAACACCTCACTTGAAGTCTCGGCCTCAGGAGAGGGTCCCAGCACCTCCAGGGCCACTAACAGACCACCTCCTCTTTTACCGCAAGGTTTTTTAGGACAAGGCCGCGGCCAACAACTACGTCGACCATGGACAAATCGCCAATACCAACCTCAATTCTCAGGAGAAAGACAAACACGCAACAGATTCTACCAATGGGGACCCCCACAATAACAGATCAGCTTACTGCTCCACCCACTGGGGAACCTCAAACTATACCCATCTTCAATCTCTCTGACCACACCCTCTCCCATGATGAAACCACCCTTCTCAGCAGAGGTCTCAGCTTTGTCCCCACTGAACGAACCAACTTCATGGACCTCCAGTCAAACCTCTTACTATTCTTTCGCAGAATCCGACTTAAACTATTTTTCTCTGACAAACCACCGTCCATTTCCCAAGCCGCACATAGGTTTCACCTGCCTTCCACCTTCAATCCCCCTTCCTCCAGCATGACTCCAGAGATACTTGCATTTGAACGCAGTGTCCTCCGTGAAGTCAAAGAGCTCCAAGCAGAATTTGAATTTGTTCCATATAACTTACCACTGACCAAAAAACAAGCTTTACTATCCCTCAAAAACAAACCTAACTTGATAATCAAACCAGCTGACAAAGGCGGAGGGATCGTCATTATGAATACTGAGAAATATGATCTGGAAGTCAAACGACAACTCTCTAACCCCCTCCAACACAGGCCACTCACCAAAGACCCCCTTTCGGACCTCAAAACCAAGATTCAATTTATCACGGGACAAGCCAGATCACTCAACATCATTACCCAAAAAGAATACACTTTTCTTAACAATCCACATCCACGCACACCAGTCCTTTACGTCTTACCCAAGATCCACAAAGACAGTAACAACCCTCCTGGATGCCCCATCGTATCCGGATGTGGCTCTATTCTTGAACCTCTGGGTAAATACATCGACGAAATCATAAAAGAATTTGTCCCTTCGACAGACACCTTCATCAGAGACACCATGGACCTTATCCTCACCATTGAAGACCGACCTTTTGATAACAATACTGACCTCATGGTAGGGTTGGACATTGAATCATTGTATACCAACATCCCCCACAAGGAGGGTCTGCTAGTCATTGAATCACTACTCGAAACTCGACCTAGACCTACCCTTATACCCACGGAATTCATCCTGGACCTCCTCCACATCGCCCTAGAAAACAACTATTTCCTATATCGCGACACCTTCTACCTCCAAGTCAAGGGCGTCTCCATGGGTGCGTGCTTCGCGCCTAACTTTGCCATTCTCTATGTTCACCATCTGGAGTAAACACTCATTCTCACTACTAATAATCCATTCATCGACCATATCACACTTTGGCGTCGATACACAGATGATATACTTCTACTCTGGAAGGGCTCCACCCTCAGCCTGAACCCCTTCATTGATTGGCTCAGCCACTCTCAAACTCACCTGAAATTCACTCACGAATCCAAATCAAATGACCTCCCCTTTCTGGACATCCTGATACATGCGGAAGACAATAAGATCGGTACATCCCTATACCGCAAAACCACCGAAAGAAACACCCTACTACAATATTCCAGTTACTATCCACGAGGTCTCAGAGATGGCCTCCCCTTTGGCCAATTCCTCAGAATTTGCAGGAACTGCAAATGGCGAAAAGACTACTTCAGAGAATCAGACATTCTTCTCCAAAAACTACTTGACAGAGGTTATCCCAAACGCCTTGTTACCAGAGCTCGGAAAAGAGCCTGGTACTGTCACCGTGAACATCTTCTCACACCACAAGCTAAAAAAAACCTTGACCAGGATCCTCTTTGTCTCTAAATTCAGCCCATGCAGCAACAGAGTCGACAAGATCATTAAACGCAACTAGCAGCTACTACAACCGTTTGAAACATTCAAAGAAGCTCCTCTTTTCTCATACTAACGTGGCAGTAATCTAGCTACACATCTGGTCCATGCCATCACATGGCCAACGGAAACACCAGGCAGACAGACTATTACGGCCGCCTGGGGCCTACCACCCACCATTGGTCATTACAAATGCCAAGCGTGTATCGTTTGCGATCTCACAACCAATATCAAGGACTTCACAACCAACAGCCACACCTACAAACTGAAAACCTTCACAAACTGCAGATCTCAAAATGTCATCTATGCGATCCGTTGTCCATGCGACATGATTTACATTGGACAAACAACACAAATGATCAAACAAAGAATAATTCAACACAAAAGCCGCATCAATTGCAAAGTCCTCACTGCCCCCCTGGTCGCACATTACATTCAAAAGAATCACTGCGAAACAGACATTTCCTGGCAAGTCATAGACCAACCCACACTCCCGATCAGGGGCGGGAATATGAAAGCACTACTCAATAAATGCGAATGCAAATGGATGACCATCTGCGACTCTGTCCACACAGGTCTGAACACCATAGATGAGTGGAACAGTACTATTGCCCTCTAAACCGCTCCTTCCTTTCCACATTTTGATATCTGAACTGGTTCATGTACTGATCCAAATTGTTTTGTTCATTTCTCCTTAATTTGTTCCTTTTTTCAAATACGGATTGTGATTACACCATATACAATGACTGCCACTACAACATATGCAGTCTCCTTTTTCCATTGTCATTTCACCCTGACTGAGTCGTGATTTCTGTACTGTTCTGTAAATAGATCTGAAGTCTCGTTTTTCATAAATGATTGTTCCTTCTATTATTGATTGTGACTATACTGTTCACAATGATTGCTACTGTCACATATGATATCTATACTGATCCATAATTTGAATACAATGATTGTCTCTCTAAATATTGATTGTGATTACACCATTCATAATGATTGCTACTGCCACTCATGCAGTCTAGTGGTTCCCCCTCCCCTTTTTCCGTTCCCCTTCCTGTTCCCATCCCCTCACATTCGCCTCCACCTATCACATGGCTTCAATTTGTCGCGTCATCAGCCTGCGATCACATGACCGGCATTCACGGGGTTTCACTTTTATCTACCGCCGTGCTCGTTCTGCGCATTCACTTGCCTTGGTTGCAGCGGGAAGTCGCTTACTTCAGTACTCCCTCACATTCTGATTCATTCAAGAACTACAAGTAAGTCCTGTCCCTAAGCTCACTACCTTGCCTGCCCAGGCATTCCTACCCCTTCCACACACCCATTTTTGTAACTTCCTTCCTTCCCCAGCTCTTCCCCCGCCGAGACCGACTCACGGTCATTCCTGGACGGATTTATTCATATACCGCCCCAGTGACTGGCTGACCCTCCGGATTACACCCGGCGCTCCTACACGCACTTCGGGCGTGCTCCCGCAGGTAATCACGGATCCTTCACCCTGCCCACGCTATCCTCTCCCAACGCCTCCTGGACCACTTTGGCCTCACCGCCCCCCGTATTAATGTTGACTGGCTTTTCTCTCCCTTTGCCTCCAGCCCCCATCGCTCGACACCTAATCACGGTGCCTCCAGCACAGATCGATCTCTCGCCCTCCACATTGATCGACGCCTCCACTTTTAAATTGGTTCCCACCGCTAATCGCGCACCGGCGCGGTTTCTCAGGTAATTTCTTTACCATCTACATGCTGTCTTTCCTGGGGCTTTCCCCTCTTTATCATGACTCCCGCCCTCCTCCCCTTTCTAGGACATCATCTCTGGAGTCCTTTTCCTGCCAAATTACCTTCCGCCTGATTGCGCGACTGGACCACTTCTAGGTAATCTACCCTGCCTCTTTCTCTTCGGCCCCGCCCTTACGCTTTCTTTTTTCCCCTTTCCCTTCATCATCCCTTCCCTGCGCTGAACCATCCACCACACCCCTCCTTTTCCTGTTCTCCCCCCCACCGCCTTGCCTCCCTCTTCCCCTACACTTACCCACTGCGGAGCGGTACGTGATACACCTACCCCCTTCCTCCTTCCTAAATGCCCCCTCCCTTTTTTGTCCCTAATGTACAGCACCGCCTTAAACCTACAACCCGGTCCTGAAGATGATCCTGAGTTAGAGGATCGAAACGTCGTCGACCACTCAGCGCAAACAATAGCGCATTATATGTTGTGGTTCCCTCCAATGATTGCCTTAAATTTTAAATTTAAATACTACCGGAACCACCAAGATTCACTGTATATATCAAGTCACCAATTTCACTCTGCGCCTTTTCCGCTGAATGCACTTTGTCACTTGCGTCGCCACTTGTTCACTCACTTACACAACTAGCACCTAGGTCAATTTTGGGTTGTCTCTATGCAATTTCATGCCTACAGTGCTGTTACAACTGTACTCAATTTTGTTTCAAATATATGATGCCTAGTGCACCTTCCAATCAAAACAAATGTTTGTTCCCAAGAGTCTCTCTACTTCCTTGCTGCAATGTATTTCACATGCCTGCGTAACTGCCTTATTTGAATCACACCAGTTGAGATGTTGTCTTTTCTAGCGTACCTACCCACTTCTCAACGTGGTATATGGGTTTACTCCTGTCGCTTCATTACTTTATCGATTACAGCAGGTCTTGCAGACAGCGCATGCGCGCTGATGCTTAACCTAAAAAGGCCACTTTCCTACACAGGCCAGCTATACTGGCAGAAGCAAGGAACTGCTATGGCATGTGCTTCGACCCCAACTATGCAAATGTTTTCGTGGGCTGGTGGGAGAAGCACGTGGCCAGGTCAGAAGATTTGGGTTACCAGTCTTGCCCTATGGGAATGTTATATCGACGGCTTGCTCATTGTATGGAAGGGTAAGCATTGATCAGCAAAGGAATACATAGCCTTTCTTAATTGCAATTCCCTTAACCTTAATTTTACGAGTCACATCAGCAACATAAGTGTATCATTTTTAGCCCTCACAGTATTTGTCTGAGATAATCAGCTACAAACTTCACTGTATCGAAAGCCCACGGCAGGGAATTTCCTGCTTTCATGCAAAGAAAACATTAACCATGTAGTCTTAAAAACAGTATACCATACAGGGAGCTAACGCACATTAAGCGCAACTGCTCAACTGAAACAGAATTACCTAATAGCACAAGCTGAGACACTGGAGAGGTTCAGAGTCAGGGGATAAGCCAAAAAAAAGTACAAAAGCAGGTGTGACACCAACTTCTAGCAGATAGAAGGCAGGATATTAAGGAAGGCAGCCAGGATAGGATTATCAATAGTTTCTCCATCGGTTCATCACAGATTTATAATATCCTAAAAAGGAACTGGCAGTCATTTCAAGCAAACAATGTGATGAAGGGAAAATCAGAACAACTACTAATGACATATAAGAGGTCGGCCTCATTGAGAGATTATCTGGTACACAGTCACTTTACTAACAAAGACTATCAGAAGAAGAGCAATGTGTTTTTTTTCCTTGCACTAGATGCAAGGCCTGCAAATTCAACAGTAAGGTCAAAGAATATGAGATTCCGGGGTCGAAGAGAAAGAGCAAAATTACCAAACTGTTGAATTGTAAAACTCAGAATTTACAATATATACTGTTTCATATGCCCATGTGATACGGAATATATTGGGAGCACTACGCATCCTGCAAAGAAGCGTGTGTTTGAGCACTAGCTTGCTATAGAGACTCAACATACCCTGTTGCAAGACATTTTGAACTGATTAATAAGTTACTTACCTTCAGTAATGCCATATCTGGTAGGGACTATATCTTGCTGCAGACTGGGCCGGAGGATTTTTTCATGAGAAGTACCACTGCACGCCAGCAGGTGGTGTTGATCGGCTCTACATGCGTTGTCATCCACGCCGGAAGTGACATCTACGGCACCTATATAGGCGCCACCTCAGTGCTCTGACGTTAGTTACTTATCACGACTTTCCATGCCAGGAGAGCGGAGCCATGAAGAACACTGATACTGGTGTGGATAAACTAGGTCCCTGAAAGGGATTAGCCCTGACTCTAGAAATCTGTCTGCAGAATGGGGAGGATGAGTGTGTCGTAAAGCACAGGACCAGATAATGCGTTACCAAAGGTAAGCAGCTTTTTCATCTGACAGAGACTTCTAGCCACTGATTCCTTGTTTTTAGATACCCAAAGCAATACCATCCCTGGGGGTGGGTCTGCTGACCAGTTTCACACAAGGTAGTGCTGCAGATCCAAACGGACAAAGTGCCCCTCCCTACGGACCTGATTATTCAGACATTATTTGTAGGAGAGTAGGATCTGCTTCACATGGGTACCCCAACTTTTTGCTGGTGTTTCACTGTGTTTTTTTACCTTAGTCTGGCTGTGGCCCTACTAATCAGGACCCCAGCCTAGCTGCTCCCTCTCTAAAATGGTTTCCATGTACATTAGGTACATCTCTAATTGGATTCTGGAGTGCCTTATGAGTCCCTAGTATATGGTATACTATGTACCCAGGGAAATAGGTACCTTAGAGGCCTACCAGGGGCTGAAGCCTGTATTATGCCACCCCTGGGAAGCACTCCAAAATGACACGACAGGTCTGTTACTGGAGCCTGGGTAAGGTGGTGCATGCACCCCTTACTGTGGTATAGGCTACCTATATCACTACCATTGCACACACATATAAAACCTATAAGTCACTCCTATGGCAGGCCTTAACAATCCAGAAGGCAGAGTGCTTGGTTTTTATTTGAGAGGGTGCCCCTGCATGAGCAGAGCCCCTCTGCAGCGTTCGGAGTACCTCCTCTGATGCTGTTTGTGGTGCTGCCTGACCATATACTTTTAAGTGTATTATAACCTCACGGTAAATGCTAACTTTGGACTGGTTGCACGGAAACATGTCGTGTTTGGTGTCAAACACTTTGGAATACTACCCCCCCCCACAGCAGTCCTGGTGGCAGGGGTAGCATTCCACCATTCGAGAGGGAGAGAAATGTTCATGCTGGTCTGCCCGGTAAAGACTTTCTAAAGCCCTGGCATCACAAAATGGATGCCACTGCCACAGACACTGGTCTGGCCTCCTGCTGCTGACCGAAACTCCGACAGGTGAGGCCTGGACAATAGGTTTCCTGTCCCAGGAAGATGTAACCACCTCCCCAGACAGGCAGATGTGTATTGGGGCTGGGCGGGAGCACTCTCTAGTGCTTTGAAGTCCTGCACTGGGGGCACACTTGGTGTCCCTGTGCATAGTCCAGTTCTAACCGGTTGCAGGGGCTACCTGCCCCTGCTCTGGCGCGAAACTGGACAAAGGAAATGGGTGTAACCACCCCTCTTTCCAAACCCTCCCATAGGTGGGTCCCAAGAGTATGTCCAACCCCCTATCTTAGTATAAGTATGGGATCCCAGTTCTTGAGACTGTAGATCACCCTGGACAAAACTCTGCAACACATATCCTGGACCTTCGACTTTCTATTTCGACTAGAAGACGGAAGAAATCTCCCTTGGGGTCAAGGAGTGCTTGGCAGGCACCAAAGAAGCAACTGTCCGGTCTGCAACTCTGAAGCTCCTGCCAGACGCCGAGGTCTTTGCATCACCAGAGGTGGATTTCCAGACTTCCCCGAGGCTACCCTGAGTCCACAGCAAAGCTGAGGCCCGTGGCTATCGTGGGTGACGTGGAACCGTGACCCCTGGACACTGTGATCTTTTGCCGGTCCATAATCTTCCTGGTCTTCCTCGAAGTTGTGCTTTGGGCTCTGAGTAGCCCCAGCCTTGGGCACCTACAGCACCGAAGATCTCTTGCCTCCACTCCACGAGTGACCCGTGGGCCAGTTTCCAGTGCGACTGCTCGAGGCACCTTCGCGATCGCTAGCCCGTTGGCTAGTGGGTCTCCACGAAGGCAACTCCTCTTCTGATTGGGCTTTCCTGGTTGCTCCAGACGTGCCCTGACTTACCCTCGCTGGGTGAGTCCCCCAGACCTTGCTGGTCTGCACCGACGTCCTTCTTCTATTTCCACTTGACTTGCCGTTGCCAAGGCTTGTTGGGTCCATTCTGGTCGCCGACACCGCAGCACTCAACAGACTTCGTGGGACAGCTCGAATCCAGCTCCTGGTCATCGTCGACGCCTCTTGGACCTCGTGGCTGAAGAGTCAAGACACCCGTCAACTCACCTGAAACACCCGACATCTGTGAGCATTGGACTATCGTGCCCCTGGTCACTGATAAGTGACCCAGACTCTGTCCCCTCTGCTTTCAGGTTCCTTCCATCCTCAATCCAGGCTTGGATCTCTTCGGACACTTCTCCTCTTCACGGCAGCAGCACTTCTTTGCCAGCTTCCATTGAAAACGGCGCCGCGACCTGACACCATAAGACACCTATGCACCCGGCTTCCCTGGGTGAGGTAACTCGAGTACTCCAGTGCTCCCGTGGGTGTTGGCCCTAGACACCTCTAAGTCCAATAGGGTTTGCTTGTAGTCATCCTCTAAGTGTCCTTAACTTGTAATTTTCCAAACGTGACTTTTCCCATAGAAGTCAACGGCGATTCGCGCCTGTGTTCTAACACTGCACGCGTCCCCCGTGGGTCCCCTACGTCACTACCTTGGGTGGTTCCTTGGGACCTAACGCTTCTAAAGGCTCTAGGCCTTGTGTCTAGTTCAGTCGTGGTTCTTATATCACTTTATTGGTATATGGTTTGGTACGCCCCTAGGGCCCAAACGTGTATTTGTGCTTTTACTGTTGAATACTGACTTGTAACTTAAGTACTTCGAACTCCAGCCTCATAAAGAGACTAGAGGGGTGTGTTTTATCTTAAATACATATATTTTTAATAGATACCTGGTGTGGTTGTCCTTTCATTTGGTCATTCAAGAGATTATAGACTGGTAAAACAAGCTGCTTTACATTCCTTCAAGACTTAGCCTGAAGGCTGCTCTCCATAGCTATCACTAGGATAGCTTTCAATAAAGGTTGTCTTTAACCTATCACCATAAGGGGTTGTTTGGACTGGTACAGGGAGCCCACTTTAATTAGTGGCCAGCATATCCCAGTCCAACTTCTCACAGTATTGTTTGGCGACAGTGTGCAAGTAAGGCCACGTTGCTGCATGGCAGATGTCCTGAACTGGAACTCCATGTGCTAGCGCAATGGTCTAAGCTTTAGCTCTGGCAGAATGAGCTAGCAAGCCTTCAGGAGGTTGCTTCTTGGCCAATGCATAGAAGATTTTGATGCAGGGCATGAACTGGCAAGAGATGGTTCGCTTCTGCACTGCCCAGCCTTTCTTCGTACCAACATACCCCAAGAAAAGTTGGTTGACTACCTGGAATTCATGCATCGGTCAAGGTAGAATGACAATGCTCTGTTAGGGTCCAGATGGTTGAATCACTCCTATTCTTTAGAGGAATGGGCAGGTGCATAGAAGGTAGGCAGGGTGATAGAATGCCCTTTATGAAATGGGGAGACCACTTTTGGCAGAAAGGAGGCCCTTGTGTGAAGCACCACTTTGTCAGGACAGACTGAGAAGTATGGCGGCTTAGATGACAAGACCCGCGGCTCACTAACTCTACGGGAAGATGTAATTGCCCCCAGGAAGACTGTTTTTAGTGTGAGAAGCATGAGGGGACAGTTGTGGAGAGGAACGAAACGAAAGGAGCACACATAAAAAAAATGAAAACTAAATTAAGGTCCTACTGAGGCATAATGAATGGCGAAGGCAGAGAGGCACTGGAGAAAAAATTACTGCCCCTTATTCAAAACCCTCTACCTTACATCACTTGCCGAATACAAGACTGCAATCCTCGCCGCTAAAACCTCCTATTTTTCATTAAAAATAATGTCAGCTGAGAATAAACCCAGGGAAATCTTCGGTATAGTGAATGACCTGGCCTATTCCGACAGAGTTTCACCCCAAATCTCCCCATCCCAGCCTCTATGCAACCAAATTAACACTTATTTTCTTGACAAGATCGCTACCATCAAGGCCAACATCCCCCCCCCCTCGTCTACCTTTGTTGATCCCTTCCCCCCTACTGTCCAAAATCATCTTACCTCCATCCCTCCCCTCACTGAGGAGGTATTTCTGGAGATACTCTCCAAAGTCAAGTCTGGTTCCCCGGCAGACATCTGTCCGGCGCGAATCCTGCAACAAATTTACTCCTCCTGCCCTGAACCCCCCATCACTTTCCTCAATAGTTCTCTAGCGCAGGGAGTAGTGACCCCCGCGCTCAAATCAGCTACCATAGTGCCCATCTTAAAGAAGCCTGGCGCTGACCCGTCCATCTCAGCCAATTATCGCCCCATTTCCCTGCTGCCCTATCTGGGCAAGGTGCTGGAGCGCCATGTCACCGCGGTATTCAGCGCCCACGTAGAGGCCAATGGGGGACTGGCCTCCCGCCAGGCTGGCTTCCGACCCAGGCACTCGACTGAATCAGTCGTGGTATCAGTCCTTGACAACCTCAGGAAGGGTATGGATCATAACAAACACCAGGCGCTGGTAGTCCTCGATCTCTCCGCCGCATTTGACACGGTGGACCATACCATCTTACTGTCCCGTGTCAAGGCGGCTGGAATTGAGGGATCAGCCCTGGTGTGGCTTTCCTCCTTCCTGAGGGACCGTACCCAGGCGGTCCGGCTGGGAGACTTCACTACCACCCCACTTCCCGTCACTTGTGGTGTTCCGCAGGGTTCCTCTCTGTCTCCTTTACTATTCAATCTCTATATCTCTTCCCTCATCTTCGCTCTCCAGCAGCTGGAGGTTACCGTGTACAATTACGCGGATGACCTCCAGCTCATCTTTGACTTATCCTCTTCTCCCTTCTCTGTCTCTAGCTTCCAGTCTACCATGACATTCATCAGGGACTGGATGAACCACAACCATCTCAAGTTGAACCCGGATAAAACCGAGTTGGTTCTCACCGGGGGTTCTTCCAGTCCCTGGAATTCTCTCTTCTGGCCCTCCTCTCTTGGTCCCGCCCCCATTCCTTCTACCACGGTCAAAACATTGGGGGTCAAAATGAACAATCAGCTCACCCTCCACTCTCAAATCAGCTCTGTAGTCTCTTCCTGCTTCCTCACCCTCCGAACTATCCGCACTGTCTCTCGCTTCTTTTCCCCCCAGGCACTCAAAATGATCATGGCCGCATTGGTAATATCCCGGCTGGATTACGCCAATGCCCTTTACAACGGCATACCAGCATACAGCCTGAGGAGGCTCCAGATGGTCCAAAACCAGGCTGCTCGGTTGGTCTTTGGTCTCCCACGTTACCACCACTCCACACCCCTTCTCAGGGAGCTCCATTGGCTCCCTGTCAAGGAACGCTCCCTTTTTAAAACCGCATGTACGGTTTTCCAGGCCCGCCAAGGCACTGCCCCCGCCTTTATTTCTTCATTAATAAAAGAATACGTTCCCACCAGAGAGCTTCGCTCTTCTTCCAAGTCCCTCCTTCAAATCCCACGCTTCAGACGTAAAAAGTGGGGAGGGACCAACTTCTCTACCTTGGCCCCCACTCTCTGGAACTCCCTCCCTGACCATCTCCGGGCGGCTACCCATTATGTGCCCTTCCGCAAGGAACTAAAAACGTTTCTGTTTAAACAGGCCTTCCCTGTTTAACCTCCCCCCCTTGCTCTCCCATAGGCTCCTACTTTGCCTCTGTTGCCAATACCCTCCACTAGCGCCAAGAAACCGTTCGGTGCACGCTGCGCTTTATAAATGTTTTAAATTAGAAATTAGAAATTAAATTAGAATTAAATTAGAAGGGGGAAAGAGGTGGACAAGACTCTTCAAAAACCTACGTACAATAGAGGATTTAAACAAAAAGGGTCAGTCATGCAGGTGCAAGAAGGGAGACAGAACAGAGAGAGATGCCTTAAGGGTGCCCAGAGCAGAGCTCTGCTGGGCAAAGAAAATAATAAAGAGCAAGATTTCGCAAAGGGGAGCAATGGCACTATGCCACAACTATTTTCCAGTGGCAGGCGCATACCGTCTTGGTGGAGGGCCGCATGCCCACCAAAATATAAATGTAAATCCAGTATTTGTAAAGCGCGAACAGCTACCTGAAGGAATCCTGGCGCTGGGGGCCGTCAGGAAGATTAAGCAAGCTATTGCCCAGAGTCACATGGTGCTGGGCTGATCTGACCTGCCGCCGGTGCCGGGGATCAAACCGTGAGCCCCGGATTCCAGCATCAGTCGCCCTGGCCGCGGCTCCACACCTCACATGACAGACTTTGGGAGAAAGGTAGAAAGCTGTCAACTGCCACCGCTAAATCTCCATGCAAGAAGGCGGAGAGAGGACAGGTTTGTGTGGACGGCCATCCCCTACTGCTGCAACAGAAGATCGTCCCGGAGGGACAGCTTGATCGGAGCATCGATTGCCATGCTTAGTAGCTCAGGATACTGATATCTCAATGCCCAGTCAGGAGCCACAAGGATGGCTAGGGTCCGGTCATTCCTGATCTTCTTGGGAACTCTGAACAAGAGTGGTATGGGCGGAAAGGAGGAGGCCAGAGCTCCACTCTAGATGAAAAAAGTGTTCAAGTGAGAGTCACCTTGGAAACTCCAATGCGCAAAACTGCTGACATTGCGCTTTCTTGATGAAGGCGAACAGACCCAAACAAGGCTCTCATTTCTGCTGAAAGAGACCTTGCTCCTCCCTTGGGTGGAGATGCCATTCATGATCTGCTAGGCATTGACGGCTGAGTTTGTCAGCCCTGGCATTCAGGGAACCTGTCAGGTGTTGAACCACTAAGGATATGCTCTGCTGGTCCAGCCATGTCGAGAGGTTCAGGGTCTCTTGACAAAGGGACCATGCCCACACCTCAGCCTGTTTGTTGCAGTACCACCTTGTGGTGGTGTTGTTTACCGTGAACACCTGCACTAGCCTTCCCATTATGGAGGTTAGCAAGGCTTTCATTGTCAGTCGAATTGCACAGAGCTCCAGCAGGTTGATGTGGAGTCTGGAAGGAGGGCTCACTCTAGGTTCTGGATTCCCCTAGAGACCAGAGTCCTCTGATCTTTATTTCTCCCGGATGGTTGGCCCGTCCCAGGAGAGACGCATCTGTCACTACTGTCAGCTCTGGCTGGGGAAGGGAGAGGAGTCTGCCGGTTCATAAGCCACCACTGCAGGCCCTTTGCAGTTCCCACTGAAATCTGGACTATTGCAGAGCTCTCATATGCCATCGGGCATGTGTCACAAGCAGGATGCAGGAGGCCATAAGTCCCAACAACCTCAGATCTGCGTCATCAAAATCCAGGATAGATGCTGAAACATTGATATCATAGCCTGAATATCCTGATCTCGATGCTTGGGAGGATAGGCCCAAAACTGCGCTGTATCCAGAAAAGCTAAGATTAAAGAGAGCGTCTGAGAGGGAAGCAAGTATGACTTCGGCACTATTGAACCCGAGCGAGTGCAGGAGTCTTGCTGTAGTCTGGAGGTGGAAGATGAGAACCTAGAGGGAGCCCTCCTTCCACAGCCAGTCATCAAGATAGGGGAAGAAGGGCAGCCCTAATCTCCGCAAATGAGTTGAAACCACTGTCATCACCTTGGTGAGAACTCGAGGAAACCGGGGCAGTTGCAAGCCCCTTCCTTAGCCAAGAATGGAGTGAAAGGCAGATTTGGGCGACGTGGGGGTGCCGAGAGGCCCAAGGACTTGACCTTAGCCCGCGAGTCCTTAAAGTGCTCCAGCACCAAATCTGTCTTGTCTCCGAAGAGACGGGTGCCATTGAAGAGAATGTCCAAAAGGGAAGCTTGAACATCCCCCAAAAAGCCAGTCGTCCTTAACCAGGCATGGCGCCTCAGGCCCACTGTCCATAAAACCGCTATGCCCAGTGAGTCGGTCGTGTCCAATCAATACCGAATTGTGAACTTTGCTGCTTCTCTCCTATCAGTAACAGCCTGGGAGAGGATTGGCCGTGCCTCCTTTAGGAGGTGTGGCAGCACTTGCACAACCATGTCCCACACCGTGTGGGAGAAATGGCCCAAAAAGGCATGCAGTGTTCATAGACTGCAATGCTAGGCTGGGAAGAAATAAACATGTTCATCCCTAAAGAGTCCAGCCTCTTGGATTCCCTGTGTGAGGAAGTGGTATGGACATGTGCCCTGAGAAGTTGAGGCGTGGAGCACCAAGCTCTCCGGGGCAGGGTGTTGGGTGAGGAAGTTTGGGTCCCCAGGTGCAGAGTGGTGGCGGCGGGTGATCGTACTATTCACCGAAGCCTGTGCGTTGGGTTTGAATCAGGTCAGCAACAGCGAGGGCATTACTAAATGGGAGTAAGTGTTCTGACAAGGAGACTCTCGGTTGTAGCACATCCGTCAAGATGTTGGTCTTGACTGTCACCACGGGCAACTGAAGGTCATGGACCTCAACCGCCCACAATTGCATATGAGGCTCCCTCCTCCGTAGCCATGGTAGGGAGAGAAAGGATGCCAGTATCTGGAGAAGTATCCAGTTCACTGGCGTCACCCAGTTCCTCACACCAGTCCATTTTAGGGTTCTCTTCAGGGTCCAGCGACCCCTTCAATTCCTCACTGAGTCCTAGCCCATCGGAATAGGGCTCAGGCTCCGATCTAGGAAGCAAAGGTCCTGCCAGCATCAGAGTCAGCATCAGCATCTGGCTATGTGTTGGATACAGCAGACCATCAATCCCCGGAGTCTCAGAATTAAGCTCACTAAAATCCAGGACAAAGGCTGAATATTGGGATCCTAGCCTGAATGACCTGGATTCTCCTTTCCAGGGGGAAAGCATGAAACCAAACTGTGTCCAGAATAGCTCTGCTGAAGGGTAGCATCTGAGAAGGAATAAGGTGGACTTCGGCACGTTGATAGCGAACCCCAAAGATGACAAGAGGTTCACCGTAGTCTAGAGGGGGTTGACAACTGCCTGGGGAGAGCCCGCTATTAATTGCCAGCTATCAAGGTAGGGGAAGAATGGAACACCTGACCTCCGAAGTGTGCTGCGACTACCGCCATCATTTTAGGGGCACTTGTCAGACCAAAGGGGAGTACAGCGAACTGAAAATGCTCCTGTCCAACTGTGAACTGCAGGTAGTGATGATGGGGGAGCAGGACGGGTATGTGGAAATCGTCCTCCTGCAGATCCAGTGCCACCATCTAGTCTCATGGGTCAGACAAAATATTGACCAGGGAGAACATCTTGAATGTGTCCTTCTGGAGGAAGGCATTGCTAGGGCGCAAATCTAAAATAGGGCGGCGGACTTCGTCCTTCTATGGCATCAGAAAGTAACAAGAATAACAACCACAACGAACTTCTGGTGCAGGGACCCTCTCAATAGCCCTGTTGGTCAAAAGAGCTTGGCCTTCCTGTCATAAGACAGACAGCTGGGCCGCCATCACTCATTCTGGGGATGGGGGAAGGCACAGCTGAGCGGTTATGATGGGTAAGGTGTATCCCTTCTGGACAATTTGCGATCCCACTAGTCCGACGTTATGGCTTGCCAGCCTGTAGAGAATAGTTGGATCCTGCCTCCAACTGGGTAACTGCTTCACTGAGGGCACGCTAAAAAGGTTTGTCTGGAGGGGCCACACGGGGATAGTAGACTGACTGGTGGTGCAGCCCCTGGCTTCAGGGTCAGTGGTTGCTACGGCCTCGGCTGTGAAACTGCTGGCCGCTAGCAAAGGTTTAAGGGCCTGTCGGTGTGGGTATCTTTGCTGAAACCGTGAAAAAAACAATGGGGCTGATGCGACTGGGCAGATAAGCTTCAAGAGTTGCTGTGGCCATGTTCTCTTTAAAGTGCTCCAGAACAGAATTTGCCTTGTCTCCAAAAAGGTGAGTCCTGTTATAGGGTATGCCAATATGTGATGACTGAATAACGCTCAACAAGCCTGTTGACTGCAACCAGGCGTGGCGACGAATGGCAACACTAGTGCTAGTGGCTTGCACAATGGAATTCGTGGTATTTCGACTACAACAAATTGTGAATTTAGCAGCATCACGACCATCCTGTATGGCCTGGGTTAGGATAGGGCGAAGGTCTTCCGGAACACTGGAACACCTGGGAGGACTTGAGCAACCAAATTACAGAGAGTGTGGGAACAGCGGCCCAACAGGCAACATTGAAAGATCAAAGTAGTGGAAAAATAATACCCTAGTTCCAAAGATCCCCATTCCCTTGTATTCCCTATTCAGGGGAGTAGTCAGAAAGGTATTTGGGTTCATCCCACTGGTGGAAGGAATCCTGCCTCGCCAAGCTCTCAAGAAAGGGGTGCTGAGACAAAAAAGCAGGGTCACCAAGGGCAGGTTGGTAATGCCTTGGAATTTGATGATTGACTCGGGGGGTTAGCACTTTCTTCAGGGGCAGAACCTGGGACTGAGACAAGGCCAGAATCAGGCAGGGTGTAGAGACCACTGGCATCTCTGAGATGATCACACTAGTTTTTCTCGTGGTAAGGTGGACCTACATCGTAGTCATTATCGGAATTCAGCCCTAAAAATAAATGCAGCATATGATAACTGCCTTGTGGAGGTGAGATGCTATGCGAGTCAAGGTTGTGGTTCAGCAGAAATAAAACACGGCCTTGGTCGCGGTCACAGAGGCACCGGCTTGGAGTTGGAAAGCAAAATGCACACTTCGTCCTTTGGTGTTGAAGAATCCTGCATCGGCTTCCACGCTCCGGGGGTAGCTCATGGAGCTAGAAGCGCAGTCAGTGCAGGTGCTGGGAGAGGCCCAGTGAAGGGTTTGGAGGGTCTAACTAGCACCGAGCACAAACCTGCCGTCGGGATCCCAGATCGAGGGCCTCCAAAGTGCTCCCTTCTCTGCCATCTATGGACTAAGGCTTCTGATATTTGTTGAAAAACAATACTGGGCAGATTAATGGTACCATCAGTCATGCCCAATAAAGAGTTCTCTCTCTCAGAGAATGGCAAACCCTTCTCTTTCTTTTCACCTGGAAGTAAATTACAGTTTGGAGTCAAAACTAACCACATTTGGAGATCATATCTGCCGACTATGGCCAGAGAGTCTGCCTTTTCATTGCATGGTTCTGCTTGAGTGACACTTCCCAAAGAAATCCATTTTGAGAACGTTGTAGTCTGGTGCAAATGTGCACGGAAAGAGAGATTATGAGTGGTGATGCCTAATTTGTACTACAACTGAACCTGATTTCAGATGTCTGGTAAAGCATGCTGGTATGTTGTCTGGGGCTCTACTCTTTTTTTATTGAGCTTGGAGACCAAGGCTGGAACTGAAGTAGCTGTCAACATAGTTTAAACGTCCTCCTTTGAGATATGATCAATGATGGGGATCGCTGTTAACGATTTTATGGATGTCTTCTTAATATCTTAGTCGAAACCACCAATTTCAGTGACCGGCAGCAGCAAATCAAAACTCTCTGATGCCCTCTCTAACAAGGAGTGGAAACAGGCAATATCATCTGAAAGGGAGCCTGAGTGAGGCATGTTGGGTGCACTAGCCATGTGGGCTGCATAGTCATCCCATTCACCCAATTCAGTCTGCAGCCACTTGAGAAATTCCGCTTCATCTTCCTAGTCATCATCTGAGGAGTCTGTTTGCACCTGCAGAACTTGTCTTTGTAGTGGTATTGGTTGTGGTGATGATGGTGGATTTGGGAGGACAGCAGGAAGGTGTGATGATTCTGGTTGAGTCAGAGGTGGCTGATTTTGAGATGGACAGTCCAGATGAGTCAGATTCTGAGGAAACCCGGAATATTCGTTTTGCATCATTCAATGAAGATCAAGTCTACAGAGACCTTCATCAGAGGTGGATCTTAGTAGGATTGGTCTTCATACAACTTATAATGCCTGCCATAATGTGGGTGATTGTACCCCAATGGAAATATTTCTCTTCAGACTATCCAGGCCTGCACTTTTCATGTTGGTCATGTCCATACTGACTATCCTTCTCATCCTCTTCCTGGCATTTCTTTGTGCAGGACTGGTGGCTGTTCCAAAGGGCCCTTCATCTTGGGAATCACAATGATCTTGGCAGGTAAATGTGATGGAATTTTACTCCGTGATATATACCCCGAAAATAAGAACTTTCTAGGAGGAACCAAAGGGAAATAAATAAATTATCTTTTTGGTGGAATAATAGATTGAGGGGCCAACACTGGTGGCTGTGCAGTCAATTGCATTGCTGCTTGTAGGTCTGTCGGTGTTGTCATTGACTGTGGATATTGTGTCACTGGTGATAAAGCAGATTCCGATGAGGTACTGATAGCAGAAGATGCCAATAAAGAGGCCTCTGACAGTGGCTTCTCAGCGGTAGACTGCTGACAGCTGGGCCCATCATTAAGAGATTTGTGACCAGGAGCACTGTAGATGCCTTGATGGTTTTGAAGTGTGTTTGGTCTTGAAATGCAAGACACAGGATGACTTTAATGGCCTACCTATATTCCTGTGAGACTTTCTAGTGCCCTCAAGGGGCAGGGGCAAAGGTGGGAGGGCATTTCCTGAGGTAGATTTCTCTCACAGGAAGTTCAGCAAAGTGCTTTTTCTCATTCTAATTGGTGTCTACGCTCCCATTTACCTTAAAAGGAGGCACTACGAGCTCATTCTTCTTCAAAAAGCTGGTCACTAGCCTTTTTTCTGAAGCCATTTGAGTAAATAGCCTTATTGGTCATTCAAGGTCTTTAATGACATGTTATGGAATATTTTGCAGTCCCTGGTTTTATGTGGTAGGTGAAGGCAGTTAATGAGTACGAATGTAGATCATTCAAAAACTGACCTCTTGTTCCCACAAAAGGTATTTTAGGTGATTCACCCATTCCCTGGTAAGGAAAAAACATCTTCTTTCATTCATACGGCGTAAACTCCAAAAGCACAGATGAATTAATACCCATCAAATTGGTAATCCAGTGGAAATAACTGGTAAAAATGGTGAGAGAACAGTCTTAGACCAGAGTCCTGAGAGGGACTCCCTTCCGCACAATGTGTAGTAGAAATCAAAGTGTGGCTATAACCTCTGTGGGGAGTGGATTTCAGTGCACTCACACCTCACTGGATAAAGTTTGGGTCTTCTCAAATAAAGTTGACTGTGCTACTGGAAGGAGAGTCCTTTATTGTTGATTAATAAAAATCATTACAAACAAGAAGTATATAAAAGACATTAAATTGTGCATGTACACAACAAAACATTGTAAAGTGTAAAATAATATCAAAGATGCATTATATTTCAATACAGTAATCACACCATATTTTAGTAGCATTTTGAAGATTTGTTTCCTACAATTCCTAATTTAAAGTGCCATTGCTTAAGTGTCGGTATATGTAAACATTACAAAAGTGCCAACCCTGTGCTACTTAATTGGTATTGCTTATGCTGTTTTACAATGTAACTATTTAGTACTGTGGATGAAGGTTGCACTGAGAGTCCCAGTTTGGTGATGGGGAACGATTCAAGCAAGTTTTCTTCTGTTTGTGACAAGAGTTTTGCATTATGGCTAATTCCTATACAGGGACAGAAGAAAAACAAAGGAAACATATTCATTGTGTTATAGAGGCTGAAGTTGGGTCTGGAATAACATCCAGGGGAGGAAAAATCCTGAAATTCAAAGTTAATTATGGGCACTCGGTCATGGGGTAGAAAATCTGAGCTACAGTGGCTTCTCTTCTATCTGTCTTGTAGTTAGACATTTGGCCAGTCTGAGTTTCTTGCCTCCCCAGATATAATGATTGATAACATCCAGCAGTTTTTTTTGGTGTTTGTGGCCGTGGTTGGAGAGGGAGAGTCTAAAGGAGGAAGATAATTTTAGGGAGTATGCTCATTTTTACTGCTGTATTCCATCCCAGTCAAGAAAGCCCTGCATTATGCCAAGATTGGGTATCCTTTCGAATGGTACCGAGGTGAACTGAGTAATTTGTAAGGTGGCAGACATGGAGGTAGTCAATTGTATCCCCAAATAGTTAATAACTTTGGGGCCGTTACGAATGAGAATTGCCTCTGTATTGCAATCGAGTTGGCCACTTAGGGTATTTAAATTTATATTAGGGATCTTCATAGTTTCAAGCTATAGCCAGAGGCCTCCCTGAATTTTTCTATTTCGGTAATCAATGGAGTATAGAGGTGATTGGGTCCATCCAGGTTGTGCCCTTTCCATACCCCTAAATATTTGGGTTATTCCTTACCATCTCCGCCATTGGTTCCGCAGAGAATGAAAATAATAAGACTGACATAGGCCAACCCTGTCTTGTACACCTTTAGATAGGTATTCATTAAGCGTGCTTGCCATCGACTGACACTCTGGTGCTTGGGCTCCTCTAAATATCAAGGCCACAGGGTTTCTATCAAGTATGGCTAAGTGACCCTATCAAATGCCTTCTTATCGTCCATGGATAGAAGCAGGTCTTTATTCCTAGCACTTTTGATATATATTTTTTTAAACTTTATTTATCAATTTTTAAAGTATACCATAGACATACAGAGGAGTATGTTCAAATGAGAAGTGATATAGTGCGCTGTTACATTTTGTACATAACAAACATAGAACTAGACACAACAATTAATATCATGTTAGCTTAACATTCTGTCTCATATTGACACAGTAAGAATGGTCCGAGGCCAATGCATCCCTAAGACTCTTAAGAAAAATATGGGCAGTGTCCCCAGCCTCCAGTAAGGGTAGCTCATGGTGGTTAAGCGAAGTCTGGCGAGTCGAATGTTAGTAGGTAATTTCTCAGCGGCTGCCATATATCTTTCGAGCATGAGGTGGATGGTTGAAGGGTTGCATACAATTCACAATTAGTATCACAGTATATTAGACTTTTTGCCCATGCTGCTATTTTAGGTATATTTTTGCTCCCCCAATGAATGGCTACCACCCTCTTGGCCAGAAGTGGTGCAATGGCGATATATCGACGGATAGATTTGGGGATGTTGTGCACATAGCCTAGCAGTGCTAGTAAGGGGGAGGGTTCACGCGCTATATGGATCATCATAGCAAGTTTGAGAATACTTCCCTTCAGTATGGTGCCACAGTATTACATGTCCACACCATATGGGCAAAGTCAGCGGCCGCTGTGTGGCATTTCCGGCATTCTGATGTATGGGCGGAGATGATACGGGCCAATGCTGCGGGTGTGACATATGCTCTGCGCAAACATTTGTACTGTATTGGTTTATGACGATGATTAAGGGAGATGAGGGGAGTCTACATATAACATGCAGTCCAGACTTCATCTGTCAGGGGATGCCCCAAATCTGTCTACCATGCAGCCCTGAGTTTGGAGTCTCAGGTTGGTAGTAGGCCCAGAAAGGGGTGATATAGTTTGGAGATGAGCCTGTCTCCTTCCGTGTCAGTGTTCACTAATGTCAGCGGCAGGAACTAGGCAGAGGCCAAGGAGTAAGATAGAAATCTGTGCCCTTAGTGTGCTCTGAAGCCGTCAGAGCACAAAAAGGTCCATGAGGTGGTGTCTTTTAATTGCGCGTCTTCGATACATATGCCCGGCTGAAAAAATGTCCTAGAATGAGTGTATAGCATGTGTAATCAGTGTGCGCTGGACCTAAAGTTCCCTGGTAATGGTTAGCCAGGGGTTGTCGGCCAGTATAGCCTTTATCCACCCAACATCTGAGTTAGCAATCTCCAAGCCCAGCAGGTTGTATACAGTGTTTATATATCATCTGGAACTAATGTGAGACCCGCCGCTAGTAGCGCTCTCAGTGACGTAGGAGCAGCGATGTCCGCCTCAGGTTTTGAATATGGTATGCAGGCATCTGCATGGTACCAGTGCCAAGCAAATTGACACTGTGCCACTGGGTAGTATAAGTGTAAATGAGGGACTCCAAAGCCTCCGCGTTCATATGGAAGCACAAGAGAGTCTCAGCCAATTCAAGGCTGTCTGCCCAACAAGCCACGTCAGTATACTCCACAAAAGTGGCAAAGAGAGAATCAATGAGTGGTATTGGGTTGTTCTGAAGTAGATATAAAAAACTGAGGAGCACCACCATTTTGATAATGGCAATGCGTCCTGCCATGGACAGTGGGAGGAAAATCCAAAGCTCAACCTGGGAGGTCAGCCTATCAACCGCTGGACCATAATTTAAACAAATGACTTGTTCCTTATCTTATTGTATATGGATGCCCAGATATCAAATGGAGCTGTCGCACCACGCTAAAGGGAAGTTGCAGTGTGCCAGAGTAGTCGCGTTTGTCTGCAAAAATAGATCTGACCTATTCCAGTTAATATGGAGGCCCAATAAGGCTAATTCCCAAAGTATCGGGGCTAAGTCGTCAACAGGGTGCCGTACAAAAAGCAATATGTCGTTGGCATAGAGTGAAACATGAAGTGGGCCTGGTTTGAATTGCAAAACCCTATGTAGATGTTTATCCTGGAGGTGGCGCAACAATGGGTCCATTGCTAAAATGAAAAGTAACAGTGAGAGTGGACAGCCCTGTAGTGTCCCCCAAGTGATTGCGAATGGGGCCAATAGTGTGCAGCTAACCCTAATCCGGGCTGTCAGCACTGAGTAAAGGCGCGCTATCAGGGATGAGAAGGTACACAGAAAGCCCATTTTACTAAGTGTGGCATGTAGGACCAGCCATTCCAGTGAATTAAAGGCTTTCTCTGCGTTCAATAGGACGGCTACTGCAAGTACCGTAGGGGATATTATATTAAGGTCAGCAAAGGAGGTTGAGCAATGCAGGACGAAGCCCGACTGGGCTGGAGAGATAATCTGGTCCATTAGGGGGTGAGGCAGGTTGATGGTAGCTTGGCTAAAATTTTGTCATCAAAATTCAATAGAGATAGTGGCAGATAGGAACCACAATTTTGAGGGTCTTTACCCAGTTTCAGAAGTAGTGTAATCACCGCTTATGGTACTGTAGCCCAGAGGACCTCTGTTTCCAAAGCTTCCGAGAAGATAACAAGGAGGTTTGGCCTAAGATGTACTGGTACGCTATGTAAAAAGCGCCAGTGTGTCCAACAAGTCCAGGTGCTTTGGAGCCGTCCATGGAGTCAATCGCTAGAACGATCTCCTTGGTTGTGAAAGGCTCACTAAGAAACTGTTGGTGTGCAGTAGTAAGCCAGACCTTGGCAACCTTGCTCACATAAGCTGCCCGTTCAGTACTGTCGTCGCCAAGTCCACTGGTGTACAGACTGGTGTAGTAATTAAGTCTGTATATCCAATGTGTCTGTGATGTGGGTGCCGTCTGCCCGGTGTAACTCTGAAACATAAGATGATCACCTAGGTGGTCTTAAGACCCGAGCCAGTGTGCACCCTGGTCTTTCCCCTTCCCCATAGCAATGGGCCCTGGAATACTTTCCCAAATAGTGGGCCGCACATTCCCCAATTTCTCTGAACTCTGTCAACAAACAGCACACCTGTGCAGGTGGGCCTCAGGGGTACGCCAAGCACTGGCGTGGTCCAACTCAGTCAGATCTGCCTCAATAAGAGTCAGAGTCCATGTATATATCGCGCAGCACCCTAACATGTTTAGATATACATATGTTCTTGTTGTATGCCTTAAAGGCCTCCCAGAGGGTGGCCTGTGAGGGAACAGACTCTTTGTTAAGTTCAAAATACTCAATGATGGCTGAATGGAGCTCTGTACGAAATTCATTATGGAGTGCCTTATTGTGGAATCGCCAATGTCGTTCAAGGCTGCTCTCAATAGGAATGCGTAGTTTCTTCTCAACGGTGGATTGATCAGAAAGTGTCCATGGGCGATGCGTGATTGAGCAGAGCCATGGTGTAAGTGTGGCTGATGTGAACCAATAATCCATTCTTGTCCAGGTATCGTGGGGGCGCATAATAGACTGTGTATGCAGGGGAATCAGAGTGTAGCAAGCACCAGGCGTTCCAAAGTGTGTTGGCATCACATATGTCCCGTAGATAGGTAGCGAGCGGGACTTACCCACAAGGTTCCATGAGGTAGTGTCTAAGACTGGATCGAGGAGCATATTAAAGTCACCACCCATTACAATGTGACCTGCATCAATATGATCCCTCAGGGCCTGTAGCGTGTGAAAGAAGTCTGAGTTGTCAACAATCGGAGCATAGACATTGACAAACTATATTCGGTGCCCAGCTAAGTGGCCTGCCACCAGAAGATATCGGCCTTCCTCATCAGAATGGGTGGCATAGGGTTGGAAAGGTATGCGGTTATGTATCAGCGTAGACACTCCCGGGAATATGTACTGTAACTAGAGAAGAATAGGTGCGGACCCAGTGCGTTTGCCAACGTGTGTGAGGGACTGGGAGGCAAACGAGTCTCTTGAAGGAAGGCTATATCTACGTTGTGCAGCTGTAAATACTGCAGCACTTGTTTGCCCTTATGTGGGATGTTAAGGCCATGGATATTCCAAGATATGAACGTGTTGTCTGTGAATGGGCGTGTTTTAGTATGTGTTAACATTAGTCATGGGCAATATCAGGCCATTTTGGAACTGGTATGGTATGTGAGCGTGATAGTGTATCCAAATAGTCAAAACAACATAAACAAACCAACAATAGAAGCCCCCTTACCCCATCTCACACCTGGCACCAACATGCCAAGTGGATCCCAGTAGCATCGAAAAACAACAAAACATTACCTCCAATGCAGCTGTGGTATAAATTTCAGTGAAGGGAAGGGTGATGGCTCTGTTGTCGGATATATCAAATATGGTATTAGGAAGGTAGATGGGTCTACGTGGGCGGCATGATTGGTTCGTATCCGGCAAGCCCAAAAGTAAAAGCGGGCCCCAAGGGGCAGAAGGACGTTCGAGGATTGACCCTTCTCTCAGTCAATGCGGGAAGCGATTGAGGTGCTCATTCTGATAGGAAAAGCTCCATGCTTGTAACAACTTAACAGTCTCGCAGGTTTCGTTCAGGGGTTGTGTGTTCCAGAGGGGGTGATTGCTGGCACAGTTCTTAAAAAATGCCATTGTGTCTGCTGGGTTATCAAAAATGGGCTTTTCCATCAACATCCACACAGAGGCAGGCAGGATATAGCATTCCATATCTAAGTCCCATTTTTGTGCAACTCCGCCTTAGCCCCACCACATTTGTGCCACTCTTCAATGGTAGAGTCTGGGAAGAAGGAGACAGTAGATCCCTGGTACTGGAGTGGGCCCAATTTTCATGCCCGCCGAAGTGCCAGATCACAGTCATTGAAATTGAGGAGTCGGGCAACAATCGGCTGCAGCGTGGCCACAGACACTGGGCAGGGGCCAAGGGACCAATGTGCATGCTCCACCACGAATGCGGGATAGAAGTTCTGCCTCCAGAGTAAATCAGAGAGCAGCCACTCAATGAAGAGGTTGAGCAGTCCCGTGTCTGTTCTCTCCGCAATAACCCGGATGTGGATATTGTTGCATCACCCTCTGGCCTGCAAATCTTCATTTTAAATGGCCACCGCCTTTAGCCACGTCTCCAACCTCTCCAGGTGCTTCATAACGGTGTAGTGTCCTCCACGCCAGATATGCGCTCCTCTGCTACCACTATCCATGCATCCCGTCTGTCTAAGCACTCACCCATGCAATCCAGGTGGCTCGCAATAGTGTCGAAGTGGGCATCTATTGCATGGAACCCTGCCCTGAGCTCTGACACAATGGCATCCAAGCCAGTCGTCGATTCTGCCGCAGGTTCTCCTGCTGCACCACCCTCCATGTCAGACACAGTCTCTGCTCCATCAGCAGCTGTCGATTTTCAGAAGGGCAGTTTATGCTGTTTTGGGTTGCTCCGTACCATGGTAGTAATGGGTGCTGGCACATCTGCGCCTGTGCCACAAACGAATGTGTTAAGGGCCAACCCCAGGATCATTGCTAATGGAAGGCATCATCACAATCTCCCAACTAGTAGTGTGTGTAAGGGGGGAGTTCGCCACTGTACATAGAGCTCAATCCTCAGGATTAATGGAGGGCAATCAGAGGTTGGACACAGGCTTCACCCTTCTGTGGCAGGAAGGCAGCGCGTGGAAGGGTGCCCAGCCCATCCCATGTGTGCTGCGATATAGTCAGTTTGCAATTCAGTCTTCGGGCCGCTCAACCCCATGCAGCATGTTTGGATGTCCCAGAAAGACTCAGGAAAAGAGGCAGCAGCAAGCCAGAAAGTAGGGCCCCAGCAGTAAAGCGAGTCAAACAAAGTGTGTGTTATAACCCAAAATAGGCCCTCAAGCCTCCGGTGCTCATTCCATGCTCAGGTGTATAGCATCTTACCCTGCAATGGCAGTCGAAGTAGAAGTTCCGGAATGGGCGCCGCGAGGCCCAGGCCTTTCCGGCACCCCACAATGGCCGACAACGGTTTAGACCGCAAGCACGTTGTAGACAGGCTGTGGTGGTTGTGACACAGTCACAGCTCACTCTCCGCCCAAGTAGCGTCTCAATGCTCTGGAGCAGCCCAGACCACTCCAGAGGGCATGGGCTGCACTGTGCATCCCGCCTGCGCACACTCCCTATCACCACTGGACCTTCAAGCTAAGTGGGGTTGCCCAGTGCGATCTCGCCGCCCTGTGCGCCGACCCGATGGGGTGGGTTCAAAGTGGGCCTCTTCAGTCCTCAGTTGCCACAAGGCAAGCCGCCAAGCTCCCGATGCTCACCAATGCGCCCCACGGACCCATCCAATCCAGGATGTGAGCCCAATCCATCGTAGCTTGAGCATAGAGCAGCCATCTTGGTCGCTGGCGTGGCCACCCCCCCCCCCTTTTGATATATTTGATTGTGTGAGGGCTCTTTTTGTATTATTACTGCAGGTTCTACCCTGGACAAACCCTAACTGGTATGGCTTCACCAGTTTAGGAGTATACAGTGTATGGCCAGCAAACTGGTAAAAATGTCAGCATCCATGTTCAATAATGAGTAGAAACCAGGCTGGAACATAGGGATTATTTGGGCCCGGTCATTCCTGATTTTCTTGAGAACTCTGGGCACGAGGGGTATGGCCAGAAAGGCATACAGGAGGCCTGAACTCCACTCAGGATGAAAAGCCTCTCCGAGTGAGATCCACCCTGGAAATTCCAGTGAGCAAAACTGTTGACATTGCATGTTCTCGGTGGTGGCGAGTAAATATAACCAAGCTTACCCCATTGCTAATTGAGATCTTGCTACATCTTCAGATGGAGATGCCATTTGTGATCTGATAGGCATCTGCGGCAGAGTTTGTCCGCCCTGGCATTCAGAGAGCCTGCCAGGTGTTGAACCACCAGGGATATGCCCTGATGTTGCAATCATTTCCATAGGTGCAGGACCTCTTCACAAAGGATCCACAACCCCACCCGCCTTGTTTGTTGCAGTATCACATGGCAGTGGTGTTGTTGGTGAGCACCTGCACTATCCTTTCCTTGATGGAAGGTAGAAAGGCTTTCAATACCAACCTGATCACTCAGAGCTCCAACAGGTTGATGTAGAGTCCAGATTCCAACAGAGACCAGAGGCCTCTGATCTCTACCTCTCCCAGATGGCCGTCCTATTCCAGGAGTGACGCATCTGTCACTTCTGTCAGATCTGGTTGGGAATGGAAGAGGAGTCTGCTGCTTACCCAATGGTGGTTTGTTTACCTCCACTGCAGATCTTTTGCAGTACCCTCCAAGATCTGGAAACAGAGAATTCCCTGATGCTGCGCTCACTGGAACTTTAGGTCCCACTCTAGAGCCCACATATGCCAGGGGGCATGTGTCACAAGTAGGTTTCAGGAGGCCATGAGACCCAGTTGCCTCAGAGTCAGTCTCACCTAAACACAGGATAGACGCTGAACCATCAGTATCAAAGCCTGAATATCTGGGTCTCGCCGTTCGAGGCGTTAAGCCCAAAACTGCACCATATCCAGACCAGAGCAGATGAAAGAGAGTGTCTGAGAGTGAGTCAGTTATGACTTCGGCATGTTGGAGGGAGATGACTGCCTGGGGCGAGGCCGCCTTCAACAGCCGGTCATTGAGATAGGGGAAACTGGCACCCCTGATCTCCGCAGACAAGTTGCAACCACGCCATCACCTTGGTGAAGGGGCCCTGGTAAGGCCAAGAGGTAGCACGGCAAATTGAAAGTGCTCATGGCCCACCGTGAACTGCAGGTAAGATGTTGAAGTATGCATCCTGCAAGTCCAATGCTACCCTCCAGTCTCCCAGGTCGAGGGCGGACAGAATTTGAGCGAGCATGAGTAGTTTGACTTTCTCCTTTGTCAGGAACAAATTGAGAGGGCATAGGTCAAGGACAGGCCGAAGACCTCCATCCTTCTTGGGCACCAGAAAGTACCGGGAAAACAACCATGACCTACTTCTGACATTGGCACCCTCTCTATGGCTCCCTTGGCCATGAGAGCCAGCACATAGTGGCGGAGTAAGGAGAGATGGTCCTTCGTCAGTCTGCCTCAAGTGGGTGATATGGGTGGAAGGGCGGTCGCAAAGGGGAGGGACTAGCCCCTTCAAACATTCAGGAGAGTCCATCGGTCGGATGTTATTGACCTCCAGTGGTGCAGGTGATGGCGTATCCTGCCTCCCACTGGTTGCCTATGATGGTTGGAGGGTAAACTAAAGAGTCTTGGAGGCTGTGGCTGTTGCAGAGGCAGTGGACTGGTCCGTCCTCTGGCTGCCCGACCCACAGATTCTGTGGGTACCGCATCCTCGGCCACACAGGGGCTGGGAAGCTTGCGTGGCGTGGTGGCTGGGCAGGCAGGGACACAGTTGGAAACTCCTACTGTGGCTACCAAAGGAGCAAAAGGTGGACTGAGGTGGGCGAGAGACCATGAAAAGACCCAAGGACCTTGCCATAGCTCAGCTATTTTTAAAGAGCTCCAGAGCAGATTCCGCCTAGTCTCCAAAAAGACGGGCGCCGTCAAAAGGCATGTCCATATTCTAAACTTGGACATCCCCTGAAAAGTCAGTTGTCCTCAGCCAGGCATTTTTGCCAATGAGGGTAAATTGAGGTCCAGGACCTCGGCCACTCTTCTCACCACCATAGCAAATGAGGCTCCCTCTCTGTTGCCACGGTAGGAGGAGAGACTGAGCCACTATCTGGGGAGGTGTCCAGTCCACTGGCTTCTGCCAATTTCTCACGCCAAGTGTCCTCATTGGGGTCTAGGGACTGGTATTCAAAAAGGTCCAGAGGCCCCTCCTAATTTTCCCCAAGTCCCATCCATAAGAAGAACAATAGTTACTTACCTGTAATCTGTGGTTCTCCAGTATTGGTGTCTTTCATAGATTCACATGCCTGAATCATTCCCCGTTGTCGGAGTGGGAGTCCCACGGTACATAACAAAGCAATAATCATGAATAAAATAACCAAAAAACTTTGGTAACCTGAAACCAGGAAGTAAAGTAGCCTAAGCTACAAGGAAAAACCCTTCCACACTTATGACTATGACAGTCATTATGTACAGTCCAAACTGCAGCCAATCAGGCGACAGCACCCATCAGAATGTTCTCCTCAGAGGCTCAGGCTCTCAGATTTTCTCGCACAGGAGTGAACCAAGACATAATAGCCTAAAAGCCTCTGAGGGGAAGATGGGTGGGTTGCATGTGAATCTATGAAAGACACCAATACTGGAGAACCACAGATTACAGGTAAGTAACTATTGTTCTTCTCCGATATTTGGGGTGTCTTTCATAGATTCACATGCCTGAATCAGAGTAGATAGCAGTACGTAACATCATGCTCATAAGACGCTGCTTTTGTATCATAGACAATATATATTATCAAACTGTATAACTATAGAGAAATACATGTGTGTTTCAACATACGTAGAACAATTTCAAGATAGAAACAGTAAGGAAAAGCGTCTTATAGAAAAGCATAGTGGAGGAGGGAGAACAGAGGCTCACCTTATTTGAAAAGATTGCGCAGAACAGCTTGTCCCACTGATGCATCTGCATCGCTTACTGCTTCCAAACAGTAGTGTCTGGTAAACGTGTGTCTGTTGGACCATGTTGCCGCTTTACAGATCTGGTGAAGAGGCACACCGGCAAAAAGAGCTGTGGATGACGAGATTGCTCTTGTAGAGTGTGCTCTTGGGGTCGCTTGTAATGGTCTTCCCGCTTGATCATGGCATAAGCAAATTGCAGCAGAGATCCAACGAGCAATGGTTGGTTTTGAGACCGAATGTTCTTGGCGTGGTTTGCCACATGCCACAAAGAGTTGGTCTGATTTGCGTATTGCTGCTGTCCGTTGTAAGTAGAACTTGAGACATCTTTTGATGTCAAGGGAATGCAAAGCCCTTTCTGCAGCTGTGAGCGGATTTGGGAAAAAAGTCTTTAAAATTATAGGTTCATTAAGGTGGAAATCCGCCGGGACTTTGGCATGAATTTTGGGTTAGTGCGCAGCACTACAGATTTGGATGTAAATTGTAGAAAAGGTGGATGAATAGTGAACACTTGGAGGTCACTAACTCTTCTGGTTGATGTTAAAGCTAGTAACAAGGAAACCTTCCAAGAAAGGAACTTTAAATCCACCTTGTGAATAGGTTCGAAAGGGTGCCGCATTAGTTGTGTAAGCACTATATTAAGGTGCCAAGAAGGAGGTGGACTTCGGATAGGGGGGAACATCCGGAACAACCCCTCAAAGAATTATTGAATGACTCTATTTGAATAAAGAGAGTTAACACCATCCTGCTGAAAACTTGAAATTGTCGCCAAGAACACCTTTAGAGTAGAATGAGAGAGGCCAGACTTCGCCAATTGTAGAAAGAATGGTAGAATTTGTTCTGGTCTTGCCTGAATAGGGTGGTTATTGGCAGACTGACACCCCATGCAAAACCTCTTCCATTTCAGTTTGTAAGTTTTAATCGTAGCAGGTGCTCGAGCATTAGCTAAAACCTCCTGACAGTCTGGAGGAATATCTAGGTGTGCAAATTCAAGGTGTTGAGGAGCCATGCCGCTAATCTCAGCGATGCTGGGTCCGGATGACAAATGTGTCCGTTCTGGAGGGTCAGAAGGTTCGGAATTGGCCGGAACTGGATAGGCTCGCACTCCGAGAGGAGGAGAAGTTCTCTAAACCAGTACTGGCGAGGCCATCTGGGAACAATGAGTATCATACGGCAAGGTTGTTTCTTGATCTTGCGTAGAACTCGTGGAACCAACAGGATTGGTGGAAAAGCGTAGGCATATATTTGTGACCAATTCATCAAAAGCGCATTTCCGAGCAAATCTTTGTGGGGAACCCAACTTGCAAAGAATGGGCATTTGCGGTTCTGGCTGGTTGCAAAGAGGTCTAGATTGGGATGCCCCCATTCTTGAAACACCCTGTTTAGGGATGGTTGGTGCAGTTCCTACTCGTGGTTTGATGTTGTGGATCTGCTGAGGGACTCCACAGGAACATTGGTGACTCCTGGGACATGAATGTCTTTGAGGCTGATTTTGTGACGAATCGCCCAATCCCAAATCTCTTGAGCTTGCCGAGATAACAGGGCTGACTTTGTCCCGCCTTGTTTGTTCAAGTAATGCATACTTGTCGCATTGTCCGTTCGTATTAGTATGGATGTTCCTTTGATGATAGTTCGAAAGGATTTTAGAGCCAAGAATATGGCTCGTAACTCTAGAAGGTTGATATGCCACCTTTTTTGTTCTAGAGTCCACCTGCCATTGACTGTCATCCCCTGAAGGGGTGCCCCCCATCCCTCGAGGGAAGCATCTGTGGTTATGGTAAAATCCGGCATTTCGGCTAGAAATGCACATCCTTCTTTCAATTTCTTTATCTTGCTCCACCAATGAAAGGCTTCCTGCATCCGAAGAGTGATGCGAACGATGTCCTCGAACGATCCCGAAATCTGGAGCCATTGAAGGTTGAGCTCCTCCTGCAGTGGCCTCATTCTGTAACGGCAGTTGGGAATCAGAGGAATGCAGGAAGAAATCATTCCCAGGAAGGACTTGTACAAACGGACTGAAACGCACTCTTTTGACAGCAATGAGCATGCAAGGTTGCAGATCTTGACTTGTCTTTCTTTTGAGACAAGGGCAAGGGTCAGTTTTGTGTCCAATGTTGCTCCTAGAAAAGTCCTTCTTTGTGATGGAGTCAGATGAGACTTTTTGAAATTTATGGAAAGACCCAGAGACTGGAAAAGTAGCAGGCACTTCTGAACATGTTCGGATGTTGTTTTGACAGAATTCGCCTTGATAAGGCAGTCGTCTAAGTACGGGAAAATTTGTATGCCCTGCAGGCAAAGGTTTGCGGTGACAGGCGCTATCACCTTTGTAAATACCTGGGGTGCTGAACGGAGTCCAAAAGGAAGGACTCTGAATTGAAAGTCTCTGCCAGCCACTCTGAACCGTAGAAATTTTCTGTGTCTGGGAAGGATCGGCACATGACAATAAGCGTCCTGGAGGTCGAGGGTGGCCATGTGATCCCCCGCCGAAAGTAATTGTAGAATTTCTTGAAGTGTTAACATTCGGAAGGACAGCTTTTTAAAGAATTTGTTGAGGGCGCGAAGGTCGAGAATAGGGTGCCATTGTCCCGACTTTTTTCGGATGAGGAAAATCTTGAGTAAAATCCTGTTCCTCTTTATAACAGAGGGATTTTTTCGATTGCCCCCTTCCGGATCATCAGATTTATTTGGGAAAAAAGCTCTTTGAGATGAGCAGGGGGTGGACTATTGGGAGGAGAGTTTGGGAGGATCTTTGTGAATTCCAGAGCATGACCTCTGGCTACTATATCCAAAACCCACTTGTCTGTAGTAATTTTGGACCAGTTCGAATAGAAGTGGGATATTCTTCCTCCAATTCTTGTATGTGGCAACGGCAGAAATGGTGGCAGTTGGCTGACCTCATTGTTTTTTATTGGACTCTCGTCCACGAAAGGATTGTTTCTTTCTTGACTGCGAATAGGAATTACTTCGCTGTCCATAAGATTGCTGCCTGTAGTGTTGGAATCTTTGATTAGTTTGGGAGGATTGATAAGAACGTTGTTGATTATATCCTCCCCTGTTGGTGAAGGATCCACGTCCTTTGGCACCACGGAAAGACGACTTTCGAAACTGCAGGCTACCAAGAGACCGCGCCGTCTCTGTATCTTTTTTAATAGCCTGAAGGGCCTCATCAACATGTTGTCCGAACAGAGACTCTCCATCCAATGGCATATCGATGATCTTTGTTTGGACCTCTTGAAGTAAAGATGTTGATTTCAGCCAACCTTGTCTCCTCAATACTGCTGCACCCGCCAATTGTCTAAATCCAGTGGATGCCATATCCACGGCTGCATCGATGATTTCAGCCGAGGTATATCGCCCCTCCTGTAAGATCTTAAAGGCCTCGGACTTTGAAGGCTCCGGCAGCATATTAATGTAGGGGGAGATGTCGGACCACATTTGATGATCGTATCTCCCTAATATGGCTAGGGAGTTTGCAGCCAGAACTGTCGTCGCAGCCATTGTGGAGACCTTTTTCACAATTGCGTCCAATCGTCTGCCATCCCTGTCAGGTGGAGCTGATATAGGAGACGAGGGGTTCCTGGCCCGTCTCTGCGCCGCTTGGGCGATGACAGAGTCGGCTTTAGGTTGGCCGATGAGACATGCCGGTGAGTCGCTTGGTGCTTTATATTTTTTGTCCAACCGAGGCAAGACTGCTGGGAGAGAATTTGGTGTCGCCATGATTTTTAAGCCTTCTTTCCAGATAAAATCTATTATTGGAATTGTTCTGATCTGTTTTCTCGGTTGGTCCTTAAAATCATAAAGAAAGCAGTCATCTTTCTTTGCTTCCATTGGAATAAGAAATCTCTTTGTTGCCCTCTCCATAAGGAGATGAAAACCTCCGATATCCACCGGAGGAGAGTCCACGGGGGCGGGAGCGGTCTGTGACGGAGTTTGGATTTGATATTCGTCCCACTCCGACAGCACTGAATGGTCATCCACCTCTCCCTCTTCCCTGTCATCATTAGTTGTATTTGCGTCATAGGAATGACGAGATGGCAGTGGAGAAGGTGGTCTGGGAGATTGGAAAGAGGGTATGGGAACCCTTGCCATAGGCATCGATGGAAGAGACTCCGCCGATTCCGAAGGAGGAAAGCGCCAATAATAGTCCTGCAACATATACTGTAAATTATTCAGCAGTTCTAAAGGCATTTGTGCTGAAGGAACTGAGACAGGAGGTGGAGGTTGAGGCACTGTACCTGGATCTTCCTCCTCATCCTGATATTTAATAAATAGTTCTGATAGACTCCTTGCAGTGCAGAATCTGTCATCTTCTCCAGATTCGTCCTCCTCAGCCTCCTCCTCAGAATCTAAGAGCTGGTCCGGCAGCTTCAGTGGTGATAGGGCATCCAAAGAGGAGCCACGGCGTTGCAGAAGAGAAGCCGCTGTCGAAGGCTGGATGGATGAAGCCGGCGCTGATGTTGCAGTCCAAACCTGCAAATCTGTGCAGGAAGATAGGAGAGGCGTCGACGAGTACGCCGTCGACGGGAGCGTCGACGGTGGCGGCAATAAGATGTGCGCTGATGAGGAAGCAGTCTTCGACGACGAGGCAACTTTTGTTGACGAGATGTTAGCCGTCGACGAGGCAATCTTCCTCGATGAGGAGTGCGACGACGACGAGGCAACCTTCGTCGACCAGGAAAGTTTTGTCGTCGACGAGTCAGTCTTCGTCGACGGCTGCCCCGTCGACGGCGCGGTAGTCTTCGTCGACGGGGCAGCTGTCGACGGCGCGGTAGTCTTCGTCGACGGGGCAGCCATCGACGAGGAAGTCTTCGTCGACGAGGTGGGCGTCGACGCAGCAGTCATTGATGAGATCTTCTTTGTCCTTACCGTCGACGGAGCGGAGACGAGAGATGACACCTCCTTCGTCAACGAGATAGGTCTGACAGCCACGGAGACCAGCGTAGACGGAGACGAAGCCGACGTCATAATCATCTTCGGTCTCGGAGACAAGAATGTAACCGTCGACGTTGATGTAGCGTCGACGATGATAATCGTCGATGAAGGAGCCGTCGACGACGCCGTCGACTACGGCATTTTTACCTGAGGTAAATCTTTGTCAGGAAATCTTTTAGGTGCCAGAGACTTTCCTGATTTCCTCAGGGGCGTAGCAGGCTTGGATTTGGAAGGTGGAGAAGCCTTCTTTGAAGAAGTAGAAGAAGACTGGCCAGAGCCCTTAGTAGGCTGAACTTTCCTCAACACCTTCGCCCCAGGAGAAGATAATTCTTCTTCAGCCATCCTCTTTCTGGAGGATACAGAGGACCCAGAGGCTGCACTTTCTACCTCAGATAAAGGGTTATCCTTGTCCTTAATCTTCTGTAGCCACAGAAGTAGGCGCCCTTCCCTATCCCTGAGGGTTTTCTGAGGGAAGGTCCTGCAGATCTTACAATCCCTCACCTCATGTTCCGGATAGAGGCGGTAGATACACTTCTTGTGAGGATCTTCCGAGAATAGCCGGAGCTTTCCACAGGACTCACAAGGACTAAAGAGAGACCTCTTAGAAGTTGACATCTTGAAGTAAGCAAAAAACTGTGAAGTACTGAGCAGAGCTCAGGGAGGCTCCCTTCACACGACGTGCTGTAGAAAATCTGAGAGCCTGAGCCTCTGAGGAGAACATTCTGGTGGGTGCTGTCGCCTGATTGGCTGCAGTTTGGACTGTACATAATGACTGTGATAGTCATAGGTGTGGAAGTGTTTTTCCTTGTAGCTTAGGCTACTTTACTTCCTGGTTTCAGGTTACCAAAGTTTTTGGGTTATTTTATGCATGATTATTGTTTTTTTATGTACCGTGGGACTCCCACTCCGATGACGGGGAATGATTCAGGCATGTGAATCTATGAAAGACACCCCAAATACTGGAGAATAGGGCTTGGGGTCAGCCTAGAGTGAATGGCTCAAGTCGACGTCCATTCGGCTCTGTGTCGGAGTCGTGGATGAGAATGGGGGCGGCGCTGGGGGCAGGTGCTGGGAGCGTCGACAGGAGAGCCGGTGACTGGGAAGGTCGATGTGTCTTGGCTGATGCCGGTCTGGATACACCTGTGGGTCCACGGGGCCCAGCTGGCGCCAAGGGCGAACCCACCAGCAGTAGAACAGTAGGGGTCCCTTCCGAACCTGCAAGTCCAAAGGCACTCCAGCAGGAATGGGCCACCCAAAGATGAGGTGCAGGGCCTTATAAAATTTGCAGGGTTGGGTGGAGACTCGGGGATGACCAAAGACAGCCCATGCACAGACTTAACAGTGAGCCATGCCTGGAGTGTCGATGCTCCCTCACTGTGTCAGATGATTTTGACGGTTGGTTCAAAGTCGAAGACCTCTTCGACTTCTTCTTCTTTTTGTGGGACTTACAAGAGTGGGCCTACTTTGACCACGAATAAGATTGATGGCTCCGGAACTGATTACAGAACCTTCCTTTGAACCGGGATCACAATTGTCATGGCGCCACATGTCGAGCAGCATGGAGAGACAATCGACACAGGTCTTGGCGCCGTGGTCGCGCTCAACACACCAGAGACAGACGAGGTGCGGGTCCGTAACCAACATCTGTAATCAGCCTTCCTCGTGGACATCCCTGCCACACCAGAAGACAATTTCTCCAAAATCTTCAACAAAAGGGTCGAAATAAGGTCAGACAAAAAGTGACTGGGGGTAGTTCTTCTCCGGATCAGCGCTGACTGGCACGAAAAGAAAAGAACTGATGCCAGCGTGCAGAGGTGCCGCCGATGTCACTTCCAGCGCAAATGCTGCCACACATGGATCCAATCGATGCCACTGACCAGCGCACGGTGGTACTGCTCACCAAAAATCTTTCCGATCTAGTCTGTTGGCTGGGGAAATTCAAAGGTAAGGAATCTGTGGCTACAAGTCTCTATCAAAGTAACTGTAATGAGTTGAGGTTCTTCTGCCTACTAGGGGGGCGCCTACATGGGCACCGCGTACTTCACTTCTGGCATGGGGGACGCCGCCATACGGAGTTGAACGGCACTACCTATCGGTGTGCAGGGGTTCTGCTCATGCAACATTTCCAGATCCAATCTGGCACCTAGGGATAATTCTAAGGTAAGGAATATGTGGCTAGAAGTCTCTATAAGATACCTCTAATTTGATCTAGACCTACGGTTAGGTCTGAGATGTCAGAAACGAGATCTGGAGCCTTGGTGGAGGTGTCACTGGAACATTTGCTTGTTGAGAGCTAGTAGGTATGGTTGGAGGAATTTCTGCAGGAATTACCAGAGGCAGTGGAGGAGGAGGAAACTGTGTAGGTGGCTGAGGAGGTGGCTTTGCAGGTGGTGAAGAAGGACAGTTCAGTATGATGACTGGAGTAGCAGGTCTGGAAGGTTAGCAAGCCCCGGAGTGGTCTGATTCAGAGGGAAGCCTGCCCACTTTCACCCCCAAAAGCCACTCTACCGCCTTGTTATCTGCAGTGTAAGAGTGTCTCTTCATCAAACCATGTCTTGACATTGATGAACTCCTCGATGTTGATGGTCTCTTACTTCTCAAAGTTGTATAATCTTTAACGTTTACCTAACCTTCGACGGCGAGCAAGTACCTCTACCTCTTCTCTGGGCAGCTTACCAAAAGAGATGTAATTTGGCGCATGAAGAAAACAAATTCCAGTGACATAATTACAGAAAAAATCTCTCTGACCTAAAGGATGTTGAGTGAATAATTTTTAAAGAGGTTCTGAAGTGATCTTAAGAGGGAGAAACATTAAGGCCTAGGTTAGTGTTCCAAGGAAAAAGCCAGAAAAAAGTACTGATTCAACTGCCACCTACAGGGCATGATAGGAAATTGGAGGTCAGGGTGCCCTTTAAGGTGCAGTGCTCTATTGTCTTTCCTACATTTTTGTAGCCTATGCAGTTACATTGCCCTATCCTTCCCTATCATTTAATCTAAAAGAAAGCTAAAGGCTTTCTAAAAGATGTTTTAAAAATGTCACTTTTCTTTTATTTGGTGCTTCTTTTAAAGCTTGATGTAATTTCTTCCATCTTTAAAGTAAATTAATGGAATTGGGAATATACCCTGTTTTTAGACTGTAGGGGGCGTGGCTAAGCCAGCCACGATGGCGGTCGTGCATAGCTGAGGCTCCGCGCCCGGGCGCCTCTCTGATGAGCTACGGAGCGTCGCAGCGGGTGCTTGGCGGCTCAAAGAGCACCGGACTGCGCCTGAAGGGTGGCAAGATGCAGCGGGACGCCTGGTGATGTCCTGAACCTCAGGAATGAAGCTTTATCTGGAGGGACTGGACGCCACCGCAGCCCAGGACCCAAGATGGGGCCGAGACTCCCGTGAGTGAGACGGGGACGGTGCGGGGAGAGACGCTGGGGACAGCGGTGCATCACGCTGTCCCTCCACCGTTGCCTAACCGGGAAAAGCCGAGAGCGGACCCGGGGCCACCGAGGTGGGACACCGCGAGGCGGGGGAGCATCGCCGCCCCGGGCGTATCCGCCATCTTGAACGCGGAGTGCCGGCTTCGAACCGGGAGAGGATCTGGACGCTGCCGACAAGAGTCCCAGGTACACTTGTTCCTGGGGGGGCTGTGAGGAGGAGCTGGGACCCGGCGGGAACACCGCGACCTGGGGGTATCTTGACCTTCCCCCACGTCACCTGCCTGACCCTAAAATGGCCGCCGAGCAGACACCGGGCCCGTTTCTACACCACCATTGAGGCCTCTACGTTTAAGACTGTCACAGCGACGACCTCCTCGGCGGCGTCCGGGGGGGTTGATGCGCCCCAGCCTGTCCCACCCGCCGCCTGCCCACAGTGAACTGAAAGGGAGCCCCCTGGTGCCCCCGGGGGGCCTTGATGATTAAAGAGTACCGGAGTGACGGGCCGCACTGGTGCCAGGTAACAACGAGCCCCACACTCTGGAGGGGGAGCCCCGGACGCCGGACACAGAGGTCACACAGGAGACACAAAGCGGGCGGAGACTCTGGGGAGGCGTGATGCGAACCCGCACTCCCCCGCCACACACGACCAGGCCTCGTCGACTACACCCTGAGGGACTGTGGGGGTCTCACCTCTGTCGGGGGCCTCCGGAGGGGACTTGATCTAGGCGGCCACAGCGAAGATTACCTTCGCACCCGGTGGAGTGCGCCCCTGGACTTCGTGGGCGCTGCAGGAGAGTTTCCGCCTGCGGCATCGGAGACCGACGTGAACTCCGAGTGGGGGTTCTGCAACCGGAGGCGCCGTGCGGGTGGCTCCTGGGGCCTGACATCGGTGACTCCTGTGCCCTGCCTGCGGAGGGAGACCCAGAACACCGGCCCGGGCCGCTGCCCTTCGGCACCGCCCTCTCGTCGCCCTCTACCACTGCACCCCTCGCGGACCCCTGGTGCCACCGCGGGCTCCTGAGCCCTGACCGATGGCACTGGCCCGTCCGCCGCACGTGACGTCAAGATGGGGAAATCCAAACCTGCGCAACACCATACGGTCCCGGAGACAGCCCCGGAGAACATGCCGAAGGCCTCGACCTGGACCCCCGGTACGGCATCCCCCACAGACATATCAATATCGGATAAGCTGGATAAGGTCCTAGCTGCCATCGAGTTGTCCCGTCTATCTATGGAGGAGCGCCTTGGTACCCTGGCGACAGATGTCAACCTTCTCCGGGATGATCACCGTAAATTAGCTGACCGGGTGCGCACAGAAGAACGGACGCTGGAGGAAATACAACCAATGCTGAAAGAACACCAGACGCACTCCAGGGGGTCCTCACCCGTATAACTGCAGTGGAGGAACGCTCAAATGATTTGGAAGGTTGCTCAAGACGCTGCAACATCCGAGTGCTGGGACTACCGGAGGGCATCGAGAAAGGGAATCCTATAGACTATATGGACACTTGGCTGAAATCTTTCACCCCGTCCTCAGATCGCACAGCCTTTTTTTCTATAGAGCGAGCTCACAGAGTGCCGGCCCAGAGGCCCCCACCTGGCACGGCGCCCCGGCCACTCCTAGCTAAGTTCTTACACTTCCGGGATCGGGACGCGGTGCTCCGGGCAGCGCGAATGGCGGCACCACTACGGGTGGAAAACAACCAAATAATGATCTTCCCGGACTATGCCCGAGCAGTACAACAGCAGAGATCCTCCTTCCTGGATGTAAAGCGGAGACTACGAAACAATCAGATTCAATACGCTTTGCTATTCCCAGCCCGCCTAAAGATCCTCCACAATGGGGCTTCCCTCTTCTTCACCTCCGTTGAAGCCGCACAAGACTCGGCAGACCAGCACTGCCCGCGAGCGCCCAACCCTCACCCCCACAGGGGTTCGCCTCTCAAAACTTTCCGCACTCGGAAACGCCCCAAGAAAATCCGTAACACCGAACCCAGATCAACAAGTGGCTCTCATGACTCGCATGTCGAAGCAGTTGCAGTCAGTGGGAGTAGAGTGATGTTCCCATAGAGAGAATCGACAAACACGGCTGGCTTTAGGGCAGTGCGACCAGTGCGGCTGCACTGGGCGCTGACCTGTGGAGGGGGGCGCAGTCCTCAGGAAGGGCGCTGTATTTAGAATTCTATTATGATTAGAGAGATGAGGGACACTTTTGACCGGTGGTAGTGGGAGAATCCGTGGAGGTGGTCATGGGATTTAGGGGGCGCCAAAAGTGATTGTCGTACCGGGCACCACCAGTGCTAAAGCCGGCCCTGTTGAAAAATGTGGGACAACCGTGCAGTAATTGTTATCCATTATATGTGTGGTGCTTGTTAGATTAAATTAAAAGAGGCTTGGATTATTAATCTGTTGACATTCGTGCCTAACGGTTACTGCAAAAGAGATTGTTACTACTTCCACTATGGACAGAATGCCCACACTTTAAGAGAGCAGAGTCTAGCTCTGGTCTTTAACAAACAGGGCAGTTTCACCAGATGGTAAATGACAGGGAGTTTGCTGCACCATTCACAATAAACGTAATAAAATAAAATACGAGGTTTATCAAAACATCAATGTGCCAATGAATACTTCAATATCAGCACAAAAATATCTCAGTTGCATCAAAAGGAGTTCCCTATTTCTGAGAACCGAATTTGAGTTACTTATCACAGAACTCATTTTCTGTCCTTTGCTCAGCAGTTCATTATTTTAGATTCAATGCACAGATTTCAGCTTGTCCCATGTGTTTTATTAGTGCATTAATATCCAGGGAATACCCTCTGTACAGTTACATGCAATGGAAGTGAAACATATAATCAGTAGGGACTCGTATGTTTCTGAGAATAGCAAATAAGGAGCTGTAGGCTCACCTGATTCTCAGCCGGAAGCCGCGGCATGGAGGCAGCCCGGCCATGCCCTTCCATTGGGAGGTAGTGATCACTGTCTGAGTAGCCATCTCGGCCCATCTCCCTCATTTCCACAGACTGCATTAGGAAACAGAAACCACAGACTTGAAGCTTTCAAGTGGTAATTATTTTTTTTATTTAAACATCAGAAAAATATTTTCCATGTAATGTCATATATTTAAATAAATTAAAAATTTAATTTAAAATGATAAACTTATATCAATGGTGCCCTCACTTTTTTTGTTTTGTTCTACATTTAAAATAAATATATAATTTTATGTTACATTATTATCTTACATAAAATGTTTTTACTAATACTTTACTATCGGAAACTCGCCAGTCCTTCCTCGGAATCATGTTGCCAAAACTCCCAGTATGGAACCTTTGAGTTTGTCCAAAATTGACAATGTGATGGGCTTGAACAGTACTGGCATGAAACGCTATGACATTGCAGCTGTTAATTCTTGGAACGTGGTGGGTCTACACTCAAATATATGCAATCCTGAATGGTTGTCTTTTATATTTCCCTTTGATGTCATTTGTTATCAAGAAACTTGGGTTTTCGACAAAGTGTTAATAGATGGGTTCAGATCTTTTTGTTCTCCAGCGGGCCCCTCTAATGGTTGTTTTTGTCTACACTAGGCTCAATAATCTGCTACACAGTTAACCTCAAGCCCTTACTATCAGATTTTGAAGCTTTCGCTTTACCACAGAGTGCAATATCCTCTAGTATATTTTTACTACAATTTTTATTCCTCACAACCGGTGAATATCGGTGAGGACCTGAGGTCGGTTATCTGATGCCTAATGAGGAATGAGGGCAATGGTCTTTCCATACTATGGGCAGGTGATTTTAATATTATTAAATGTACATTTGGTGGGAGTCGAGTGTGTAGGAAAGTAGTCAGACAGGATGTGGAGGTGGCTCACTTTCACCATTCCTCTACAGAGAAGCAATGACACGGATAATGCTGATGAATAACCTGTGTTTTGCATATGAGACCTGTGGGAATTCCGAAGAACACACTCCGACTTACGTTGGAGGCGGGAAGAGGAGTGCAATTGACCATATTCTAGTCTTGGCTACCTTGACTCCTTTTTTAAGCAAATATGAGATTTTGTTCTCTCCCTTTAATGATCATTGACCAATTAGTCTCACCTTTTCCTTTTCATCCACCCCCCATGCTACACAGATCTCATCCCTAACTTTATCTCGAAACCAAGGGTTCTGTACAAAACGGAATAAGGTAGATCCCTCCATAAGTCACTTTAAACTGGTTTCAACTAGGCTTGATGGGTTTATGTATTGCCTAACCGAAAATATTGAAGTTGGGATAATTCAGGATCATTTTTAGAATATATGCACTTTCATTGCAAGATTGATAACAGTGGTTAAGCCATTGAAGGCACGCCCTGTAATCTCTTTGTTTGATGAAGACTGCACTAAGGCTCTCAAACTCTTGAATGAAGCAACTGATAAAGTGCCCTGTGATCTTCTGGAAGGTAGAGAACGAGGACGAATTATACTGCTGCGCTTGAAAAATAACAACAAGCGATAAGAACCAAGGCATGGCAAGATCTGGAGCGCGCTACCTCTGGTAAAGATAACAAGGCTTACTGGGAGATAGCAAATCGTCCCTTTTTTACTGGTAAAACTCCCTCAGGAATTGACTGTCTAGACTGGGCTTCCAATTTCTTGAAAATATTCACTGCTGAGCCAGGGGAGGCATCTCTTGTGGTGTCACAAGCTACTGTAAATACTTGCAAGGGTTTGGTGACTCTTAGTAATTCAGTTACAATTGGGTAAGTCCGAAAAGCTATTGTCATCTCAGTTTCAAGAAAAGCTTTAGGCCCTGATGGGGTTTCTGCTGAGCTTTTTAAGTATAATCTTGATCTCTGGGCCCCATTGAGTACAAATGTTTTTAGAGCTCTGGTCATTAGTGGACCAGTCAACTCTTCGAAGGGATCTGTGACAAATCCCATTTATAAGAAGGGTGAAAACATGACCCGGCAAATTACCTGCCTATCTCTCTCGGTGATTCTACTGCAAAGATGTTTGGGAGACTGCTACTGGGGAAACTGGAAGCCTGGGCATATAAAAGAGCCTCTTTTACAGAGGCCCAATATGGGTTTTGACCAGGCCTAGGCACCTCAGAACAAGCACTTAATCTGTCCCTTATACTAAATAAGTATGTCAAGGCCAGGAGAGGTGCCATGGCTTTTATGGACCTCTCCTGGGAGATTGTAGGGCAAGCTGGGGTGGATCCCCCCATTTTATTAGTTTTGGGAAGGTTACATCAAGACACTACCATGAGGGTTCGTTTTACACAGGATGGGGATTTTACTTCTAAGTCCAGTTACTCAGGGGGTCAAACAAGGTTGTATTTTGGCCCCCTTTTAATTTTATATTAATGCTCTTGCTGCATTTTTAAGGTCCCAAACTACATATTCTCCAAAAATGGGCAACCGTTCAATACCCATACTCCTTTACGTGGACGATGCAGGTTTTTAATCGCGAACCGCTAACGGATTGCAAATTTTATCTGTCAATGGCTACGTATGGAGTGGGAGTATGGGGTTATGCCCTAGTGTCATCTTTACATACAGTAGACAATACATTTCTGTCCAAACCTTTAGGACTTCCTAGATCCATTACAAGCCTGTTCACACATAATGAAATAAGTCTATGTTTCCTGGAAGATTTCGTGAGGCTTGCTCCTATGATGCTATGGGTCAAAATATGGTTATCTCCGGATTTGAAATTCACACATGACATTGTAGAAGACTGTCTAAAACAAAGCAATGCACAAGCCATTCTACAGTTAAATTATGACAAGTTATCATTGGAAGATTTGTGGCTGGCATATCTGCAGACAAACACAGGAAACATTACCTTTCTTACCATGGCACAGATTAAGTCTAAGTTCTTAGAACGCAAGGAAAAGCTAAGGATGTTGAAAGCTATTGACATGATGACAGTCCAAAAGTAGATAGCTCTTTCAACATGCTCTGGAATGGAGCCCTATCTCAGTCTGTCCACTCTACGTAGTCTATAGATCCTGATTCTTATGACCAATCCTTAAAGAGAGGTCTGTTAACTCGTGTCTTGAAGGCTTGTCTTTCCTGCAGTACTTAAGAGTCCCCATTGATCTGTTTTGCTGTTTTAAATGTTATAATACTTCAAGTCCTTAGACAAAAAAGGTACCCATCATGAATTGTTTTAATCTGATGTTTAATTGTACGTTTACTGTCCGTTTATAATATATTGCTAAGTCAGAGAAACACGTTTGTATTATGAATTTATACTGGTGATGTGAGATTTTATGAGTTTAACTGCTATTTAATAGTATGTCCTACGTTTTTATACTCCGCTGTATATAAATTGTCTTTTTTTCTCAGCTTTTATGGTCGTATATCCGATGGAATAAAGTATTATTATTGAATTGGATTGAATTGAATTAAACTTTATAATAAATTAGTAAAGACACGTTTTGTGAAAGTTTATTGCAAACTATTTTTATACATTTATTTTAAATCTAGAACAAAGGAAAACAATCCTACATCACCATTAACCTAATTTAAAATTAAACCTAAACTTCACCTACTTTGTATTGCCAGTAGTAAATACACCCCATAGTCTCTCTCATATTTACTACTAAGTATTAAACTTACATGTCTGAGGATCTACCCAAACAAAAGGTAGAAGAGGTAGAGGTGGAGATTTACAGATGTAGGTTTGTGAATAGCATTTTGTAGTACTTTAGCAGTAGTACTCTAGTACTACTAAAGTACTACAAAACACAGTTTGCGAATAGGGCCTAGAATTGTGAAGTGAGGTGAAAGATGAACTTTCATGAAGCACAGAGACACAGAGCTCTGGGGACAGTAGATCTGTCATCTTGGTAGAAACCTTTAAGAGCCTCAAGGAGAATACACTGGGCTCTGGAGAGATAGGAGTCACTGAGGAGATTCATAACTCTAGACAGACAGTAATGAGACACATGACTCTGGGAAGACAACTAGGGAGAGTTCTGGAGAGTTAAGGAGATAGGAATGTGAAAAGGCTCTTGGATGAAACAAAAGGATTCGCAACAAGTGATGGACATGAAGGAGACTAGAGCTCTGGAGCAGCACTAGGGAGAAAAAGAGCTCTGGAGATACACCAATGTGGTATGTACCCATAGACTCTACATAAAATTCACTTTCTGCAAATAGTTGTAGGTCATTGTCAGACTCTGACACATAGCAAGAGAAAGAAAGGCAGAACAGGGAGTAAGAAGGGGGAAGAGAAACATACATAAAAAATGACAAAGGCAAAAAGCATGGATGAAAAAAAAACCTGAAGGGGTGGGATAAAGAAACAGCAAGCGTATGGTCATGGAAGAAAGAGGTACAAGGTGGAAGACTATGCATCCTTGGTATTTGGCAACCTAGCCATTCAGCAGCAGGCTCCTAATAAATGTGGTTTGGACTCCTGTGTTTTTTCAAATTAATTATTAGCATAGATGTGGGGGAAGGCATCTGAGGCAATATGAGAAATCAAATGACTCAGGAGAGACAGGGAGGAGACAGGGAGCTCTTGAGAAGCATTGAAGAGACAAAGAGCTCAGGAGGGACACTAGGGATGGAGAGACACTGGGTGATGAAGATGCACAAGAAAAATGCACAAGGGTGTGAAAAGACACAAGGTAGAAACACAAGCCTCTTGAGAGGCGAGAAGAAAATAATTGGGTCTGGGAAGCCACACAGAGGGGAGTCAAAGATCCAGGGACAAGTAGTAGACTCTGAGCTCTGGAGAGACCAGGGTAACGTGGAATGTGAGAGGCACTGTGATATGCAAGAAATACTGGTTATACACATGGGCTGCAGTGATGTGCATAGAGAGGACATGGGGACATATCAACAAGGGCTTTATCACTGCTTTTTTGGCTTTAAAAGCCAAAAAAAGAGAGATAAAACTAGCGCCCTATCAACAACAGGGTGCTAACATGCAAAATTGCATGTTAGCACCCTTTTACTCTACGCTTCCCCTTGCATCTCTAATGAGATGCAAAGGGGGCGTTCCAGAGTAAAATAATAGGAGAAATGTCGCTAAGCGACATTTCTCCTATTATCAAGAATGTCGCTAACCCTGTTAGAGACAAAAAAAGCAGCGCTAACCGCGGTTAACGCTACTTTTTTACGTCTGGTATTTTTCAGACTTAGCCATGATATCCTATGGAAGAAGGATATCATGGCTAAGTTTGCCTGTCCCTATCAACAAGGTAACGTGAGATTATCACTGGGTTTCCAGCGATAATCTCACGTTAGCCTGTTAGCGTGAGGATTTTTATCGCTATTGAGATAAGCGTTGCTAATAGCATGCTATCTCAGCGATAAAAATTCACGCTAGCCGGCGATAATTATCCTAGCGCTAAGTGCGCTTAGAGATAATTATCGCCGGTTGTTGTTGATATGCCCCTAAGAGAGTCATATATCGAAGACTCAGGATTCAAGAAAATGAGTATTGAGGTAGATACATAGGATTTAGGGAGGAATACATAGCAATAAAAGAGACTCAAGGTACAGGAGGAGCTGACCGGCTTAGGGGAGAGAAACAGGATTTAGGGTGTGACACACACGGCCGAGGGATAGAAACAGAGGCTACTGGGAGGGCATACATTGAAGAAGAATCAACAAAGACAGCAGCAATGAGTCAACAATCTAATGAGGAATCACATAGAGCATTGACAGACTCAGTAAAACAAGGTGAATTCAGAGAAAACAGAGACAAGACTAAGGGCCCTATTTACAGTTTGACAGACTGTATCTGATAGAGGAGAGTCAGGGCCACATGCTCACGGTAAGAAAGGCTGACGGGCCGTTCTCCCAAATTGGGAATGTTCTTGCCCTTTTGAGATGAGAAAATAGTGCTTGGCAAAAGATTCAGCATATGAACATGTAGCAGCATTAAACATTTCTTGAATGGGAACACCTGTTAAAAGAGGTGAAGTGACTACAGTACTCCCTGCAGAATGGACTCTAAAGCACAAGAATGCTGGTTTGCCAACCAATCCATAGCTGTTGGCTACAGTAAAGGCGATGGAGATTCTGACCACTTTACCTTACAGCGTGTTTGTAAAGCCCTCTAAAGACTATCATGAAGCCTAACGGTCGTAGTTCTCTGTATGTATTGGTTCAATGTCCTACGAGGCTCATGGTGATGCAACCATTCTTCCTCTTTCTATGATGGCGTATGACTTAAAAAAAGAAGGCAATGATATCACTTCTGGCATGTGACAGCTCGATGCTACTTCGGCTAAAAAAATGGCCTCAGTCTTAAAATGTACCTCTTCTTTAGTGAAAACAATAAAAGAAAAAGTAGCCAAAAAAGCCAGAACTTCTCTAATGTGCCTCACTGTAGTCACTGCCACCAGAAGAGCCATCTTCCAAGTAAGACATTTCAGTTAGCAAGATGGCAAACGCTCAAAGGGAGATGGAAGGAATCTTTTTTCCATATCACGTGGCATCTTAAATAGAGAATGTTGACGAGGAAAGAAGAAAGACGTGGAAAAATTGGATAGAAACCAATCATGCAAATATTAAAAACCTTTTTTTCTAGATCTAAGGTGAACTGTAAAATGACAATGACCCTCCCGTTCAAAGGATCCAGAAAGCTATCCCTTACTCCATGATGCAAAAGTCATCCGTCCACTTGAGTAGAGTGCCCTTGCTGAAAGACGTTTAGCACAAAGCAGGATGTTAACTATTTTGTTATCTAATTGAAACATGTATTGAGTTAACTTTTCAAGGTTCAAACATGAAGGATAAGAGATCTCAGACTGGGATGAAACAACTATTTTTTCTGAGATTGCAAGCTCTCCCTGACTAGAAGTTTCCGAGGGACATCCTGTGCCAGCTGTAGTACGGCGGGGAAAATAAGACTTCCAGGACCAATCTGGTGTGCAGCTGACCTTTAGAACTCTCTGTATCTGAAGAAATGGTGTAAAAACGCTGTGTGGACTGTATGTCCATTGGTTAAAAGCATTTCATAGTGATCTAAGGACTGGCATTTGTCTCAAGCAAAACAATTTTTTGTGGCAGTTGCAACCAAATCCAGAATATGTATGCTCTAAGGTTCAAAGTTCTGATCCACAACCTCCAGGTGTAGTTGCCACATGTGATTTGCAGACAAGAGATCACTGAGGAGGTCTGCCATCTGAATTGCCTTCCCTGCTAAATGAGCTGCTACCAGACCAATTCCTCTATCTGTATCCAATTGCCAGAGTTCTCTGGGTTCCTGGAAAAAGGCAAGTGATCAGACGTGTCCATATTTGTTAAGGTAAGAGATTTTTGCTCAGGATTTGCACTTTCCTTTTGCCAACTTTAGTTAGGAAAACCTTCAGAGTTATGTTGTTTGGTCTCCTTTTGAGAATACAGAGCATAAAGTTCAAGCTGTAGACCCAGGCACCCACTCAGACAGGGAGAAATCGGCCTTTTTCATGAAAAGAGATTACACCATTGATCACTGAAAACATTCTCTGCCAAACATGAAATCATTTTTTCAATATACCCCAAGTGCTTGGTCGGCAGACCTGTTTTCATTTGAAGAATCGCTAGAAGTGTGCCTACAAACTGAATTGTCAGAGTTGGGAGACATTTCTCTTGATTGACAGAGAAGCCCCATCAATGTAAACGCGTGAAGGTAGATTATTTTGCAGAACAACCTGAGGTGAACCTGCTTTCATAAACCAATTGTGCTAGTAAGAATGCACATCAATTGTTTATTTGTGGAGAAATGAAGTTGCTGTAGCCCGAACCTTCGTGAAGGCCCCTAGTACTGGTATCTGACTGAAAGTTAGCACTCTGAATTGTAAATGATGAAACCTGATTACAAAAAGAAGATACATCCTGTGTTGTGAAAGAACTGGGAAGTGATAATAAGCATCCTGCACATCCAGTGAGCAGCTACTATGTAATGAAGGATCATCATCAGAACTGATTAAGAATCTGTGGTCTAGAATTAGTGCCTGATATTGGCAGATGGGCAGATGGGTTACTCCGTCACAATGAGGACGGATATCCTGTCTGCTGAAATTTAAATCCTATAATATCCTATGGTATTTAGATTTTGACGGACGGTATATCCATCAACGCTGTGACGGAGTAACCGGTCCACTGACATCTAAATCAGGCCCTTAGTCTTTCGTTGCTTTTTTGTTTGGATGAGGAAGTATGTTGACTATAACCCTTTACCTCACTAGGAGAGGGGGAATTTTCCACAACACCTTTGGTAAGAAGAGATGTAAGTGTGATGTAGAAAGCCATTTTCTGGTCACAATCCCAGTGAATTGCAAAATAACAGGGTTGGAGAACGCAAATAACATGTTACTTACCTTCAGCAACAATCTTTCTGGTGACTACTCGGTCTAACCACAGATACCCGAACCAAGGCATCAGACTGGACCAGGAAACGTTTCAGCAGTACCTCAGTGATTTGGTAGGGGAAACCATGCAGAGTGGTGCTGGCATTTCTCCACTCCGAAAGTGACATGTGGAACATATAAGGGCCACCCTCACTCGGTGATGTCATTTGTTTCAAGGGTCTCCGCTCCCTCAGATGCAGAGCACATATGAACATTTTTACGACCGGTGTGTAGATCTTTAGATTGGGACCTTTGCAGATGGAAAAAAGTCCAGTTCACAGAAACGGCGGTAGGAGAGATTAAGAGGAATCTGTGGTTAGATACAGTCTCAACCAGAAAGACTGTAACTAAAGGCAAGTAAATTGTTATTCTGATGGATACTTCCAACCGCATAGTCCTCACCTTATAAATAGATACCAAGGCAGTACCTCCCAAGATGGTGGGTCTGTGAACTGGCTCAGACCGAGTAGGCAAAATGCCACTCCTGGTAGACCCAACTCTCGAGGCAGTAGTGCTTTGTGAACGTGCATACCGAAGCCTATCTGGCTGCATGTCAAATATCCGGGACAAGCTCTGTGTGTGCTAATGCAGTGGTAGCAGCTTTGGCAATAGTGGAGTGACCCTGTAAGTCTTTGGGACACTGCTTCATAGCTACTGAGTTGCAGATCTTTATGCAGAGAACAATCAATGAAAAGATGCGCCGTTTTTGCACTGTGATACCCTTCTTTGCTCTGGAGAGCCAAACAAAAAGCTGATCGTCCACCCTGTGTTCCTTGGTACATTCGGTCCAGGGCAGAAAAGACCTGTTATGCTATGTGATTTTATGTTGAATTGTATAGTGCACTAATCACAGAGAGAGTTTCCAGGCGCTTGGGCAGGTGTGTAGGTGCATGGTCCCCAAGGTGTTTTTAAGAAAAGTCAGGTCTTTAGCTTCTTGCTAAACTAAAGAAGTGAGGAGGAGGCACTGTGTGTTAAGGGAGGTTGTTCAATGTCTAGGGTGCGATGTAGGAGAATGAGCGTCCTACAGTTTTTCTTTTGCAGATGCGGGGAGTGTGTGCAAGTGAGAGCGAGCCACAGTGTAGATGTTTGATAGGTTGGTGAAAGTGAATGCAGCTGTTAGGTATTCTGGTCTTGTATTGTGTAGGGCTTTGTATTTGTTCGTGAGAACTTTGAATTGGCTGCGCTTGTGAATGAGGAGCCAGTGAAGCTTCCTTAGGTGCGGTGTGATGTGGGTGCAGCATAGGAGGTGGAGTATAAGTCTTGCGGTGTGTTCTGAATGGTCTGGAGTCTGCATAGCAGTTCTTTGGAGATTCAGGCATAGAGAGTGTTGCCATAGTCCAGCTGCTGGTGATGAGTGCTTGCGTGACGGTCGGCTTGGTGTTCTGAGGCAACCCTCTGAAGACCTTTCACAGCATGCGTAGGATGTGGAAGCAGAGGTGCACACTGAGCTGACTTGAGTTGTCATGTTGAGCTTGTATTCTAGGATGATCCCTATATTTCTTGCATGGTGCTTGCATGTGGGTGTCCTAGCTCCAATGGCCACCAGGTAGAATCCCATGGGGAGCTCTGTTGCCAAAGACCAGTACTTCCATCTTGGTGGAGCTGAGTTTCAGACAGTTGGTTTGCATCCATTCTGCTACCTTGTTCACACAGTGGTGAAGTTGGTTATAATGATGGTTCTCTTGTCCGTCAGGGAGAGGATGAGATTAGTGTCATCCACATAGGAGATGCCGGTGATGTGTTGTGATCGGATGATGTTGGCGAGCAGTGTCATGTATATGTTGAAGAGGGGTGGAGTTGAGGGACGATCCCTGTGCGACTCCACATATCAGTTTTTTGGCCTCTGGTGTGAAGGGCGGCAGTCTGAACCTTTGGGTTCGTCCCATAAGGAAGGAACAGATCCATTTCAGAGCAGATCCTTGTATGTCAATCCCATGGAGTCCTCTGATGAAGGTGTTGTGGGAGACAGTGTCACACGCTGCAAAGATGCTGAGCAGGATGAGGGCCACTGTTTCTCCTCGGCCCAGGATTATTCGAATGTCGTCAGTGGCCATGTTGAGAGCTGTTTCAGTGCTGTGGTTCTTTCTAAATCCTGATTGAGCGTTGTCTAGAAAATGGTGAAGTTCGAGGTGTGTTGTGAGTTGCTTCTTGATGGCCTTCTCAATCACTTTGGCTGGATAGGGGAGCAAGGAGATGGGTCAGAAACTGCTCTGTTGATTTGGCTTGGCTGTGGGCTTCTTGAGGAGGGTGTTGATTTCTGCAAGTTTACATTCATCCGGGAAAGTGGCAGACGTTATAGAGGAGTTGATGATGTGGGTCAGGATGGTGCTGATTGGTGATGCTCCCAGACTGTAGATTTGGTGGGAGCATGGGTTCGCTGAGGCCAATGAATGGATGGTCGACATGATTACCCCTGTGTTGTTTCTCATGAGGGTCGTCCATTCGGTCAGGTGGTATCTTGCTTGGTGGTGGATAGGTTAGCGATGAGTTCTCGAGGGTTAGGCTGGTGTGCAAAGTTGCTGTAGATGTTTGGGATTTTGCTCTGGAAGAAGTTGGATAGGTTGTGGCAGCTTGGGCTAGCCTAAGCATCTTGAATTTTCTTTTCTGCAGGAAGGCATTAAGAGGATAGCAATCCAACATAGGATGAAGGCCTCCTTCCATCTTCGGCACAAGAAATGTAGCAGGAGGAACACCCAGTTGCGACTTCAGACTCCGGAGCCCTCTATTTGATCCCTTTGCCCAAAAGGGCCTGCACTTCCTGTTATAAGAAGGACAGGTTGTCCTCCGTCAGCCCTCCCGAAAGCGGTGGAAGGTGTGGCATGGTAGAAAGAAAGGTAAGTGCACAGCCCTGGCAGACAATATGTATAGGCCATCATTATGGCCTGCCATCCCTGGAGGAAATATTGAATCCTGCCTCCAAAATGGAGGCTGTGTGCCGGCAAAGACACACGAAAGCAGATTTGCAGTTGTGGCCACTGGAGGAGTAAGGGACTGAGCTTCACAATGTCCCAGCTGACCTTGTGGTCTCTGGGAACCGTGGCCTTGGCCACAAAAGGGCTAAAAAACCTGGTGGGCTAGAGGAGGGGTCTAGCATTGATGGACGGGGAACCCTCTACCATAGCCATGAAGCGGTCAAACTTTCTGATTGAATTGCTTCATGGGAGTAGACGGGCCCAAATAACTTGGTGTTGGTCTGTTCTTCTTGAGTCCACTTTATCCCCAAAAATGTGAGATCCGTCAAAAGGCATGTACATTAAAGATGCCTGGAGTCACCCTGAGAAACCTGTGGACCTTATCCAGGCATGGTGGCGCAGAGCCACACTGATGCCCATGAGACATCCTATGCAATTAGGTATGTGCAGTCCTGCATGTATGACAAATTTTGCCACTTAGTTGCTGTCCTGAATAGCCTGCATAAGAGACGTGTAACTGTTGTCAAGAACAGCTGGTAAAACCTGAGCAACAATATCCCAAACAGCATGGGAGTAGCGGCCAAAAAGACTGCTGGCGTTGACCGATCATAGAGCAAGGCTAGTGGAGGAAAAAATATATTGCCAGAAGTCTCAATCTGGTTGGACTCATGGAAAACAGTAATAGGAAACGCATTCGCATTGATCCTGCCTGAACACCTAGACTATCCGGAGTGGGATGTTAAGTTAGGAAGGCAGAGTCGCAAGGCACAAGGCGATGAGATGGGCAACTTTTCTATTAACGGGTGGCCTTGAACAGGGCTTGGCCCAGGTACCCAAGAGGGTGTCAGTATGTGCCTCATTGGAGGTTAGTAGTGGCTCATTGAGAGCCTGATAGGGTTTCAAAACGTCAGGTAAAACATTAGTGTTGACTTCCATGGTTGCCAATTGTAGGGTATTGCTTCAGATTACATTTGAATGTAGAGAGTAGTTTTCCCCCATAACACGACCCGGGGAGAAAAGGCAAGTATCAGGTGAAGTGTCAAGCCCACTGGCATTCTTCAACTCTTCATACCAGCTGCCTTCAGTATACTGGGGAACAAATTTATACACTTCATCGCAATTGTTGTTGCCAAAATCCGTGCCAAATAAGTCATATAACGACTGGGCCCTACCAAGTGGTAAGGGTGAAGTATCAGAGTTAGATGGGTTGCCAAAGTGTTTGACGGCAGGCACATCTTCGGTTGAGGTCATGGAAGTTGCAGGTCGGAGTGGATAGGACTATAGTATGTACATACTCATCCAGCATCAATGATGTCAGAATTGTCGTTGATGCAAGTGGGGCAGGCATTGGAAGTACCTCCAAAGCGGGTATCAAAGTTGGTGCTGAACTCAATGTGGATTCAAGGTGCACGGGCGACTTTCTGATAGAATATCGATGTTAAAAATATTGTGTGGACAGAATATTGTTTCAAAAATCTTGAGGACCAAAATATTGAGAAGGTTAGACAAATAGATAAGTATAGATTTACCATCCTTAGCGCCTCATCTACATACCTTGAAGATATATATATATATCATCTAGGTACATATCTGAGGGGTTAAGTATGAATCCCTGACATAATATCGATCATACAATACCAAAACACAATATATTGGAAAATAAATATTGTTTACAAAAATATTGCCTTCCTATACTTAACTACTAAAACCAGAAATATCAAGAACATGAATATCGTTAAGAAAATCGATTTCTACTTATATCAAAAACACAAATATCAGAAAGAAAAATATTGTCACCTTTAAATAAAAATATATCTCAAAAATATAAATTCTCACAATATTGACTAAATAATATCACCAAAGTACTTACAATATCATTCATAAATATTAAATTAAACACTTTACGTAAAATAATGTTTAAAAATAAATATGAAACAATTCATAGGCATGTTTAAATTAAAATTATACATACTACATCACCAAAATATTTACAAGTCATCCCCCCCAAAATAGGTAAATTCTTAACAATACAACAACAACAAATATAGTCATTCATTGTAAACATTTATACATAAACTTAAATATTAATAAATATATATAAATAAAATCATATTCCTTCTAAAACTCTAAAACGACAATAACTGCAAGACGAGGGCAATCTGCCAGATTCCCTAACCGGACACTTAAAAGAATAAATATATACACCTCAACAACTACCTAACCAAGTAAGTAAAGCATATATTTAAGCAAAAATTTACTCATAAATTAACTTAAATATTTAAAACAGCTGTTAATTAACAACTATCCAACTTCTATCTCTTTACATATACTACCTTAAAGAAAACACTACGACTTCGAAAAGTGATAAGCTTCCAGAAAAAAACAACTATCCCTAACCAGCAAAAAGCTTTAAAAAAGTAAGTATAAAACAGTTTATAAAAAATATAAACTCACTCCGGTAGCGAGTATAAATAGACCTAACGACCTCAACCTCTACAAACTACGAGCAAATAAACATTTAAAATTACACAGACACTTTTTTTTTCCAACAGAAAAGGAATCATCTGCTACACATTACAGCACACCCAACATAATAGCTTTAAAACAGTGTGAAACATCTAAAAAGAACAAAAATGTAGGTATAAAAAATAGAAGTAGTTACATACATTTATAAGTAAATAACAAACATATACACTTTAACCTCTTCTGTGCCCATGACGAGATAGTCTCGTCATGGAGCACGGTCGCGCTGTGCCCATGACGAGACTATCTCGTCATGAAACCCGCCCACTAAGGAAACGCCCGGCACAGGAGGGGGAAAGGGCGTGGCACTGAAGGGGTTAAGCAATTCTATTTATTTCTACTATTACACTACTTCCAGATACAATGGCGCAGCAAGGCAAATATATAACATATCAGAAAAGGAAAGCAATTACTAAGTCACATGGGCTACACCTACAACCAAGAAAGTGCATCGACAGAACATGTGAATTGGAAATGCTTCAAATACTATTCTAATGCATGCTGTGGGAGGGCCACTGCAAAAGATGATGCTGTAATTCATGTAGGTGAATACAACCACCCCCCAAATGTTACTGAAATAGAAGTAAGGGAGGCATCGCAGAGTATAAGAGAGGCAAGCACTACCTCCAAGGAACCTACAAACAAAATCCTAAAAGATATACTGCATAAAGTCTCCAAGCACATCACAGGGCAACTACCACCAATACCAACTTTAAAAAACATTTAAATTAGCAAAATAAAAAGCCACCGGTGATATTCCTCCTGCTCCTATACGATATGAATTCATTGAAATACCTGAACATTTAACATAGACACATAATGAGGAAGCTTTCGTTTTATATGACAGCCTAAACATCGAGAAACAAATCCATATATTCGTCACAGTAAATAACTTACTAAAACAAAGCCATTATCAAACCTGGATGATAGATGGGACCTTAAAAATGTATCCCAAGCCATTTACTCAGATATAAACCATACATCGGGAATATCAAAACACAAATATCCCTTTTATATATGCCATACTACTAAATAAGCAAAGCAGCCCTTACTACAAACTCTTAAACCACATTAAACTAAAAATAAATAACTACTATCCACGAACAATAATCATAGACTTTGAACAAGCCATCATTTAGACAATTTTATAAATGTACCCCCACACAGTCATACGAGGCTAATACTATCATTTTGACAACCATCATCCGTCTGCCCTAGTACGAGTGGGGCGGTGGGTCTGCAACAAAACCGCTGCCTCTGCCGGGATCAAGTTTCCTGCCGCGGTCTGGCAACCCCCTGAATATGCTGGCTGTGCCGAAGCCAGCACTGCCGAGCATATTCCAATCGCCATATCCACTACCCTTTTCATTACGAGGACCCAGCCATGAAAAGGGTGGCGGATATGCAGGTAAGGCGACCCGAACAGGGCCCTATGCAGATTCAGAGCCTGGGGTGCATGCGGGGGAGGGCACATGTTGTGCGCCCATGGGACTGCACTCTTCTTCCTGCACGGAGTGGCATACATAACATGGTGCATGCCACACCGTGCAGGGACGTGCTGCATGCTCTCTCACGGCAGCGATATGCTGCTTATTAGACTCTCCTATGAGTGTAACATACCACCACCGTGAGGCCGTCACTGCACCATCCACCCATCCATGGATTAAAGTCATTATCCGGCAGGTGGGCTCACCACGGCCTTGGCGGTCTCCCTGGGACTACGGCGGTGGTGGTCCCAGCCGAAGACCTCCAAAGTCGTAATAAGGCCCTAAGTGTAGAACATGCTACAAACAGCGAATTCCCCTTTGAGGTAAAACAAAAGATAGCACTAGCCTATGCCTTTGTCTTGGAGGTAGTTAACCACTACAATTTGCTAAAAGAAAGCACTTTCCACAAACAAAATGAAGACAAACTAAGCCCCTTAATGGATTATTTCAAAGCTAACAGACTGCAAATTTCCAAATACCATGGTGAAATGTTTGTGATGGGAAACAACCTTTACAATGATGGCTGATCCCCCCATGCCTTTACCACACAGGCTTTACAACGCATGCGTCTTTACCACGCAGGATTTTACAACGAATATGCCTTTACCATGCATACCTTTACAACGCATTTGAAAGTATTTTGCAGGTGGCTGCACCAGAACGTGTCGGGCATTTGTTTGCCATTTGTTCATAAAATAAATCACGCTTTATGGAGCTGAGCTTAAGACTATTTTGTGAAGACACAAAGTATTTGGATTATTGAGGAGGATCGCTACCTTGCTTGAGCCCGCCGCCATAAAGAGGCAGGGAGACCCGCAAACTTGCTTTTTGAATATATATATATATATATATATATATATAATCTACTGGCAGTCGCCAGTAGATAGTTATAGTTAGGATCGTGTTTCCATAGGAAATCCGCAACATTCTATTTGGAATAACTTTGGCGCCGATTGACGAATCCTCGCGAAATTTTCAAAATAGGTGGGGCGCTCCACTCCGCTCCTTCCCTGAAAGTCTCGGGGGGATTCGTCAAGCGGGGGCTGAGAAAATATATATATATATATATATATATATATATATATATATATATATATATATATATATATATATATATATATATATATATATATATATTGCCACTCGACCACTTGCATTTGAAGTAATCCAAGGACACAGTGAGGTGCATTAAGGGAGCCCTTTATTCACACGTTGGTACAGCATAATGCATTTCGGCCATCTTGCCATCCTCAGATGCTGTTTACCACCGGATGTCACCTCCACCCTCCTTTGAATATGCTTGGGCTCCCCATTGGCGGGAGATCAGCTGGTCCTGTTGCGGTCCGGTCAGCTGTAGTCTAATGTACGACTACAGCTCCAGCATGCACTAGATAGTGGGGGCGGCCACATCCTGGACCCTATTTGCTCCAACTTCCCTATCTCTTTGGACGACCCCCAGCCTGTTTCGTGGTCTGACCATTTTTTCTCTTGTTTTACCTGGTCCTTAGGTCCGGCAACCTCTGACTTACTTGGCATTTCCTGCCCGCCCGCAGCTAAAATCGATCCCATTGCTTTTCGGCGCTGCCTAGATAACTCTAGGGTTACCCTTCCGGCGGATCTGAAAGGTGCCCTTGCATGCTTCCTGAGCTGGATTGGACGAGCAGTCGACAGTTTGTCTCCCCTGTCTTGTCGCCGTCGCCACAGGGAGTCTCCTTCTCATCCTTGGTTTACTCCCGATTTGAAGCGGCTCAAACAACATTGTAAAAGGCTGGAACGGATATGGCGTTCGGCCTTTTGCCCAATAGCTAAGGGACTGTTGAGAGATGCCCAGAAAATCTACTACCAGGCTATTCGGGAAGCAAAAAGCCTTTACTATTCCTTTCGAATTGAGTCCGCCAGTAACAATTCCAAAGAAATCTTTTCCATTGTTCAGAGCTTTATGGCCCCAAAAGCTATGGCAACGAAACTTCCTGTCTCTGCATCTTGGTGCGACAAGCTCTCGGATTTTTTTATCTCCAAAATTCGGACTATCCAGGCGACTTTCACCTCTAATGAGAGACCTTCGGTGGTTTGCGCCGCTCCGTTGGCTTCATTCTCGTTGTTTTCGCCGGTGACTCCGTTTGATTCCCTCAAAATACTTCAGTCCTTAAAGTCTGGGTCTCCGTCTGACCCTTGTCCGGCCAGGCTCTTGGCCTCTATGGCCGAGACAGTCAATTCGGAGGTGAATACTCTTGTCAATTTGTCCTTTACTGAGGCCTTGGTTCCTCAGGAATGGAAACAAGCGAAAGTCATTCCGCTCCTAAAAAAACCTACTCTTGATGCCGGCAATCCCGCCAACTATAGACCAATCTCTCTTCTGCCTTGTCTGGCCAAAATATGTGAAAAGGTAGCAAACAAACAACTGTCTGCTTTTGTTGAGAATGAAAGTCTTCTCCATCCGGCTCAATCGGGCTTCAGAGCCTCTTATAGTACTGAGTCTGCCTTAGTCGAGATGTCGGAGGCGATCCGCGATTGTTTGGATGCTGGGGGGAACGCTGCCCTTATCCTTTTAGATCTGTCGGCGGCATTTGACACCGTCCCCCACGCTTTGCTTCTATCTCGGCTAGCTGTTATTGGTATTTCTGGTTTGGCCTGGAAGTGGCTTGAATCTTTTCTTACCCTCCGGTCACAACAGGTTTGGCTCCCGCCATTTGCTTCTTCCCCCCAGCCTGTTTCCACAGGAGTTCCCCAAGGCTCTTCGTTAAGCCCCCTGCTTTTTAATATCTACATCACGCCTCTGGTTCAACTGGCAGAGGATGGTGGGGCCAGGGTGGTGGCATACGCGGACGACACTCAGCTCCTGTTCACGTGGGATAGATCTGATTTTTCTACCCACAGAGTACAGAGCTGTCTTGCTGCCGTCTTTCATTGGCTCTCTGCCGCCCAACTAAAGTGTAATGAGGAAAAGACGGAAATTTTACTCTTTGGCTCTTTTCCACCTCACTTTAGGGACTCTCTTTGGCCCTCAGCTTTCCCCCCACCCTCCTGCTCGGGTCTTCCTGTCAAAAATTTGGGGATCTGGTTCGACGAGCAGCTGTTTTTTATGACTCAAATAAAAAAACTCACTGGCTGCTGCTTCGGTATTCTCAGATCCTTAAAAAGATTTTTACCTCTGTTACCCAGATCAGCTAAGGAGACTGTGGTTCGGGCGCTTATTCTCTCCCGCCTCGACTATGCCAATGGTCTGTATGTCGGTCTGCCCGACTACCTGCTAAGGAAACTGCAGGTGATTCAGAATGCCGCAGCCCGGCTGGTGGTGAACCCTCCCAGCAGAGCCTCCATTTCTTCCTCACTTCGCACACTTCACTGGCTCCCTGTCAGGAAACGCCTTGAATTTAAAGCGTTGGTTCTTGCGCATCAGGCTCTCCATGATGGAGGCCCTGTCTATCTCAAAAAACGCTTCTCCTTCTACCAACCATCTAGGATTCTGAGATCTTCGTCTCAGCTGCTGGCCTCCATCCCCACGTTCCGCCTTCAACGCATGGGGGGCATATCGCTTACGGTCAATGCCTCTAGGCTGTGGAATGCATTGCCTTTATCTTTGCGTGCTATTCAGGATGATCGCCTGTTCAGGAAACATCTTAAGACCCATCTCTTCTAACCTGTGTTTTGTCTACTGTTCTCTTAGCTCGCGCCGGGACACTCTTATGAGTAGCTGAGCGCGCTATAAATCTCAGTAACATAACATAGAGTTAGTAAGGCAGCAGGATCAGATGTTGTTCAAGTGAGCGCTGAGATTGCCACGCAAAGGGGGGGCCGTGTAGCAGCTGGTGACCCCGTAAATACAGTGTCCGGTGCTCCCTCAGGTCCCCAACGTCAAAGCTCCAAGCAATGGAGCAAACCGGGCCGTGGAGTGGGAGGGAATCAACCCGCAACCCCATGAAGTCATGGGCTGCCACTCACAGCGGCCACTTGCCTGGCCAGTTCCTGAGGCGGTCTTGGGAACAATCAATACCTTGATTTGAACACTCTTTGCCAGCAAAGTCCCTGGACGCTTGAAGTTCGGGTCCTTGTACCGCGCTCCTGGCAGACGTGGAAATATCGCCACTTGACTACTTGCATTTGAAGTAATCCAAGGAGGGAGCCCTTTATTCATGGGTTGGTACAGCATAATGCATTTTGCCCATCTCGCCTTCCTCAGATGCTGTTTACTACCGGATGTCACCTCCTCCCTCCTTTGATTATGCTTGGGCACTCCCATTGGTGGGAGATCAGCTGGTCCTGTTGCGGTCCGGTCAGCTGCAGTCACATATATATTTTCAGCACAGAAAGGGTACGGAAGCCCAACTCTATGAAACACTGCTGTTTATTAAATAACAGAGAGGCAGCATTTCCTGACACGTTTCGGCTGTAACATCAGCCTTGATCACAGGTGAGCCACATAATAAAGAGAGTGTTCTCAGATATTATAGTCTCATCTTCATGTGACTTTCACGTGTTCATACCATTCCAATTGTGTTCTGCTTTATAGCGTAAAAATCAGTCTTCAATGAATTAAGTATCCAAGTGCACCATGTTCAAAAATGTAATTGCCACGTGTGTATAAAAGTAAATGATTTGTAAGTCAAGGCAAGAATAACTTTATTTCTGTTCAAAAGAACAATAAACGTTTACCAAATAAAAACTTTACAATATAAAGATTTATAAAACAATCACTATAAATGAGATGGAAGGTTCTGCAATTAAAAAGTTCAGTTACATAAAATGGAAGGTCTAAGACAAAATGGTATTACACAGATCATAAAAAATTCTAGCAATATAAATTTAGATAGCATGAAATTACATCATTCTTATTAGCCTCTATAGCTCATAGTGCTTTCTAATAGCCATCGACACTTGAATATAGTTATATACCGCAGAGCAACTCACAGGGGTAGCCAAAGTGTGCAGAAAATTAAAACCATCAATATACGTGCAGGGGCGCATCTTCATTAAAAGTGGGACAAAAAATGTTTTCCTCGCCTCTTTATATGTTATGACATTAAAACGTATACAGCGCATGAATATGAAGTGGTGTATTAGCGCTAACAGTCCTGAAGTGAGCTGGACCACTATTCATTAAATTGCCAGGTCTTTACGGCTTTCCTGAAAGATGGGGCGGGTATTCCAGAGCTTCATAGCACCCACTGTAAAGCTTCTGCCACCCCAGTTAGACTTACAGAATCTCTGAGAGAGCATCAGTTTCGCCCCTTCTGACAAGAGGCATCTGTTTGGAGACTACCAATGCAGTGACCGCCTCAAAAACTGAGGACCGTTACCATGTAGCACCTTAGATGTGATACATAAGGCCATGAACTTAATACAACTCTTGACTGGAAGCCAATGTAGTCTCCGAAGATGCTTTCCCACTGATTGAAACTTGGTGATCCCCAGCAGGAGCCTTGCAGCAGCAATCCTGATCATCTGAACCTTATGTAACTGCTTCTCGGGTATACCGAGATAGAGCCCGTTGCAATAATCCAGTTTGGCAAGGACTAAGGATGTGACTACCGTTTTCCTGCTCTCTGCTGGGATCAAAAGTAAGATTTTATTACTCTCCTTGAGTAGAGTTGAAAAAAAACTGGATGAAGAAACTGCTTTGACTTGAGGTTCGAAGTTCAGTTCTCATCTATAATCAATCCCAGATTTTTAGCTTTAGGGACCGGGATAGGTACTGCTCCTAGTTCATCCGGCCACCAAATCTGTGACCAGCTGGAGGAGTAGTTACCAAACAGGATTATCTTGGTTTTTCCTGAGTTAAGCTTGAGGCAGTGCAAGCTCATCTATGAGCCGACTGCCAGCATGCAATCCCTAAATCTTTTTACTGGCTGCATGATATTTTTACAGACGGACAGGAGAATTTGATTGTCGTCCACGTAGGATGTTAATGCTATCCCGAAGGATCTGATTAGTGCAGCCTATTCAGACAACTATAAAGTGCAAAATAAAATAAAGTGCATAGTGCTCTGCTAGCCGAATTATCATATGGGGATATGAGCTTGTTGACCCACCCTATTTGGCGCGGGAATGCCACTAGAAAGTGCATAAACGAAATGTGGTTAAAAGGAATCTAGTCTGCACATTGGTAGAAAAAGTTAAATAATATTGCTGTGAGACGGGGAGCGAAGATAATATGCCCATCCCCCCATGTTGTGAATAGCGCATAATGGCCCTAGAGTAATGCTCCTCTTTAATGATAACCTTTGCATTCATAGGAATGCTTTCAGCATTATCATAGAAATGACCCAGTCCTATCTCCTGAAAATTATCTCACACACATCGGAGCCATGGAATCATTAAGGCGCTGTCCAAGTTGATACAATCTTTAACTACCTCCCTTTAGAACATTAATTCATCAGCCAGCCACATTTTTGCCCATAGGAGCAGAGGAATGCTACCTATGCAGGCCTCTATGAACTATAACCCAGTTCTTTGTGACAAAGGATTGTGGGGGCGCTATTCTGGATCATTAATAAATCTTTTTATATATTTGTTTTCCAAGACTTGTAATTGGAGGCTTTAATGGTGTCCCCACACCCTAGCCCCGTAGGTTGCAACAGACAGACATTTAGTTTTAGGGCTAACTAACTCTCTCACAGCAAAATAACCCCTTCACTGCCCGGCTTGTGTGATGCACCCTTGCTGTTATAAGTGGCTCCCAATTCATCTGGTTGTTGAATAGGTTCCCCAAATAGGTAGAATTATTCAGCTTTTCTATTCTTTTACACCTTACAGCAAAGTTTCTGGTTTTTGTCGATTTGGGGCCACACATTAAAAGCATTAAGTGATTTTTGAAGGCTATTATATGTCACTGCCATGAACACTGTATTGGCTGCATATGATAGTAGTGGAACAGGGTTACCACCGATACGAGGAAAGTCAATCTCCTTACCTAATAAAAAAGCCTCTAGATCGTTTGTGTAAATTAAAAAGAGGAAGGGAGCTAAAATGTACCCTTGCCGTACACCTTCTGTAGAGAAAATCGACTTGGTCTTTTCCCCTTGGGCGTCATATCTTATGGGAACTGTAGTATTAGCATGTAACCTGCGAAGAAGGCGTATCAGCGCTTCTTCGACACCCATTTTTCCCATCAACGCCCACAGTTTGCCCCGATTAACAGTGTCAAACACAGGTCCATGAAGGCCATATGGATAGAACCCTTCCTGGCCTTCATGTACTTGTTAATAATTAGGGACGAGCTGAGATATTGCACAGTGGAACCCAATCCCCTCCTACAGCCATATTGAGTTTTTGAAATGACCCCTATAGTGGATGCCCAGGCCTCTAGTTGGGCAAGGAGGACCCTCCCCAGTACCTTTGCTGTAGCATCAATAAGAGAGATTGGCCTATAACATGCCAGGTCACTCCTGTTGCCCTTTTTAAAAAATGGGAACCACAATCGCCTCCTTCCAAGTCACTGGTTTGGGACCGATGACTACTGCTTTAAAAAAAATTGTCAATAGGGTGCCCACAGGTTAGTGTTTCTTTTAAACTAATCAAGTGCGACCCTGTCAGGTCCTGGAGCTTTCAAACAAAGCACCTGCGCTAAAGCCTCTTCAACCTCAGATACTATAATACAGGAACTTAATTGGGAGGCTAAAATGAAATCTACAGGCAGATCCCCTAAATTCTCGGCTAACTGCTTAAGCTGCCTGTTAAAAATAGCAGTAAAATGAGATTCCCAGGCATCCTCCAGAATTAGGGAGTCCGTCTGTCTCAATTGCTCCGTGAATAGAGGGAGGTTAATGATGTCCCAGAAGCTTCTAGTATCTTTAAAGGGGCTTGCTCTCTCCCGGTCCTCAATTCTTCTTTGCTTTTCCCAATAGTGGTTTTATAAGTTTGGCTTGCGCTTTTGATTACATTTCTATCTAGGAATAGTATAACAGGTCCTTTTAATGTTCTTTTGGGCCTTTGTACATTAGTATTAAACCACAGTACTTTGTGGGGCTCCCTACGACGCATGGGGCTGGTCAGCCTCTTGGCTACAGCCGAGCAGAGAAGTCCGAACTCCCAGACAACCTCAGCTGGGGGGAGAATTTCGCTGCAACCACCTTGTGATTGAGTGATAGTTTTCTATAATATTGTTTTCCTTAAATTCTTGAGGGTTTACCTTACCCCAGTTTAGTCTTACCCCTTTATTGGGATTATAGTGAATCGGGCGATCATCGCCCTCCCTTGCCTGGATCGTTAAATTGAGTAAGACTATGAGGGGATTGTGGTCACTGGCACAGTTGGGTTCCACCATAAAATCACGGACAAGCGGAATACATTTCCTAGATATTACCATATAGTCAAGAAAGCTTTCCCTGCCACCACCAACATAGGTAGAACACTGTGGTAGGGAACCACATACCAAGTTATTAATGAAACCTAAATCATTCCCAATGAGGATAGAATTTAGGGCTTCACTTTGGGGCGAGTGAATAAAATATGGCTGGAGCTGGCCCACGGTATCCAACAGCCCAAAAACACGTTTGGAGCTATACTTATAAGTTGTGCAATTGAAGTCCCTCACGAAAAGGATTCATAATGGCTGCCACCTGCCTGTGATTTGAGTGACTTCCTCCTGCAGGGATTCAATAATATGACAGTTATTTCGGTCAAAGATGTTATAATACCAATTCACCACTAGTATCTTAGCCTCTGTTAGATTAGAGATCATAATAAATTGATACCAGGGTGATGAGCTTATACAGAGAGCTTTTATAGTTCTGTATTTAACCAAAATTAAGAGCATGATCCAACCTCTAGCCCTCTCTTCTAAAGAAGGTATTGCAGGGACAGTAAAGGAGCGATAGCCGTCTAGGGCTATGTCAACCATGGACCAGGTTTCCTGAAGACAGATGATGTTGAAACCTCTAATATATTCAAGCCATACTTCATTTATAAGTTTGGGGCAAATTCCTGCGATATTCCAGGAAATAATGTTAAAAGGAAGGGTAGTATATCCCTGATTTACTGGACCCTAAGATATATTAATAAAAGCGGGCGATGTATCATAGGCTAATAGTTCAGACCCTTTAGCTACGGGTTCACCTTCAGGGGAGTTATTACAAAGGGAGAATGTATTTTCATGGTTGTCTGGGCACTTAGTAGTGCTGGTAGGTACATGCAGTATAGCACCAGCTGGTTGGACTGGCCCTTTACTTCTGGGTTCTTCTTCATCAGGGTCACTCGCTGAGTTGTTATATCCCAGCCCTCCCTTCTCAGTTACCTGTCTAAAATGAGTTTGTAGTCAATCAATGTCAGTGAGGTCTGAGCGAGCCTCAAAGTGGTTCAGGTAGGTGAATGGGGGAGGCTGTGTGAGAGAGAGTGTTTTCAAGCCTATAGGGAGGGAACCTTGTCTCAGACTAAATCCCCGATGAGGGGGATAAAAAAAAGCCCAATGGGTAGGGCTTTATCGATTTCTTCTCACTAAATGTATCTTTAAGGTGCCTCAGGAGGAAGTGCACTGACCTAGTGTCCCTAAAGTTGAGGACCACACAATCCCCTTCAACCGATTTGGCCGTATAACCCAACCAGTTCGCCCGCCTGGCCATGATAATGTGATCATACCAGTTTATCTGAGGTGAAGTTTTAGTAAGGCACCAGTAAGCCGATTTGTTTATAAGGCTTTGGCAGCTTACTTGGCGGCCGGAGGAAAGATGGGGGACTCCCGTCAAAATCAATGTATAAGGTGTACAGTCTGGCAGTAAATTTAGTGTATTTTTTGCCCCGCCCTGCTTGGGGAACTGTATGCTGAGGCATTAGAACTTGAATTACCTTGTTGGGAACTGCCCCCATTTGACAAGTCAAGCCTCAACCGGTTTGGGACCCCTCGTCCCAGCTTTTGGTTGTTCCTATTGGGTACAAATTCCCAAGGGTTCTGGACCAGAGGGTTAGCACTGGGGGCCTCCCAGTGGAATTCACCATTACCTAAAGTCAGTGTTCTGCTTTTAGGGTCCAACCCGTTAAGAGAAACATTTTCTGTGCTGCTCGATTGGGTGGCCTTATCCCTCTGCAAGTTATTTACTGGGTTCTTACTCAAGTCCTGCAACACCCGGGAAAGCTGCTTTTCAATGTGGATTAATCGAGCTAAAAGGGGGGTCAGCGCCTCAGATACTAATTTAATGATTGTTCCAAGTGAGATGATCTTTCAGGTATAGCGTCTCTTCCGGCCCCACACGTGTTCTACATACATTGCCTATTACGCAGTCTGGTCTAGTTCTCTAGACCATAGGTGAATGGCCCTTCAATTTCTGATCAGCCCCTGCCTTCTCGATTCTTTTCCTCTTTCCCCTACTGTTTGCAATGGTCCATCCTTCTCCGAGATTGAGTTGGGGGCATGCTGGTTCACAATTGTAACAGACAGCCAAAGTGGTGCTTGAGTCCCAGGCTCACTGTCCATCTCAATCGTGTCTGTGCAAGGGTCTGTATTGGCAGGGGATGTGAGGTGGGAAGGGGGGCTAGCGAGAGTCTTTGTTCTGCCAGTTCTATTTCTTTATCGATGAGCCCCACTGCTTTTTGGAGGAAACCGTCCAAAGTGGTATCAGTAGATTTTAGTGCAGGCATTGTTTTCCGTTTCCCCATAGTTTTTGTAAACACCCCAGGCTTCTAGTAAGATATAGCCCACATGGGGACTACGGCAGAGTGCAATGGAAAAGAAAAGGTTTTTACCTTCTGGAAACTTCACAAAGCTGGGGTGCGACACTGGGTTTCCAGGATTCTCAAGAGAACCAAGAAAACCAAGAGAGTAGGCCCAGCCCAGCCTCCTCCGGGCTTCGACAGGCCTAGATGGGCTGGCCATTGGTCTGGGCGTGCCCGCGTGTGTCCCGCACTGCGGGAGCGATGTGCTGGCTTTAGCGGGCCAGAAAGTCTTGATCCGCCTCCTGCGCTGGAAAGTGAGGAAAGCTGGGGGACCGAGTCCCACCCCAGCTAGCGGCCTGGCTGCCTGGCTCTGAGCTGTGAATGCGGCATGTAGGGGCCTCGGACGGCCGTTCGATGAGTGATCATTTGTACATATTTCTTCTTTGATGCCAGACTCGCTCAACTAATCATCTGCCACTCGCAAATCCAAGCAACAGTGGTTCAGAATTGGCAAGAGGAGACACTTATCCTCTTGTCTCCCTTTCCACCTTCATGCCATAAATATTCAGAGAGTCCATATTGTAGCATGAAGAACAAGTTACTTACCTTCGGTAACGCTTTTTCTGGTGGATACAGTATCTGCCTGTGGATTCCTCACCTTGTGAATATCCCCTGCGCCAGCATTCCACGGAACTTTTCTTCCCCAGCACTCCACGTCGACGTGGGCGACGTCATAATGCATCGGCTCCGCTCGCGACTCCGTTCGACGTCACCGGAGCCATAAGAAGCCCACGTCGGCGTGATGACGTCAGTTCCACCCATTTTTTCCCCGTGCCTTCGAGGCGAACAGGTGGACTAACGACAGACTCAAAGTATACACAGTACACAATAAACCAAATATGCAAAGGAAAGGAATGCAAAGAAAAACAAGCATTTCCTACAACTGTACCATACAGCAAAAACACATATCTACAAGACCTTTTTCATGGTATATGAAGGTGGACAACGGGGAGGCGGGTGGGCCAGTGAGGAATCCACAGGCAGATACTGTATCCACCAGAAAAAGCGTTACCAAAGGTAAGTAACTTGTTCTTCTGATGGATACATCTGCCAGTGGATTCCTCACCTTGTGAATAGTTTCCCACAGCAGTCCCCACTCCCGGAGGAGGGTGTCCACCTTCCTATACCAGAAAGTCTTGCAAGACAGAGCGCACGAAGTGGCCCTCCCTCCTCATCTCAGAGTCCAAGCAATAATGCTTTGCGAAAGTATGGAGGGAGGCCCAAGTCGCGGCTTTACAAATGTCTGCCACAGGAACACCCCGGGCCAAAGCAGACGTAGATGACTTAGCTCTAGTTGAATGAGCCCTAATGCCCTCAGGAGGGGTCTTACCAGCCAGGGCGTAGCAGATCTTGATAGCCAGTATTATCCATCTCGACAGCGTGCGCTTGTGCACCGCTTTACCCTTAGAACGACCAACGTATCCAATAAAGAGCTGGTCATCAAGGCGAAAGTCCTTGGTTCTGTCCAAATAAAAACTCACAGCCCTCTTTGGATCCAGGCGATGGAGTCTTTCCTCCTCTTTGGAAGGATGAGGAGGTGGCTAAAAAACAGGGAGAGTAATGGACTGCCCCAAATGAAACGGAGTGACAACTTTAGGCAGGAAAGCAGCCCTGGTCCTGAGAACCATCCTTTCAGCATGTAAGGTAAGAAAAGGAGGTTTGGAACTAAGAGCTTGAAGCTCACTTACCCTCCTTGCCGAGGTTATGGCCACAAGAAAAACCACCTTAAAGGACAACAGCCTCAATGGACAACTATGTAGAGGCTCAAACGGGGACCCCATCAGAAAGGTTAAAACAAGATTAAGGTCCCACTGAGGCATTACAAATGGAGTAGGAGGAAACATGTTTGTAAGGCCCTTTATGAACCTCAGAACAACCGGAGATTTGAATAGTGAAGGTTGATCTGGGAGGCACAGAAATGCCGATAAGGCCGAAAGGTAGCCCTTGACCGTGGCCACAGCAAAGCCCTGCTGAGCCAAGGAAAGAGCAAACTGGAGCACATTGGAAAGATGAGCCTTTAAAGGGTCAATGGATCTCTCTCCATACCGCTTTACAAATTTTGACCACCTGTAGGAGTAAATGGACTTGGTGGAGTGTCGCCTGGCCGATAAAATAACGTCCACCACATCAGGTGGGAGAGAGAAGGAACTCAGGTTGCCCCGTTCAATCTCCAGGCATGAAGGTGTAAGCTCTGGAGGTGGGGGTGTAGAACCTGCCCCTCCGACTGCGAGAGGAGGTCTGCCCTCAGAGGGAGACGGAGCGGAGGGCACGAGGAGAGGTGGAGAAGATCTGTGTACCACACCCTTCTTGGCCAATCCGGGGCGACCAATATGACTTGGGCTTGGTCTTGGCGAGTCTTTCCTCAGAACCCGAGGAATCAAGGGTATGGGAGGAAACGCGTAAAGGAGTCGTGAGCCCCAACTCAACTGAAACGCATCACCCAACGCCCCCTGCATCGGATACTGGAGACTGCAGAATGACGGGCAGTGCGCGTTTTCGAAAGTAGCAAACAGATCCACCCGAGGAGTCCCCCACGTCCGAAAGACGTGACGAACTACCTCCGGATGGAGCCTCCACTCAAGGTCGGCGGAGAACTGCCGACTGAGACTGTCCGCACGCACGTTCAGCACCCCGGCCAGATGATTTGCCATCAGACAAATCTGATGGCGCCAAACGAATCGCCCGCAATTCCAGAAGGTTGATGTGAAGCAACCTTTCCTCTGGAGACCAAAGACCTTTGATCTCCAGGTCCCCCAGATGCGCACCCCACCCTAAAGTGGATGCATCCGTTATCACTTTGGCCACCGATGGAGGCAGATGGAAGGGCTTTCCTTGGGACAGATTGCCCTCCACGCTCCACCAAGACAGATCCGCTGCAGCTTCTCTGGAGATCCTGATCGACTTCCCGAGATCCCCGTTGTGCTGATACCACTGCTTGCGGAGGCACCATTGGAGCGCCCTCATGTGCCAGCGTGCATGGTTGACCAACAGAATGCAGGAAGCGAACAGACCGAGCAGACGAAGGACCTTCAGAACTGGAACAACCGCTCCATTGTGGAATAAAGGGACCATCTCCTGAATGTCGAGAATCCTTTGAAGTGGAGGGAATGCTCGACACACAGTAGTGTCCAGTACCGCCCCTATGAACAGGTTGCGTTGAGAGGGCACCAGGTGAGATTTGGGCACATTGATCGAAAAACCCAAGTCGAATAACAGCTGAGATGTTACCTGCAGATGACGCTGCACCATCTCTGGGGACTCTGCCTTCAGAAGCCAGTCGTCCAGGTAGGGGAAAACTGGAATCCCCGACCTCCTGAGATGAGCAGCTACCACTGCCATCACCTTCGTGAAGACCCGAGGTGCGGAAGTAAGACCAAACGGGAGGACCACAAACTGGTAGTGTTGTGACCCAACCGTAAAACGGAGATACTTCCTGTGCGACTTCAGGATTGGGACATGAAAGTACGCGTCCTGCAAGTCGAGCGACACCATCCAGTCTCCTTGCTGCAACGCTTGAAGAACCTGCGCAAGGGTCAGCATCTTGAATTTCTCCTGCTTCAGGTAAAAATTCAAGATTCTGAGGTCCAGGATTGGACGCAATCTGCCGTCCTTTCTGGGAATCAGGAAATACCGGGAGTAGCATCCCTGACCCCTTTCCTGCTCCGGAACCACCTCTATTGCACCCTTCTGAAGCAAGGCTAGAACTTCTTTCTGCAGGAGAAACAGATGGTCTTCCGAACAATAACCTTGGCAAGGAGGGTAAGGGGGAGGAAACTCCCGAAAGGGAAGGGCGTACCCAGTCTCTACGAGGTTCAAAACCCAAAGGTCTGTTGTAACAGATTTCCAACCCCGTAGAAAGTAGGACAACCGACCCCCCACAGGTCTTACATGATCCGGGATGGGGGATCTAGGGCTGCTTCCCTGAAGCTTCATTGGGAGCAGAAGAGGAGGAGGAAGAAGAGGGGTTGCGCCCAGAACCTCTCCGACCCCTTTGTCTCCCTCTATAGGACTTATAGAGAGGATTCTGCTGCTGTTGTTGCTGCTGCTGTTGGGGCTGCCGGTAAGAGCGAAAAGACGATCTTCCAAAACCCCTAAATTTTCGAAAAGACGAACCCTTAGTTGGAGCTTGCAGTCCCAAGGATTTCGCAGTCAACCTGCTGTCCTTAAATCGCTGCAGGGCAGAGTCTGCCTTTTCCCCAAACAGCTTCTGTCCGTCGAATGGCAGATCAACCAGCGTAGCTTGCACATCAGCTGAGAACCCAGAGGTACGGAGCCAAGCCTGCCTCCTTGCGGCAACAGACGACCCCATGATCCTTGCCACAGAGTTCGCAGTATCCAACCCTGATTGGATAACTTGTCTGGCAGCCGCCTGAGTGTCTGCCACAACCTCCAAAAAGGACGACTTATCCCCCTCAGGCAACTTAGGTGCCAAAGACTTAATGGAGTCCATTAGCGCATGCACATAACGCCCCAACAGGCATGTAGCATTAGTTGATTTTAACGCCATACTTCCAGTGGAAAAGGTCTTTTTGGCTGCCTGATCAACCTTTTTAGATTCCCTGTCAGCCGGAGACTGAGGGAAGGCACCCGAAGCATGCTTGGAACATGAAGCCTGCACAACCAAGCTGTCCGGAGATGGATGAGTTGACAAGAAGTCAGGATCCCCTGGTGCAACCTTGTACCTTCTTGCCACCTGCCTACACACCGCCGGAGATGAAAGGGGTTTCTTCCACACCTCCAAGACCGGCTCCAAGATGGCCTCATTGAAAGGCAACAAAGGCTCTGATGTTGATGATGGAGAATGCAACACTTCTGTAAGCAAGTTGGATTTGTACTCCACAGAAGGCAGCTGCAAATCCAAAAGTTCTGCCGCCTTTTTGATCACTACATGATAGGGAGCCAATTCCTGAGGTGGAGAAGACCTGGCAGATGCATGCTCCCACTCTGGGGTTGTATCCAAACCACTAGCTTCATCAATGCCTTCAAATTCATCTGAGGAAGAGTCAACCTCACCTTCTTCCACATCTGTCCGGTATCTCCTTTCCTCCAACACCCTCTGGGCCTCCCTCCTCGACCGGATCCGGGGAGCCGGCGTCGACGACGTCGTACGCGGCGTCGGAGGAGCCAAAGGTACCGGAGTCGGCGGCGCCATAGGTGGAGTCGGCGGCGCCGGACGCGGCGCCGATGGAGTCGGCCTCGGCAGCGAGGAAGGCTCCGAAGACCGCTGGTCCTTCCGAGGTCGAATCGGATCCCCAGACGGCGCCGGAAACTGCCAAGATGACGCCATCGGCATAAAGGGCATAAAGGGGGCCTGAGCATACTGCTGCGGCACCCCTAGTGTAAATGCCATCGGACCCATGGGACCAGTTGGTGCTCCGGATGGGTAGGCCGCCCTATTAAAAATGCCATACATAGCATTTAAGAAATTGGTAGAATCTGTACCTGGAGCCGGGAACTGAGGAAAAGGAACAGACCCTGTATCCCCTTGTGGAGTCACCGGCGTCGGCTCCGCAGTATCTTCAACCGGAGCCTCAGACTCTTCAGGCACCGGAACAGACTCTTCCTGCTCCTGTTCATGCATGGAAGCATCCGACTCCACTCGAACCGGAGTCGACTCCTTAGACGGATCCGATGACCGCGTCGGGGACTGAGCCGGAGTCTGCTTCTTCGATGGAGAACCCCTCGTGAATTCGAAGGTGAAGGAGAAGGAGACAAGCATTTACTCCGGCGTCGAAGGGGCGAAGCCGACCTCGACTTCCTGGACCTCGAAGACCGACGTCGAGAAGAATGTTTCCTCTTCTTGTGATGCTTCTTCGACCTCGAAGACTTCGAAGTCGATGACCCCCTCTTCGACTTCTCCTTTTTCCTCCTACTCTTCTCCTCACCGATCCTCTTCATGAAGAGCTTAGCCTTCCTCTCCTTGAGTGCTTTCGGGTTCATGCTTCTACAGCATCCGCACTCCTCCATATCATGTTCCGAAGAGAGGCACCATAAACAGTTCTGGTGTGGATCCGTCATCGACATCTGACCTCCACATTCCCTACAGGGCTTAAATCCCGACTTTTTAGTCGAAGACATACTCGAATCAACAGATTAACACGGCTAAACTGCAAAGTTGCCAACGAGAAAAAAACCGTTGCGCGTCGAAGGCGCGGAAAAAAGGGAACTGACGTCATCACGCCGACGTGGGCTTCTTATGGCTCCGGTGATGTCGAACGGAGTCGCGAGCGGAGCCGATGCATTATGACGTCGCCCATGTCGACGTGGAGTGCTGGGGAAGAAAAGTTCTGTGGAATGCTGGCGCAGGGGATATTCACAAGGTGAGGAATCCACTGGCAGATGTATCCATCAGAAAAGCGAGCAAGTCATGCTCCCCAATTTAATTTAAAGCAGCAACAGTCCCCATTTTGATGGGAGCCTCCAACTCGGCAGGGCGGCTTCGGTTAAGGGCAAGGAGCATCTGTGACATTTAATTCAGCACAGAAAAGAGGTTACTGGCTGGCCGCAAACTGAGAGGAAAGTCCCGCCCTCGCCATGCACTGCTAATTAGCTCACATACTACATCACTCATGACATTTTTGATAATATCACTGCAACATTTGCAGTGAAATTACTGATGAGATAACTGTGCATGGCAGGACCGTGAGATATAGTTACCTTAGGGCACGAGTTATAGCTTGAGATAACTATAACTCCTGAATTTCTATGGTTTTGTGTGTGTAAAATCAGAACCCCACTATAATGTCCATGTAACCTTTGTTTTTTTCAGTGAATTCAGTTTTGTGGATGCAATATAGTGGAAGGATGGCATAATGCCTTCCAATTTACACTAGGCAGAACCCATTAACCTACAAAGTCCCAATAAACTGTCCCAAAATCTAAACCAAGATGACAAATCATTTTTCATTTAAAGAATAAACAATATTTTATTACATCAGTCTAAACATCAACTAAAACTCCAATATTAAATAAGACTGCAATAATGGAACAAACACAACCCCTTGCGTAATATAAATGAAACACATAAACAATACACTTCCAAGTTACAATCACATAATTTTTACACAAACAATAAAATATATTTCCCACCAACAAAAACTAAAATAAATATGACTACTGTTCAGTAACTACAGACCTTCTTCTGTAGCCACATTCTCAAAAGCAATGATCCGCCCCAAACTAGAAATTGTTTTTTTTTTTAAAACCCCGAAAATGCAAAAATAAAACGAATGCAACAGACATCCCTCGAAGCAATCCAAAGTAGGTAAAAAAAACATAAAAAACCCTGAAAAAAGTGTTAGAAAAAGAAACGCTACTGAAAACCCCAAAATAATGAAATGAAAGCTAAAAATATTGGTTTATTATAAACTAAAAACTATTTCCTTCCCCCCCCCCAAAAAAAAAGGTATCTCCCAAGGCCAACAGGACATGTTTTATGACAAAAACCTGTAAAGCAAACGAGAAAACCCACCTGTAACATTCCCAAAAATACATATACATTATACTTTATCATCATAAAATCCGTAACATAATGAAACATTACTTAAGCAGTGTACGAAAACCCCCAACTACACACTACAAAAAAACTTCACCATTAATACAACTAAGGGCCCTATTACGACGTTAGGCGGAGTTTCCTCCGCCCAACATCGTCTTGGTCAAGGGACCGACGACACTCAGTCGTGGTCCCGACCAACTAATTAGGATGCAACCGAACACTGTTTGGTCGCACTCCTTAACTTAACAATGGGATCATGCATTCCGATCGGAATGCTGCTCCCATTGTAAAAACTCGAGGTGCAGTTCATCCTGTGACAGGCATCTCAAGGTGTCTGCCACAAGTTGCAGGAATCAACATTGTCCTCCTACTTAAGGCCGTGAAACAAAGGGGGCCCTGCTGGGGCCCCCACAGTCGAGTTCCGACAGCCTTTCTGTGTCGGGAAGGCTGGCACAGAAAGTTTGTCTCCACCCGACATCGTAATCCCTTTGGCAGAAAGAGCTGCCCTTGGGATTACTGAAAGCATTTCGACTGGCGGATAGGCTCTCCGAGCACATTGGAAGTCAGTCGGAATGACTGGTCACATTCCTTTCTGACCAACTCCATTGTAATGGGTCGGTCGGACCGGTTGATTACGATGCGGTCGGAACAGCTCCAACCGACAGTCTGAGCCGTTTCTGACCCCATCGTAATCGGCCCCTTACTTGTGACAGTCCCTGAATGGTTTACACCCTGCTGTTTTAAGAGGTGACATCCCTCGCACAGGAAGTAAATTAGGAGAGAAAGAGTTCACCAGAGACCAAGGAGTAGCTCCAGATTGGCATCTGATGGCGCAAAAAGAAGAAACTGACGTCAGTGTGCATGGGTGGCACTTTATATGCAGTTATTCACATCACTTCATGAAATGATGTCTGTGCAAAGCCATATGATGCCAACTACTGGCATGCAGAGGTAATGCTGAAATGTTTCAAGATCTGATCTGACAGGGGCATGGGGGTATTCACAAGGTGAGGTATGTGCACTTAGAAGTATCCATCAGAAATGGAGTTTTGTTATATACTAAACCCAGTTTGCGAATTGATAACAGGTTACAACATTGCAAAATGGGTTTAGAAATGCATAACAAATTGCTATTTGCAAGGGCCATATTTAGGGAGTCCCTTCCAAAAAGTTATTCATTAAGGTATGTATTAATGTTTTGCAACCAAAATCCAGTCGCAAAATATTAAAATTTTACTGTCACCTCAAAGGAGGTGATAATCAATGTGTAAACGGAAAGTGGTACCCTTGGATGCTTTCCACTTTGAGAATGTTAAAAAAAAAGTTTGTTGAGGAGCAGGAAGTGGTCCCTGTGAGCACTTACAACTCTCAAACACACAAAAAACCTTTTCTTTTTAAATGCAGCCCAGTTTCCTTTCAGGAAAACCATCTGCATTTAAAAGAAAAGTTTACTTTATTTAAAATGCAATCACATTGGTGGTCCATTGACCCCAGCAGGTCCCTTCAATGTGATAGCATCCAATTGTACTGAGTCGCACTTTGGGACCTAGCTCATGAATTTTAATGAGGTGGTTGAACTGCGACTCACTATGACTCAGAACTGGCCTTGTCGTACATAGGTTCGATTTAGGAAGTTCCTTTCCATTCACAACAAGTTAGTGCCCAATTTGTGGTAATTATTTGCAAATGGAAATTTTGTACATAAGGACCAGAAGACTCTCTTGCATCAATATTTTTGTATAGAAGGTAGAGTAGAGAAAAGGGAGAACCGGGAAAGATTTCTTCACAAATGACAGGGAATAATCAATTGAATCAGTCTAAAGGCCCATGTAATTGAGGTTATTCCCTGACATTTGGAAATAAACTGGAAAGTCTGCTGATGACTGGAGGTTTGTGATGTAGGACACACAGGCTAAGCCTGTCTAGTGGTCACCATAGTTAATGACGAGGAGGAAACTGAAGGCCACTTGCCCCTAACATGGCCTTATGTCCTGTGTTATCAATAGGAACATTATTGTTGTTGCTATGGCGAAGTCTGCATGTGTTGATGGCCAAAAGGGTGACCAAAATGCATTGGAGTTTCCGTTCTGCAATGGAAACATGTAGAAGATTAAGCTAAACCTAATGCCTGTTGAGTGACCATGCACTGCTGGACCATCTCTAGACAGGTGTCTGCTTTTTCTTCAAACAGGCACGATCCAAATAAGCATGAGCCATCAAATGGCATGGCTAAGAGTTGAAATTGCACATTGGCAGAGAACCTAATAGTTTCTATCCAAGAGTATCTCCATACCACAACGGCAGACCCCATTGCTCTTGTTACATCATTAGCCAAATCTAGAAAAGACTGCGAGAGTGTGTTTGGCTGCATCCATACCATTGTTTCATAAATCCGCAAAAGATTTCCTCATATCTTCTGAGAGATGTGAAATTACAAAATTTGCCAATTCTCATAAGGCATGGGAATAACACACTAAAAACAATAATTATTTTTAACTTTAAGAACTACACTTCTGGAGGCAGACACCGTTCTGCTAAGTTTGACCAGACGCTTGCATATCTTGAATGTGGCTTCTTTCTTAAAGGCTAAGCAGGCTTGAACTACTAGACTCTCCACAGATGGGTGTATATTTAGGATGGGTCAGGTTTATATTTGTGACAGATATTACTAGCCACCATAGTTGCAGCAAGAATTTTGTCCAAAGCAGGGAGAACTGGTCTCTCAAAGTTTAATTGCATGGCACCAGCCCTTACAATGATGTCTCTTATGTTGTTAGTTGATAGTTAAGTATCAACTGGACAGTTAAACATCATATACAACAAAAACGCACAGCTGGTCAAATGTAATTCACTTGGAGTCAATGGAATTAACTTCTTCAGAAAGTTTGTTTGATAACCTTTTTCGGAAAAATGACGTTTTGGCCTCTACATGTGCTGTGCTGGACATTCTCAGAATAATGGCAGAAAATGGGACTTGTTCTGCTGAAGGGGGTCCCTCAGCTGATGGTAAATCAGAAGAGTTATATTCAGACTACTATGGTCTTTCTGTCCATAGGCAAGAACAATTTATCTGCATCACTCTTATCATCCTCTGTATGACGTTCTCCCTGGGGCATCTGAATAGGGCCTGAAATGCAACCAGTTGTCTTCCATATGCTGAAAAGATATTTCCTTGACATAGGTAAACTATTAGGAGATTCAGGTTTTAGATAATACTAAGATTTAGCCTGAGCTGTCTCTCGAAAGCATGCAGATTTGGACACACAACCAACATCAATGCAGATGTAGAGATTGTCACTGCACCTGAAGACCCTTGTGTAGGAGATGATCTTTCAAAGCACTGAAAACAGCATCATAGGCTTGGGACATGGAAGCAGCACTGACACTGCCTCCAACGAAGGCGACCAAAGAAGGAGCAAGAGACACTGTGGCTGAAGCCAACAGAGTTGGTCTGGATCCAACGAAGGTCAGAGCTGCTTGTGTAATACAACCAGCGAAGTAGCATTAGAGCAGTCGTATACCACTATATCGAGGTCATGAATACCAACCCACAATAATACTGCATGCATCAATCTAACCATGACATTGCAGGCTACATATATTTTTACTATTCTTAACTCTTCATCTATTCAAGTATGCTAGCAATGAAATGTAGTGGTTAAACCTTTTTAGAGGATGTAATATTACGGTGATGTGATATAACACATGCCATACCTGGCTTCCAAACTCATCTTTCGAATTGGAATCATCTCCAGCAACGGAGTGGCTCTGAGGAAGAGGAAGCTCTATCCTGTGATCTTTCTCTGTTCTTATGACTAAAGGGGAACAACTGTGTTCGTGCTGGAGTTTTTTGTGATGCATTGATGGGGAACAGGTTCAAGACCAGGTCCTAGACACGGAATGAGTGCTGGTTCTTCTAAAAGTGGATCTTGAACTACTGTTTATTGGGGCCAGCATTAACTTGGCATCACTCTCTTGAACAGTTACAGGAAGCATAGTAAGGCAAAGATCACAGAACCTGCATCTTGATTGTGAGCCACACAGCACAAGCATTCATTGCGTGAGACTGTTACTGACACTGAGGGGCATACTTACAAGGGGATATCGCCACCAGAACATCACTTTATGGACGTTCTGGTGGCTATATGCCCTTCTCCATATTTACAAAGCTGCGTTAAGCCACTTTTTGTGGCCTAACACCACCTTGTAAATAAGGCCCCTTTACACGAATCACTTAGCGTGAAAGGGGCGCGCAGTGGGAGTTGCTGTGGACGTTCCACCGCAACACCCATGGCTTTTGACGCTGCCCCAGATTTACAAGAAGGAGTAAATCTGAGGCAGCGCCAAAAAGGATAAGTTACTTACCTGTAATCCTAGTTCTCTTCCAGGGGTAACCCCATCAAAGTCACAAGCATTGAATATTTCCCCCATGCACAGGGACCCCGGAACACTATAAAACATTATATATGAAAACATATATATACAGCTATATATATATATATATATATATATATATATATATATATATATATATATATATATATATACATATCTCAGTTTTCCCCACATCAATGCAGCCTCCAATAAGACAAAAAGGCTTTAGCAACCATATAGTATAAAAATATAGACAACAGGAGGAAAAGTATCACTTGAACTCTCTTTAATGATTAGAATCCAAAAACTCGATCTACAAAACAGCAGTCATTATTAGCCTACAGGCTGCATTGAACAACACTAGCATAGAAAATGAAAGTAATTGCAAACATAAAAACTGGCATCGTGCCTTCAAGGCAGCCATGACCCCCAACTTCCCATCATGCCTCAGGGGTGACAGTTAGGTCAGTTTTTCTTTGCAGAGGCACGAGGGTTAGGGCTTAAATATATGGGTTTAAGAAGATCTCATTTGCTTGGGGAGGCGGGTGGGTTGCTTATGACTTTGATGAGGATACCCCTGGAAGAAAACTAGGATTACAGGTAAGTAACTTATCCTTTTCTTCCAGGGGATCCTCATCAATAGTCATAAGCAGTGAATAGAGTAACAAGCCCATCCTCTGTCTGCAGACAAATGAGAGGTGAATCAACTAAAGCTATATAGCCGATTTAGCACTGAAACAAATTTCTCAAGGAAGCCTGGCCTACTTGAGTGACTGCTCTGGTATCCGAGTCAAGACAATAAAGCCTCGTAAATGTATGTATCGATTTCCAAGTGGCTGCCTTGCAGATCTCAGCAATCGTTACATTGTTAAGAGACGCTACTGTAGCTGCCTTCCCTCTAGTGGAATGAGCCTTGGAAGTAGAACCCTGTGGTTTCTGTGCAAACTGATAAGACAGCTTGATACATGACACTATCCATCTAGAGATGGAACACTTAGAGGCTGAGAAACCTGTTCTGATGGAACCATATTTATGAACAGTTGAGCAGATTTGCTAATAGCTTTAGACTTGTCCAAGTAAAATTTCAAAACCCTTTTCAGGTCTAGAGCATGAAGCGACCTCTCAGCTGGTGTAGAGAGGTTAGTTAAAAAAGGTAGGCAGCGAGATGGATTGATTAACGTGGAAGTCTGACACCACCTTCGGAAGGAAGGAGGGGTAGGTCCTCAGAATGACTCTTGTGGTGAAAAAACGTGTACGGTTCCTTAGAACAGAGTGCTTGTATCTCGCTCACCCTGCGGGCAGAAGTGATTGCTACCGAAAAAAGCTGTCTTCCATGTAAGGTGCTGGTGGTGTGCTTTGTGGACAGGCTCAAAAAGGGAATCCATGAGCTTGGACAGAACCAGATTTAGTTCCCAGGGAGGCAAAGGAGCTCAGATAGGAGGGTAGAACTTCTTTAACCCTTGCCAGAAATCCTTCACCACTTGCAATTAAAGGAAAGGTTGAGAAGGAGACCGCCTGTATGCCGTAATGGTCGCCAGGTGTACCTTTAAGGAAGAGAATTTTAGGCCTGACCTGGCTAAGTGGAGAAGATAAGGCAAAATGACCTCTTCTTGCCCCTTGGTAGGCTGGAAGCCATTCTGTACACACCACAAATAGAAACGCTTCCATTTAAATGCATAAGAGTGCCTTGTAGAAGGCCTTTTCGCTTCTATCAAAATGCCCATGCAGTCCTGAGGAAGTCCTAAGTGTCCATACTGGAGGACCACAGGAGCCATGCTGCCAAGTGCAGCGAGGGAAGGTTGGGATGATGAATGCTCTCGTTCATCTTGGACAGCAGGTCTGGTCTGCACGGCAGCCTCTTGTGTGGACATTCCGATAGGTGTAGAAGGTCCAGATACCACCACTGTCGTCGCCAGTCTGGAGCGATCAGAATCATTCTCGCCTTCGAGTGGGGGAGCTTGGTTACGACTTTCGGGATGAGAGGTAGAGGGGGAAAAGTGTAAACAAAGCCCCCTGACCAGTTAATCAAAAGGGCATTCCCTCTCGACCCTGGCCAGTAGAACCTTGACGCAAAGGCGCTGCATTTTTTATTTGTCTCATCCGCGAAAAGATCGATGCTTGGATGACCCCATTATTGAAAATTTGCTTCCACCACTTTGTCATGTAGAACCCAGTTTTTTTGCTCGTCGAAGTGACGACTGAGGAAATCTGCTTGAGAGTTTTGCTCTCCTGGTAGATGTATTGCTGAGATCGACAGTTTCCTTGCTAGGAGTGAATGCCAGAGCGCTTGAGCCTCCAGGGACCGAGAACACGATCGGGTCCCTCCCTGTTTGTTTAAATAGCTGATGGGGGTTATATAGTCCATCTGGACTAGTATGGAGCTGGTCTGAATAGAGGGTAGAAAAGCCTTGAGGGCTATATGCACCACCCTTAGCTCCAGCATATCAATATGGTATGACTGTTCTTTGGCCGGCCACTGACCTTGAGTCTGGAGGGACCCAATGTGTGCTCCCCACCCCAAGAAGGAGCCATCTGTGATTAACGATTGTGTCAGAGGAGGCTGATGGAAGGGAACTCCCACCCAGACGTTCTCCTGTCGCACCAACCATGGGATAGATGATGTGGCTGCTCTCGAGAGCTGGATCTTGTCGTCCCATCGAGACGATCATTGATCCCATTTGTCCTCCAGATCCTTCTGTAAAGGACGCATTCTCAGCCTGGCGTTGGGGACGAGAAAGATGCAGGATGCCATCGATCCAAGGAGAGAAGCAACCTATCGGACTGAAGGAAAAGCAGTGCGAAGGATCTGCCTGCATTTCAGAGTGATAAATGATAGTCTCTCCTCCTAAGGAAACACTTTTCCTATTGCGGAGTCTATTGTTGCACCCAGATAGTGGATTCTTTGAGTAGGATGTTGAACTGACTTCTCGAAATTGACATGAAGACCCAGCTATTGGCAAAGGGCTAGACATCGTTGGTAGTGGGTCCTAACACACTGTGGAGATGGACCCTTCAGAAGCCAATCGTCGAGGTAAGGGTACACAAACATTCCCTGTCATCTTAGAGCAGCTGCTACTACTGCCATGCATTTGGTAAACACTCGGGGAGCTGACTTCAACCCGAAGGGCAGAACTCTGAACTGATAGTGCTGGGCTCCCACCAGAAAACGCAGGAACTTCCGTTGACATCGGTTGACTGGGACATGAAAATATGCATCTTGCAGGTCTATCGAACACATCCAGTCCCCTTGCTGGAGATGAGGATATATTTGATGGAGAGCCAACATGCAAAACTTTTCCTTCCGGATGGATTATGATGGAAAAGTAGAGAGTACCCATTCTGCAACATACTTAAAATCCATTGATCATTTGTGATGTTGCGCCACTCTTCCAGGTGGCTGGCTATACTTCCCCCCACTGGAGTGAGAAACAGCGATAGGGGAAGAGATTGCTCATTGTTTTGATGCGGCTTTCGCTGAGGTAGCCGATTGACGTGATGCCCCTCTCCCTCTGGGGGCGCGACGTCACCGAAAGTGGGTTCTGGCTTGGTGCTGTTGCTGTTGGTGCCTCTGCCACTAAGGAGTTTGAACCCTCTGATGGAAAGGTCGGCGGTCATATGGCCTGTATCTGCGCCTGAACTCCTTTTTCTTTTCAAGTCCTACCGCTTTAAAGGTGACTAGCTCTGATTCATTCTTGACATTTCGTCATCTTTATGCGTGCCAAATAAGGAGGATCTTAAAAAAGGGAGTTTCAGGATCAGTTGTTGAGCCTCGAGCTTTAGTGCAGTAAGCCAGAGCCAGGATGAACGTCTGGCACAGATCCCATGTGCATAAGAATGAGCAGATAGAGTTGCTCCATCAGCTGCTGCACTAATGATTTGATTTGCCACCAAACCGCCTTCTTGCAACACCTCCTCGAAATCTCTCCAATCCTCCTTGGGAAGTTTGTCCTTACATTTTCTAGAGAGTCCCACAAAACCCTATCATAGCGCCTCAATAGGGCTGAAGCGCTGGAAACCTTGAGTATGGAGGCCAAAGTACCACAAACTTTTCTTCCCCAAGAGTCCTGTGCTCTGCTTTCCTTATCAGGAGGCACTGTTGAGGAGGAAACTACTGCGTGTGTCTTTTTAGCCGCTGATATGATCATGGAGTCTGGAGGTGGATCGGCTCTAAGGAATAGTAGAGCCTCTTCTAGAGGCCGGTATTTTTTCAAGATCCTTGCTGGTGCGGCCTTGATAGTTGCTGGTGTGAGGAACACATATAGAATAGGCTGCAGAAGCCCCGGTACCAGAGGCAACAAAGGCCTGGCCGGTGATCTGTGGTGTAAAGTCTCAAATATCACAGAGGATGAAGTTTGGGGGGTAGGCATATCGATGCTCAATTTTATTGCCCCCCTGGCCAATACATCTTGGAAAGTACTGATATCATCCACTGGCGAGTCCCTAGAAGTTGGACTGTCTGTTAGGGTCAGAAATAGTCCCCTTTCGAAGACTGAGTCGAAGAAGGTGTTGGTGATCTGCGCCTTCTCCGATGCCCACGAGATGTAGAACTCCTTCTGGAGGAAGTTGTCACTGTACAAGCATGTTCTCAACCTCTCGAGGGAGTGGTAGGCAAGAGATCTACTGCCTGAACCACACAAGCCAGTGATGACCTGTGTAGGGGACTGGAGAAGTCCTGTGGTTCCCGTACCTGCCCCGTTGTGGACTTCTGCCAGTGATGCAGTGGCAACATCCACCTAGGCGAGAGATGCACAGAGGGTGATGTTTGCCTCCTTGTCTCTTCTTGTGTAGGGGCCTCTGTCTCCTGTGGACGGAGACGTTCAGGAGATGACGTTGGGCTGCTCAACGTCGATAAGATAACCTTCTGTGACCTCGAGGTTGATGACACTGTGTGTCTTGACCTTGATCGGACAGAATGATGGATTGATGTTGACTGATGCGAGTGTCTCGATGTCGAACGTGGAGTCGGTGTCTCTTGGGCCACTAAAGGCGATTGAACTCTCAACTTCGGGAGAGAAGGAACCGACGGAGAATGAAGCGCCGGCTGTGTTTTAGCCTTCGACGATGATCTCAAAGGCATTAATGTCGATTGAACAGATACTGACGGAGACCGATGTCTCGACGTCGAGCGATGCGTTGCCAATGGCGAACGTCTACTAGAAGATGACCGACGTCGCTTCGGTGTGGATCGTCGCCTGGTTGACATCGATGGAGGGAAGCACCTCGACACTGAGCATCTATGTGAAGACACCGGCAGAGTACTGTGCCTCGACGCTGAGCTCCATGTGAAGATGCCGACGGAGTCTTGTGCCTCGACGTCGAGCATCTATGGGAGGATGCCGACGGAGTTCTGTGCCTCGGCGTCGGCTCTCTATGCGATGGCGTTGACTGAGTCCTGTGCTTGCACGCCGAATGTCTATGTGATGTTGCCGACGGAGTCCTAACTGTCACCCCGGAGGCATGATGGGAAGCTGGGGGTCATTGCTGCCTTAAAGGCACGGTGCCAGTTTTTATGTTTGCAATTACTTTCATTTTCTATGCTAGTGTTGTTCAATGCAGCCTGTAGGCTAATAATGACTGCTGTTTTGCAGATGGAGTTTTGGGATTCTACTCATTAAAGAGAGTTCCAGTGATACTTTTCCTCCTGTTGTCTATATTTTGATACTATATGGTTGCTAAAACAGTGTTTGTCAGTGCATTGATTAGCCTTTTTGTCTTATTGGAGGCTGCAGCGATGTGTGGAAAAATGACATATGTGTATATATATATATATAGAGCTGTATATATATGTTTTCATATATAATTTGTTTTAGTTTTCCGGGGTCCCCGCGCATGGTCAGGAATATTCAGTGCTTATGACTATTGATGAGGATCCCCTGGAAGAGAAATAATGTCATGCAAGAGCAGGCATTAGAATGACAAAACGAGGAGAAATACTTTTATTTCTCCTCATTTTTGTCTTTTCAATGTGTGCTGCATTCTACAGCATACACAGAAAGAGCAACATGCCATTAATGATTGTTTATCAGCAGGAAGGTGTCCCCTCCTGCACATAAACAATCATTAAATAATGACAATTTGCTACTTCTATGTGTGCTGCATTCTGCAGGACACATAGAAGTAACAAATTGCCATTAGTGAATGTTTATGTGCACGATAAGACACCTTCCTGCACATAAACAATCATTGCAAAAACCAAAGGAAATGATGGACGGAGTGTTGAACATTGCAAGCACTCGCCCCCAGTCAACTGATCTGGGTTTAATCTATCACCGTTCTTTAGCCCACTCTGCCACTCCAGTTCAGACATGGCCATATGCAAATCAGTCTGACCTTGTGCCTCATGGGAACAGTCCAGCCCGAACTGCCAAGCCATGTCTTCCCTAGACCGGAAACAAGCTGAAATGCCAGAAATCGGTCCTAGGAAGCTTGTTTCCGGTCCAGGGAAGACATGGCTTGGCAGTTCGGGCTGGACTGTTCCCATGAGGCACAGGGTCAGACTGATTTGCATATGGCCATGCCTGAACTGGGGTGGCAGAGTGGGCTAAAGAACGGTGATGGATTAAACCCAGATTAGTTGACTGGGGGTGAGTGCTTGCAATGTTCAACACTCCGTCCATCATTTCCTTTGGTTTTTGCTTTGTTCGCCATAAGTTGGTAGGGTATGCTCAGACGTGAGTCCCTTGCTCACTTAGCCGCTGGATTCAAGCAAGCCTGGCTGAAGACGGCTGAAATGCCAGAAACCAGTCCTAGGAAGCTTGTTTCCGGTCCAGCGAAGACATGGCTTGGCAGTTCGGGCTGGACTGTTCCCATGAGGCACAGGGTCAGACTGATTTGCATATGGCCATGTCTGAACTGGGGTGGTAGAGTGGGCTAAAGAACGGTGATGGATTAAACCCAGATCAGTTGACTGGGGGTGAGTGCTTGCAATGTTCAACACTCAGTCCATCATTTCCTTTGGTTTTTGCATAAACAATCATTCCCTGCAAAGCAGGCTCCCTTGCCCTGTAGTGCAAGGGGGCTTGCGTTGGAGCTAGGCATCTAAATGTAGTGCCAGCTAGAGAAAACACAGGGGTGCGCCGTACTCTTTTGAATATGGCGCATCCCTGCATTTTGAAAATGTCAGTGCGTGGCGCTGCCAAATTTGGCACAGCTCTGCACTCCGGCATTTTCTCGTAAATATGCCCCTGAGAGTCTGTAAATTGAACAGGGATTAAAACCAAATGATTTGGTTGGAGACATATCTCCTTAGATAAGAAAAAGTCAACATAGTTTAGAAAAATTGGTCAATATTCAACCACAACTCTGTATCTGGCATCTACGGAGACATAGCAAAAAGGAACAGATATATGTTTTTAGAGCATAAATTACGGCATCATCTTGCAACGCAGATTGATGCTGTGATGGGTACCATGTAGTGCGGCTGAAGGACAATGACTTACAAACTTCCAGGTCTTGCCTGTTGCCTTGCATAAAGGTTTATGTAATGAATCTGCAGGAGTCAGTACAAATTAGAAACACTGAAAACTGAAGGAGGTTTACAGAGTGCTGTAAGCAACATTGACAGTGTTGGATAAGTCCCACTGCCTTGAAGAGATGCCCAGAGAATATGAGAATACTTTGGATGACGGAGAGGACCTCTGGTAGAAATAGGGACACCTCGGAGAAGGAGTAAGTAGAGCAGGTATCCCACCAGTGGTAACTCGAAAGAAATGTTTGAAAAAAATGGATAGAGAGAACAAAATAAATGGTGAGATTGAAAATGACATAAAAAGGTTTGAGTAAACTCATAAAGCACACCCTAGAAGGAAAAAAGGCAAAGGACATCCATCCATTCAGGAATGCTTTTGGAGAGTAATATAAATATGTAGGTACCTGAGAATTTGGCCGACTGTGAGGCACGCTTTCTGGTCGCACCCTTTCAGGACTCCAGGTCCCTGTTTTCTGGAACATTTCTTGCGCTCGCTGCGTCACCCACGACTGACTCTCCTTCATTCCCCCATCAGGAGCATTTCTGCAGGAAACAAGACAAGGATGGTGGCTCTGTATGAGGGAATCTTTAAGATATGTAATTTAACCAAAACAAAGACTCACTATTAAGGGAAACACTTCCTAATATAGATATTCCTTTAAATCCACCCAGCACATCACAATGAAAACAGTGTCAGAAAGGACACAACTTCACCAGTCCAATACCTGTTCAAAGAACTATTAGGGTATCTGTGGAAGTACTGCAGGAACCCAGGTTATAGGGAATTGTGCAGGAACTAAGCAGGTAGGAGTTCTTTCCTAGAGGTGATTTCACAAGAGTACATTTTTGAGGGAAAAACAAGGACACTGTCTGTGTAGAATGCTGAAGAAATGCAGACTACATGGTGAAGCACCTATGTTTCAAGGAATATAATGTTTTTTGGTTGTAGAAAAAGAGAATGAATGAACAAAATAATTCTTACGCATCATTTCCTTGCTCCATTTGTGAGGACGGCAGAGCACTGTGACCCAGGCCACCCTCTTCCGTTGGTGATGGTGGTTCCATTCGTTGAAACATAAGAGGTGTTCGATTCTGTTAATGAATGATGAGAGACAGTAACTTATGTGAATGGATACAACCCAACCAGAGCTTCCCCATAGCGAAAAGCAAAGGTCAATTCAAAGCAGAATTTGAGTCCTAAACATTTCCAGCGATGCGGGACAGTAATACCACACAGGTGGGACAACATTACCAAACAGGTGGGGCTGCATTATCATATGGATGGGGAGGTATTGCTAAAGAGGCAGGGCAGCATTAGCAGACATCTGCACAACATTATCATACAGGTTGGGAAGTATTACTACACAGACGGGGCAGTGTTACCAGACAGGTTGAGCAGTAATATCAGATAGATGAAAGAGTCTTATCAAACAGGCGGGCAACATTAAAAGTCAGGTGTAATAACATTACCAAGCAGCTGTGATAATGTTAAGAGGCCAGTGGGGCAACAGTAACAGGCAGGTAGGAAAACAGTACCAAACAGGTGGGACAGCATTATCAGACTGGTGGGATAGCACTATCTGCCATGTTGAGCAACATAAGTGGACAGGTGGGATGTGCAGCACAGATAGGAAATGACCAACGTTTACAGAGTTGATGCTGTGCTCAGCAGTAGGTCAAGATGCCTAAACATTTATGACTAGTTGCAGTGATCCTACCTGCTCCTCCCTTAGTGCTTGCAGCCGCTTTGCTTTGCTTTGACGATAATACTCCATGATCATCATTGCAGCATAGATTTTACCGACTGTCAGGTCTGTGGCTGAGGAGAGAGAAAGAAAGTAGAGGACGCTGATAATTTGCAATGGGTCCTCCTGAATAAATTACTTGAGGAGGAATAAATGGTTACTTATTCGTGATCCTGTTTCTTCGTTGTAGTAATCTTATTTGAAGTCATAAACTTTAGAATAGTTCTGTGCTGCTTGAGTGGACACCAGAACACTTAATCCATATACTTTTTTTTTTTTTTTTTTTAAAGGTACGTAATCCAGCACATCCAATGCAATGGACCACACTCCAAAGCCTATCACATTGAAGTTTTTCCTGAAATTTTACCTATCCCAAAATTATCCTCCTCCTTCAAAAATCTTTCTCAAAACCTCACTGAACTACCTTTAGTTGCTGCCGTAAACCAGCTACAGTGAAGGAAAAAGGAGACCCTATAGGCTTAAATTATAAGAGTTAAAAGCAGTTGTATGGGATTTCATAGAAAAACAACTTCATGGAATACCATTCCTGATAAACCATTTCATCTAAACTGTTTAATGGAAATTTTCAGGATGAATGGCATTTACCATTCATAGAAACCACTTCATAGAATGTCTTTTTGGTCGAAATTGGCTTTTGAACGCTTATTTGTTAAGTGCAAATATAATGGCTGCAGGTCTCACTTTCAGAAACAATTTTGCTGGAGATAACTATTTCAGTCCTTTACTTCAGGGGACATTATTTCATATTTATATCTTTCACATTGTTAAACAATTACTTGGGATGCTTTTAGTTAATTGATCCTTCACCACCAGTAAACACCATCCATCGCTGACCCCTTAAAAACCCTAAATACCACTGATCCTTGCCCCCTAAAACCGCTCACCACACCTAAACTACACTCATCCCTGAAACCTAAAAGCCCTTTCTACCCCAAAAATCCACCATCCCTGTACCATAACATCACTCACTACCTCAAACTCCACCCATTTCTGAACCCTAAAACCCCTTTCTTCGCCTGAACCCCACCCATCCCATACCCCTTAAAACACCTCAGCACACCCACACTCCACCCATCCCTGAACCCTGAAAAATGTTCACTGCCCTTAAATACCAGCCATCCATGACCCATAAAAACTCATCACCCTAAACTACTGATCCCTGAACCCTAAAAACCCCTTTCTACATGTGAACTCCACTCATCCCATAATCCTTAAAACCCCTCACCACGCTAAACTCCAACCCATCCTGAACCCTAAAAACTCTTCACCACCCCAGCCGCTACCCGTAGTTAAACCTTAAAAACCCTCACCAGCCATAAACCCTGCTTATTCATGGACCTTAAAACTCCTAAACACCCTTACACTCCAACCATCTCTGAGCCTAAAATAACCTCACACACCTAAACACCACTCATTCGTGAATCCTAAATACCCTCACCACCCATACACTTCACCCATCTCTGAACCCTAAAAACCACTTTCTATGTCTGAACTCCAATTATTCCTGACCCCTAAAACTCCTCATCACCCTAAACATTACCCATCCCTGTACCCAGAGACCCCACAGTAGCCCTATAATCCACCCAAGTTTCATGTAATTTGGGATTTTTCCTTACAATTATCTTTCCTTTAAAATGTTTCCTTTAATTTTCGATTTTTTTGCATTTCCTTAAAATTGGTTTTCCATGATTTGGTTTCTCAGTTATCCATCAAGTCACACACAACAGTTAAAAGCACCTTGCGCATTTAAGAGGGCTAGAGGCTTCCTATCTCATGATGGTTTAGACTGGCAGTTGCCTCTCAGAGTCAAATATTTTTGACAGAGCTATAGAGTTAAACAGAGACTAAGCGTCTTGGCTTAAAAAACAGGAGGGCAGGGGGAGACAGGAGGGTCGTTTGTGACTTCAATGAAGATCACTATGATGCAGAACTAGGACTACATGTAAGTAACCATTTCTTCTGCCTCATTGGATCTTTATTGGTAGCCATAAATGACAGAATAGAGCTCTCATGTACCGCAGGTATTGGCGATATGAGAGAAAAGATAGCAAACTCAAGAAGCTATTATAATACTTTTAAAAGAGCATCAAGCAAAAAGATTCTTAAGTGAGTCCTGACCTACAGTAATATTACACTCAATACTCATATGAGCTCAATAATCAGAATCAGGACAGTAGTACCGTGTACCTTGTAAATGTGTGACCAGATTCCCAAGTGACTAACCTATAAATTTCAGCTAATGTGGTTTTCCATCAGGCAGTAGAAGCTGCATTTCCTCTAGCAGAAAGGGCCTTGGGCCTTGCCAGTAAAGATTTATTTGCCAAATGGTGACAAAACAAAATGCAAGTAATAATTCAGAGTAACACTGATTGCTTCATGGTGCTAATCCTGTATGTAACAGACCAAAGTTAACTGGAAGCAGATTAGACATACAATTCTCCTAACATCTAAAGAACAGAGAGAGCATTCAGCCTGAGTGGTTAATTTAATGAAAAATACTGGAATTGAATTAGCCGTGAAACTCTAAAACCAACATGTGTAAAAATGAAGGATCAGTCCTCATCATTACCCTAAAGGATAGACTGTAAAGATTTCGACAAGTTAGAGGGGCTGTAGGTCACTAACGCTGCATGGAGAAGTGATACAGACTAAAAAAGATGGCTTTCCTTCATGCGCAGCAGGGAGTTGTCCACTAGACTTGGCCTGGTGCCAGGACCTGTGTTCAAACCCCCAGCAGGCTCCAACCCCATGTTGCGCACAGCCCTTGGCCTGTGCTGTATAGGGTTGGCCTATGGGCCCCAGGGACCCAATTCCCCAGGGCCAAAACATATATATTAAGGGGAGGAGGTGTGCAGCCTCCCTCCCAAACCTTAATTGGCCCCCGTGATCCTATCCCCCAAGGCCAAATTCAAATAAAAAGGGAGGGGGCATGCCCTCTTGGGCCCAGGAAGGCAATCCCTTAGGGCCAAATTCTAAGGCGAGGGGGGCGTGCAGCCCCCTTCCCTGAGCCATAATAGGCCCAGGAGGGCCCATCCCCTGGTGAAAAGAACAATAAAAAAAAAAGGCAGGGGCAGCACGGCTCCCCTCCTTGAGCTTCATTAGTCCTGGGGACCCCATTCCCCAGGGCTGTATCTAATGTAAAAGGGAGGGGGTTGTGCCCCCCTCTCCCCGAACCTTCTCAGTCTTTGGGGACCCTAAGCCCCAGAGCCGAATACACTTAAAAAGGGGAGGGGACCGCATGGCCCACTCTCTGAGCCTTAATAGGCCCTGGGGGCCCCGTGAGTCTGTGAACTGGCTCAGACCAAATAGTTCTGTAGGACTGAGCAGGCAAAATGTTCTTCTCGACGGATCTCAGTCAGTCAGTCAAAATATCTTTATTCGACTCAATTAAAGTCATACAAAGAGATTAAAAAACATTTCATACAAAGAGTTAGCAACATTTCATGCGTGTTAAAATATGACAATAAAATAATTTACATTAAAACAAATCTAGGCATACAAAAGTTAAAAAGGAATAACGATAGATCTAATGGATGTGTTTTTTCATCCTAACTGCAGCTACCAAGAAATTGGCTATACAAAAGGTAATATGTATGTTGGGCAATGATTGCAAGAAGAGCAGAGCCGGTCTCACTTGTGTGAAGCCCGCCTCCTTCAAAGCTGATACCAGATATTTTTTCCTTGGCTCTAAATAAAACCCACAAAACATAACAAAATGCATGGTGTCTTGGGGTGAGAAATGATCGCAACTGCAGGGTGAGGCTATTTCCGGTTTTTCCCATGTTTTAAAAGTGCCTAAATAAAAATGTAACAAATTAAACCTGAACTTGGTTAAAAGAAACCTATGGAATGGAATTGTAACGAAACCAAGATACGGTGCTAAAGAAAATGAATTAACAAGTAAGTAATGGCCCCTTACTGATGGTTTCACTAATTCCCTTTCTTCACGAAGTGCTCTTGCCCTCCCCATAAAATGCTTTTTGACAAGATCGATGTCTTGGAGCTTGATATCTTGGGGGGGAAGTAAAGAGCTCTGGTCGTCCCAAATCTGAGAATACCTTCAACAGATAGGCCAGCCAGGGGATCTTTTTACAATGGTCTAGGGACAAGACGTCGGACATGATCTTATGGTTCAGTGGGAGGTCTTCATTAAGCCACGTCTTTAACCAAAAGATCAGGGGAGCCATATTCAACCCATCAGTAAGGAAATCTAGGCCCACCTCCAAGTGTATTGAATAAGTTGGTGTTGACTGTGGCACAGAGAGGAGTGTTCGTATGAATCTGTTCTCCGCTCTCTGGATTGGTTCCACGTTTACATAGCCCCAAATTGGTGAACCATATAACGCAACGGCGACAGGTTTACTCTTGTAAATTTTTAACAACGCTTCCATGGGCCTGGCACCTAACCTGTCCGTAAAGCCCATGAGGGCAGACGATGATCTAATAACCGCCAACCTCTTCGCCCTCACTTGAGGACCCCAGGTTCCTCTCTGGTCAAAAAGTACCCCCAAGTAGGGAAAAGTGTAAACTCTAGAAACCATATCCCCTCTACATGTGAAGGTTTTTGTTCTCCTCTTACTACTTTCGCGGCCCACCACCATGGTATGCGATTTACTAGCATTTATTTTTAAATCAAGCTGTTCCATGAATGTGCCAAAGGCATTTAAGAGGCGTTGAAGGCCGACACCCGTGCGCGCAATTAGCACGGCGTCGTCCGCCTACAGGAGCGCTGGGATCTTAACTGCTCCCGCACGCGGAACGTCGACTTCCTTCTCCTCCAAATGTGCACCCAGACCGTTAATATAAATTGTGAAGAGCAGAGGGGCCAATATGCAGCCCTGCCTTACCCCCCTCAGGGATTTGAAAAGGGACGTGCACCTACCCTCATTTGTGACTCGTACGGCCGAAAAAAGCTCCTGGTGTAGGGAAGCCATAAATCTTACCAATGCCTCGTCGATCCCCATTTTCAGCAAGGTCATCCATAACTTAGCCCTGTTCACCAAATCGAAGGCCGAGGAGAGGTCCATGAATGCTAGAAACAAGGACCCCTCCTTGGCCACCGTATACTTTGATATGAGCAGGTGTAGGTTGGAGCATTGTTCGATTGTGCCTTTCCTCTCTCTAAACCCACACTGGATCTCTGACAACCCTCCACAACTCTCAACATTATCCCTCAGCCTGGACAAAAGGACTCTGCCTAAGATCTTCACCGACGAGTCCAAGAGGGATATGGGCCTATAACACCCGGGGTCGTCCCGCTGGCCCTTTTTAAAGATGGGGACGATGGTGGAAATGTCCCAGGAAGATGGTGTAGGGTTGCTGTTAGCGGCGGTAAAGACATTGGCCAATACCTCTGCCCACAACTTTGGGGCATGTATGAAAAAATCGGCTGGCACCCCGTCGGGGCCCGGGGCCTTATGCTTGGTTGTGGCCAAGATAGCTTTCTCCACTTCTGTGCTATAGAAATGAATAGGAGTGGCGTCTAAAGTGGCCAGCGACACATCCTGGGTTGCCTGATCATTATCCCCATACACATTTTTAAAATGATTCAACCACTTGTCATCTGGGATGACACAGTCCATGGCCTCGTTATTTTGGTCGGAAAAGAATGGTTGTTTAATTATTTCCCAGAATTTCCGACTGTCCTTCAGGACAGCCACGGATAGGAGATTTTCCCAGGCTTCCCGTTTGATGCTTTCTTGTCTGATTTTTATAGCTGACTTATAGGTTTTCCTCAATCTAACAATCTCGCCCCTTACCCTAGGTATTTTTTTCAAAGCTACCATCAGAGACCTGTGTGCTTTTGAACATGCGGTGTCGAACCAGCGCTTCTTATTCGGTTCACCTTTCTTTGGTTTAGCCAGGAGATCATGCGACACCTGCCCACAGATCGACTCAAAGGCCCCTATAGTTTCACAACCCGGGGCACGAGGATTCTGGCAAACCTCAACCTGTTCCTTAATTTTCGGGAAAACCTCAGCATAGAAGTTTTCTGGGACCACCTTAGCCCACTTAACTCTCCTACCCTGATCAGAGGTACGCAAAGTATGGTCCGACCTCACTTTCCCCGGATTTGGCCCCATGTAATCTCCCCAAGCCACGTCAAGTAGGACAGGGTTATGATCACTGTGGTGAGATAACACAGTGCAGTAGGAAAGCACCTGGTTTAGAATACCCTGTGTGGTGAAAATATAATCAATTATGGTTCCGGGATTGGTGCCAGTGAAGGTAGCTATTCTTGGGCCCCCCTCTGGTTCGTACAAGTTGAAATTTGCCAGGAAGTCCTCTAGCTCCTCTCCCTCTGTAGTGTGTTCAAAGTGAGGTCCCTCGGGACCATCACCCCATTCCTTGTTACTTAAACTGCATGCTAACGTACAGGGATGAATGTTAAAATCGCCTAGTAGGATATACTCTGTGTCAAGCTGAGTAATCTGGCTGCCTGACCTTAATATAGCGTCTAAAGTGGCGATATTGCTACCGCTGTAGTCCCTATTCCCTGAGTTATAAAAATTGATGTATAAGGACCTCCTAGTGGGGTTAATCTCTCTCTCTACGATAAGTATGTTGTGCGAGTCAGTACTAATCTGTTTTAGGGAGCCCTTCAATTCTAGAGAGAATAACAATAACAGGCCTCCCTTAGCTCTGCCGCTGCGGCTAGGAATAGCTGCCTTGGCGAAGCTAGTGAACCCATCCCACCAAAAGTTAGCAGTTATATCCCAGGTTTCCTGGAGGGCAATAATGTTATGTCTTACAACAAAGCTTGACCACTCCTTATCATTACGTTTGGAATTAAGTCCCGCTACATTCCAACATAGTATCTTGCATGTTTCTACAGTTCTCTTTGCCACAAAATCGGTCAAGGGGACCCCATCTTCTGCTCGTAGGTGGGGGCTTCCATTAGCCGATAAGTTGCCCACTCTCTCTACTGCATTTAACTGATCATGCGAAATATCATTATCATTGACAATAACATTCTCGTTCTCCTTAAGGGAGCCACCAACGATCACACCCACAATTTGATCAGGAGCAGTTTCTCTTTCTGGAGCAACTTGCGCTTTGCGGCCTTCCAAATTAATTGTCTCAAACATGTTTCTACCATCTATAAGACCTCTGCCCCTGTCTTTGGTGCGGCTTATTATGCATGGGACCCTTGATCCATTTTTTAGCGTATTTGGGCCCCCCATACGTCAATCGCAATCATTTAAGTTTGCCAAAACCCCATACCTATTCACTGTACCAAACCCCCAATCATAGGGTGGGGCCTCCAATCCCCATCCATTTGTTGCTACATTCCACCTTGGTAATGGGGTATTGGGACGCATCCAAAACTGCTCATCAACTGGCCAAGCTCCAAACCCATTTCCACAGATCCCGGGGTCATTTTGGTCATTTACCGGGACACCTGCCCCCCACCTATTCATTATATTCCAGTTTGATCTAGGGGTCTTAGAGAATAACACATTCTGATGATCACCTGGCCCTGCAGCGAATCTATTTGCTGGGCCAATACCATGGTCATTATGTATGGGTCCAAATCCCCCACCCCATCTGTTACTTCTTGTGACCCACCCTGGTCTTGGAATATTTGGATGGATCGCGTTTTGCTGCTCACTATAGAAAAATTTTAGGGTGAGAGGGATTATGGTCCCACTTCTTCGTTGGGGGGGAAATATATTTGACAGGACATTTGGGAGCACGTCTGCGTTTGAGAAATTTAACACTACACAGTCCCCCTTGAACTTTTTTTCCCTGTTCCCAATCCATGTCATCCTCCTCGCCATTACAATTTCCCCTGCCAACTGCTCTTTCCCATAATGTGCCATATGCATGTTGCTTGACAGCCGGTGTAACGCCTTGCTTGTCAGAGATGAAATAGATTCTGTCTGGCCAGGGGGTAAAATGGGTACATTCGCTAGTACCAGTACACGGTGAGGCTTCCACTATAAATTGTGTGGGGTTATCCCCTAGGGATGGCGGTGTTGGTGCAGTAGATGGGGGTATAGGGGCCTCTCTTGCTGCTTCCTGACTAGGTACAGCTGGTGGTGCCTGACCAGGCGGAATGGTCTCTGATAAGCCTTCATCTGCTACTATATCACCCCCATTATTTCCCAACACAGTGTCTACTGGTTTAGTAACAATGGTTACTACATTCTCTATTTCTTCTACTAGCTTACGTTGCAGCCCTCCCGACCTTTTCACCTCTGCGGTAAGCTTATCAATTTTTCCAATCAGTGGCTTAATGATAGTCTTTATCTTTAGATCTATCATATCCGCTATCCTGTTAAATAGATCATCATCTATAATTTGTCTAAGGTTATCTCCCTCATGCTCTTGTTTTTTTTTTTCCTTAGACTTTGGTGGGGAAGCGGCCCTTTTCCTCCCTGACCGTGGACCCCCGCGTTTAGGCTGACTTTTTCTGCAGGTTCTCACCGCCCTAGTCACAGGCACGGAGGGTGAGGATTCCTCTACTATGAGTTCCGCCTGAGACTCGGGGTCAGACTCTGCGTTTGTCTCTAGGTCAACCAACAGTTCCATGCTTTGATCATGGTTTCCGACGTCAGGGGGGTAGGTGTCAGGGATGTTCGTGCTGGGGTCTTGCGATAATGTATCAGTCATTTGCGCACTAGTGGAGGGGCTTGCTAAGTGAAGGTCAGGGGATTGACTCAAACCTAGCGATTGCCTTCTGTCAATGTTTATTTTATTTACCACCTGAACCAGATAGTTATCTATGGTGTTAAACCTATCTAAAGCTCCAGAGACGATTTTCTTAGGCATATTTTCTGTTGGTAGTAAACACTGCTATACGACACAAACAAATAACAACAGGATAAGTGCGCGCTAACTACAATCACATGAAAACTACTTTGATAAAATAGGTGGTATAGTCTTACTTCAGCCGACTAGCTTTGATAATTGTGCGGGCAGAGTGGCGGGCCCAGTCCAGTCCCGGCCAGTCTAAGACTGTCCCGCCCTTGTCCCGGGCTTCGCCCGTGCTGCAGTCCGCGCGCGTCCCGCGTACGCGCAAGGGAGCGGGGCTAAGTAGGAGGAGGAAGGGGGCGGGAAGAGGCACCAGGTGCGCACGATGACCTGGCGCAAGCACCTCTGGGCCTCGCAGTCCCGCTCCCGCTAATCAGAACAGCACAGCAAAGCCAGGAATGGAGCACACGGTCTCGAAGACTCCACCAGAGTTCCTTCAATTAGGGAAATGTCAAAATAACACGGAATTCCTCCCCAGAGCACACTTGGTAGAAACTACTGCGAGTGGAACCCAGCCCAGCCTCTTTCGGCCTCTGACGGCCCGCCCTTTGTTCGGGCTTCGTCCGGCACGTCCCGCGCTGCGGATGCCAGCTGGTTCTTGTAGGGGCGTCAATCAATAGGGAGGTAGGCGGGGAGGAGCACAGCTGCTAAACCCCACGGGCTCCTGGTAGCTGGAGTCCCGTGCGGCGCCCTTCTTCCCAGCAGCGTCAATACCAACAGCAGTAGCTCCAACAACACTTTCAGCCCCTCCTGGGACAGCGGTAGGTCAATAAACAATGGCAGCCAGGAACGAAGCGGGACCAATCCAAACAAACTGATGACCCTTTGAAGTCTGTGGTAAGGGCAGCCGTGGAATTAAGGGGCGCTGTGCTCTTTTAAATGTTATTTTTAGTTGGTGAAAATTGCAAATACTCTGTACAAAGCGCTCGAAAGTAGCACCATATTTAGTCTGCAATCGAACAGGCAAACGATCTTATATCAGCTACTTGAGTCCGGCTTCCCCTATCTCCACACAACCTCCAGGGAGATTTTCACCATCAGCGGGAGCTTGCGACTTTACGCCCAGCACTAGGCGTCTGTGCTCGCAGATCAAAGGGGCTGCTGCCGCCGCTCGAAACAGCCTCCCTCTCCTCACCTACTGCGGGCACCATCCGAACCCGCCCTGGGAGCCTTACCGTCACAAATGGCTAAACAGGGGAAAAGGCACCCTGAGAAGCGAGAAACGCTCCGCGGCAGGTCTGAGGCAAATTTCAACACGAAAGCCGCACTCGCTCAACAGGACTCAGGAATCATGAAACGCCAGCCTGCTGTACGCCGGGAACGATCCACCATTGCTGGGGGTGGGGCGATGCGTTACTCATACGTAACTGACGCTGCACTGAATGTGTCTCGACGGATCTGATTGTAGAGGCAAAAGTGCTTCATGAATGTTTGTACCAATGCCCACGAAGCCGCCTGACAAATGACCAGGACAGGTACTCCATGAGCCAGGCAGTGGTAGCAGCCTTAACTCAGGTAAAATGAGCCAGTAAAAATTCTGGGGGTTGGTTCTTCACCAGTGCATAGCAGATCTTTATGCAGGGTACAAGCCATCGAGAGATGGTCCATTTTGCATTGCCTTGCTCTTCTTTGCTACAGAGAACCCCACACCTATCTGATTGTCCACCTAATGGTCTTTGGTGCAATCTTTTGTTAAAATTTGTATTCGAATTTCAAGCAGGGCAGGCAAAACAAAACATATATACAAAAAGGAGTTTTGAAATCAGAAATCAAAAATCATATCGCAGAGAAAATAAACACAAAAAAGAAAATTACATGAGGTTAATACAGACATAAAATTTGAATGGAGTATCTCAATATGTACAATCAATCTTTCTTTATTTTATGCCATATTGCGTTAAATCTCTTCATTGAGCTTAAGCCCCTGATTTTTGCCAAAGCCTTTCCCCTCTCAAAAACGTCCACAATAACAACCCACCACTCCACGTCATTGCAGGGTTTAGGAGAAATCTAAGCCCTAGAAATAGCTAGTCTAGCTGCGACCAAAAGTATGGAGAAAAGAACACGGCATGCATAGCTAGGATCTACCTTATATCCCAGCATGATCTCCTATGTAGTAAAAACCAAATCTAATGCAAAGCGACTTTTACACGCCTGTATAACTCCTTCCCAGAATGCCAATAGCTGTGGACATGTGGCAAACATATGCACAATATTTGCTCCATATACACCACATTTAGGGCAGTTCAGCTTGTTGCTCGAATATTGAGTTCTTTGTCGCCCCCAGCTGGCCATCTTTTCAGGAGTATAGTATAACACACATACTGTCTTAAATTGTTGTAGCCTTACATTAGTGGACAACACAGCATCGTTTAATGTTGTGAATGCTTCCCCTATCATTATAGGAGTAGTTTCAGTCTCAAGGATAGTAATCCATTTTAGAGCTAACTGTTGACATGGATCAGTTCTATCCTGACAAAGATAATTATACGCCACGCGTACTGCATGCTTCCGAGGAGGCTCATGCATGAATGTCAAGAGATTATGTGCCGCTACTAGTTTAAGACCCTCTGCTCTCCTAAAATAATCTCTAAATTGGAGATATTTATAGTAGTGTTGACGTGGCATTAAAAAGGTGTCTTGCAAGTTTTGAAAAGTTCAAAAACAATTAAGATCATAAAGATCTCCAAGATTGTCGATGCCAAGTTTAGCCCACTGTTTAGACACTCCATCATGAAAAATATCTGGAGGAAAAGGATTATCCCAGAGAGGAAATTTAATATGGTATATTGGTAAAGAGTATTTAGCTATAATTTCCCCCCATATAAAGACTAAGCCCCTGAGAGTCTTAACGCGTACTCTCTGAAAGTAGTTAGAGTTGTGGATTTGATAGAGAAATCTACAGAAATCTTGTCCTAACAGAAGTTTGTGGTTAAAATCGTGACCATTATAAGAGAGGAGGCTGCGTAACCTGTTCATAAATGAGGTCCACTAGTATAATTTAAAATCAGGAAGCTGGAGTCCACCTTGGCTAAATGGATACTTTAATAGTTTAATAGCTCGACGTGCCCATTTATATCCCCATATAAAACTGCTTATTACCCCATCCAGTTAAAAAAAAAAAAAAATTGTGACTCTCAGAGGAACTGAACGAAATAAATATATACATTTTGGTAGAATCATCATCTTAATGATGTTACATCTGCCAACTGTGCTTATGGGTAATTTATGCCAGTTCATTATTTTTTTGTGACATTATGGAGTAAGACATCATAGTTTAGTTTAATTACATGTTCGATCTGAGATGAAATGCAGATATCTAAATAAGTGACTTCTGAGCAAGTACCCGTCACTGGGTTAGCTGGGCTAAAGTTGAGTGGCACCTGAGTTTTATTAGGGTTTAGTTTATATCCAGAGAAGGATCCGAATATTCCGGCCTCATACATAATTATTTCCAAGGTTTTACCCGGAGCCGTCATAAAAATGGCAATATCATCTGCGTAAGTATTATTTTTTAATTCGTTAGATCCCGGGCATAGTGGCAGAATATTTTCATTAGTAAGTAAAACCCAAATGAAAGGTTCCAGATACAGGGCAAATAGTAGTGGGGATAGAGGGCATCCCTGACCCGTACCCCTGTTTATGCGGAGAAGCGCAGATTGAGAGCCTGCGTAATTCAATTTGGCCTGTGGAGTATGATAAAGTGCCTTTACCCACATAAGAAATGGGCCCGTCATTCCAAATGTAGTAAAAATAGGCCACAGACAACCCCAAGCCATGCGGTCAAAGGCTTTTTCTGCATCTAATAATATAATTCCCAAATTACTACCAGATTGTTTAGCCAAGTCGAATGCCATTATAGCAGTATTAATATGCATCGAAGTATCTCGGCCCGCTATAAAGCCATGCTGTTGACTGGAAACCAGATTTAACATCAATGGAGCGAGACGGTTAGCTAAACTTTTAGCATACATTTTGGTATCAGCATTGATAAGCGATATCGGGCGATAAGAGCCGCATTCTTCTGGTGGTTTTCCCTTTATCAGAAAAAATACTATATTAGTAATATCCCAAGCTGATGGTACAGTACCAAAATTGCCTATCTCTTGAATAACTTTGGCAAAGAGTGGAGCTATTGTATGCCTAAATATTTCTTAAAACTCAGCAGTTATCGAGTCTTCACCCGAAGCCTTACCCACTGGGAGTGAAGACAAAGCGACCAGAATCTCTTCTGGCGAAATCTCTGCACTGAGTTGGCCACTATCTTCGGCTGATAGAGTTTGTAAAGCAGCTCTCGCTAAGTACTTAGAAACCTCTTCAGTTATTATTAGGTCTGATGGAGCATAGAGATCTTCATAAAAAGATACGAATTGTGCAAGTATCATGTGAGTTTCTGTATAAAGTATGTTGTCCGATCCTTTAATAGCCTTTATTAGAGTCTTAGCCTTATTATCAGCTAATTTATAACCTAATATCCTGCCTACCTGCTCACTGTATTCGTATTGAATAGATCAATATTTATTGTAGGCGGCAGCCACTTTTTCTCTAAGTATCCCTACTACTGTTGCTCGTGCCTCTGCCAATTCGATATAAAGCTGTATCTGGTCACAATCGTGTTGACTAATAGCTGTCGTATGACATTATTCCAGGTTGGATGACACTAAACAAGCCGCTTTAGTGGATGCCTCCTTGGTTTTATTTTTAGCATCTATAAATTGTTGTGTAATACCCCTTATGAATGTTTTCATTGAATCCCAAACCATGCATAATAAAGCAGTGTTAATATTAAACTGAATAAATTAAGACAGCAATTTCCCCATATGTGCAATATAATCATCATCAGTTAATTGATAACGTGGGAAAGAAAAAGGGCGTCTAGATTTATTTGTCGGTTGTAGTTGAAACGAAAACAAGATAGGGTTGTGGTCTGAGGTGATTTTAGGACATACCTCTGATAGAGCACCATGAGGTTCTGAAAATTGTAGGGGTGCACTATAATCACGCATAGTCCGCACCCGCATATACTCTTGTGTTGTATTAACAGATGATCATTAGAAATGTAAACGTAATAATGAACAATGTGAGTGTAATGTTAGAAATGTAATTTGTGTTAGTCAAAAGAGTAAAATTTATTTTAAATGTAACTGCCTATTGCAAAGTGCCTAACGAATTAATTAATGTGTAATGTAATGCATTAGATTTAAACGTGCACAATATTAAAGTCTGCACGTGTAGGAATGATTACTTATATATTGAATGTAATGAAATTAAATGGCACATGCATCAATAAAGACTTTTGCGATTCCTTAATTGCGATTTTTAAGGAATCGCAATTAAGGAATTGCAAAAGCCTATGCATGTAGGAATCGCTGTAAAAATAGCGATTCCTACAAATTCCTTAATTGCGACTCGCAAATTGCGAGTCGCAATTAAGGAATGCCGTCCCATTCATTCCTATGGGCCTCCAGGCCCATAGGAATGAATAGGAGATTGCATGAGCAATTTGCGAGTACCAGTAGGTACTCGCAAATTGCTCATGCAATTTCAAGGGTGCAAGGGTGTCAAAATGACACCCTATTGCACCCCTGAAATTGATCAGTGCACATATGTTGCACACACATGCTCTAAGGGCATGTGTGTGCGCAACATGAAACTTTGAAAAATGCACAAAAGTGCATTTTTCAAAGTTTTTGCAAATTACCAAGAAGTTCAACTTCATGGTAATTTGCTCCCCCTATTAGCGAAATCGCTAATTTTTTCACTTTCATGCATTGCATTTAATGAATCTCAATTTGGGATTCCTTAAATGCAATCACAATTTAAGGAATCGCAATTTAAAGATTCCTTAAATTGCGATTTTTGCATTTGGGATGATGCATTCCAAATGCAAAAATACCGGTCGCAAAGGGGCAGATTCTGAGAATCTGCCCGTTTGCGACCGGTTTTTACATTGATGCATGTGCCTGATAGTGCTTACAGATGCAGTTTATTAATGCATGCAGTTCTTGATGTATAGAGGCCTAAATGAATGTCCATGTTTTGCTATGAAAGGCCTATTTGCGTTCCTTATGTTAGCTGAATTGTGCAGGCCGAAATATACTTTCCTTGAGGAGGCTCTCATTTGGAGGTAGTAAGCGAATTTCATCTGTAGGGAAGGATTTTCTGTTCTCAAGCTTCTGTTGCAGGTGCAAAGACACCGTTCTCGTTAGCTAAGACTAACCTTTAGATTTAGGATTCAAGTAAGGAGGAGAGTTTGCTACAAGTGTCTCCAGGAATGCAGATAATAAGGAGCTGATACTTTCGGTGCTGAAGGAGCTTGGGACCCAAGGACATTTCAACTGTTGCTGGACGAAATACAGGTTTTAGTGGAAATTTACCTTCAGGAGGTGTCCAGTCAGAAGAGGTGTTACGGATGCGTGTCTTCCATGTTACGCCTTTTGTATTAGGGACAGTGTCCTGAGGGATGAGCAGCAGAGAAGAGGCAGATGAGGGTAGATGGAGCAAAGAGCCGTTAGAGGGTAGAAGGAGGAGATCGATACTGAGGAAGGAGACTTAAAATGAAGCAGTAGTTTTGGCTTCTGACCCATTCGACGTGAGTGTACTTCTTAAGAAGTCTTCACGCGCTGACACCTTTCCTGATTTTGCTTTGGGAAATGCTAAGTAGGGATGTCACCTTAGTGGTAGAGTAGGGACAGACTAATTAATTCCTTTGTAGGTATCCATGAACACGGATTTAGATATCAGAGCAGTCATCTTTCGTTTTGGTATTTTTAGAGTTCATTATTCTTTTTATGATTCATTGAATTAGGTTATTACGTAGATTGAACTTTGTATTAGTGCCCATGTACTTTCTTAACCTCGTCATGAGGTGCTTGTATGTTCAGATATTTTTGGCTTTGTAATAAATCCCCTAAATCTTAATTCGGAGTTAGTGATTCTTCAGCATTGGAATTGATTGGTTATAGATTGTATCTGAATGAGTTGGTTCTCTCCCCAGTACACTTCACAGCAGGTAAAAAGGTCCAGTCGGCCGAGGATTCTCAAGAGTGGTAAGAGATGGTAAGATAAGATAAGAATCCAGCGTTATCAGTTGGTAGCAGAGTAGGATGTTTATCTCTGTAGTAAGGGGAGAAGTAGAGAAGGGTAGAGATTGATCCGATAGAGCCCAAGTGATGGTGATCCAGTGGATCGTGAGCGGAGGACGACGGCGTGGATGGAAGCCGGCGGAGAGTAACGGTGCGGCCGAAGCAGCAGTTCGTGGGAGAGTGAGTTCTAACAAGGATGGATGCCTATCAGATTGCGATGTTGTTTTGATTGTGTGATGTCTTGCGAAGTTGGGGAGAGAGTCGAGTGATTGTGGTTTCGGACTGTGAGTGCGCGCGGTCCATGAGATTTGATTTTGATATCCCGGGATAAGAGATTGTGGTGTAGAAGACATCCAGAGTTGAAATTGTCTGACCAGTGATGGTGGGAGACATGAGACGTCGTTGACTGACCCACCGGTGATTGGGATACGCGTGTGTGAGTAACCAATGCAGGTCGTGGGTTGCTGTTTGTGGAACATTGAGCATTTGGATCCTTTCGATTAAGTACATGACTGTCCGGCAGTTTGTGGGCAGATAGTATGAGGCAGTTGTCCAGTCGTTTCGCGGACAGATGATTGCCGGAGTTGAGGTTGACAACTGTGTGAGACTGTCCGGTCGTTGGTGGACCGGCAGTCAGAGAAGTGACTGTTCGGTCGTTGGTAGACAAACAGTTATTTCATCATATGGAGAGACGCGTGAGTTTGCGAGAGACGAATTGTAAAGGAGGTGAACTGCTGCATGCGGAGGAAGAGTGCCGTCAGAGGATGCCACACTGCATTAGGTCGGTTAGTGTGAAGCTGTGCTGGAAATGATGGATTGAGATCAGGAAGTAGAACAAAACGTCATGTGTAAAAGAAGTTGATTTAAGTTGATTTCACCATGAAATGTTTTAAAGTTTTACGAGACATGCGTAGAGGAGATAGAACAGTGGTTACTCGGGGAGGAGAAGAGGCTCCACCTAAAGATACCCCGGCTCATTACATGGCAACGAATCTGGGATTGCATACTATAATTTGCTTGAGAATTGGCATAAAATGACCGAAAAAGAGGGAGAATTAGCTTTTCCGAGATATGGCACTTTCAGATTGGAAGCGTTGTATCGGTTGAAATCGGTGATGTCTTCTTTGCGACCCCTACCCAGACCAACACAGTTCGAGGCGCTACATGCATGGATTAGTATAAATGCAACAATATCTCAGCAGGATTTATTGAGACTGTTTAAACTTGTATGTGTATGTTCTTACCTTCCCCCGGTTCTCATCTTGCAGCGGTGAGTTTTCCACCCACTCCGGTTCTGGTTTTCTTCCCCGGAGTCCCCCGCTTTGTCTCCTCGTCCTTGGTGGTTTACTACCTCCTTGCCCACAACAGTAAACCGACCACCTTCCGTTTCTGTTTGTCCCCCACCCCCTCCCCCCATTTCTCCATTCCCTCGTTTTCCCACGGTGATATTCGTTTCATTTTCCCTCTAGAGACCCACTGGCTGATTTATCCCTGACGTACAGCTCAAATTGAAATTCGACCACAGAGCAGTGAGAACGAAGGGTCGAGTGGCGCATCGAGTCGAGGGACCCTGAAGGTTGCTATAAGAGCAAAGATGTTGGACGTGGTGAGGTTGAAAGCCGAAGTAGATGAGATAGTTACTGGGAACCTGCCTGTGGAAAGGGTAGAACTTTATGTGCCAGATGAGTTACTGTTTGTAGCGAAGGATATAACTCGCAAGGTTAGCACACAAGAAATTGACTGAACTGGCAAAAAGGTATGAGGTGGATCTGTCCAAAACAAAGATGTTACAGGGAAGCCACAGTGTGCAGTACAGTGATAAGGAATTGGAAGAGAGGAGAGTCATAGGGTAGAAAGCTCACATTTGAAAATTGATTATAGGGATAAGCGCATGGAGCATGCTTGATAAGTGGGAGGAAAGATGGTCCAAAAAGAAAAGCAATAAAAAGAGCGTAGGAGAGACGCCGCCTCCAGGAGGGGGAATGATAGGAGTGGAGAATTACCCTTTAAGAGAAGTACAGAACGGAGTGTATGTGCATGTGCCTTGGAATAGAGGTGATTTGGCGGCATTCACGAATGACTTCCCTCGGCGAGGGAGAAGCCTGTTGAATGGTACAAGCAGGTCGATCGGTTTGTCAAAATCTCGAATGGTCCTTCACCAATTGTTATGAAAAAGTTTGAGCAAGTAATTACATGGCTGAAATCTAAAATCTCACCACAAGATATTGATTGGGTTAAGATAGATCGAACTGTTCAGGAACCAAAAGAATCCGTCCATGAATACTACGAAAGGCTCCTACAAGCCTTTAGGCAGTAAAGTGGGCTTGACACGTTAGACCCCAAAGACATGGGACAGTTTGTTTCCAAGTTCGTTTTGGGTCTGAGACCGGAAATTAGCTTCATGATCCAGCAACATCTGATCTGCTGGCAGAATAAGTCAGTGGATGAAATACTGCGGTATGCCAGGTACTGCAGCGATGAGGTGGATTCGAAACACAAGAAACTTAAGGATAAGTTGATGCTAGTTCAAATGCAGACTGATGATAGAGAACTCCAGACGCAATCGAATGGCGGGACGGTAGGGAGAAGGCAGGGAAACAATCAAGGAGGGAATCAGAGCGCGCAGGGTCAAGGGAAAGGGAAACCTGTAGACCCCAAGACAGGGATGGATGTGGCAGCATTGAAAAAGATCACTGCATGTCACCTTTGTCACAAGATCGGGCATTGGAAGCGCAAGTGTAGGTTGAACCCAGCAAATCAGGTGCAACAAGAGGCGGAGATAGTGCATGTACCTGAAGCTGTCAATACAGTAACGAGACCTAGATCCATGCAAGGGGGGACAATGGTCCCACAAGTCCAAGTCCCGCAACCTCTGAGAATTCCACAGGGAAATCAAACGTACCAACAGATGCCCTTTTTCGAGAATTTTGATGAGTACAGCTCGGACCCATTGAGAGGGGAGGAAGACTGCACTCTTGGGGCAGTCTTAGAGGTAGACCAGAGGGGACCGTTTGTAGAGGTGGATGTTGACGGTCATCCTACCACCTTTTTGGTTGACACTGGTGCTACCCGTTCTACTGTAAGATCTGCAGTAGTTCCCAACCTACCCCTCTCGGGACAATCAACCCAAGTTGTAGGAGTGGCAAATAAGAAAATGACTAACCCGTTGACTGAGCCGATTCCTGTGAGAATAGGAACCTTCCGAGACCGGCACCAGTTTGTGGTGTGTGATTCAAGTCCAGTCTGCTTGCTAGGGTGAGGTCTTTTGTGCAAGTTGAATTGCACCATTTACTGCACACCCAAGGGAGTGGAAGTACAGACAAAGGATGATGTTGCCACCTTTAAGGTTGCAAACCAGCATTTGTGCATAGAGATGTATCCTGTGCTGACAGTGGAAGAACTTCCACTTGACTTGAGAGACTCTGTTTCACTGGATGTGTGGGATTTCACGGGAGAAGAGATTGGGTTAATCAAAGGTGTCGATAGTGTTAAGATACAGATTAAGCAGAATGCTGAGTTTCCGAGAACGCCCCAGTATAATCTGTCACCGGAGACGATCGCAGGGATCAAGCCTGTAATTGATTCCAGGATGAAACAGGGCATACTGAAGGAGATAATGGGCAGTCCGTGCAACTCACCCATTATGGGATTACAGAAACCAAGCGGGAAATTCAGCATCGTACAAGACCTGCGAAATGTCAACACGATTATTGTCCCATGTTGTCTGGTGGTGTCGAATCCATCAGTAATACTGTTCCAGATTCCATGCCAAGCTGAGTGATCTTCTGTGATTGACCTGTGCCAGGCATTCTTTTTCTATACTTCTCCACGAGGAGAGCAAATTTTTGTTTGCTTTCCGGCTGGAAAACCGTGTGTTAACGTGGTGTCGTATCCCTCAAGGGTATACAGAAAGCCCATCAATCTTTAATCAGATCCTGAAAAAGAATCTTGAGAGTCTTTTGTTGCCCCAGAACTCTGTTCTTGTGTAATACTTTGACGGCCTCCATATTGCGTCAGAAACTGAGGACGCTTGTAGGATTGACACGATTGCCCTACTGAATCATTTGGCAGAGAATGGACACACGGTGTCCCCAAACAAGTTGCAGTACTGTTTGAGTGAAGTACAGTATTTGGGTCATCGAATTGAGAAAGGCAAGAGAAAGGTGTCACCAGATCAGATTGAGGCGATCATGAACATGGGTGTACCCACCACACAGAGGGAGGTCAGAATGTTCTTGGGAATGGTTGGCAATTGTCGCCAATGGATTCCCAATTTCTCTCTGACTACATATAGTCTCTTTAGAATATAATTTTGTTATGTTTTTTAAGGTTTTAAGTACCAATGTCTTGAAATGAACTGTGCTTTTATGACTCTTAGCTGTCGAATAAAATATCTTTTGACTTTGGCTTTGACTGACTCACAAGGACGTAAGTGATCCGGTACCATGGGACCATGAATGTCTGGTTTCATTCTTGGAGTTTGGAGAGGGCATGTGTCGTGCTCCGGCTCTGGGAATGCCTGACTACAATAAGCCCTTTTCACTGTTCTGTTGTGAGAGAGAAGGTTGCGCATTGTCAGTCCTGACTCAGAGTCATGGAAGTGTCCGTAGACCAGTTGCCTATTTCTCAGCTACTTTACAGTAGCTTCAGTGTTGCCCGGATGTCTTAAATCTGTTGCTGCACCGGGTGTCAGCATTGAGAGATGTGAAAGCATTGTCATGGGTCACCCTTTGATTGTGTATGTTCCGCATTCTGTTGAACTGTTGATGACGAGAACTAAAACTCAGCACCTGACAAACAATAGACTCACACGCTACGAGCAAGTTATCCTAGTTGCGGAAAATGTGACTCTGAAAAGGTGTTCTGTTTTAAACCCTGCTACTCTTATGCCTTTGCCAAACGCAGATGATGAAGATTGTGAGGACCATGACTGTCTCGATGTGACTGAACTTTGCACCAAGCCGAGGCCTGACATTGTTGATGAACCTCTGCCTGACCCTGATGATATTTTCTTTGTTGATGGTTCATGCTTAAGAGACAATGTTGGCCAGTTGAGAGCAGTATTTGCTGTATGTACCATTACAGGAGTGTTTGAAGCTGCTTGTTTAGAGGGAGTATACTCCACACAAGTGGCTGAAATTATTGCTTTGACTCGTGCCTGTTTGGCAGCCAATCAGATCCGAATCAGCATTTACACCGATAGCCAGTTTGGGTTTGGTGTGGTTTATGACTTTGGACAGCTATGGTCACAGAGGGGTTACATGACATCATCTGGTTCACCTATCAGGAATGGGGAATATGTGAGACGATTGTTGGAGGCTTTGCAATGTCCCAAGGAAATTGCTGTTGTAAAATGTGCAGCCCATGGGATGGGAACTGACTGTTTCTCTCGGCAATAAGTATGCCAACAAAGTTGCACTTTTTTGCGCTGAACAAGGTTGTTTTTTTACTGGAGATTACACAGGAGAGAGCCAGGAGGGAACCGAGCTCAACATGATGCTAGCCATGGCAGACACTGGGATGAACTCAAGTGCCTGTAGGAAGAGGTTTCAGAGCAGGAAAAGGAAGTATGGGTCAAATCAGGCTGTGAGATGAGAGACATTGACATTTGGGTTTCAAGTGATTGTCGAGCCGTATTACCAGATGACTTATTGAGCCCAATGGCGAGGCAGATTCATGGTGCTGTGCATCTAGGGAGGGATGCGATGGTGCGAGTGTTCAGACAGACGTGGTACAACCCACGGTTTCAGACGGTTGCTGAAGCAGTGTGTCAGAGATGTGTTACTTGTCAACAGATGAATGCTGGAAAGAAGACTGTGGTTACACTGAGTCACTTTGGGAGGTCGGGAGGGCCTTTCAATAGGATGCAATTAGACTTTATCGAGATGCCTAAGCGCAATGGATTGAGGTACATTCTAGTGGTGGTGTGTGTTATCTCACGGTGGGTGGAAGCTTACCCAACAAGAAGGTGTGACACCCTCACGGTGGCAAAGCTGCTACTGAGGGAGCTGATACCTAGGTCCGGTTTTCCGACCTTGTTGGAGTCGGATAGGGGGACGCACTTCTTCAGCGAGATCATGAAGTTGCTTTGTGCCGCCCTAAATGTTGATCAGCGTCTCCATTGTAGCTATCGACCAGAGGCTTCTGGGATAGTGGAGCAGATAAATGGAACTTTAAAGGCATGGATGGCAAACGTGTGTTCGTCTACATCTCTGAAATGGCCTGATGCATTGCCTTTGGTGTTAATGAGTATTCGCAGTGTCCCAGATGGAAGAACTGGTCTTTCCCCACATGAGATCCTGATGGGGAGGGCTATGCGATTGCCAGCTTTGATAAATATCACTGATGACTTAATCCTTGACTACTGCAAAGGACTAGCTGACGTGGTCCGTTCTCTGTCTCAGCAGGTGCAAGCTGCAGCTATTCCAGCTTCAAGGGATCTGTGCCACAACCTATGCCCAGGTGATTGGGTACTTGTCCGTAAGCACGTGAGGAAGAGCTGCCTGGATGCTCGGTGGCGAGGCCCTTATCAGGTGATACTGGTAATGAGCACAGCTTTGAAGTGCGGAGGATTGCCAAACTGGGTACATGCTTCTCACACCCGCAGAGTTTCAGCACCCTTGGAAGAAACAGCTCCTCTCACGAATGAAAATCCAGCTGTGGCAGCAGGGCCATGAGAGAGGACAAGTAAAGCTGTAAGGGTTGCTGGAGAAGCTGGTTGCTTACCAGACCACGCTGAGGAGGGTCACGTTATCCATAACCCAGATATCGAATCTGAAGAAGAAAGTGACGCTGGGAGTGACATAGAGTCAGATTTTAGCGGAAGGAAGTGGTGCGCAGAGTGACCAAGAAGAAAGCAGAAGAGCCAGAAGTGTAGAAGAAGCCTGGCCTGGGAGACAGAGAAGGCTGAATCTGAAAATGGCTCCCAAGAGAGATCTTGCCCCTGTGTCTGAGGTCTCTGAATCAGAAGAGAGTGAAGAAGAGCAAACTCAAAGTCTGAGAAGATCAAAAAGGACAAGAGTACCTTGAACTGCCACCTCACCAAATGGTAAATGTTCGTCTTGAAATTTTGCATCATGTTTTAGCTGCAATTGGATCTGAATTTATCGTGGATTGCGAATGAACTGTGTTGTGTAAATAAGTGTTTATAAGAAGATAACCTAGGCCCGAGAGGAAGAAGAAGAAATTTAGGGATTTTCCGTAGAAGAAGAGAGAGGGTTGAGGAAGTATTTTTGGACTGTGTAAATAAGGAACTAAAAGTACTGTAAAGGGAATTTCCAGCACTTCCGGAGTGGTGTTTTGAACTGGTTTGAACAGCAACTTGTGGTGGAGAAAGAGACTCTAAGTGTTCGATGCCGAACCCAAAACCGACAACAAAAATGGAGGCTGGAAATCCGAGCCGTATGTCTAAATATATGATAGGTACACTCATAGGAGGAGTGATAGTTTCAATAGTTGTAGTTATTATAGTGTCAGTTGCTATTCTACATGAGGTAGAAGTCGTAGAGGTGAAGGGAACACCTACACCCAGTACTTCGACCAAGAAAGAGGGTATCATAGGAGCTGAAAAGGCTTTGCTACATCAAGATAGTCGTAGATTGCGTGTAGATTTGTCTAGAGGTGATTTTAAGCTTAAAGCGTATGCTAAGCTGCTATATGAATATGTTGAGGCGATGAATGCGAAGGATTAATATGTGTGTATGCAGTTGCCTGCCTCAGTGGACGAGGGGATTAAATATCCCCATCTTCCACTGACGTATGGAATTTCATGTAGTTTTTGCTTAGTATGTTCTATGGGAGGGGCCATTATGAATACTTCTTTTCCGGCACTACTGCGGCCGTGCAGCCCCCTGACTCCTGAGGCTTGAGCCGGGAGGCAGTATTTGGCTGTGTGCTGCGTGACGCTGCTGTTTCCTCGCCGCGCTGTTTAACCTCATTCTTGTGTGTGTGGTAGTTTTATTTCAATACTTGCACCAGATTGTGCTTTTTCAAATAAACAAATATTAAATAAATCTTTAGACCCTACCTTTTTTAATCTGCTGCGTCATGGTATCAGTGGGGGGTAGCGAGGTGAGCTGACCGCGGTAGTAGCGGAGGGGCTGGGAGGAAGTTAGGCGCCATTTTGGGTGGGTGCGGGTTGACGGGCTAGTTCTTGGCAACGCGACCTACATATGCCGGCACTACTGAGGCCACGCAGCAGACGCGCAGTGGGCGCGCCTAAGGCAAGCCCGTCTGCGCCCGTCCGCGCACGTCAGTCGCCGGTCGCCAGGCACCCTGCCCGAGCTCCCCCCGATTCCATTTGTTATTCGCGTGCGGAGCTGTTGGGGCTGGAGGTGAAGTGCTCTGCGCCACGTTGGGTGCCCCAGGTTGCTCCTTATAAGTGTAAGTCCTGTTTATTCCAGCTATCAGGAGTTGTTAGGGCGCCCTCTGCACCTGAGGTCACTGAGTTTAAGTTTTTTAGCTTGAACTGTCGGTCCCTCCTGAAACATTATGCGGAGGTGTTCGACTTACTTTCGGATGAGGCCCCAGACGCTGTATTCTTAACTGAGACCTGGCTAACGCAGGACTCAGTGGCTGTACCCTGGCTTGGCCTTCCTCAGGGCTATGTGCTGAAGACAGTTAATAGAGAGGTGGGGCGTGGTGGCGGCATCGCACTTATTATTAAAGATGTCTATAACTGCAGTTTTATAAAAGAAACAATTACGGATTGTGAAAGTGCTGCGTTTAAAGTTATGCTGACCCCCAATTTCACGATGTGAGGCCTTTTAGTTTACCGTCCCCCGGGTCCCTCTACAGGCTTTAGGGAGGAATTTCTGAATAGAATTGCACTCTATGCGGGCAGGGCGTCGAATTTCACTATTTTAGGGGATCTCAAACTTCCCTTTGAGTTGCATGAGAAAGCGGAGATTTCAAACTTTCTGGCTGATATGGAGGCCTTTCAGCTGGTTCTATGCGTCTCTGCAAGTACTCATGAGGCAGGGCACCTGTTAGACCCTATTTTCTCGAGTCTTCATCCTGTACAGGTCTCCTCTCCAGTTCCCCTGGCCTGGACGGATCATTTTCTAGTCTCTTTTGCCTTGCGATTGCAGGGGAAAGTTGTTCCCCCACGCTCTGTCCCCGTGCTGAAGCGCCCTTGGCACAAATTAGATCTTTGCCAACTTTCGGCTTGTTTGGTTGATAGTAGGCCTCTAATGCCGTGTGACTTGGAGGCAGCAATTTCATGTTTTCATGAATGGGTTGTCCTTAGCCTGGATACTTGTATCCCGGCCCGCCTGGGAGTAAAAAGTAGAGGGTCCTCCAACCCTTGGTTTGATGCCTCACTCGTCTCAGCCAAAAAGCGTTGTAAGCAGTTGGAACGTGTCTGGAGACGTTCTTTTGACGTCTCGGCTAAGCGGAAATATCGGGCCGCTATTAAACAGTACCATCGCCTTATTCGGAAGGTGCGTGCTGAGTATGTGGCTAAAGAAATCTTGGCAAGTTCTAACCCTGCCAAGTCGGTATTTGCCCTGCTCAAAAGTATGAAAAGTGCTGGTTCTGTGGTATCCTCCCCGATTGCCTCCAACCAACAGTGTAGTGAGCTGGCTCGTCACTTCCTGGATAAGGTTGAGCAGATTTATTCCAACCTGCCGTCGGTAAATCGGTGCGCTGGGAGTGAGTCTTTTATCACTTCTCGCCCTTTGGCGGGTCGCAGTCTGGTGTCCTTCCCTTCTCTATCTTCTAACGAGTTTGATGTACTCTGTTTGAAGATTAAGTCTGGATCCCCAGCTGATCCCCTGACTCCTGCCTTATTTCGCCAACTCCACTCTGTGATCTCCCCTTGGGCTGTGGATTTAGTGAATTTATACTTGTCTTCTGCAGTGGTTCCCAGGGTATGGAAACATGCCAAAGTTGTGCCTTTACTTAAGAAACCCTCCCTGGACCCTGTGGTACCGTCCAATTATCGGCCTATTTCCCTGCTCCCGTTCCTGGCCAAGGTGACAGAATCCCATGTCAACCCTGTCCTTTTGGAGTATATAGATCAAAATGCCATCTTGGACCCCTCGCAACATGGTTTCCGTGTGCGTCATGGGACCAAGTCTGCACTGTTGGCAGTATCGGAAGCTATCAGGGATAGTCTGGATAGGGGTGACTCTGTGGCTTTGGTCCTTCTGGATCTAAGCGCCGCCTTCGACACCATATCACATGCAATTTTATTTACTCGGTTGCAGGAAATTGGTGTGGAGGGCGAGGCCTTGGGTTGGTTCCGCTCCTTCTTGGAGGAAAGGTCTTTCCAAGTCTCTATGCCCCCGTTCCATTCCCAGGAGTTTACCCTGCATCAGGGAGTACCGCAGGGCTCAGTTTTAAGCCCGCTCTTGTTTAATCTCTATGTTTGCCCTCTGGCTGTGGTAGCTAAAAGCAGAGGGCTTGCATTGGTGTCATATGCTGATGACACCCAACTGCTGATCTCATTTTCTAAGAACTGTGATGCCAACCTGGAGAAATTTAAGGAGGATCTTTTAGCAGTGGCGGATTGGATGGCGGGTAATTTTCTGCAGCTCAACGCCAGCAAATCCGAGATCTTACTGTTTGGGAAGGATCGGGATCTATGGTCCGAACAGTTCTGGCCTGAGCGTCTTAAACCTGCGCCCTCTCCCAAAAAGGTGGTAAAGAACCTAGGGATATGGTTCGATCAGGGTTTGACGTTTGAAGCGCAATCCAAGACTGTGGCTGGGGTGTGTTTTGGGCTTCTACGTGGCCTAAGACCCGTGATTGGCTTTTTCCCCCCAAAGTGCGGCAAACCATAGTCCAGGCCCTAATTTTGTCTAGGCTGGACTATGGTAACGTACTCTATCTGGGCGGCAATATGGCCAGTATTAAGCGTTCGCAGCGGGTCCAGAATGCCGCTGCGCGGCTGCTGGTAGGTCTTCCTAAGTCGAGCTCAGTGACCGCTTTGCTTCCTAAATTGCACTGGCTTCCTGTGGATAAACGCGTGCAGTTTAAGGCTTTATGTGTGGCGCACAAAATTCTATTGGGTCAGGCCCCTTTGGGCTTGGCCAACTTACTTAAGCCTTATACTCCACGGCGCCTCTTAAGATCGGCTGGCTGTGTCCTGGTCTGTACCCCTCGCGTCTTCAAAGCCAGAGCAGGTAGCCGCTCCTTTCGGAATTTAGCCGCCAAACTCTGGAACTCTTTACCGGTCTCAATCAGAACTATTCAGAAGCACTTGGCCTTCCGCAAAGCTATAAAAACCTGGCTCTTTTCTGGGCCTGACTAATCCTCATATGTTTAGATGTTTTCTTGCGTCTGTCTCCCCAGTATTGGTCTCGGTCAGGTTTCGCGCTGGGACGCCCCGTTGCTGGGGCAGCAATGCGCGTTATAAATCGGTCTAATAATAATAATAATTTTCGAATTACGATGCAGTGCTTTCAGAAGTACCAGCTTACAAGCACTTGAATAAGTATGATTATTATAAGCAGGAAGATAGGATTGGGAAGTATTACATACCGACTACAACGTTAGACACAGCTTATGCCCATAGACACAATCTAACTTGTTCATTAACTGAGGTAGAGAAGAAATGTGTAAACCAAGTAGAAGATAGGTAAAGACAGCTAACACAAACACGTGATACTGGGGAAAGTCCAGTAGATTGGACTTAGGAGGAGAGATCTCACAGAGCGAAGGGGAGCTATGGCCCTATAGCATTGGACCTAGTGCAGAAGGGGAAGCTGTGTGTGAAACGTGTACAGACCTATTATGATAAGGTCTATATGGGACAGAGCACGTGTGATCATGTATTCACTATGGAAGAGTTAGCAAAGAACTTTTTGCAGGGTCCGGTACAAGTGGTGCCAACAGTATATTATGTGTGTGGAAAGAATGCTTATGTGAGATTGCCTTCGAATTGATATGGAACTTGTTACCTAGGAATTATTTTCCCCAAAATATATCACGCAGACGAATTAGAGCTTTTGGAGGATGGAAAGCCCTCTAGAGTGAGAAGAGGTGTGAGTGCAGGAGCAGTGATTGGAGATATCTTTGAAGCAGCGATACCAAGTCTGGGAGTGATTCTGAATGATGTGAAGATTAGGAGATTGGCGTCTGTTGTTGACGAGTTGTCAATGAATACAGCTAAGTCATTGATACTTGTGGATGGAGAGATGTTGTCGATAAGGATGATGAGAATGCAGAACCGTCTTGCTTTAGATGTTTAACTTGCAAAAGAGGGCGGAGTCTGTAAAATGCTGAAGGTTCAAGAGTGCTGTACTTATATACCAGACAACAGCAAAGACCTGGAGAAATATATAAGTAACATCACTGTGATCCATCATGAGATCCAGGATCTGACTGAAGAGGGTGTTTGGGAAAAAGTCGGAAAAGGATTTGGCAGTGTGGGAAATTGGTTTGCAAATTTGGGAAAGGGTATTCTTGATTATATTCTGAAGCCTATCATTATCATAGTGGTTTGTGTGGTTTGCTTGTGGGGATTTGCTAGGGCTTATCAGTGGTACAAGGCGAACCAGGTTGAAAGGTCCCTTAGGGAGCAAGAGATAAGGATGGCTAGACTGCAGGACAGTCACTACCAGAATATCAAGAATCTACAGAAGTTCCGACAGGGAAGAATGGCTACGAGCTCTATTTAGGTCAGTTCTTTCTACAGGGAATTGTAATGTTGGTGATGACACTAGTCATCAAAGGGGGGAACTGATAGAGCGCCATGAGGTTCTGAAAGTTGTAGGGGTGCGTGATAATCACGCATAGTCCGCACCCACATATACTCTTGTGTTGTATTAACAGATGATCATTAGAAATGTAAACGTAATAATGAACAGTGTGAGTGTAATGTTAGAAATGTAATTTGTGTTAGGCAAAAGAGTAAAATGATTTTTAAATGTAAATGCCTATTGCAAAGTGCCTAACGAATTAATTCATGTGCAATGTAATGCATTAGATTTAAACGTGCATAATATTAAAGTCTGCACGTGTAGGAATGATTACTTATATAGATTACTTATATATTGAATGTAATGAAATATAGTGCTTACAGATGCAGTTTATTAATGCGTGTAGTTCTTGATGTATAGAGGCCTAAATGAATGTCCATGTTTTGCTATGAAAGGCCTATTCGTGTTCCTTATGTTAGCTGAATTGTGCAGGCCGAAATATACTTTCCTTGGGGAGGCTCTCATTTGGAGATAGTCAGCGAATTTGATGTGTGGGAAGGATTTTCTGTTCTCAGGCTTCTGTTGCAGGTGAAAGGACACCGTTCTCGTTAGCTAAGACTAACCTTTTGTTTTAGGAGTTAGGTATGGAGGAGAGTTTGCTACAAGTGTCTCCAGGAATGCAGATAATAAGGAGCTGATACTTTCGGTGCTGAAGGAGCTTGGGACCCAAGGACATTTCAACTGTTGCTGGACGAAATACAGGTTTTAGTGGAAATTTACCTTCAGGAGGTGTCCAGTCAGAAGAGGTGTTACGGATGCGTGTCTTCCATGTTACGCCTTTTGTATTAGGGACAGTGTCCCGAGGGATGAGTAGCAGAGAAGAGGCAGATGAGGGTAGATGGAGCAAAGAGCCGTTAGAGGGTAGAAGAAGGAGATCGATACTGAGGAAGGAGACTTAAAATGAAGCAGTAGTTTTGGCTTCTGACCCTTTCGATGTGAGTGTACGTCTTAGGAAGTCTTCACGCGCTGACACCTTTCCTGATTTTGCTTTGGGAAATGCTAAGTAGGGATGTCACCTTAGTGGTAGAGTAGGGACAGACTAATCAATTCCTTTGTAGGTATCCATGAAGACGGATTTAGGTATCGGAGCAGTCATCTTTTGTTTGGTATTTTTAGAATTAATTATTCTTTTTATGCTTCATAGAATTCGGTTATTACGTAGATTGAACTTTGTATTAGTGCCCATGTACTTTCTTAACCTCGTCATGAGGTGCTTGTATGGTCAGTTATTTTTGGCTTTGTAATAAATCCCCTAAATCTTAATTCGGAGTTAGTGATTCTTCAGCATCGGAATTGATTTTATCTGAATGAGTTGGTTCTCTCCCCTTTACACTTCACAGCAGGTACAAAGATCCTGTTGGCCGAGGATTCTTAAGAGTGGTAAGAGATGGTAAGATAAGAATCCGGCAATATCACCTCTATCTTAGTTGTTTTCAGTAGAGTATTATTAGCCCAGACCAAATCTATCCTTGAATATTGCTTAAGAGAGTGTGAATAGTATGTTAAGCCCGGGAGATTTGGATATAAGACTCTCCATACATCAACACCGACTTATCTAGAAAGAATGTTGTATAAGGAGGTTTAAGAGAAAAAGCCTACAGCTCACTTACACGCCTAGCTGATGTTATGGCGATGAGAAAGACTTTTATCAACATCAGAAGCCTTAATGTACAACCGTGCAACGGCTAAAAAGTGGTGCACATCAAAAAAGTGAGAACTAATGTAAAGTTTGGGGAAAACAAGTGTAGCAAATGTTTCAATAAAGGAGGCTTATCTTACAACTGTAAAATAGCCAAAAGAGCCTTTAAAAGTGTTCAAAGGGAGTTCTTGCGGGGCCAGTAACAAGACAAACAAGAAAACTTCAGATAACTTAACTTGCAGAGGGTCAGTTTGGCAGGTGCCACATAAAGTCACATATCTGTCCCAATGACAGACTTACACTGATTTTCCAGATGCCTTGCAGTCAAGATGACATCAACAACCTCAGGAGAAAGGTCAAAAGAGGACAACTGGAACCACTCAATCACCAAGCATCAAGATGCATATTGTGCAGGCAATGGAGCAGCCTGCCTTGTTGCTGTGATAGAAGATCCTCCTGAAGTGCCTTGATCAGAGGATAGATGCTCATTCCCAGGAGTCCCAGGTACCACACTCACCTGGCCAAATCCGGTGCTACTAGGATGATTTGGGCCCAGTCATTTCAGACTGTCATCAGAACTCAGGGCAGAAGAGGCAGCAGAGGAGAGGTGTACAGGAGTCCAAACTCCACTCTAGGAGAACTGTGCCTCCTAGTGTAAGTCTTCTTGGGAACTCCAACAGGCAAAAATATTGAAATTGCACTTTTTATCGGCAGTGGCAAAAAATTTAACCCAGGGTTCCCCACCATTGATGGAAGACACCCTGCGCCATTCGTGGTCCACTAAGCGATAGCGGCTGAGTTTGCCCATCCTGGCATTTAGAGATCGTTCCACGTGGTTTACCACCAGAGAAATCTCCTGGGGGTTCAGCCACATCCAGAGGTGCAGAGCCTCCTGGCACAGAACCCAAGACTACACCATGCGCTGTTTGTTGCAGGACCACATGGAAGTGGTGCTGTCAATGAACACCTGCACCAGCCTTCCTCTGATAGTGGACAGGAAGGCCTTCAACGCAAGGTGAATCACCCTCAACTCCAACAAGTGGATGTGGAGCCGAGCTTCTGCTGAAGACTAGAGGCTTCTGATCTCTACCTCTGCCAGGTGGCCTCCCAAAACCAAAAGTGATGTATCCATTACCAGTGTCAAATCTGTGTGGGCTAAGGAGAGGGGTTTGCCACTGACCTAATCGTGGTCCAGCTGTAACCACTGCTATGCTCACTGGGACTTCAGGTCTCAATCCAGAGCCCACATATGCCATATGGCATGTTTCACCATTAGCATGCAGGAGGCCAACAATCCCAGCAGCCTCAGAGTTATACGCAATAAGATCCCAGACAGAGGCTAAAACGTCAAGATTATAGCAAGAATTAACTGAACTCTCCACTCCAGGGGAAAGGCACAAAAACGTACTGCATCCTGAAAGGCTCAGATGAAAGGGAGCTTCTGCAACATATACATCAAAAGGGAGAAATTACAGATGCTTGCACCACATCAGATTTATCCATAACTCATGAAAGGAGACAGGGTTTGCTCTCCAGATTTTCGGGGTGCTTATTTACGTATTTCAATAAAGAAACCCACATGACATTACTCTTTACGTCATTGGTAAAACTCATTATCAATACAAGCTATTACCAATGGGTCTCAGATGATGAATGCTTATTGTGCACTGCAGAGACTATAACAGTATCTGGTTTGGGCTCCTGGAATATAAATACAAGATCTTGTTGAGCAGGCTTGCACTTTTTGAGGAGATGTGGAGTGGCCAATTTTTAGAAGGCTGGCGTTAAAAACAATTGTTTTGCAAGCCTTGTAAAGCCTGAGACCAGTGGTAAAAATGGTTTTGAGGAAGCTTGTGGCTGCAGTGTCTCCATTTTTATCAATACAGAAGAATGGATGACCTCTTTCTGTATGCTGACCTTTGCTGCACCTTTAGCAAGCACATCCTGCAATGTTAGAATGTCATCCACTTGGAACGATCTTAATGGAGAGGTTGAAGGTGATGTTGATGTATAGGAAGTGTCCCTCAAACCTATGGAGTAACCCGGAAGTAGCATGTCAGGCCATTTCACGTCTCGCACTAGTCAGAGCTTATAGATTGCTCACACTAGCCAACATCCAGGGGAATACTCTATTAGGTCATTTAACAGTCGACTTTCTAAACATCAAAGCTGAGTACCACTTTGAGCACTTTTTGCATATCATTCAACCCTTCTTGGCAAGGAAACTCTATTTCCAGTTTAGAATAGGGACTCTTCCGCTTCGTGCCTTTACCAACAAGTGGTCAAAAGCCTCCCCCTTGGGGTGTCCTGCATGTAACTGTACTGATGAGACTGATATCCATGTTTTCTTTTTTTGTCCTGGGTACAAAACAGCTAGGCTGTGATGGTTAGTTCCACTTTGCAGGAACTTGGGGTGTAGGCAGTATGTGGAGGCATTCAGATTATTGCGAACGGACTCCCACTCATCTATAGTTCTTGCAGTTTCCCGCTTTTTGAACTCTATGTGGCACAACCGGAGGTCAATCCTAAATTCAGCTGTGCAAGTCTAAACTTTTTTTATAGTGCCCATTTTGTCATTCCTTATTTACATTAGTCTTTTCAACCATTCAATCTATGTTTTACTATTTTTAAACCTGCTACATTTTAAAAATCAACATTATTGAATAATGGAAATTTTAAGATATCAACTTGATTTGGGGTAATTGTTGGTTGCGGACTAGTAGTACCTTATTTATATCAATTTCTCCCCGTTATGATTAATTCTATCGAAGTTTTAACTCAGTTTTGTCTTATTTTATCTTTACATATCACTCTTTTTCCATGTATTCTATGTATTCTATGTATTACTTTCTGTATTGTTAACTTTTTAAGGTCTCATTGACCGAAATAAAGTTTGTTGGAATGGAAGTGTCCATTGTATGGACTTTTGATGTGCTTAGAAAGGTGGTGTGCATTTTCCTCCATTTGCGTTGTACGGACTATGTCTCAGATGAGGTGTAGTGGGTTCTGACATTCTTATACACTTGGAGCTTTCTGTAGCATAAGTGGCTGTGGCACTGTTGGTGCCGGAGGAGTGATGACACGGTGTGGCACCGGAGTGTCTAGAAGAGGTGGTCAGTAGCTGTAAAGACACTTGCAAAGGGTCCTATGCAGGTAGGACATACCTTGGTCTCAGTAGTAATGCAGGTTTGCCTAGAAGAATAACTGTAGCAGAGTGTGTTGAAGATAGAGTATGTATTGAGACTGAAGTGTGCCTCGATGTCAATCTTCTTGATGGTGATCTTCTCAATGTCGATCTGACTGTAGACTGTGGAGTTATGGACATTCTTGCTGCCCAGATATGATGTCTGAATGCCAATGATAGAGCTATCAATGAAAGGCTTGGGTCCTATCACTACCTGGCCTGGACCACTCTAATATCAGAAACAAACAAATGACCAGATACGATATTGCTAAATTACCTCGCTGCACCTAGACAATCAGTTTAGTTTAGTTTAGTTTTTTAATTTATAATGCGTGACAGGTACCCAAAAAGGGTTTCCCGGTGCAGAAGCAGGTCAAGGCGTGATAAACAGAAAGCATTCTATTTATCGAACAGACAGGTTTTTAGCGACTTGTTCTAGTACATGTGATTTATTTCACATTAATTTCAAACGTTTTTCACAATTTTTTGAACGACCATTTCATCATGGTATAGAGACACACACCAAATTTTCAGTGTAACCTAAATGCATTCAAAACATGAATTACTCACAAATCACAAAAACAAAAAGTGAGAAAACTTAAATATCAAAATATGTACAACATAAACACTATTCATATTCTCATTGTCCTCATAGAATTTAGAGGGCACCAGTCCTTGTATAAGGCACCAAGAACTGGCGGACTTTGCACAGTTCAAAAGGTCCTGCCTGTATACTAGGCTGAAGACAATAACATGATCTCATGGGTCCTGTCACTGATGGGGTTAATTTCTTTGACAAATTCCCATATGTGGCCCAAAAAGCTAGTTAGCTTCAGCCGAAACGCCAACGCGTTTCAAACCCTGCTATGTTCTGGGGTTATCCTCAGGGTGTGGACTGGAGATGTCTAAACTGATTTTTAAAAATGATGGCACCGTGGAGTGTGTTGGAGTCGAGTGTTTACATTTTGGAGTCTTAGCCATTGAAAGTTGGTGATGTGATGGACTGATGACATATCTTACACCAGTGTGGTATTTGTCACAGTTATAGGAACCAGTCTCGACCTCAATAGAACTGGTATCATGAACATGATGATTAGTACCTGAGCCAGCGGTGTTGACGCGACTTGAATGGTAGAGCCTTTCAACAGCGGACATGTCGACACCCATAGCTTTGATGTTGACCGTTGCTCTTCAGAATTACAGGAGTGACTGGAGCAATGGTGGTGATGCTACTGATGTTTCCTATCCCTGTATCCACCTCTGTGGGTGTTCTAGTCAAAGGAGGAGCCTGGTGTAGTCGAGGAGGGCTTGTCTCTTTTCCTCTGTCTCTTCGTTTCCTCCTCTGCTCCAAGGTCTTATAGTTTGCCTCTCAGGAGTATTCCTTATCTGAACTTAAGGGAACATCTGGTCATTTGTTGACAATGAGGACAGTCGTTAACAGAATGAGAAGCTGGAAGGCAGACCACACAAAGGTCATGGGAATTAGAAGCTGCCTTCTTTCTCCCACCGTTAAGGCACTTAACAAAAGCTGAAGTCAAAACGAAGAGAAGAAAATTCCCTCAAGTTGCAAAAAACACATAGGTAACATCTGATATTCTTTAAAAGTCGTCAAGTTAATGTTGAAAAATGTATTTTCTGAAGAAAAATCTAGACAAAAATGTACTTTGAAGATCTCTGAAGTGCCCTGAGATCCAGTCAGCACAAGCCGGAAAAAGGAACTAAGGCTTTGAGACAAACTGGCAGTACAGTGCCTGCTGGGTACTGGAAGCTACTGGCGCTCTTAAAGTTACAGGGTATGCTGAGTGTAGCTGCTGCCCTTTTTACCTGACAGGCATCTTTCCATTTTTCCTCAGAGTTACACCAGATTTTTAACTAGGAAGCACATTTCTACACTAAATGCTGCAATGTATCTTCTATGTTATTTACAACACCGTACTTTTCTACAGAAAAATGCACCTTCGAAAGTCAAAGACTTTTGAAGGTGTCAACGAACTGTTCAACATTGGGGTGACTACCTCCAACGTCTGAAGATTATTATTATTATATATGCTTATCTATATGGAAAAATGTCCCGGGGTCCTCACATGCAGGTGGGACTAGTCGACTTTTATGAATATCAGTGAGAATCCTATAAAGCAGAAAGCTATTTGTTTTCATATAACACTTTTACTTCCAAATTGGGTTGGTGTGAAAATGTTCTTCACATGACAGGAGTGTTTAAACATTTACCAATTAAAATGCCTAACATAAAAAAAACTAAAAACACTATTCACTAGAAATCAGTGGATTATCTTCCTTAACGACCTTGCAGTGCTCCAACCTTGTAAGAAACTGAAAGTGAATGTGCGTGCATATATGTGTGTTTGTACGCGTGTGTCAGTCTTACATTTATGTGGGGTGACCAAGAGATCCAACGTCTTCTGGGACATATTTGGCCAGATAGCCATCATCTCCTTCCGAAGCTGGGAATCCATTTGCTGCTTGTCCATCCCACCTACAGAGATAAGAAGAGTGGGCATTATAAAGAGAAATGGTCTCATGGGGACTACTTGGTTAGCAGGAGCTGAGGGCCTACTAACAACTAAGGCTTCCAGAACAACTTCTTCTTTATTTGCAAACAGCACTCAAACAAAATGTCCAACGAACAACCTTTCAACGTCATCACTCACAGCCAGCAGTCCGACCCAGTAACTCACACACAGCACTCAAAAAGTGCTCCTGCACTTTGCAATACAAAAATAAATGTCACAGTGTTTATACAACTTCTCGTCTGCCATTACCTGGTTAACCTATTTTTTTGTTTTAGTTTTTATAGACTTTTAGTTTACATTTACATCAATGCGGCTCGCTCCTGTACTGAACCATGCATTAGAGCACGTATTACTGATGGAAATACATATCAGGTGCAAGGAGGTAGAGCGTTGTAGCAGTCCCTTGGGTGCTTGTCGCATTAGAATGTTCGTGAGTCCCATGAACAGCTCATACCATGAACATAGCAGGTTACAGTACAATGAAAACACATTACCTGGTTAACCTATTATACAACTATAGATATAAAATACCCAGAAAGTATGATTGCGTAAAAAACATCATCTTGGAGTAGGATCATCACAAATCCCTGTCCTTGACTCTATTCATTATCCTATCAGAGGCCCTACCTCTTACCTAGCACTAAGGGGCCAATTTAGAGGTTGGTGGCAAGCCGAAGCCAGTTCTGAAGGCTAAAAATCTTGGAGTCTTTTTTGATACCAAGCTATGCTTCAGTACTCAGATCAATGCAGTGACCTCCGGGGGCTACTATCTGCTACGGGTTCTGAAAAAAATACTCCTGTTTATTCCAAATGATCTTCAGAAGACCGTAATGTTGACCCTAGTGGGGTCGAAGCTAGATTATTGGAATACACTCTATCTAGGCATTCCAAAATATTCGATAAAAAAACTGCAGTCTCTTCAAAATGCGGTGGCAAGAACGCTCTTGAACATTCCTAAGTTCAAACCTGTGGCGCATCTACTACAGGGCATGCACTGGCTCCCTGTGGAGAGGAGAATTATCGTTCAAAGCCTTGTGCCTGGTGCATAAGGCACTTCATGGTACTGGCCCCTTTACTTTCAAGAACTATTTACCTGGTACACTCCCAGTAGAACACTGAGGTCCAGCACAGAACACACGGTTCAGATCCCGAGAATTAAGTGATTAAAATAGGGCGGGAGAACTTTGAGATTTCAAGGGGGAAAGTTATGAATTCCCTCCCTCCGGCCCTCCGCTCCCAACAAAACCTGCAGCTGTTCAGAAAGCAGCTGAAGACCTGGCTGTTCCCGCTGACTTAGCCCTAACACTTGATGACTCACCTTCCTGGTTGCTGTTGTGCCGTGTAGGCTTGGTCCGCCCAGCGCTAAGACACCCTCGGGTATTACGTGATTTACAAACTCAATTCAATTCAATTCAATGGACCTTCTGCCATCAATTGGTGTTTGGCCCATCTATCCAACTCTAAGTTTCCTTGATTCATTTAGAGGTGTGGGAAGTGCTGTGTTCCTGAGAGTGACACCACAGTCTTCTTTACTGTAGGAAACACTCTTACCTTTGCTGACATGGCATTTGAGAACCCACCTATATACAGCTGGCCTTTGGACACCAAATCATTCTTTATGTTTCCCGTATGGACTTCCATGCACAACAATATTTCTCATTGAAAGGGCTCACACCACTCCTTAACAAAAGTCCATAAAACTGTGCCTCGCAGATAAACTACTGGTTGCCTTTAGGCATAGAAGATGCCCCTATGCAATTCCTTACGGAAAGTGCCCCAACACAATTGTTCACAGAAAATGCTGCCACACCATTCCATATACAAAGGCCCCACACAATTTCCTACAGAATGTGCCCCATCACCATTCATTAGAGAACGTGTTCCAACATCATCCTAGCAGCAAGTTCCACAAGGCCGTTCCTTACGGATATGTTCCTTCGCTATCCCTAGAAAACTGATTGTACACCACATGGGCTCAAATTTGTCTAATGGTAAGTGATAACCCAGAGCGTAGATACCAGCCTCAAAATCTCCCTAGAACACTAGGCTGATGCCACTCTAAGTTGTCCCTAAAGAGCAATTGGCCTCTCTTCTTTCTAACAATGGACTAATGTTCATATCTCCTAGCAGTATAAAAAGATTCCGACTCTCCAATGTACTTGAGACTTCTGTAAATTGGCAGTAAGGAGTATGAGTGTGAAACAAACAAAAGGTTAGTTACAATGTAAGCATACACTCTACCATACGTAATCTATTTACATCTGAGCTTTGATAACACTTTTCACTCAATCTATTCTCGCAGGGAGGGATGGCTCTACTGATCCCTTGCTGACCTTAGTGTACGTTAATATCTTGTCCAACATCTTGAACAGAAAACAGAAGAATGCTGAATGGGACAAGACTATATTGATAGCACCCTAGGACAGACAGATGCAGGCTCACACACTCACAGAAGGCACATATGCATAAACTAATTCAATCGCAATATCTGATGATCACAATAGCACACTCACATGTTTTTTGTTGAAAGTGGCATGGTCCAACAACTCTGAGAAGCCTTTGCCACTGAGAATAATTACTCAAACCCAAGACTCAATGATCACAGTCACACAGTTTCAACAAAAGTTCAAAAATATACCCTTGCCCCTGCTTGCGACATTCTATGATACCTATGCCAATTGTAAAACACACAGCCTGCACCTGACAGTCTGCATTAAAAAAACTACCAACTACCCCACAGACTAAGAGATGCAAAAATGGCGTGCTATACCAAATTGAGTGACATGGCAACAAAACATGCATGCTGCTTCCGATGCCTTGCTTCTAGCAAATACATGTACCTGCCTTTTCTATGTGTTTTAAGTTTTTACAAAGCCACCCCTACACGATAGCTCAACACATTAGCATAGTGACACCTTCTACACACACCATTAGCACTACTTTTGACTCTCACTTGCCAAATGCCCTGCATGCACATGATCGCTTACAGTTGCTCTACCAGCTACTTGCCTTGCCTGAACACACCAGCCACAGTCCCAAGTCCACTTAGCCATCTATGAGCACAGCTACACATCTCACACTCTAAGGGCGCTATTTCCCCACTCTAGCTTACTAATGACAGCATGTTCTGGAAGCACTCAGAAAATGTGATTGCCTTTGCCTGACTTGCATGCTCCTCTGCAAACAAGGTAATCCACCAAAGTGCAGTAACCTTGGTTTTCAAACCTCTTACAGCCTCTGAGATAGCCCAGGTCACGCAATCCTGTTCACTCTACACTGTACACAATTGTGTGGCAACACAACCCAAATATTGAATAAAATCTGCTAAGAAGCAGAGATGTGCTATTCAAATACCAGCAACATAACACTCAAGACCATGCTCCCAAGCTAAGCCTGACATACAGTGCTTTTTCCCTTTTTTTGGTGTTAATCGTGTGCACAATAAATCTCACAGTATAGCCTCAGCATAGTAAGGCCCTTTAGCAAATATTCTCGGATGTATTTTCTACAGGATTCGGGCAGGCTTGCAGAACTTACCTTTTGCAATCTTAATATCCAAAGCTGTTCGGATGAGTGCCATGAGTGTGGAGTTAAAGTGAACGCTGTTGTCATCCGCCACAGGGAGATCCATGCGCAGAAGCCTCTGCGAAATTCAAGCAGAACATTTTATCCAGCCCACTCACAGTACACCCTCACCAAAAACGAGACCAGCTCTGGAGAACTCCAATAAGACAAGACGCTTAATTATCTGTGTTTCTTATTTCTTTCCCTCGTTTACTGAGTCCTATTAGATTCTGGAGTTAACATTCTCCATGCTTTCCTGTCTCATCTCTTCAGCTGCAGCCAAGAGTCTTTACCATGTTCCCTCTCACCTATTCCCCACCCGTAGTTTGACTTCATCATTTTATTAGCTATTTATAGCCTTCAGAATTATATCCTGCTTCTCTCCTTCCAATGACATCAAGATTACGCTACTTTACCCTACATCATCTGATTCCTAATATCCCCCCAAAAGTACGAAATCTGCTCCACCTTCATCTAAAGACCCATGTTCTATCCAGTGCTCTGCCTGACATGCATAGACCTCAAAGGCCTTCCTCAATGGTCTGTCAATCATACTTGACCAGTAATAGTTTGTTTTCTCCTAATAGTTTTGGGCTCAGCAAAGTTCCACTGAAAGGTTTTATCCTGCCAAGGCCCATTTGAGGTCCTCCATTGCTTGTATCAATTTTCCACTCAATTCAGCTGCATGTGATTACCATCAGACTACATGGCTCTTGCTCCTTGTTTTCCTAGTTTTGCTTGGCAACTCGTGGGAGGAGGGGGCTCTTTGTCTTTATGAGAGTGGATTTTTCTGTATTTCTTCAACTGACTAATCTTAAACCTGACCAGCAAGGGACAGTCCATTTCCTACCCCCCCCCCCCCCCATCCATCTACCGTGCCTGTAGAGTTCTTCAGATGCTGGCTCACTCCCAGTTACAAAGAGTAAAAATATCAAATGAATGTGCAATTATAGTCCCCAAGGCAAGCAAACGGAAAGAAAAGGAAGCGGAAAGAAGGCGAACTTCACAAAATGCCATCCCAGTTTGTGCCAAACTTGAACCAGAATAACAATGCACATGTCTGACTGACCACTGACAAGGCATCACCGCCTGGGTCATGCAGCGGGCATGCAGCATGCAGCATGCAGCACAGATATCAAACTTCCACAGGACCAGCAAGGCACACGGAGTAGATAAAATCAGTCACAACAAGGACCTCGAGACTCATTCATAGCTCTGGTTGAGACTAGCCAAGGGGGCGTCCAGGTTCCTGCTCTTAGTGCGAAGGCGCAAAGAGGGCCTCAAAGGGAGCACTCAGTAGCTCAGCTTGCTTTATGTCAAACGCTAAGTGATTCTGGGAGCAGCCCCCACAATAGAGCTGACTCGGTGAGGCTGTGGACTAGCGGGACGGTGTCAGGGCTCAGGCAGTAATCTTTGTCACTAAACCTCTTGCCCCTATGACACCAGTAGAATACTTCTGGAAAGAAAGCAAAACCAGGAAGGATAGAAGGGACAAAGCAGTAAGATAGAGAAAAAGAAAGAGAGAAAGTGAGGCGGGCAAGGGTTATGAAGAGTTATTCAGTCTAGAAACTGAGTGCTGGGCTTGATGTCTGGAAATTCAGACAATTTAATTAAAGTCCTTCAAACCAGCTTGAAGGAATGGCAGCTAGGTGAGAACAGAGCAATTAAGTGTCAAGTTAGAGGTCTGTGGGGATACCTTGTGCTGCTATACAGATTGTAGTGAGAGAGAGGGTGCTGGATGCTGGGACTGTAAATGCAAAGTCAGACATCTCCCAAGCCTGAGAGGAAATATGATGGAAACTTGGATTCTCTGGAGGGACGCAGGGGCTGATAGGTCAGGAAGTTAGAAGGTAAAACATTCAGAAAATGAGTTTCAGTATTGCAGGAGGATTCCATAAATGCATTAGAAAGGGGTTGAGCCAGATGAAAGTTCAAATCGACTGAAAATCAGACTGCTCAGTCTTGAACATTACTTAGAATGTTGGAGTGCCTATTCAGAAGAGAAAGGTGCTTATTTGTGATACTAGCTCTCGTTCATGGGTACTCTTCCTGAATTCATAAACAGTAGTATATCCATGTACATGTGGTGAATCCCAGAACAGGTTTTAAACACATTCTATTACAATCTGTATTTAGTATAGTACAGAAAACCAGCCTTCAGAAGGCAACATATTCTGCCTTTATATCATTCAGGTTTATAATTAGCCAATACAACTAAATCACTGAAATAAGGATGATTAGACTGAAATCACTTAAAAACACTAACTTGTTGCTTTGCCATCCATGGGGATAAAAACGTATAAAGCCTCCAACCGGGTAACAGTGCAGGGTAAACTAAAGGGATTTTGCAGCGGGGGTGGATTGGGGTGGGTCGAGATTGTGTCGTTCGCTGCCCATAGTTGCCTGAACATTGGCAGCCAGTTTCTCTGCCTCAAAAGGAGGCAAAGTTTGATGTGGCCTCAGCTGCATCCCTCTTCCGAAGCTGCAAAAGGGATATTGTTGGGGAAAGTGTGGTACGGGCGGTTCAAATCTGAGAGATTGTGCTGTTGCATTGCTTTCCTTGAAGCGCTCTAATGCTGAGTCCACCTTGTCTCCAAAGAGACAGGTGCTATTGAAAAGCATGTCCATGAGGGTCTGTTAGACTTCACAGGATAACCCCATTGTTCTTATCCATGAGTGGCACCGAAGCACCATGCTGGTACTAACTGCCCTACCCTGACAGTCAGTAGTGTCCAGGCCTGACGTGATCACATACTTCGACCATGCTGAACTATTTGTTGAAGGTTGGCATGAAGGTCGCGTGGGACCGCAGGCAAGATATCGCTCACCGCGTCCCAAAATAAGTGCGAGTAATGCCCCAGGAGGCAACTCAACTTGAGAGATTTGAGGGCAAGACTGGCAGAGGAAAACATCCGTTTCCCGAATGCCTCCATACATTTCAACTGTCTGTCTAGCGGGGTGGCCGGAAACAGATTTGAGTTTAGCAGGCTTGAACCACGAAGCTCACTTGTGTTGGGCGCTACAGGAGTGAAGGTGGGTGCCCCAGAGCTTGTCTGTGCAGTTGGGTTATTTCTCTATTTACAGGAGGTCAGTACCATGGCTTCACCCAAATGCCTAAGAGGGAATCTGTTAGGGCCTCATTCAGTGGAAGCAAATGTTCCAAAGAGGTCTGCTTTGGATGCAGAACTTCTGTCAGTACATTTGTTGTAACTTCCACTAAGGGAAGCTGGAGGTCAAGATTCCTGCCACCCTCCATGGCTAAAGAGGCATATTCCTCCGTAGAGGGGCTAGGTGGAGAATTCAGTCCAGTTTTTGAGGAGCTGTCAATGTCACTGGCCACTTGAATGTTCAGGAAAAGATTTTCATTGTCACATACTTGCAATTTGTCAATGTCTGTTTTTGAGAATCTATGTGGCAATGAAAGTGTACAAGAATCATAATGTGGATGTGAGAGAGATTTAGTTGGGTGTAACTTTGATCGTGGTTGTGATGGTTATGCTTCTGGATCTGAAAAGACTATGGGTTTACCTTCCAACATTGACAGTGTTGCTGCCCGAGGAACAGGAGTGGTATTCGGCACCAGGGAAGGAATCGGAGCAGGCATCCACCCCAGATTGGACCCTGAAACAGGGTTAAATGGCGCAGTGGGAGATGGAACTGCTGGCTGTAGCCCAACTGGACGCCGGCACGGATCCGTGGGGCCTGAGGGCACGCCAGAGGGATCCAGAAAGGTACCAAAAATATGCCTCTTTGAAGTGTTGAATTTGTTGTGGCACTGTCGATGGCCCCAGAAGCTCAGGCTGGATGGGGACTATTGAAGAGAGTGGCAGAGAGACAGGGAGCCATGTTTGGACTGCTTGTAATTTTTGTTCTTTGACTTACCGGAAGATATGGAGTGAGATGTAGATTTGAGAACACATCTGCATACTTGACTTTGGTCAGGATCGTGCATTTCAAGCCTTCCTACAGTGTTCAGCAACACAGAGCCTAGCCTCGCAGTCCCAGATAGCCTTTAGGATCTTTTGTGCACATTTATTGCACAACTTTGAGTCATTCAAGGAGTTAAGACACCAGAGACAGACCTTGTGCGGTCCATCACTGACATCTGTCTATGTCAGTTTTTCCAGCGTTTGAACCTTGTGTCATTTTAGGGGGGGACATATTCCTTGCACACAGAAAAAAATTCAAGGGAGAATGTTCTGCCAAGCAACAGAAATACAGGCAGCAAACTCCAAATCCTCATTGGAGACACGGAAAGAAAGACATAGATGTACATAATAGGCAGCTATATTGTGGCCTTGACAAACAATCCTAACTAACGGCATGCAAGTGAATTGCTGAGACAAATATCTCAAGATCTAGTCTGGCTCCTGTGGGTAGTCACAAGGTGTGGAATCTGTGGTTAGAAGTATCCATCAGAATGGACTATTTCTGAAATGCCCCATTTATCATGGATGTAAGTGACTACTTGATTATTTATCATGTTTATTTGTTATTCATTTTGTTCCAGAAAAAGCCTGCTGAGTCTACCTTTAAGTTCGGAAGGCCTTCGAGATTACCTGTTGAAGGATGACAGTTCCTTGGAAAGAGACAGAAAAAACAAACCAAAAACTCAAATGAAAAGCCTTTATATTCAGGATTTACTTGCTTTGTCAGGGTAAAATGAGTCCTGTTGTTTTCGACAGGACTTTTGCAACTACCAGAATTCTTCTAGAAGGACCAGCTCTTAATACTCTTGTTGTAGCCTATGTAGGGAGCCACATTTGGTGATTAATTTTCATTTCAAGTGGCAGCATTCTTTAGTGATTTCAGTCTAACATACGTTACTTCGCTAATTTACTTTAATTCACTACTTTAACATATAAATAAAACACAGACACAAAATGGACCATTTTGAAGTCTGTTTTTCTGCTTTAAATTAATTCTAAATTGCCATTTATATATTTTCAAAAAAGGGTTCTGGGATCACGGACATGTTCAGTTATAGTCTACTGTTTATAAGTATCACAGAGAATCCCATCTCCTGCCATTGTTCAAACAGTTGCTGCATTTTGCTCAATTGGCAACAAAGTGCCAAATATTACATACACATAGGGGAGCCACAGGGCACAACATGGAGTGGAGGCAAAGGTGCACTTTTCAATGTTTAGAAAAGGGATTTGCCTTGGAAACAGAGCTCTGGAGAATTCCATGGTACACACATACAGGGACATCAGCCGATACTGTGCACCAAAGGGCTGCACATTTAGTACAGAAAGGTGGCTTCTTTGTATCCAAGGGCTCCATGTCTCCAAGGGCACCATGGTTTGTAGTAGCAGAAGGCTTCATCACGTTCCATAAAAAGGCAGCCACATACCATTTGTTTCCTGTTAATGCTTTCGTTTGTTTCAGAGCTCTTAGAAGTAGCATTGTTGTCTGCACATTGATGAATCAGGCAGAAGAAAGAAAAGGCAAAACCAGATGAACATGGAAGGTGTTTCACTCTTACAAACTTCTTCAAGGCAACAACAAATTTGGCTTCCAATTTTCAGATACATTGTAAAAAAATTTTTTATTTATATATTACCTAACGGTTTTTTTTCTTTCAAAAAGTCACTTCCTTGGCTCTTTATTTTATTTATTCTACAGTTGCAAAAAATGGTATCATTATTTCTACTTCCATTTTTCGGTGTCTCACTTTTTTGAATGGGAGGAGATAATGATCACAGAACACCAGAACTGTAGATGAGAAAATGATAATCATAATATAAGAATATCTGATTACTGTGTGGAATTCATGAAAATGAAAGAAAATGTATGTTGGCCACAGCTTGGTTACTAATATGCAAAGTTCCCTTTAACGTAAAGACTTGTTTTAACCTTGAAGAAGTAGATAATAGTGAAACCCACTGTCAAGGTACTTTGTTTTCTCAACCCGACAGATTCATTTAGAGAGATATGTGTGATTTTAAGGCTTCCAAACATATCAAATCATGTAGGGATCTGAGTCGAGTGCAACTTCTTCTTTTTGAATCTGGGTTTAAAGTTGGTTGTTGTTGGCGGCAGGCAGGCAGCCAGGAAAGATCACTAGCTAGCAAAAAACACCTGAGTGCAAGCGGCATGGAAGTTGTGGTTTCTGAGATGAGGCTTTAGAGTGCATGGGACACCAGAGCATTCTGTGTTACATGCATACAGTAGAGCTATGTGCCCTCTGCAGACCGCAGAACAGGGACCCACACAGAGGCCACATGTCCACTGTGCAAACTAAGGGCTACAAAGCACAAAGGTCATCACGTGACGTCATATTCAGCTGTGGAGTTCGGGAAGCTGCAAGCATAGATGTATTTGCGTTTTGTACAGACTGAACACTGTAGGGCACAGTGACTGCACCGGGAGACTCCACACTGCGCTTTGTAGACTGTGCACACCAGGTTTCAAAAAGCACTTAAGGACTCCATCAGCCATACTCCACATTAGTGGTAATGAAACACTCTGGGATTAAGAGATAGTCAGAATTTCCAAATGTACAGTGGAGACTTGGAGGGGAAGGGTATCACAAAAGGTCTCCAATCAAAAAGGAACAACTGATCAGGTTTCCACAAAAGGTTCCCATAAAGGACATGGTGGGAAGGACAAGGTAGCCAGAGTAGATTCAGAAATGGGTAAAGTCAAGCTTGGAAGGGCAATGACAAAGCTAGCTTGAGAGAACAGAGGAGCTAGGCAGCTGGTCAGAGTGGCTAGAAAAGGGGCTGCATGGCAAACACCTGCTTGCCAGTGGTGGGTTGCAGTCTTGGAAATGGCAGCAACTGAATGCAGAGGCAAACCTTGTCTATGGTGAGGGTGGGAGGAGAAGTGGTCCTGGAAGAGAGGGCCTTATTAGCAGTGCTGATGTAACCAGCACCTCTGACTAGGCACTTCAGAGGAGATCTTGTCAGTTAGGTTGGCCAAGATGGGGTTGGGGGAGGGGCCTAGCAGAGGAATCACTGGGTATTGAAATAAACTCACAGGCTTGAGCTAGCGAGGGCATCCTGAGGGCAAGATGGCACTGAGGGGGCTGAAGAAGTGAAATGAGAAGTCCCAGGCATGAGTGCCCGGGCTGATGGGGAACAGTGAATGAGTGGTTGGAGGTATGAGTCTGGGAAAAGGCAGAGACGTTGAAATTGACAGGCTGTTAAGCATGAGTGCGCAGGTCTGACTCACCCAGTGCCAATCTATAAAACAGCTAGTTTAGCCTCTTCCCAACCAAAAGAACGAACCTTCCAGAATAAACATGTAATTCATGGTACAATGACACATAGCAGAATTTGATATAAAGGACCCTGATGCATGACACAGATATCTTGAGTGTGCATGTAGGATTTCTCTCACACACTCACTGTTTGGCTAGACAACATTGTTAGAACGCCAATTAACTTGCTAAATATTATTTAAAACAGAAATTGATTGCTGTGAATCAATTGGGAACTATTTGATTCAAGAGAATTTTAAAGGATGTATTCATTGAGAGTCGCTGCGCAGCTTGTGAAACAAGCTGTGATTGGTGGGAGGAGAGGAATAGACTGGTGGTTGAGCTGCAAACTATTCATCCAGCGGGCTGAGTCAAGTAAATATATGAAGGAGACCAACGGCCCCAGGTACAGAGCTTTCCTTTTAAAGCATACCCTTGGGTGACCTATAACTTTTATTTGTTGGAATATAGTCCAAAGAGCCTAGAATTTTTGATACCACCTGAACTTAGGACTTGGAATCTATTGGGAACACAACCAATTTCGCCTGCTACTTTAGGAACTATGAGGTATCAGAACTTATATGGAATGACCTCTAACCCTACAGACTTGGATCTGTTGATGGCCAACTCTATGGTGATGCATGATCTTAGAGGTAGGTATCACAGTGGACTGTAGACTGTGGACACTGATGTCATTGTGGACTGCATTTATGTGCACAGCAGCCTTACACACTTGAAGAATAGCTATTAGCGATCTCTCAAGAACACTGCACATAGAGGTACATGGCTGGAGTATTTAATATATATCTGCTGCATACCCTCTGTGATGTCTCGATATGGAAACTGGTGGTTAGAGAAAAGTGCTCACATTGGGAGCTATGACCCCAGAAACAGGAAACTAGCTTGAACAATATTTATGCTGACACAGGCTTTAGAATTTAAAATATATATCAAACATTAGTCATGTTTAGACTATGCCTAAACATTTAAATGCTGTTTAGTTAATTATGCAGAATGACATCAGGCCTCAGTCTGTTGAATCTATCTAGAACTGCTGTAATGCTAACACTAAGACTCAGCCTTTCGCACTGACACACTGCCTAAGTCACTGGTCGATAGCTAGAACATTATCCATGCCGACATCTGCCCGCAGTCGTTCAGAGCTATGGTCCCAGCTATCCAGATCATTGCCCACTTTTAAACGTAGAACGGTACTTGCATTGGCGCCTGGAATCTGGCTTTTTCATTCATCCAGAACAGTTCAGATGTTGAACAAAGAACTCTGTAAGCAAATGCTATTTAGAAAATGATTGATGCTGTTACCATTCCTTGGCCATGAAACACTGATATCAAGAACATCATCAATGCTGACACCTGACCTTCACCAGTAGGAGATACCTAGAACATTGTTCGTGATGACTTTAGGGTTTAATATTTGAGGACTATCTAGAAAAATGTGCATGTTGATAATAGGCACCAGTCTTTCAGAGTCACCAATAACATTGTCTCTATATATGAAGAGTGTCCATACAGACAATGGGGCATAGCATTTGAGTGTTATGTGGACTAATATCCATACTGACATAAGCCATTTGCTTTTGATAACTTATACTCAATAGGCCTGTGCACACACGTAGTTGAATATAGACAACTAGTACTGTCAAATTCTCAATCCACGTATAACTGTTATAATGCTCATTACAGTTCGCTTCAACACAATAATGAGCGTAGAACACTCCAGATGATTCGTGTTCATATGTTTATTGTAGGTCACTATGCCCAGCCGACACGTGTTTCATCAGGGTCAACAGCCAAGACTTCTTCAGGGCTTGACGGCGTGAAAAACTATACTTCATTGAGTCGGTAATCCATCCATCCCGGTTCACGGTTGAACACAACGGGAATGTTAAGCCGAGTATGGCCCCAAAATCGTACTCAGGCGGAAAAAGTATCATGGCAATCCCGTGTGCACCTTCAATCTGCGACTCGCGGTCAGTAAACTCTTCCGCTTTGTCTCATTTTGAGTACATTGGACTTGACGACAAACTTATGTATTCGAATTTACTTTTTTACTCGTGAACCGGGATGGATGGATTAACGACTCAATGAAGTATAGTTTTTCACGCCGTTAAGCCCTGAAGAAGTCTTGGGTGTTGACCCTGACGAAACACGTGTCGGCTGGGCATAGTGACCTACAATAAACATATGAACACGAATCATCTGGAATGTTCTACGTTCATTATTGTGTTGAAGCAAACTGTAATGAGCATTATAACAGTTATACGTGGATTGAGAATTTGACAGTACTAGTTGTCTACATTCAACTACGTGTGTGCACAGGCCTATTGAGTATAAATTGTGGGGCAATTTTGCCCCTTGTGAAGGGTTGAGGGTTTTCCCTTTGCCTGTAGCACCACATTGATATTTTAAATTTGTAAACCTTGCGTGAGTTAGGGAGGCGCCATCGTATACCGCATCATTAATAACCCGTTAGATTGCTTGTATGCTTTTGATAACTATTTAGAACAGAGTCCTTGCTGTCTTTTGCTCTCAGGAGATTAGAGCTATCTGAAATATTGCCTGTGGCAACAACCAGTCTCAGCATTTTGGAGCCGTCTAGTGCATTGGCCATTCTTGAGTCTTTCATTGCCAGCTGGAATTTTTCAAGACTCTTGTTCATGATAACACTTGGATTTAGCATCTATGCTCTTTCTGTATCACAAAACAGAACATATCATTCCAAGAACTGGGGTTTGGTTATTAAACTTGATAATTTTGACTTATCTTCTCACTGGGCTCTAGAGTGAAACCTGACCAAATGACAAGGAATTAATTGAAGCATAGCTGAGCTTGGCTCAAATTCTGTCCACCTACCCTTTCTTAGAAGCTAAAATATCACATATAAGGGAGGAATTTGAAACGCGGTGCAACAACTACGTTCTGTGAAAGAGCTTTCTTTGGCATGGCAGAGACCATAGGTTATCAATTTACCAATTCAGACCTGGCTGTCAACCCCAAGGCCTGCTGCGTAAGAGGTAAGATACAGAGTGGTAGATAAAGTTGAAGGGGAGGTGAGAGGAAAGAGATTGATATGTTGAAAGAGAGAACATGATGGTTGTAATGCAGTGCAGTGAGACCATTTCATTCGGGTTTGATATTGGACAGAATGTGAGCGGCATGAAGAAAGGGGTGAGGTGGAGAGCGAGAGAAGGGACTGTGACACAGGTGAGAACTGCATTGACAGAAGGGAAGTGGGAGACAGACGAGAGTGAGGAAAAGGAGCTATTTTACTTGAGAATAAAAAACAGGACCTTGTTCATTTTATTTTGTTTTATATTGATTGGAGTTATGACGTCATGCAATCCACAGGGCGAAAGGCTGCCTTAGCAAATACTCTGCATTCAACAGAGGCTGTGGGTGCAGGCGTGACATGCTGCAGAGCCGCGCATCAAACCTCTCTGGACACATGGCTGGCCTGCAGTGCATTGTGGGAAAATGGCTGCTAAACACCCTGATGGAAACACCATGTCTTTAGAAGTGAGTGACTGTGGAAGTACAGATATTTGCAGTGATTGTCGCAGAAGGGTTAGCTGGAATGGACTGTTTCTTTTCATGAAACAAACCAGAAGACGCTTGCCTGTGTTCACCCAACTGCACATTAATGTACAGGCCATGCTTCGGTAAATGGCACTGGCTTCGAAATTTTTTCTAATTAGTTAAAAATACTAATAGAGTGGAGAAACACAAAATCCGCATCACGTAAATTCGACCTTCTTAGTAATGTTGCATGGAAAGTACAGCAGCCCTGCTGGCACTGTCCCATTTAAAGGTTTATCAGAGCTCACTAGTACCAGGATTGCTTCATTAAAAGCTCAGAGGAGCTACTGAGATGTTCCATTACATTAGTATTAAAAGTATATCAGCCCTCTAGATGAGTATTAGTACAGCACTGCTAAACATGCAGCGCCCCCTAAGGGTCAATACTGTTGTAATACAACTATACTAGATCTTACAGGAAGTGTGCATACTCTGTTTTGACAAGTATAAACACCCCCGCAGGGAAGTGCCCACACGGTCATATTAATAATATAGTAACACTCCTGAGAAGTGCTGCCAGTCTGAGCCTGTTAATATTACCTACTATAACCACTGTTCCGGCAAAACATAAGCAATGACCAAAGCAAAGCACGAGCTGAATAGTATATGTCAGTGCATCATAAGCAGCGTTGGTCTCAGCCAGATATTTGTAAAATGGCGTGGCTGAACATAACACGTGGTTTCCCATCATGCACTGCAGACAGCAACATGGTGTTTGACCTCTGGAAAATAAAAGGAGAATGGTCCATTTAGAGCCATGAGTGGCAGGCATCAGATATGCCAGTGGCGACGTAGGGATGTTCACCAGGAGCTGGTGTATCAAACGTTGAAGGGCGGGCCTTGCTGCCTACGCCCACTTAATACTGGAAGTCCACATCAGGAAAGGAAACTATTCCTGGATCTGTAATGGGCAGGAGGCCAACGCGGCTGTGGCTTGTGAGGCGCCAGACTAATGGCCCCTATTAGATGCTTCAAGTAGCTCATTTATTTACCTGCAGAAAGGAACACCCTGTACCACAAGTTCAGCCTCTCCTTGTGACCTGTGGACTGCATGATTTGACCCCTAATTGACACATATTTACGATCAAAGCACAGAATAAAGACAGCGTTATCTGTACTCCTCAGATATCTCAATAACGAGGGATAATAGGCGCTCCAGGTTGAGGGGAGAAAGAAGAACAAACAGAGGCTTTTCTGGATTAGTTAGGATCCCTCCGCTGCTTCTCTTGCATCTAGGTAGGCCACACTGTGGGCCACATGTGATTGCAGTTGACTATCACTGTAGCAAGACATCGCGCCTTGTGGGTCCAGTGAAGTCAAGGAGCACACTGACCTTCCCTCCCAACCCCACACCCCCCAACACCTAGTGGCCATAATGGAGTCTCTGGCACACGAAACACTAACGGACACACTGCACTTTTTAAATTTTAGAAATAAATGATTGATAAAGAGATATTGAATACGCTTAATTAAAATTCATGTAGTTGATTCAATTTTTGATTTTTTTTCTATTTTTTTTTTAATAGTTTTCTTTTTTATGTATTTATTCTACCTTATAGGCAACGCGTGCTGGGCATTTCTTCCCCAAACCCAAGGGTGGAGACATGTGTCTGAGCATCTGATACATGTCTGGGTAATTCATTCGGCCCCTGGGAGCAAAAAACATGAGCCAAAAAAGCACGAAAAAAAGAGAGATGCAAAGAACCATACAAAAAAAAATCATAATTTTTTAAAAGAAATTTAAACGAACAAAAATGGAAGGAAAAAATAAAAAAAGATTACTTCAACTGCTTGTCTGCAGAGAGACAGAGAGACATGAGCAGAAATCAGTTTAGTCTTATGTTTTGGTGGTCTATAAGTGTTGATGAGCCTTAGCACGCAATCGTTAGAAGGACTCGGGTGGGAAAATGGATCTGAGGAGAGGGCATGGAGGAATGAGGAAGAGGAGGGAGGGAGGGAGGAAAGAGCATCAAATGGAAAGGGGTGAAGGGAGATGCCAATGCAGTTTGCATCCACCCCTAATGACGACAATGCATACCCCCTCTGTCCCCATAATGCCCAGCGCCAGCAAGCAGAAACAGTTAGATAAACCCCCCCTCACACTCCATGCTGCAATCAGAAGTGACAGCTTCATGTCAATGCAATCCGGATGGCAATCAAAGGTTTCCGCCGAGTAAAAAAATGCAAGAGGAGATATATATGTATGTATATATATATATGAAATATATATATTGAAAGAAAAAACCAAAAGCAACATTCATTCCGTTGATGCTAGCAGGTTGCAGTTCAAAGTTTTTAGTGGAAGTCAAACCTTGCAAGCCACCCTATGAGGGCATTTCTTGCCTAGGCCCAGCGGGGGGGAAATAACCCGCAGTAAACTGTACATATCCTTATAATGAATCCGACCACTGCAAGAAGAATACATGGGGTTAGTGCAGGTACCAAGGGGCAAAACAGTCAAACTGGCAATCCCCTTGCTCCAGAGGCCACCAGCCTTGGGCATGGGGAGCGTTTACCGGCCCACATTAGATTGCATGCTCATGAAGACCCTCCACTGTGAAAAGGAAGTACAGAAAGGAAAGGTTACCTGTAAAAATGACTCTCCAGCATTGGTAACTCCCACAGAGACAATATGTGGTAAACTCTATGCAATTCACTTGATTATCTTAAATGACTATAAAGAGGGCAACTATATGTAGTTAGCAATTCATCAGAATCAGGTTACCAGCCACCATGACGACCTCAGAAAGGGTCCATGAGACTCCCACTTCTGGCACCATTTTACATTCCTCTTTGGAAGATTAAGCGCATGAGAGATCGCGTGTTTATACACAGGGGTCATATATTAATTCTCGGACATGTGCTAAAACTAGAGAACTGAAAGTACAAGTAAGAAATGCTTTCTTCTCCTGCAATGGCTCCTTCATAGCTTCAACATGATGTACGCTGTAGCAGAATCATGAACATGGCCGTACTAGGGAACGTAGCCTAAGCAGCACACAAAGACACAACCATAAATTCATGTTTACAAATGTATGCGTTGCCATCCAGGAACCACCCTTGCATAACTGTCTTAGAGTCATTCTAAACATGCTTGCGGAATGGCATGTAACCCGACTGGCAAGGTTATTTCGACATTAGAGTAACGAAACCTGGTGCGTACCACGTTCTATCGGGCAATGCCTTACTTAGAAAATGCTTTCCCTTTTGGATCTAAAGTCAAAACTCACAAACAACTGCTTTGAAAGTCTGGATTCACTCTATCAATGCCCTACGCCAAATCTAACTATCTGTTTGGGATCCAGAGTATGAGTGCACTCTCTCTGGAGACGTAAAATTCAGAAATAAAATGGCTGAATTATGAAAATATGTAAAAAGGCTCATCAATTTACAGAATCAGAATCTATCTAACTCTCTGAGGTGAGTTTACAGTTACTTTAAAAGTAATCTTAAAAGGGGAACTGTGTTGCATGGTTTAGAACAAAGCCCCCTCAATGTTGAAAGTATATTTCAAGCTCCCAGTTTAAAGCTGGCCTAGCAACTTGTATGAATGCCCTCTTTCAGCTCCCAATGAAAATAATTGAATATGCTGAAAAGAAAATATTGAATCCAGACCACGATTCAGATTATATATGCAGTTGAGAATTTCACCTTGAATGACAGGAATTGTAGTTCTGACAATACGAGGTATAGTAAATGAGGCACATCGTCTGCTGGCCTCTGCTGGCAAAACATTCACAGGGTGACTATTCTGCTTTATGATTACACACGGAACATATTCTTCATAAACCTTATAACGCAGTTTAGTTAAAGCTCTCTTTAAAATGCCAGAGATCCTAGAGAAATTGATACAACCAGACTTATTATGGACATTTTGATGTTTTTGAAGACTGAATGCCGGTACCGAGAGATGTAATCTCTCAGTATCTGCATCCAATCTACAGAAAGGTCGAAATTACAATAGCTTCTACATTTGTATGAGTTTGGGCCTTCATTCTTTCAAATGTGGTGGCTACTTTTTAGAGAAGATCAAAATGAATTCTAATGACCTTGTAGCAGCTTTGTATAAAACCTAGAAAGTTAGAGACCCCTAGGACATTTATGGTAACTGCTAAATCCAAATGCCTGAATCAACTCTCCGCCAGGTACACAGCTACATAAAAGGGCCTGAATATATGCCAGATACTCCTTCACCAATATTTGCCTCTGGTTACCTTCCTTCAGGAAAAAATTCAAGTTAAATTTCTGAAGCGTCTCAATTGTCTGTATCATGAGTGTTGGGATGGGAATGTTCCCTACAAGGTCGATGGACATGCACTCCGGCCCTGAGTTAGTCAGCTGTGAATGAATCTAGCATTCTGAGTTTCCTTTGGCTGTTTTTAAGAAATCCTGCTTTCAACTCAAGAACTAGGCCCGAAATCGACCATCAGACTCAAAGCTTAACTCTGAAGTCAAGCAGTGAACCCAGAGTGCGGAACCCTTAGCTGATTAAAAAGTTACTATACTTGAATAACAATCTTTCTGGTGAATACTCTAACTACCTGCAGATTCCTCACCTTTAAATACTCCCCAAGTACTAGACCGGTGCAATAGCTCTCCGATGCCAGTAGAGGGCTCTGGCTTCATTACAACATTGGACACCGGATCGTGATGTCATTGGGCCATATCGTCATCTACACAACTAGGATCAAATAGGATCTGTAAGAGCCAGGGTGTACTGATCCCTAGACGAAGTATAATTCACATAGAAGTACGACTGGCTTGCATGTGAGCACAGGGCAGGCGGGAGAGACAATGAAGAACAAGTGGTATGGAGACCCACAGGGGAGCGATATCCCTCACCGTTAGGTGACATGCTTCATCATATGGGTTCCCTCCTCATACTGTAGTGTGGGCTACGACTTCCCAAGGGAAGGAGCAGAGGTGTTTTCTCAGAAGATGAGCGTGGAAAAGTAGGTGAATGAGGGGCAGTGTGCAGAAAAGTGTGAAAGGTGTGAAGTAAAAATGTATGTCTGAGTCCACTGAAAGTTTATTAGGTGGTTACAGCGACATGGTTAAAATGCAAGAGGATAGGGATTCAACAGATATACCCTAGTTCATTAGATCAACATGTTTCTGCCAAAAGGCATTCGTCAGGACCTAAATATCCAATCACTCTGCAAAAAGTGATAAAAGTGAAATAGAGAAGGTATACAGGCCACCACTAGAACTGTGTGGCCCGATATTCAATTTGCCTCCTGCGCTGCCTGCCATCTCAGCAGTACACCAGTAGCTTGAACTGAGCACCACAAGATGATACAAGAGCTTGGAGATTGCACGTGGCTTTTTTGCACATTAATTTCACGATTTCCTCTGAAAAGAAGAGGGATGTTGAACATCGGGCCACACAGTTCCAGTGGTGTCCTGTATACCTTCTCTATTTCACTTTTATCACTGTGACCACCTAATAAACTTTCAGTGGACTAAGACATACATTTGTACATCACACTTTTCACACTTTTCTGGACACTGCCCCTCATTCACCTACTTTTTCACGGTCATCTTCTGAGAAAACACCTCTGCTCCTCCCCTAGGGGAGTCATAGCCCACACTACGGTGTGAGGAGGGAACCCATATGATGAAGCATGTCACCTAACGGTGAGTGAGGGTTCTTGTCCTGAGGGATATCTCTCCCCTGTAGGTCTCTACATAACACTCATTCTTCATTATCTCTCCCCCCTGTACTTCGCTCACATGCAGCCAGTGGTACTTCTATGTGAATTATATATTGGGCCATATAGTGCCAGGACAGATGCCCTGATGTCAATCCAAATTCTTTTGCTGCCACATCCTAGACGTTATTGAGAAGAATGACAATCAAGCAGTGGAGCAATACAATGCTAACTTGACATCTTATTAGGAAAGGTAATAAAGTTTCTTTAGAGCAGGGAGGAGGGAGGGTCAGTGAGGTATCTGCATGTAGATAGAGTATCTACCAGAAAGATTGTTACCAAAGATAAGTAACTTTTGCATTCTGATGGGTATTGCGACATGCAGATTCCTCATCTTTGAACAGACTCACAAGTAATATTCCCCTTGTGTGGTGGGAATGGAAAACAAAATCAGAAAATATTTTGGACAGATAGGGCAAAGTGCCCATCTCTCCTCGCTGCTGAATCAACACTGAAGCAACAGTGTTCGCCGACAATATGGATACAAGGACTATGTAGCCGCCTTGAAGATATCAGTCACTGGAACCCCTCTAGCCAGGACTGAAGTGCAGGATTTTTTACTGTTGGAATGATCTCTGATTCGTTCTGGCGGGCCTTTCTTGGCTAGAGCATAGCAGATCTTGATCAATTAAATGATCCAGCAAGACAGAGTTAATTTCTGTACTGCCTTTCCTTTCTTACAGCCAGTGTAGCCGACAAAGAGCTGATCATCTGAATGAAATTCATTTGTACAGCTGATGTAGAAGCTTACCCACACTTCAGGTCGATTATTTTAAGCCTTTCCTCCTCCTTGGTAGGATGTGGTGGAGGAAAAGAGAAGGGTAGAGTGAAGTAAAGTCCCAAACGAAAAGGAGACAACACCTTTGAAATGAAAGCTGCCTTAGTGTGCACATGCACATGGGTCACACAGACAAGGCTTAAAACTCACTGACTCAGTGAGCCGAGGCGAAGACAGCTAGGAAAACAGTTTCAAAAGCCTCAACTGGCAACTATGTATGGGTCAAATGAAGTTCCCATAAGAAACGTCAAAACGGAATGAAGGTCCCAGTGAGAAATTATAAAAGGGGTTATCAGATGCATGTTTGTCAGATCTTTCAGAGTTCTTAACACCAGTAGAGACCCAAAGAGCGAGAGTTGATCTAGTAAACAGAGGAAAGCAAACAGTGCTTTCCTCTCTTTTGACTGAAGCCACGCAGAGCCTTGTTGCTCCAAGAACAGTGTCAACGGCAGTATGTTGTCTAGGGATACTTTTAGAGGACCAATCGTCTCTCTACGCACCAGGAAACAAACTTGTTAAATCATCCTGAGTAAACGGACTTCTTGTCAGGGCATTGTGACTGAAGGACCACGACCACCACATCCGGTGGTAACTGAAAGGCACTCATATATCCCCGCTCAAGCTCTACACATGAAGGTGTAGGCTGTGAAGATTAGGGTGCATGGCCTGCCCCCTGATTGGGACAACAAGTCTACTCTGAGTGGAAGCCAAAGAGGGGCCGCAATCAACAAGTGCCGAAGGTCTGTATACCATACTTTTCAGGGCCAGACTGGGGCAATAAGAATGACTTTGGCCCTGTCAGGGCAAATATTCCTCAGAATCTGTGGAATCAAGTTTATGAGGGAAATTTGTAGTGGAGGTGAAACTTCCACTCCAACTGAAACGCATCCTCCAGAGCTGTCAGCAACGGATGTTGGAGGGTTCTCAAATTCTTTCAGTGGGCGTTGCCTCAAGTGGCAAAGAGGTCACGTGAGGTGTGCTCTCCAGGCAAAGAGGTCTTATACCTCCCTCGGGTGGATATGTCACTAGTATTTGTCAAGATGATGACAACTGAGAACGTCAGCCCTACTGTTTTCTGAATCTGACCACCATCCAAAGACCATGCTGGAGTGCCCCCACAGTTTCATAGCTCCTTGACAGAGATGCCAAGACGCTACTCCTATCTGCTTGTTCAGTTATCAAATGGCGGTTACATTGCTGTTCAAGATATGGACTGACTGACCAGAAAGTGCTGGAAGAACACCAACCGAATCACCCTCAGCTCCAGCAAATTGATCTGACTCTATTGCCCTTCTGAAGAACGGAGGCCTCTGATCTTCAGGTTCTTCAACTGCGATCCCCACCCTAGGGTGGAAGCATTCCTTACAACCTTGGACACTGCTGTAGAGGAGCAGAAAGGTCTTCTCTGAAACAGTTTCCTTCCCCACCAGTTCAACTCTGCTGCAGCATCACTAGAGGTGACTTTAGATTTTTCCAGACCGCCTTGATGTTGGAAGCACTGCCAGAGAAAGCACTACTGCAGAGCCCTCTTGTGCCAGTGTGCATAAGTGATTTTTTGGGATTACGGAAGCCAACAGACCAAGCAAACGAAGGACCTTCAGGACTTGCACTTGAGCTCCCATCTAAAACATCAGAATCATATCCAGAATGTCCCATATATAATGTGGATGAGGGAAAGATCTGAGCTAGATGGTATCCAGTATAAACCTATGAACAGAAGGCGCTGAGAGGGCACCAGGTGAGATTTGGGGTGACGACTGAGAACTCCAAGTCAAAGAAAAGGGAAGCTGTCAACAACAAATGATGGAGCATTAGTTCAGGCAACTTGGCTCTAATTAGCCAGTTATCCAGGTATGGTACCGTTGCCCCCCAAAAAAGTCAGGAACGTAGAAAAAAACCCAACACCATTTTTATTTCTCCTTTCCTACCGAGTCATGATTGTTTGGCTGGCTGCCTTAGGCTGGCCAAACCATTATGCGCAGTGACCTCTCTCCAACCCCAGCTGCATTGCTAGGGGAGGAGAGAGCAGGCACAGAGCCCCAGTCTGTCCTGCACGCTAATCGAGGGTGCTCTGGCCACTCCTGAAGCTGTTCTCATGCGAGAGCAGCTTCAGAATTGGCGGCAGGGCAGGCTGGGAGCCTGTGCCTTAAGAAGAGGAGAAGAGAAGCAGAGGAGCGCGATGAGACCAGCTGAAGGTACGTTTTAAAAATTATTATTATTTTGTATTTTTCACTCCTCACTTAACCCCTATGTCCCCCTGCCCCGCCACTCTTAGTGAACACCAGCCGCTCCTGGTACCACTGCGATCCAAACCTTCTGAGTTGAGCCAACCCCCTCTGCCATCACCTTCATAAAGACAAGGGGTGCTTATGTCATACCAAAAGAAAGTGATGTGAACTGGTAATGGGTAGTACCCAACACAAACTGCAAGCACTTCCTGTGGGACTGCAGGATCAGAATTTGAAATTATGTGTCCTGCAAATCTAAAGACACTATCCAGTCATCCATCTCCAGCGTCACTAAAACCTGAGCCAGGGAGAGCATTCTGAACATGTACTTCCTGAGGAACTTATTCAGGACCCTGGGATCGAGGATTGGCTGCAGATCGATGTCTTTCGTGGGAATTAGAAAGTACTGAGAGTAGCATCCCTGCCCCAGCACATGCTCTGGCACCAGCTCGACATCCCCTTTCTTCATCCTGCTGCTGCAGGATCCCCAGGTGTTTTTCCAGGAACTAAGAGGGACAGCGAGGACAGTTGCATGGATGCTGGCAAAAGGGCAGGGTGTATCCCTTTTCTACAAATTGTAAGACCCAGAGGTCTCAAGTGATAGCCTTCCCGGCTTGTAGATGAAGAGACACTAATTCTCCCACTGGCATTTGTGCTCCTTCCCGATAAATCTACTGCTGACTCCCTTGAGGTGCTGGGCAAGAGGAGGAGGAAGAGAAGGGAGTAAGCTGTCTGGTACAGCATTTCCTTCTGAACTGTAGTGCAACAGGGGTCCTCTGCTATTGCTGGCCTTGCATGGAGGCTTATATTTTTTGGGGAAACCCAGGAGAAGTGGCTTGGCTGCCTGAAGGGACAACAAGTCCCAGGAGCAGACTGAAACCCTAATGAACAAACTGTTGCTCTCCCTTCTTTGAAGCATTCTAGAACCAATCTACTTTTTTCCCAAACAGTCTCTCGCTGCATCAGAGGGCATGTCTAACACTGGGCTTTCCACATCAGAGAAGGGACTTATGGGCAGTAGCCATGTATGGCTCTTAAGGTCACAGATGTGACCATTGATCTGGCCACTATGTCCGTACTGTCTAGGTCAGCCCATACTAGATATAAAGAGAAATCCTGTCCATCTCTCACCCGTTCTGAACAGTGATTCGTCAGATGGTATGGGAGATTTGGGACCACCATAGATGCCATGTCCCAGAGAGTATGGCCATCTTTCTAACGGACAGGCGGTGTGAACGGAGTTAAGAGCTAGACTGCCAGCCAAAAAAGCCCTTTTAACTATGGCTTCCAGGCATTTGGACTCCCAATCATGAGGATGTGTTGGAAAAGCCCAAGGATTACATTTTGGATGTGGAGGGGCTCTGCCCCACCAAGCTACCTGATGAGGGGTGAATGTTTCAGAAGGCCAGATTCCCTAGGGCTGGTCTGAACCGGAAAGCAATAACCCTGTTATACTCCTAGCATGAGCATGGTTTTGTCCAGGACTCTTTCAAGGATTCCTTATGAGCTTTGTTGAATTGGAGTAATGGTTCTAAAGTGGACGGCGCCCCCTGTAAGATATCTGTGCGTATTTTAGCCCCTCTTTGCTTCACTGCAGTTAGTGTAGCTCAAGGACCTTGGCTGCGTTTCTGATGACCTAGTGAAAAAACACCATTTCCGGGGTAAGGGGAGAGTCCTGGAGCGGGGTCAGTGTTAATGTCAAGAGATGTTTCCAGCCCACAAGTCTCTTAGAGGGCTAACAAATCCAAAGGCAGCCCAAGTCCCCGTCGTCACCACACTGTGACTGAACATCTGAATCAGCTACCATAGTGTGGTATAGGGAGTATAGTTCTTGTTCCAGAAGGTGCATCTCTCCTGAAATGATGGGTTTTGACTGGCAACAAGGGTTCAAGTAGGGATTATAATGCCCCTGTTTATGCCAATGGCTCCGCCACCGTGAACGCTGAAGGTGGTGTCCTACATGGACGTAAACCAGGCTGAGGCGCGGATTCTGACACTAGCGTTGGACTTGGCTTTGGGTCACACCTGACTGGAGCCAACATTTCCACAGATACCTTACAGGTCTCGAAGCTGGTGCATGTGGTAAGAGCCCAAAAGACAGGGACAGCGTCTGATAGAATCAATATGGTGCCAAGTGCAGCCCCAAAACCAGGCCTTTTGGGTCAATAAGGGGTCCCATGGGGCCTAAGGGTGATCCAGATGAGACACCCGCCCTTCTAAAGACATCAATCACGGCCTGCATGAAGGACGATGGATCCATCCCTCAAATTGGGTACTCCGGGATATGAGCACTGATGCTGATTGAGGAGGGGGAGTGAAAGAAGACAACGGCACCAGCTTGAAATCTCCACTAACTCCGGCTCCAGAGATACGGCTAGAGGGGACGTGGAATTAACCATCAATTTTGACATCTGAGGAGATGAAGAGTGCTTTTTCTTCTTTTAGTTCCCCCTCTTGTCCTTCAAAGACCTGGTGGATGAGAACAACTTTGATGGTGGCCTGGACCTTGTCCTCAACCTAGTCCTGTGGTGCTTTCAATTACCCTCTTCAGAGTGAGCCAAGAAAAGCTTGGCCCTGTGCTCCTTGATGGCCTTCGGATGCATTTGCTGGCAGAGGTCACATGACAGCACATGACAGCAAGTCTTGCCTTCACCCAAGGCATCAGAGGCAGTCATCATGCCGACCTGTGATGGGCATTTGATTGGTGCACCAACAACAGGGCTTGAAACAACATGTCTTCGGAGGAGACATGTTCCTATCTTGTACAAACTGGAATATTTTGTGAGGAACTTTTTCCACAGAAAGAACGATGCTCCAGACACATTGAAAAGTGTGAAAAACCAGAACTGATGTTAGGGCACTGATCCTGGTGCTAGATGGCCTTGATGCCAGAACCCTGTGCCCAACATCGTAATGGATCCTGTGCCCTCAACTTGCACATGAGAGCTTTTGCAGAAGGTTCGGGACCAGTCTGGTGCCTGGGAGTATTCAAACACGTAGAAGTATCAATCAGTAATAAGACTAACATCTTTGTCCCTGTGTATGAGTGTGATGCCTACTGACCTGATCGTATAAATTCCTCTTCTGTGTCACCATGTCATGCTCAGACCCTGCACTGATATCCTTGTGTGTATGTCAAATGCTTGTTGTACGTACAGTGCCTGACAACAGGACTATATCTTGTTTGTGAGTGTGTTTATGCTGCAGCTACTGGGATTTATTTTGGATTGCCATTTATTTTGACAGAGCACAAGGAAGGTGTTGATACAGCCTGCCAAGACAATGGAATTGGACTGACTGCATTCCTGAGCTTGAGGGTGTAGCTCCAGACACTGAAGTGTGTAAGGGAAGGAAATTTCATGTGACCAGTTTAGCAGGTGGTTGCTGATTATTAGTTTATAAGCACTACCATTTGAGTGATGGTGGGGAATGGAGAGGAGCAGGTTCATTTGTTAGATGGAGGGACGTTTCAAGGCAGGGCCTCGGCCCTTTGTCTTTCCTTGAGTTGCTCATCAACGATAGATGATGAAAGCTAGGTGCCCATGTTATAGGTACTTCTGCTTGGAGCTAGCTTCATCACTATGTGCTATTAGAACTATCACCTTACACAAAGAATTGTCCGCAAAGCAGAAAGATTATGAAGTTATGAAAAGTTACTACCCCAAACGGTTCGTGAACTGTAGGGAGCGGATCCACATCCACTGTCTGGAATCTATGTATAAAAGTGGGACCAAAACTTTCCCACTAGGTTTCATTTCAAAGCTACTTCACTGCCAAGGAAGGTTGTACTCGGCAAAGTGCTTAAAGAGTTGCTGTGATCCAGGGCCGGTATCTCTGAAAGGCAGTCTCCCAGCGGTGTGTTTATACTTCCTGGGATCCTGACTGCCTGTTGAGAGGGCAGAAGGTAGTGCCTTGTCTTGCAGGAGCTGTCTGCCCGATGGGGAAAAGACCAGCCACTATGTCCGGGGAGAGGAGCTGCCTAGAAGAAGCAGATTGCCAAGAAAGTGTGTCATTAGCTAAAGTACATAAACCCAGTGATTTCTGGATCTCCCTATCTGTGCAGGAAACTATGGGCAAGATGTATAAAGGCTTTTACTGGTCGCAAACGGGCCGATTTACAGAACCTACATATATTGCATTTTGCGATTCTATAATAGCGAATCGGTAAAATTCGCTATTATAGAATCGCAAAATGCAATGTTGATATATCTGGCCCTATGTTCATAAACAATAATCTACCAGAGTGAGCGCTCCAGCGACCATCACGCTGCAAAATGGAGGACCTGTGCTTAGGTTACCTCTGCCATACCCTAGAACTGCCTAATCAAGGATACCAGACAGACCTACGGATCACAGATTAGAGGAAAGCTGCTCCACTTTGCCATAGTGAGCATTCAATGGCCCTTAAGTCTAAGACCTTCTGGTTCTCTGTGTAGTTAACTATGTAGACCCTGTTGTGTGCATCCCAGTAGTGCCAACTCCTTCTTAATGTAGTGTGTTATGTTTCAGAGTGATTAAAGTATTTCTCTTTCCATACAAGAAAAGCACTGAGCTGGAAATTTAATTAGTGTACTTATTATTTAACTGCTTTAGTTCTAAGTTTCTAGCCCTCTCACCACCTCCCTGAGACACCTTGGTCTGCTTGCCCTTGCTCCCATGAGAGTCAAAATGATGAATGATGATAACGTCTTACTGTAATGTCAGTAGACTTTTGTGGTTCTTGAGGAGCCATTTGCTCTTTCTTACACGCCTAGTTGTGGCAGTAAAATTTAGGGTATTCTTAACAGGTTCAGCAGCAGAGAAGCGCACGCTGCAATCTTTCTTTGTGTCTTGCTGTTGAAGGCTTGCCCTCTTCAAGACACTTCCAATGCACGCCTTGGTGATGATTGTTGATCAAGCAACACAACGGCTTCTCAATATCAATGTGTACATTATTGTGGAAAAAAAAAAATTATCACTGATTTCCATGACATCAATTACAATGCTACTATAGATTTTAAACTTCAATAATAGATATCTTTTTAGTTAGTAACTATGACAATGCCCCAGCCTTGACGGACTCATGCGAAGGCATCACTGAGAGTCAATAAATGTCATCAACACACTATAAGATACCAAAAGATGTAAGGATAGAATTCCTAAACGTTTCTCAAAAGGTTTTTACATTCCATGATATATGAAAATTCCTAAGAACATCTATGCTCGTTAGGGCTGTCTTTCGGATGTTTATGCTAAAACTGGGTGAAAAACTCCCAAAGTTTTACATCCAGTTTAACACATAGGGCCCAAGTACGATGCAGTTAGGAATGCCTCCTAACGGCATTTGCTCCGTCCGAATCGGATCTGGAACGTGTCTTCCGACCGTCTCAGAAAGGTTTCTTACCAACGAAGTACTATGTGAGTTAGGCGTTAGGAATATCCTAATCTGAACCCGACGGCATTTGGAATGACCGAGCCGTACGTGGCAGAATCGTATGTCCCTATGGGCCTCAATCAGAAGTCGGAATCAGACTTTGGGGGCCTGTAGTGGGCCCCCCTGCACCGGGAGCCTTCCCAATCAGGCCCCCCTTACCAGCCATGCACAATGTGGCAGGCACCATGTGGTGCCCACCACAGGGTGCCCAATTTTCCCCAGCCACCCCTTTCTTCAATGGGAGCCTATGCATTCGGTTGGAACATAGGCTCTCATTGAAGTCAATGGAAGTCCAACCCAATCGTATCTGGAATGCATCCGGATGCATCATAGTTGGTCGGTCGGACTCTCCCAATCTGAGTCGGTCTGATACCATTCCCAAACCCATTTGGTCGGGAAGATTTCTTAATCGCATCGTAATCGGGCACATAGTGTAAAACTGGAGGATTAGTGGCACAAATGTTTTTTTTTGCCTGCAAATGCCAAATTTTCAGTTTTGCCAACTACATTATTGCTGTGTTAAAACTGAATGCTAAACCCAAGTGATTGCAATTAATAAACATCTACTAATTAGTGCAGGTGAAAAATTGAACGCAAATTGTTTCCTGCCTGTTTTTGCACTAACGTGTGTGTCCTCATGAGGCCATAAATTATTAAGTGCAAGGAAAGTGAACCTTGGATACGTCATCAGGCGATTAGGAACTGATGGGGATTACTATCAGGGGATGCTGATCATTTACCACTTCATAGTCTTCTAGGATTCTGAATGAAACGGCAGGGGAAGTTCACAGGATATTGAATCTGAGAGAGAACCAATTCTGGAGAATAAAGTGATACAAACAATTTAAAACATACATGACAACATCTCGATTATGAGAAGTAAACTTAGTCAAACCTCTGTTCTGTCATCTGTAGACAGAAACAGCCACCACACACTGCAGAAAATGTTTTAAGAACACCGGCTGCTTGTCTGATTTCATACGAGAAGTGTTAGTGCCTAAATTGTCAACAGACGCTGTTTTAGCGCTATATTAATATGTGTACCTTTGGAGGAAACCATTTTTCATTTCTGTTTCCATTTTCCCTAATGCTTTACAAGGTGATAGCACAATGACTCTTTTCTAGTATTAACAAATCAATATTACTTGTTTGTTGCAGTTCCTCATGCCAGCTCACCCTGCGACAGTCCACCTTGCCCGCAGTCCGATCCCTTCTGCTGCCTGTCTACCTGCTGCCCTCTGTTTGTGCGCCTTCTGCTCATTTCTTGCTCTGTTTTGCCTTTCCTGCTCTTTTTTCTACCCTCTTTTGCCTTTCTGCTCATTTTTCTTCCCTCGGTTTTGCCTTTTCTGCTCGTTTTTTTGGTCTCTGTTTTTCCCTCCGTTTGAGTCTCCTCTACTCGTTCCTTGCTTTATTTTGCTTTTTCTGTTAATTTTTCTGCCCTTAGTTTTGCTCGCTCGTTTTTCTGCCCTCTATTTTGCCTTTTTCTGCTAGCTTCTTTCCTTTTCCCGCCGTCTCCTCAAGACCTGTCACAGGGATAGTTGGCACGACAGAGACCTCGCACCTCAGGGCCCAGATACCTCCAGGTGTGAAAGTGCTGCGCTTTACAAATGCAGATTGATTGATTGCACCACACAAGCAAACAAATAATGCAACACTTCTTCGGAATACATACAATGTAAAAATGAACAGCTGTGTGAAAGTGTAGATATTTATAGAAGGGAAAGTTACTTACGTGTAAACTGAATTCTGCATCTTCATTGAAAACATAAACATTAGACTATGTCCCTGGCCTATGAGGGAACTCGGAACACTTCTTTTACCATGTGTACATCTACCATATATAAATAAATAGCACAACTAAAAGCACTAAGAGCCAAAGTAAATAACTGTGTCCATCTGAGGCCAATTTTCGAATGTTTTCCCACTCTGCTTTATAAAACGTAGCAAGGAAATACTACCCATTAAAAAAAAAGATAAAACCTCACTGCAGCATATTCTAAAGTACTGTTTCCAAATGGCATTGCAAAACATGACTAAAATGAAGCGAAAATAGAGATAGGCAATAATCTACTCAGTTATTAATATGGACTTACCTTTTTAAGACTCCATTAACCCTGGCAATCCCATCGTGCCTTGTACAGGTAATTGCTGGATGACACCAGTTCTTTTTGACATGAATAATGCAGGATAGAACAACCAGAAACTATGCTGATGGATGTACAAGACGGGGAGGAGAGGGTGCTGTTTATGACTTCAATGACGATGCCTACAATAAAGAACTAGGATTGCAAATAAAGAAGTTCCCCTTTTCTATCTTAGGATCATCATTGATAGTCAAACATTAGATTAAAATGGCAAGCTTATTCAGCAATCCTGTGTCTTGAAACATAAAAAAGGGCAGCCTTGAAAAACCAACAAGTGAGAACCAGCAACAGCACAGTCTTCCATAAGAAGTTTTTCATAAATGCTCTATAGTTCGGCTCATAAAGAGGCACCACTGCATTTAATCTTGTGGGTCAGGAGGGTGCCTCACAGGAAGAAAACCCTACACAACTCCCTTCATAAATTGTTTAATGATTCTTTGAAAGAATAACATTGATGGTGATTGTCCATTCTCCTAAATCTCGAGACCTCAGCCAAATAAACTAAAGGTCTATCTGAGACTGCTCTTGGCTGGCTACTGTAAGCACAGCAGCACTTGATGGGGTTTTGTAGATATTGGATTGAGTTCTTTGTCCTTGCACCGCAAACAGAAGCATTATAAGTCTTTGCTGTAGCAGGTGCTCATGCTTAAATCAATTTCTCCTTTAAATTAGCCGGAAAGCCGAGATGACCAAACTCTAAATGATCAGGAACCAAGCTGTCTGGTTGAGTGACTTTAGGTAGTGGTGGAGGATCTATCCGTTGTGCCCAGAAAGGTGCTTTGGATGGTTCTTGAGTTGTGTTGGTAGACATCATGACAGTCTCAATAGGTCGCTGTACCAGAACTGACACGGCGACTTTGGGGCAGTCGGAATCAAGAAAAATAGGTCCACTCTAGCCTTCCTCAGTGCACTCAAAACAAAAGGAATGGGTGGAAAGGGTGGTGGACGTAATCACCCCCACCACCATGGTGGGATGGCGTGTCACCTGCCAACCACAAATAAAGCCCACAGTCCAAAAAAGGCAAATTTAAAATATTTTGCTGGACATCATAGTTTATAGATGTCAAGCGCAACCACAAAGTTCTAAACAGCATAACTCTAGGCCTTCATCGATGCTTAGTCTGCTGAATCCAGAGAAGTACTTCTGACCTGGTTAGAGATCAACAAGCCCTTATGGAGAATTTCTATGAGATTTTTCTTTCTCTCTTTTGGGAGTTCCTCAGAGAATATTTTGAAAGACTCTAATGATGCTCTGTCAGAATGAAAGCCATGTCACACTAGTTGATTTCAGTGTTTGTCTACTGCACTACACATTTTTCTCCCCAGAGCATCATTCTTACTGCTCTATCTGTCTCAAGGCATCGTTTTTTCTGGCACGTAGGTTTGCATTATCTTACTACAGAAGCTGTTATAGAATCAGAATTAAGTTGAGCTCTAAGAAAATGGGGTCTTGTTCTGAAGGCCTCAATTTTGTCAACAGCCTGGGAGCCACGTTGGTGGATACTGGGGACTGTTCCATTAAGAAAAAATTTACATCAGCAATATTCACAAACCACTGCACTATTAGTAGCAAAAGCTCAGACTGCACTCTGTTGCAATCTCTCCATTATTACTGAAACCAATGTTTGAATTGTTTCAACTGAAATTCAAAGATTGTACCACTGAGCAAAACCTCTTGAAAAGTTTAGATATTGTTGAAAGAGGAGATGCTGTAGGACAAACTGAGAGGTGAGGTTAAAGTATAGGATATAGAATCTGTGTCAGTAATGGAATGTGGCATGTTTAAAGACAAATGACAGAGAGTTCTTGTCCTTTTCCTCTTACTTGGAGGATGGTGGGACATCTATTGGTGGCCCCAGATATAATTTTGGTGAAGAGGTGGAGGCTCAACAGGAGGAGACAAATCATTCTTCAGAGTAGCAGACGACTTTGGATCACCCACTGTTTTAGGATTTGAGGGCAGACTGAAAGGTTGCAAAAGAATCTGGAGGGGATCTTCTGGTGAGATCACAAAGGCTAGATGATGATCCCTGAGCAGAGACTCAGAGGAAGAGTAAATTGTTTTGTAGACATTGTCCTCAATGTTGAATTTCTATGAAAGGATCTCAACCTTGAGCATTTCAATGACAAAAAATACATGGAGTTAGAATATCTCTATGCCGAATGCCTCAAGAGAAGTGTTTCAAAGTTTAGTACAAGACAATCTAGGCTTCATTGTTTAGTACCTTTGTCATTAAAGTCAAGATTGGAATTGAATTGGTGCACGACATAGTGAAGGCAGTTAAAATGAAAGGACTGGAGGTCTGTGTTTAGAATGTCTGTGATTTATAGGCCTACTCAACTCCCAGGATTACCATCTGGTGGAGTCCTTGGGGGCAGGAAAAGTGAGGTTGAGTTGAAGGAGAAGCATAATAACACCAGCTGCTCCATGGTGTGTTGTGCTTCTTTCATCGGCTGCCTTTTGAGATCATCCTCTAACCAACCTCTGAGGCAAATGCCCTCCAGGTCCTTCTGGGTTATTCTGAAAATGTTCTGATATACTGGACACTCAACCACAGTATGGGAATTGGAAAGACAGACCACAAGAGGGCATATGGGTCATTAGTCACTTTGTTTCTTCCACAAATGGGACATTTGACAGAGATAGATAGAAAGATGTTGAAATAGAATGGAAAAAATAACTGAAAAAAATAAAATTCCTGTCAGGAAACATTTTCTTCTTCAAAAGACGTTAGGCAAAGTCTTGCCGTCTGAATTTTGGAAAAGATTTTTTTGGGGAAAACAAAGGTTAAAAAGATACAAAAGTGTCCTGAGATCCCCTCAGCACTAACCAGAAAAAGTAATTCAGCAACAGCAAGTACAAAGCATGGTGAGGTTGGCAGGATTTCTAGATTCTTAAAGGAACACTCCTTATTTTCAATTCTGCAGTCGACTGCCTATCTGGCTGCATTTTCACTTTGCTTCAGTCATGTTTTTCAATGTCATTTGGAGGAAGAAGGGTGGCATATCCATCAAATAGGTTCTGTCTTTTTTTGTTTTTTTAACGTTTGCAGTATTCCCTTGTTATATTTTGAAAAATAGAGTGGAAAACATTTGAAATTTGAAAAATTGGCCTGAGATAGGCCGCAGTGGATTTTCTCTGTCTGGCACCTAATGATTCCAGTTTTATCATTTATTTATTTATTTATTGTATATGTGTGTATATATAGTAAAAGAAGTGTTTTGAGATCTTGTGTGAGTGAGGGAGCGCAAATCCTAATGTTTATGACTATCAATGACCATCAGCTCTGATTCGTAAATCATGCAGCGAGAAGTGCTGTGCAGGCTTGAATACTTTGGTTGTAAATTGATCAGGGATGTAGCCTCCTTATTTAACCAAATAAACTGAGAAGCACATAAACTTATTTCTTGTGAGTATTAATTTGAATAATCATAGTAGCACTTGTATTAAATGCATGAAACATGCATCTGTCATTATCTATGAAATATTAGAGTTTTATCTTTGAATGGGAATACCCTTATTGGTACATAGTAGGGATCTCTACATATAACCTTTGTAACCTTTGCTAGTAAAATGATTATTCTAATAGAAAAACATGGTTTGGTGTATTGGATTCTGAGTTGTATTTTTGGACATACATTTTGTTTTTATGGTGTGCTGAGGAAGTTTCTTTTGATTTTAGTTGAAAAACATACATTTTGAATATATTAAAATATAATACATTAACATTTGAAAGAAAACATATAACTGTCTATAACGATACCACCTGTTCTATTTATATGAGACACTTTTGTACACTAGTATTGCTTAATCATTTTGTATTAAAAAGTCCACAGTGCTCCTGTTGTAAAATGAGCACTATGCCATTAAAATTGCAACTATAGCACCATGAATTTCAGGATATATTGCTCCCAGACAAATATATGTGTCCTAACTGGAGTATGTTTATGACGTTATACACAAAATCATAGTGAGTATGGGCACAGCAGTTTCAGATGTAAGGAAGATACTGACATATTAAAGAACTGTTGTTACAGTTTAAGTAACTTAAACTTCATCTGTGAGTCCTACCCCTCAGAAATGAATGCTAGGCAATGACAATTACAGTAGCTTTCATGTAACTACTGCAGCAACTAACAGAACCTACATTGATAGGAGCCTCTCTATTTCAGCCACTGTGGGCGAATCCAAAGTGTATTGCCAAGAGAAGATGCAGATAGCTGCTTTGCACTTGACCTCTCCCTACCAGTGGGGAATCTCTCAAGAATATTGCGATTACACCATCCCTATCCTTATGGGATAAGCCATATGTTGATTGAGCAAGGAATGATTCAGTTTTTCGTGACAAAATTGCATGTTTCTGCTAAGTGTCTGTTGAGTTAGAAAAAGGTTAGCTATATGTATTGACTCCTTATACTACCCAGGGTTGACTTACAGCCTGTTGTGTCTTGTCCAGATTTTAGTATCAATCCTAAATAAATAAATAGGTCATACTGGCAGAGATGAACATGTTAAGATCTTGAGGCAGCCTACTAAGAGCTTCTCACTCCCTTGCCTATGAACAACAAGCATGCAATGTCAAAAATGATGATTTCAAGGACTTTCCCGATGTTGAGGGAATCTTGATGTCAGACAGTTTCCTAACGTTTACCGACATTGCAAAAGGAAGGATTATGCTCCCAGTTATACCATTTGGAGAACATTTTACAAAATGCATACACTCCTAATGCACCATAGATGTGTAGAGGTACTGAACGTTTGCATTTAAGAGTAACTCTGTGTGCAAGTGACAGTTGACATGTATTCATTATGATCCACGCAACATTTATGTACTGCTGAAAAAGTTTGCAAAAGGAGAAAGATTTTAGTTAGTAGATACTAACTTTTGTAAGCAGTCTTGAGTTATTATATAGAATTGTGTAATTATGATAATTTATACTTAAGATTGAAGAGTGTGTGCTCCAGGCACTAACCTATGTCCATGTGCTTGTTTTGCTTCAGAAGATGGTATTTCTGGAAAGTTGTTACCACAGTATGAAGAGTGCAGCTAGTTTAATCTTTACAACATTCAGATCTTGGTTATTTTTTAGCAAACAGTGTCTTATTTGACAGCTGTTGCATAGAATGTAGACTATTCTTAATAGATTATTTTGAATACTCTGTGGTGTATTTCTCATGAAAGTTTCATTGTTTGGAAACAGTGTGGTCTAGAATGAACTCTATTCATAGATTAAGCATAGTTTACAATACTCAATTCTCACTGATATCAACTTAATTTGTTTATGTAGGTTCAGTTTGTGTTATGGGTTTGATACAGATAAAAGCTGTCTGTAGTAGGGCATTTTTTTTTAATTAGCATTCACTATTTTGGCTTTCTCTGAGCAGTTGTATACAGATTGAACACTTTACTCAGTGAGAGTTTCCCATATAGCTGTGGTTGAATGTTAAGGTGAACTATGCTATCTGTAAAACGTATGCTATAGGGTCAATGTTCCACATAATGCTTGTTTGCAATACCTAAGAGAGTTGTTTTAATGATGCCTGATCTTCTCCTGAGCTGCGTTGTACTTACTGTCGAACCTCTAATGACATAATAATTTATACAGCAATATACGGAAAAATGAAGCTTGGATGATGTCATCAATGATGTCATTTGAGATGTCATGAGCGATGTCATAAATGGTGTCAAAGAGTATGTCATGAGTGACGTCATATGTGAGGTCATAAGCAGTGCATGGCTTGGCCACAAGTTATAGTTAGCGCTGCTAACTGTAACTAATGAATTTGTATTTTTTTCAGTTAATAGTATCACTGACATAGTCACTTAACTACTACGTTACTTTAACCTTTGCTTTTTTCAGTGAATTTCTAGTTTTTTTTAACGTAATTACTTAATTACCATATGTATATGCAACCAATTGCCCAAATGGCCAGGCCCTGTAGCCAACACCCCCATACAGCCAATGCCTTGCAGTAGGGGGTTGGCCATAGTGCCTGGCTCAGGAGACCCCATTTTTTTTAATTAAAAGGAAGGGGGCCATTACCAGCCCCGGGGCCCCCATCCTCCAGGGCCACTTATTTAAATAAAAGGGAGGGGGCTGTGTGTCCCCCGAACACCACAGGCTGTTATCGACCCGAGGACCCTATCCCCTTAGGGCCAGTCTTTTAAATAAAGAGGAGGGGGCATGCATATTCCCCCTCCCCGAGACAAGTTTTGGCCCGGGGGACCCAATCTCTGGGCCCAGCATAGTTTTTATGGAGGTGGGTACCTGGCCCCCCTCTCTGTGCTGATTTCAGTCCTGATGACCCCATCCCTGGGACCCAGCACAATTCTGCAGGGGAGGATGGCACACCGCTTCCCTACCCGGGTTGATTTCAGTCCTGGGGACTCCATTCGCCAGGGCTGCGCATCTTAAAGGGCACCCACCACACTATCTTAGGAGGCCCCAAGCTCCCCAGAGCCCCAGCCGGCTCCCCGAATCCAGTGGGAGCCGGTATTGCTCCCTCCTAGAGGGAGTAGCTAATAATGCTGCTCCCTCCGGGCGAGAGAAATTTTTGGATCTTTTTTCCTGACTGCATCACTGAGTTTTAAAAACTGCTCCTGCCAAGTGAGATCAAACACAGGTTTCCCTGCCTGTGCTAGTGGGGCAGAGAAACCGCTATGTCCTGGGATCGGCACACTGGGACATAGCCAGTGAGCCGGCCCTGAGGGATGGGGTTCCAGGGCCATTAATGGTTCAGGGAAGGAGGCCGCACGGCACCACTCCCTCAAAGGCATTGCCCCGGGGGTGGGCTCCCAAGGGCCTTTTCATGCTCAGGGAGGGGGTCCGCGTGGCCCCTCTCTCCATATTATGCATTTTTAACCCCTGTGGTGGGCTCCCAAGGGCCTTTAGAGGCTCGGGGAAGGGGGCCGTGCTGCTCCTTCATCAATAATGAGATTGCGTCAGAATTGGACTCCCCCGGGGCCTCTGAGGGTTTGGGGAGGGAGGGTAGCGCAGTCCCCCCTCCCCTTTCTAAACACAGCCCAGGAGTAGGCTCCCCAGGGCATAATATAATAAAATGCGATCTGGCTGCCAATTTGTTTTTCTGGTCCTGCAAGAGTCTCGCAGGGTCTTGGCACTTTTTTTTCTTTTTTGGCTCCTGGGGTGGGGAATTCTCTGGGCACCTCATGGGGCCTAAGGGGTGAGTGTATCCCTACCCTTCACCCATAAATCATTTTTTCTTTACAACTTCAGGACCGGGGAATTTTTTTCTCATGTTTTGGCAGCCAATCTGTGGCGCTCAGACGCGGGAGTCTGACTCCCACAGGAGCAAGTTGGCCCAAGGGAAAAAAAGCTCAATGGCACGCCCACGAGAGTCTCGGAGACTCTCGCGTGCCCAACTGCCAAAACATACAATACATTTTGACCCTTCATTAAAAAAAAAATTAATGACTGGATTTGCACCAAATCACAAAAAGCACCATCTGTGGACCAAGATCTAGCTTCCTGCCGAATTTGATGTAATTCTGTTCAGCAATTTTTGCTATACCCTGTCTTAAAGAAGTCTATGTAAAATGCATGGGGAGTTTATGGTCTGGGATCGCTTTTTTCTTGGCCCCCGCTTGAAGGAGGTGAGGTGGATGAACTTACTTTTCGGAAAGTTTCCTGAAGATTTATCAAACAGGGCCAAAGATATTGGCAAATGTGAAAATGCTATTTCTATGGACAAGCAGACCTAACCATAACTACCTAGTGGCAACAGCCAATAGGTAATATATATATATATATATATATACATATATATGTGTGTGTGTGTGTGTTTGTGTGTGTATATATATATATATATATGTGTAATGATCTTCAAGTTTCAACTGATATTTTTTTATGTGCCACTGTTAATTTTCTCTTTGTATTAAATATTTTGTCTTGGTTAGTTATCAAGGTAATATTTGCGTACACTTGTATTTTTTTAACTACATTTATATAAATATTTTTACAGCCTTTGTTAGACCTGGCACCGTTGGCGTGGGTCACCCTTCCATTTTTTGTTTGTGCCTCAATGTATTTTTGTGCTGGTGTTAGCTGCTCAGGGCACTGTGCCACTGCCATCCAGTGCCACAGTGCAAGTGCTCCCTATGGTAAAATGTATTATGTGAATTGACTTCCATGTTTGGCTTATTTGGTTTACTATCAGTCCCTAGTAGAGTGCACCAGGAGTGCCAAGGGCTTGTATATCCAAATGCTGCTAGTGGGCTTGCAGCACTGGTTGTGTCACCCACAGAAGCAGTCTGGTAAAATGTGTCTAAGGTCTGCCATTGCAGAACCTGCATGCAGTCTGGTACTGCCATGCTGACTGGGCAAGTGTCCCCACTTGCCAGTCCCTAAACCTTCCCTCACCTTCATGTTAGTCACCCCTATGGTAGGCCCTAGGGCAGGGTGCTTTGTAAGGATAAGGTAGGACATGCCCTGAGGTGTGTGGCATGTCCTAATAGTGAATTACAGCCATTTTCGTTTTTCACTATTGAAGGCTACCTGCTCTCCATAGGCCAGAATGGGCTGCTAGATTTTAACACTCTATAATCCTAGCAGGCTCAGGAAGCATGGTAGAAACTCGTGTTTAGTATGCCTGAACTCAGAATAATAAAATACATCTTTTAGTAACGTTTATTTTAATATCCTGTGTTTGCAAATGCTACTTTTAGAAAGTTAGCATTTGCTTGCTTAACCATTTCAGTCCGCCTCTGGAGGGGAGGGCTATCTTCTTTGTGTGTAGCTTGAGTGACAGGGCTGGGAAGTTCCAGGAGACAGGCTGGGGCTGCCAGGTGGTGAATAGAAAGATTACATCAGGATGAGTGGGAGGAGTGCACCTTGACTCTGAATAGGACAGTGCTCTGCCTCCACAATGCTGGCTCCACCCCCTGGGCAGCGTCTGATGTCTCTGCCCTGCCTGCTGAAAGAAGAAGAAGCCAGAGTCTCAACAACAAAGTGCTCCTCACTGAAAAGAACTATACTGGGACTATGCAAAGGCCCCCCTGGCCTGTAAAGACAAAAGAAACTGAGTATAAATGTAGGAGCCCTGCTCCTAAGAAATCAGATCCTGATGAACCACGAAGAAACTCTGCCTGACTAGAAGGACCTGGAAGAAGCTGAAGGAGGAGTAACTTTCCCTGACCTGGGGGATTGGCCTGCAGTTGGTGCCTTGCTGAGAAAGGAGAGGAAAAGACTGAAAGAGACTTTGCACTTTGTTTTTCAACTATCTCCAAGGGCTTGGAAGAAGAGCTTGCCCCCTGAACTGAGTCCCAGGACCTTTGGACTCATCTGCCTTCAAAAACTGATTTGCCTGGACAATTCTTGCTTGTTTCCCGCTGGATTTGGCCCCAGTACGCCTCGTACTACATCCGCCGCGAAGCCGTGACTTTGCCGCCCGGCACCGTGTGTCTACGCTGAACCAAAAGCGTTAGTACGCACCGTATCCCTCCCGGCTGCATTGCACCTAACCTTCCCCGCCGATTCGAGACGTACATCCCTGGCTGCCGAACCCTGTACGCCGGACTCAAGCTTCGCTGTCCCGCAGGTACGGTCCGTACGCTGCTAACGTACTGCACCGTGCCGTACTCAGAGCCGAGAAGCCGCAGTACGCTGATCATCCCCGTACGCTGTACGGCGTCGAGAAGTGTCGCCGCTGATCCGCACCGAAGGTACGGCCCGAACGCCGACGCCACGGACTCTGCAAGCTGACCCGGATCATCCGCCCGTACCCCTGACGGTCCCGTACCAACGCCGCGTCCCGACGCCGCGACCGGACCAGACCGAGTAAGCTGCCGAACTACGACCCGGACCCATCAACTTGTCCCGCACTGTCCGTCGCGGACCCCACGAACTAAAGGTACTTTGTTCAGTTCGCACCGCCGTGTGCACGTCCCGGACCCCGGAGTCCGCACCGATTGTTTGACTCGTACTTTCTTTGTTTTTAATGCGGACGAGTCGTACACCCAGGTACGAACCGTACAAAGTCTGAAAAGAAGCATAATTGAGTAAAAGAAGCCTATTTTTGCATTTTAAGCCTTTTTGCAAGAACATTGAACTTTGAAATAATACTGTGGTCATTTCTAAACGTTATTCTGGTCTTGTGCTAAGCCTTATATAAAGAGAACTATTTTTGATATAACCTTGACTGGTGTCCATTTGTGGTGTGTCATTGCATTACTGTATGTGTTCACAAATGCTTAACCTATAGCGCCCTGAGAATAGTCTTGACTGCTTGCGCCACACTACCTAAAGGGTGAGCAGGGGTTATTTGATAGGGTGAGCCCCTTATCCTGACTTAGAATTGAGAGTCCCTGCTTGTCACAAGTGCATACCTGTGCCAACTAGAGATTCCCATTTCTAACAGCCTTGATAAAGTTAAAATTTACCTGTACACCAGGTGTCGGTGTGGTTCTACTCAATGGTGGAATACAAGAGCATAAAATCCTAGTCTGAAAGGCTCTACTATCACTCCTATCTCGCACAATACATTTTGAATGTATAAATTAACAATGTAATGTGAAGCATTTTTTTTAACAGTGTGGGACACTAGTGGTTTTTGATACAATGAATCAATTTCTTGTAAATGTATTAGACGTTTTGAGACTAATAGGTTGTTCAGTCATTGTTCAATTATTCAGCTTCATATTTTACTGTGCTGCACCTTCATTTCTGTGAAGGAAATGCTTGCTAAACGAATGCTGTAATGATACATGTAATAGAAATTAAATATGTCTTCTGTCACTAACTTTTTATTCGCACTGCGGGTGCAGCTTGTAAAAGGGGTGCAGGCGGTGGAGTAAGATTGATGTTCTTAAATATTGCTTGATTGAAACTGTTATCAGCTCTTGGGTTATCATCATTTGCTCTTACAGATTACTACATTCTTGCTGGAGAAAGAACATCCAAACATAACAGTGAAATATTTAAGAAATGGAAAATACTCCAGGTTTTGGATTCTGTGTGAACCTCTCTAACTAGGGCTTTTGTTTAGGCCTTACAATTGAATCAATAAATAATCAGGAGCTCCTGAGTTCTAAAACAATAACACTGTCTACATTCTTTTTCGTGAGTACAGTCAGGAAGAGACTGGTGGGTCACTTTCTCCAAAACTAGCCCTACAATTAAACAGTTCATGGTAATTTCTAGTCCACAATAAAGCTTAGAGGATAAATTAATGTACCTCACTAGAGGTCTCTATATATTTTAGAGATAATGCATTGGAATTTCAGGTATAAAAAAACTGTATGAACCATGGTTATTAAATCCATCTTTACCAGGTGTAACAACCCTCTGCCAGTTAACAAGGGAAGGAACAGATTGCTTAATCCTGGAAGACTGTATTAAGTTATGGCCAACCTGTGCAATTATCCAGTTAAGATAGTACCAAATGCACTTTGCAGTGGACAAATAAGGACCAATATAAGACCAATATAGGAACCAGTGGAGAGTGAAGAGCAAGATCCAGGGGATGGCTGGGGCCTCAAATCTCTCAGGTTCCACAGCATCACTTCTAGACAACCTTAAAGTGCTAGCGTTCTTGTTTCTGTTTGGAGCCCTGACACAACACTTCATATGAGCACCTGACTGAGTGGAAAGTTTCATGCAGGTAGTAAATAAAACACACTTGAGAAAGAAAATTGAAGCATAAACTGGGTGGCGATAGAAGCATAGATTTAAAATAACCTAACAAGACATATGAGGAAATCTTAACTGAAGTGTTTCACTGTTTAAATTGTCTTCTGGGATTTCCCTGCTGTAAGAAGTCATAGAGCTCCTGATCAAGTGAAGGACATAATGAATTTATTTATTCCTAGTCATTGCGAAAGTATTTGTACACAAATGTCCTGAACTGTTGGAAACATTCTAAAGATTAGGAATCCAAATAAGATCGCATGGCAAAGAATGTTTTTTAAAAACAAAAAAAATCATATCAGTTTCTCCATCAGTGGGGAAGTATATATAGCTAAATTGAGAAGAGTTCCAGGTATTAGGAATCTGGAGACCCTAAAGAACAAAAACTGCTTGCATTGAGTTTTGTTCAAATCACTATCTGGCTTAATGATTAAAATATGTTTACCTGCAGGATTTGTGTGACACATGCTTGTTTCTATACTGTTCAGAAATATAATTTCTTTTATCACGGAGAAAACCTGGTTTGGTTCAACAATGCTCTATCCATTGACTGTTCATGGAAAACTCTCTCTAATCAATATATTTAAAGTGTGTCTCTGTCAAGTCACAACATCTTCTTTGAGTTTAGTATTTTGAAGGGCTTATCTGTGTATGGATTATGTGGTATCGCTCCATTCATATAATGATGCACCGCACCTTCCCTCTACTCCCTAGGCCACCAAGCAGCAGTATTACCCCACAGAACACAAAGCGAATCCAAAAAAGGCTCTAAATAAAATTAGTGAGATCTACTTGTTGCTCTTGCTAACCCTGTTCAACAAGTTTCTCTCCATTAATGACTCTTTCAAGATGTTGACAGTCATTTGAAATGAGTGGTGCTGCTTACGATGGGACTGTAAGCAGAACTACATGTAGCACAGAACTGGCAAAAGTGTGAAAACAAATCATCTAATGCAAGCATGAATAGGATATGCATAGGACTAATTACGTTTGCAGACTAAATTGGAATAATTTTTGATGAATGAATCTACAAGTGTGCTTTTGTTAGCATATTCAAGTTGGGCTGAGTTTTGAATAGATGATTTTCTTTATTATTAGATGCATAGGATTGTCTCATATACATCTCAAGAGAGGTCCTTAAACCAAGAAATGTACTCCGTATATTTAGGAGATATCTCTTTGAGTCAAAGCCAGAAAGTAAGGTGCCTGTAGTTACTATAGCAGAGCTGTTTTAAGTGCTAAGTACAAGGTTGCTATCTTACATTCTTCTTCTTAATCACAGTGTCACAAACGGAGCACAAACTTGTGTGGTTGCTCACATGAGAGGTTTTCAGAGGATTATGCACTCAGTGTTGAGAAACTGCATCTCTCTGGGTCAAACATACCAGGTTAGGTTTGCTTTTGTGAAGTAACGCAGTGTAGAGTCTCTGGTGGAGCGAGGCTGTCCTCATAATATTTTTTAGAAAGTTCTATTTAACCCATGCACATTTTCCTTCAAGGAGGAACTGCTCTGGTCTAATGTCATGATGGGCCAGTGGCTCTGAAATGCCAGAATGGCTTTGGCAAGCAGTCACTTGCAAGCAAACTCTAACTAATCTTATAATGCAATTGGGGTCTGGACATTTATGATATATGTGGAGGTGGTTTTAGTAAACTGAATACTGATCCAAGGCCCTCACATTGCACAAAATGCCCAAACCACCCCCATAAACGAATATATTCCGATCACAGCCCTGCCAGTCAGGTTTAAAGCTGTGGCTAGACACGAAATGCTCTAACCATGGACCAAACCACAGAGCCACCCAATCGCTAGCTTCACAAGGAGAGGGGATGTGATAACTTAAAACATAGCATAACAGATGACCATTTATTCCAAAGAGCGAGTAACATCATGACTCAAAATATTCAAAACATTCTGTCTGCTTCCTAAACTGAGGAGGGACCTAAACTCAGGGGGGAGAAGTCACTCAATAGAAACTTTACAAATCGTAGCCTCCCTTGACCAGAGATGAAAAATACTTTTTGTATATTCTCCCACAGAGATCCCTCCCATCCTTTCCTAGATCATAACATGACATTGTAAGACGTAGGCACAGATACATCCACACGCGCATTAAATATACACCCCCAAAAGCAGGCATTGTAGTTATTAGTATTTTCATTGGATCGCCTAAGGGAGAAAAAACTAACATTAGTTAGTAACAGAGACAAACAATGGCATGTGCTTTTTAAAGAAAAAACTGGAAGGTGCAGTGCAACCTAATGGTACTAAGTCTTGTGGACTCACTATGAAAGAAAGAGTCAGACAGTGGGTGGGAAGAGGCACTCTGCATTATGGAACCACTGAGGGACATGAGAACAGAAAAGTGTCTTTGGACTCTGCACAACAGAACCAGTGATAGTGTGAGTGACATAAATAAACCACAATATGGACTGCATTGGGGAATCATTGAGGCGTGTGTGGGATAGAGAACTCTACCTCAGGGAATCACTGAAGCATAAGAAGCACAAAAAAGTACCGCATAAAATGAAACCCAAAGGGTTCATCACTGGAGGACCAATGTCATGTGTAAGGGCTAGAGATAGACCACTTGTCGGGGGGTTAGGCACAGCATTTGAAAGTGACAAAGGGGGGTGATTTACTGCAGGAAGAAAAGCATGGTGCTTTGAACCGAGGGTACTGAGATCTGTGGCAGAAAGCGGTAGATCAAATTGGAGCATCTGCATTGGGGACGTGCGGAGAGGTCTAACGCACATAAATAGATGTAATGGTATGACATTTTGTGCTCTGTAATATGGATTTAGTGAAGTGCAGGAGGGACAGAAATACATTACATGGTGGGCACTGTCATCAAGGAATGATTGTAAGATATAAACATGGAGGATGTTGCAAAATGTCATCAGATAGGGGTGTGGGATACTGATATATCCCATGAGTAACTGTCCACCGACAATCACAAAAGGACAAGAGACAAAGTTACATTACATGGGGGTATCTGTTGTGACTTAGAAGAATCAGAGGTGCACAACATAGAGGACACTGTGACTGTTCACTGACAATCACAAAGGTGGCGTAGGGCACATGTATTCCTAAAGCTTACAATATGAAAGCTGTGGAGCCTTGAAATTCGAAAATGCTGAAGTACAAGGGGGACACGGATACCCCACATGAACTTCTTTGCATTATGCAATCATTGAGATGTGTGGGCGGCAGGGATATAAAACATGGGAGAGCTAAGCGGTGGGGAATCACTGAGGGGTGCAACATTCAGAGATTCTTGAAAGAGAGAACCCTACAAATGGGACAGACCACAGGATAAGAATACACCAGCTGATGTTTAACAACACTAAGGCAAGAAAAAGCTTGGGAAAGCCACCTAATATTTTCTAACCTAGTGGATACGAACAAAACATTTGCTTAAATAGGTATCAAATTCTTACCAGGCCGCAGGGTCATACTCTGCCCAGACCCGCACATACTCATCCAGGTGGTGTGGCCCCAGTATTGACGAATCACGGGTTAGGTACTCAAAGTTGTCCATGATGACAGCCACAAAGAGGTTCAACATCTGCAGCAACAACATTAAGGAGAGCATGGAGGAGAGGAGGGAAAAGGAAAGAGAGGGAAATCGACAGAGAAAGATATTCAGAGAAAAAGATAGTCCGGGAGGGAAAGAGAAAGAGCAGGTAGAAGGAGAAAGACAGAAGAGGGAGAAAAGTTAGAGAGAGTAAGATAAAGAGAAAGGAGGGAGAGCAGTGAAAAAGTGGTACGGAGAGTACGGGACAGAAAAAGACAGAGGAAAGAGGGGGGAAAGAGAAAGTGAGATCGAGAAAAAGAAAGGGGAGGACAGAGAAAAGAGAAACAAGTGTAGGGGAGAATGACAGAAAAAGAGTGTAAGAAAGAGAGATAGAATGAGTGACAGTGAGAAAGAGGGAGACAGTGCGAAAGAGAGAGTGATAATAAGAAAAGTGAGATACAAAGATGAATTAGTAATAGACATAGAAAAGCGGAGATAGAAATAAGGGGCCACATGAGAGAAACATTGAGAGATTGAGACAGACAGGGACAATGCGTGTGTGAGAGAGAGAGGGAGAGAGCGTAATGAGAGAGAGAGAGAGAAAGAGGACAGAGAATCAAAAAGAGGTTAGAAATGGTAGGAAGAGAGACAAAACAAGAGAGAATGAGTTGTGTAAGGCAAATAGAGAACACATGAATGTGAATGTATAATCAGGAGAAGCAATAAAAATACAGTACAGAAAGGATCTGAAGATGGAATATCCACACAGATATACAATACACTAGGTCTCCATTATACTGGGGCTCACACAAACAATCTATTTCACTATCTTTTAATTCAGCTTATTCATGTATACGTATCTCCTGCGAAAGGTTTGCATCACAATAAACAAATATTGCACATACAGTGTTTTCCTTCACTCCCGTAACACATTGTAGGGTACTTAAACCATCTTCAGGGGAGTCCCACTTTAAAATGACACTAAGATCAGATTAATAAACAAATATATATATATATGTGTATGTATACATATGTGTGTGTGTATATATATATTCACTTAAAAAACCATAGGTTGGGGAGGAGCTTCGCGCGCATCCAAGATGGTCGCGTGAGCACAGGGCTCCCCGGACCCTTGCCGCTCCTCGCAACTTATCCTGACATTATCCTGGATTTGTGGACGGATTCTGGAGGATGAACCTTGGCTGAATCCATAACTCTTCTCAGAACGAAAATCGGACCGGGGAGACCTGAAATACAGCGTCTTGCATTTTGGAGGGCCACCTGGAAGCTGTGCCCGGTGCTTTGGTGAACCGTGGGGCCGGGGAGTAGTTGAACAACAGCGGCATCGGAGCCTTGCCAATGACCGCGCCCCCACTTTCAGTTTCGCTTTTGCACTTCTGCATGTCCTGATCGAGGAGCTACTTTGCACGGCTGGGGCGTCCTCCGGCCTTGGTACTGGACTGATTTGTGCCTTTTTCTCAACTCTCCCGAACGGGCTCTCGGACAGTCTGTGTCTGATCTGCTGGTGCCCCCTTGCTATCGGTCCGGGCGGACCCCACCGGTGAGCATCGCCCAACATGGGGGGCAAGGGGGATCCCGAGAAACGGAAGACCAAGACATCCCTGCGTGGAGGACCAGTCCAGAGTAACATCATGGATCGCTATACCCAGGGTAAAGGGACCCCCGGGCCGGCAGGTGCCGTCATGGAGGACTCCGGTGGGAGTCCGTCCGTCCCCACGGAATTGTCGCTGCAGGACGTTATGGGCGCCATCAACGGCATAAGGGAGACCATCGCCCAGCAGTATGAGGCTCTGGCCCGTAAAATTGACACGGTCGCCATTGATGTTACGTTAATCCGGGCGGATCTCTCTAAGACTAACGAGAGGGTTCAATCGCTGGACTTGAGGACATCCACTCTTGTCACGGATGTCTCAGACCTCCAGGCAACTCTTGGCGATCTAAAGTCTGCAAACGATGCGATGTCCCGGCGGCTGGAGGATTTCGAAGGTCGGGCACGACGCAATAATATCCGTGTCATAGGTGTACCGGAGACTTCCAACAATCGTCCGGTGGACCTTATGGTCGAGGATCTCATCCTCAATCATCTTGCTCCTTCAGGCCTGAGCAAGTTCTTCGCCGTGGAGCGTGCCCATCGAGTCCCGAGCGGTAGGCCTCGATCAGGCGCTCCCCCGAGGCCTATCATTGCAAAACTTTTTCATTACAGAGACCGGGATGCGATCTTGCAGGCCTCGAGGGTGCACGGCCCAGTTAAATATGAGAATTCCTCCGTCAACCTCTTCCCGGACTTCACCCAACTCGTTCAGAAACAGAGAATGAGCTTTCAGGGGGCGAAGCGCCGTCTTCGAGATCTGGACATCAAATACTCTATGCTTTTCCCTGCCAGGCTTCGTGTGGAATATGAAGATCGGACTCTCTTTTTTGAACGCCCCGACACAGTGAGTGACTGGTTGGATTCCCTGCCGGAACCGGGAGACCGAACTGGGCGTACTGGCGGTGCCGAGGGCAGTGGGCCTCTGCAGGACTAATTCTTGGTCCTCCACTTGGACATTTCCTTTTGCGCTCGGCCAGGTTCTACTTCCATTGTATATATTGTCTATTAATGTTTCGTCTGGGTGCGGGCGGGGACGGGGTCCCTTTCCTCCTCTAGGGTCTTTTTGTAGCATGGGATTGTTAGGGCGACAGGCACACTGCAAGTTGGGGGGGCTGTATAGTCCGCAGGGGTGCAGGGTGGGGGGGGTGGCAATGGTGTGGGGGTGGGAGGGTGACAGTGGTGGATGGGTTGTGTGTTTTTTCTTTTCAAGGCGGTGTTATTGTTTTCTTTCAGTTTCAGGTGTCTGGCTGCGTGCCCGGGGACTCCAGCTTCTTGTGTTGGGATGGGGGGGGGACGGGTTGAAACTGATGTCTTGGAACGTCAACGGATTGGGGGACCGTATCAAACGTGGGGTTGTGTTGCAATATTTGCATCGATTGGCCCCTGATGTGGTGTTTCTTCAAGAGACGCACTTGGTGGGAAATGTATGTCATGCTATGAACAGGGGGGGCTACCGACTGGTCGCACACTCTGGCTTCACCACTGGCTCCAGAGGGGTGGGCATCTTGCTGCGCTCTTCCCTCCCGCTTGAGATTGACAAAGTTACTCTTGATGATAGAGGGCGCTATGCGTCTTTGACTGGGCGGTGGGAGGGGCAAACTCTTTCATTGGTTTCGGTCTATGTTCCCCCGGGCCTCCAGACCTCCACTTTCTCTGATGTGGGTCGTATGTTACTTGAACTTCCTGATAGTCTCCTGATTGTGGGTGGGGATTTTAATTCCGTGATTTCTGGCGAGTTAGATCGTTACCCTCCCAGGGCCCTCTCTGCCGCCCAGGCGTGGCTCGGCGGGTTCTTGGACACTTTCGGTCTGGTGGACTGCTGGAGGTTGATGCATCCGACACGGAGTCAGTACACATTCCACTCCGGGGCCCACGGGAGTCTCTCCAGACTAGATTATTTTCTAATGCCCGCGTCCCAGACCACCCGGGTCCGGGAGGTTAAGCACCTGGCCCGGGGCATTTCCGATCATTCCCCATTGTGGCTCCTCTTCGATACCGGGATGCGATCCGCCGGGCGGATCGCCCCCATTAACCCCTGGTACTTGCGTGACCCCAAGATTCGCAAGGGTCTCATTAAGTCGCTTGATCAGTATTTTCTGGAGAATGAGGGGTCCGTCTTGTCCTCAGTGTCCCTGTGGGAGGCCTTCAAAACGGTCCTCCGGGGACACGCCCTATCCCTGATCGTGGAGGCCAAGAAAGCTAAGAACGGGGAGGTGGTTGCGTTGGAGGCTGAGATATCGGGGTTGGAGGCTGCCTTGGAGACGGGTGTCACTCAGGACGGGCTTCATGCCCTCAGCCTGAAGCAGTTCAAATATAAGTCCCTTGTTACGGATGCTGCTCGGACAATGTATAGGGAACAGCAGGGTAGACTGTATGATGCCGGGGATAAGGCGGGTAAATTGATTGCTTGGCTTGATAAGAAGGAGAGAGTGAATCGAGTGGTCCCCGTGCTTCAGACGTCGGAGGGAGTGAGTGTGACTCACCCTGGTGGGATTGTGGAGTGTTTTGCGGACTACTTCTGTGCTGTGTACTCCCCGGTGTCTACTAGAGATGAGGCTGACTCTCGTCACTTGTTGAAGGATATTGCCTTGCCCTGCTTGTCGGTGGAGGAGCGTCAGCAGATGGATGCCCCACTTTCGGTTGACGAGATTGCCACCGCGATTCGTTCCCTTCGCTCAGGCAAGGCTATGGGCCCCAACGGACCCCTGATTGAACTCTATAAACTGCAACCAGATAAGCTTGCGCCATTTCTCCGTCGTATGTTTTCGGAGTCGCTTGAACTCGGCTCTCTCCCTGATGACCAATGCCTGGCCACTATAGTCGTGATTCCCAAAGACAGTAAGCCTCGGGACCGTTGCGCCTCGTATAGGCCTATTTCTCTGTTGAATGCAGAGCCGAAAATCCTTGCCAAGGTTCTTGCGAACCGCCTGCTTACTGTTATTTGCGATCTGGTGCATCCGGACCAATCCGGTTTTATCCCGCACCGGAATACGGCCCTTAACTTGCGGCGCCTACATGGCGTACTTGCAAGGGCGGAATATCTTTCAGAGCCGGCCATCTTGGTTTCCTTGGACGCCACGATGGCCTTTGATACGATAGAATGGCCGTATCTTTGGGCCACCCTGGCAAAGTTTGGCTTCGGGGCGGGATTTATTAACTGGGTTAAACTCTTATACGCTGCCCCGCTGGCACAGGTGGTCGTTAATGGGAGGGTTTCCCGGCCCTTCGTTCTTGGGAGGGGCACTAGGCAGGGGTGTCCGTTGTCTCCCCTGCTCTTCGCGTTAGCTTTGGAACCGCTCGCTGCTTGGCTCCGTTGGGAACCGTCGATAAGAGGGATCCAGTGGGCCCCAGGCTTCGAGGATCGTGTTTCGTTGTACGCGGATGACATTCTCTTGTACCTCACCTCACCACGTAAGTCACTCAATGTGCTCTTTGACATCCTCACTTCCTTCGGCAAGAACTCTGGTTTGATCATTAACTGGTCCAAATCTTGTGTCTATGCTATATCTGGTGGCTTTCCTCTCTTGCCTTCTCGTTTTCCCATTAAGGCGGCCAGCTCCGGCTTTACGTACCTGGGGGTGTACGTCTCATTGGATCCTGCTGTCCGCTACGAGCATAATCTCCTCTCTCCACTTCGGAGATTGAGGTTAGACGTGGCCCGTTGGCGTAAGCTTCCCTTGTCTCCCCTCGGTCGTGCGGCACTTTTTAAAATGATGTCTCTTCCCCGATTTCTTTACGCACTTCAGAACTCCTTTGATATTATTCCGGCGGCCTACTTCCGGGAAGTAGAGAGCTTACAAAGGAGACTTGTTTGGGGCGGTCGTGCACGTATTGCTCTTGCAAAACTGACTCTCCCCCGGTACGACGGGGGCATTGCGCTCCCGGACATCAGGAGGTACTATTGGGCTTCCCAGCTATCTGCTATTAACCATGCAACGTACTCACCTGGTCCGAATCCGGCTTTCGAAATGGATAGATTTTTGTTGCCTGGCGGCAACTTTAACAGGGCGCTTTACTCTCGATCGGCTGGGAGGACCTTAACCGGTCCCACTAAGATTGCAGTACGCTTGTGGAAGGCTGCGAATGTGGCCATGGGCTGGAATGATCGCTTGACGGGCGCGACCCCCTTGTTTGCGTCTGAAAGATTGGGAAGCCTCTGGACGACGAAGGGATTCGAGCGTTGGGACACGATTGGCATCAGCAGAGTAGGTGACCTTTGGGTGAAGGGTGCGGTTAAATCCTTCGCTGCGCTGCAGAGTGAGTACGAATTGAGTGAGAGGGAGTTCTTTCGGTACGTTCAGGTTCGCCACGCTTTGCTCTTGGCCATCGGGGCCGGGACTGCAGTCCCTGTGTCTTCGCCACTCGAGGACCGCATACTCGACGGTCACTTGCCGACAGTACTATTTCCCTTATCTATAAAAAACTAATAAACATTCGGGCGGATCTCCTCGTGCGTCTGCGGGAGGCGTGGATCGGGGATGGGGTGGAACTGGACGACGAGGACTGGCAGTCTGCGCTGTCCTCCCCTAAGGAGGTCGCCATGCCCGCGCGTCTCCGTCTTGTCCAGCTTAAAATTCTCCACCGTGTCTACGTGACGGGCCCTCATTTAGTTCTGATGGGTTTCTCTGAAGACGGTCTCTGTAGGCGCGGCTGTGGGCTCAGCGCCACTTTTCTCCATGTTCTCTGGGAGTGCCGTAAGGTTGCGGAGTATTGGCGCCGGGTGCATGCTGTCATGGAATGTGTCACTGGGGTCGCCCTGTTGCCTGAGTTTCGCCGATGTGTGCTGAACGTGTGGGAGCCTAACGATTATAATGCGGCTCAGACTCGGTGGGCGGCCCTTGGGAACATGGTTGCTAAGAGGGACATCGCACAGCTTTGGGGTTCCCGGCGGCCTCCCACCGTGTCAGTATGGAAGGAGAACATGGACTGGTGCATGTGCAGAGAGAAGACTGTGTATGTGGCCCGGGGTAAGCCGGGGGCGTGGGGTAGAATTTGGGGCCAGTGGAACGCATACCGTGGGAACATCTGCACACCCCCCCTCGTGGACTCATCTGATGCTGCCTTGTCCCCCTGATCCTGAGGTTCCCAGACTATTGCATTTCACCTGTAGATGGTTGTGGCTCTCCCGTCGCCCCCACTTCCCCCTTGATCATCCTCATTGACCACCCGAGGGTGGAGTTGGAACTGTGTGGTCCCCCAGCCGTGGTTAGACGCCTCTTTTTCGATGGTTTCCGCCTTGTTTTTTGGTGTTATTTTATTTTCCCTTTTTTGCTTGTGTTTCTAAAATTTATATATCCGGATAACTTCTGAGGTGCACTCAGTACTTTGTCAATTCGGCTGAGCCCCAGGGGGCCCATTGCTTCCTTGATGTTGTTAAACATGTATATATTAGCGGCCGGCCCTGGCGGTTGAAGGCCCATATTTGTATTGAGTTTTTATGTGCAATAAAGGTTTTTCACAAAAAAAAAAAAAAAAAACCCATAGGTTTCACACATGTTATAGTTAGCTGGACATTTCACTCGTGAAAAACCATTGAAATTCCCCCGTTATAGTTAGTGCAGGCAACTATAACTCACGCGACCGCAATCCTCTGCTGATGACGTCAGATATTACATCACTGTATTTAGACACTTATTTACCCATGTCTTCTTCCATTAATTTTTAGCTATACATATATTACAATTTTTTTTTATTCAGAAAGACACATATGTCATCAGTGATGTAATATCTGACGTCATCAGCAGAGGATTGCGGTCGCGTGAGTTATAGTTGCCTGCACTAACTATAACGGGGGAATTTCAATGGTTTTTCACGAGTGAAATGTCCAGCTAACTATAACATGTGTGAAACCTATGGTTTTTTAAGTGAATTTGCAAGGTTTTTTAAATGCTAATTCCTAACTATAACGTGTGTAAAACCTATGGTTTTTTCAGTGAATTTGTACGGTTTTTTAAATGCTAAGTTATGTATTTTTTATTTTTTTTTAAAGTTTTTTCACCGGGCGCGTACCGTACGCGCACGGTGCGCTTCGCGCGCCGTGCACGCGCTGTGGGCGCTTGGTGCGCTGCATGCACCAAGCGCCCATGATGCGTTGTTCGTGCCGTGCGCATACGGTGCACGCACCCCGCGATTTTTCGCAAAAAAAAAAATTTTTTTTTTTATCCTTGGGGGTCCTTCAGTGACCCCCTGACAAAGGCTAGGGGGTCAGGACCTGTCCATCCTGCCCCCTTCTCACGTTTTCCCCCTTTGTTTTTCATTGCCTCAGACTGCGAGAGACAAAATGGAGGCCGACACTTCCTGATTTCGACCGATTCGAATGTTTACTGACATCTAACAACCAATCAGAATTGCGCTCGCGCACGGGGCACGCTTATAGATATATATATGCTTTTAACTGCAATTTTCTCAGGAACTAATGAACAGATTTACACCAGACCTGCAAAAGGCACATCCCTGAACTGAGGACTACCTCTCTGCCAAATTTCAAGTAATTCTGTTCAGCCGTTCGGGCTATAGCTTGGACTAAAGGTCCTATGGAAAAATGCATGGGGAAAACGCGTTTTGGGACCCCCCCCTTTTTCTCAGCCCCCGCTTGACGAATCCCCCCGAGACTTTCAGGGAAGGAGCGGAGCGGAGCGCCCCACCTATTTTGAAAATTTCGCGAGGATTCGTCAATCGGCGCCAAAGTTATTCCAAATAGAATGTTGCGGATTTCCTATGGAAACACGGTCCTAACTATAACTATCTACTGGCGACCGCCAGTAGATAATATACACACACATATATACATGTTTGTGTGTGCCATTGTTAGTCCCCTTTTCTTTACTCTGCAACCCAGTTATGTTTCTCATATAGTTTTGCTAGCCGTATAACTCTCACATATCTCATACCAGTGTGCCTGGAAGATGGTCGCCATGTACGCCTGTAAAAATGCATACGCTTGGGGCACCTGATTGGATTCATCTCATGTTTGTTTAGATTAAGTGGATGTTTTCCCTCCTTTTAAACCATTAAAGATAAACAAAAATATATCAATGTCCATCATTGACTACATCAAGGTTCACAAGTCTACTCCCGGTACCACAATGAGGCTGCCCCTGGATGCTATTCAGACAAACTCAATAATCTACCAAATTTCCTCAGGTCCACTGCAGATGTGAAGATTCTCTTCAACACCTTCAACAGAACCCTAAGAAATCATTTATATTGTAACACCTAATTGAAAATATGATCCTCCAAACCTAATCCCTCAATACTATGGTAGGTGCAAGAATTCAAAGAGAACAAATGCATCATACGCACACAAGACGCATCTGGCGTAAACAGTATGACATTTCGGAAAAAATTAAGTATAAAGCTAAGCTGGCAGAATATAAATTAGCCATTTGATCAGAAAAACAGCCTTTTATTTCCAGATGACAGCATCTCTCAAGTGTTCTAGAGATCTTTTCAGGCTAATTGATACTTTATCTAACCCTTCCACCTCGGGCCATCATGAGAGCTCACAGGCCTTCTGCGATGGAATGGCTAATTATTTTCATTGTAAAATTGTAAAAATGTTCTCCTCTCTGGAGAATCTTAATGCCATGTCTCCTAACGATGACCAAAATATCAATCCTTCAGCTAATAGCCTCCCCCACATTATGGAAAGGGACCACTGCCTTACGGCCTTTCTTCCCCTTTCAAATGAACAGACCGACCAGCTTATAGAAGGGATTAAATCAGGCTCTCCTTTGGAGTCGTGCTCCCCAAAGTTGATGAGGCTAGGTAGGGAGATTGTTGTACCCCATCTAACAGAGACTCTCAACCTAGCCATCAATACAGGCTGCTATCCACTTAACTTGAAAACAGCGGTCATTAGCCTCTATTAAAAAAAGTAAATCTTGATCCTACAGACTTTAAAAATTATTGACCCATTTCTTTATTCCCAGTACCGGCCAAGATTCTGGAGAAACATCTTAACTCACAACTGAGTGCGTATTTGGAGCAACATCAACAACTGAATCCTTCTCGGTATGGATTCAGAAGCTGCCATGGGTCGGAATCTGCTTTAATAACTGCAATAAATAATTTACGTATTTTGGTGGATGCTGGGCAAACCTATTGTTGATCTTATTGGACTTGTCTTCAGCATTTGGTACCATCTCGCCAAATAAGTTGATCAACAGGCTACAAGAAATAGGGGTCACAGACTGTGTACTGAAGCTGCTAGCTTCCTTCTTGACTGATAGATCACAAAAAGTTAACATGGACCAATTCTACTCAGACCCAATTCCACATTTTTGTGGAGTCCCTCAGTGGTCCTCCTTGAGCCCCACACTGTTTAATATATACGTCTCTCCATTGGCAAAACTGGTTAGATCTTTTGGGCTGGAGGTAATATCCCGTGCAGATGACACACAGTCAATTGTGTCTATCACAGAAGAGATAGAGGCCACCTCTGCCAATTTTAATAACTGTATGAAGTTGGTGGCTCTCTGGATGAGAGACAACTACCTTTAATTAAACGGTGACAAAACTGAGGTTTTGATGTTTGGTAATCATCATCCCGAATGGACCCACTTATGATGGCCAGAAACATTGGCATGTCCCTCTCCGGTTGGATCAGCAAGAAATCTTGGTGTCATAGTGGACACCAGTCTATCTTTCAACCACCAGGTTAATAGTACTGTGTCCTCCAAAGAAGGTTTTTGGGTGAAGGATTATATAGGATTATGCCATGTGTGTAGTGGCCCTCAGAAAAATATTCCCATTTCTTTCTCTTGCTGCACGGAAGCAAGCTGCTGTATCATTCATTTTATCAAAGATGGATTATTGCAATGCCCTCCTTTTAGAAACAAGCCTCCATCAATAAACTACAGGTGGGGCAGAATGCGACAGCAAGATTGGTATTAGATGTTCCAAAATAACATTACATTTCGTCTGCCATCAAGAAATTGCACTGGCTCTCAGCAGAAAAAATAATTATATTTAAAGCCTTGTGTATTGTGATTAAGGCACTACACAATTCAGGACCAGATGGAATCAGGCACATCTTTCACCTCTATGTCCCTACCAGACAACTGTGATCAGCCAATAAAAATCAGCTGATTGTCCCGAGATATAGGAGGTCACGATGGGGAGGAAGAGCTTTCTCGGTCTCAGTGGCCAAGCTTTGGAACACTCTTCCTCTATCTATATCCAGCATAGAATCACATCTCCCATTTCGCAAGGCCTTGAAGACATGGCTTTTTGCCTTGTAAATCTGACCTTTGAAGAATTGCTACTACCAGATAGCTGTAACTGTTGCAGCGCCTTGATGCCTTCGGGTATATGGTCATGCTATACAAATTGGTCATTCATTCATTCAAGTACATTAATGGAGTTGAACCGAACTCTAAGACAACCTCAGATTTATCTTAGCACTCGGTTCTGCATGTAGATTCCTCCTCATCACTACTAAAGCCATCCCTACAAGACCTTCATCGAAGGAGCGAGCAACAGAAGCAAATCACTCTTTATAACTGTCAAATGCTGCATTAATCCAGTCCCGGAACCCAGTCCCGGAAAAAAACGCTAATAAACACTTCTTTAAGAATATCAACAAAATTGATAAAATGATCTCTATATCCCCACTGTCACCAACTACCCACCACTTCACCTCCCAAGTGGACTACCTTCAATCTCTTGACACATGCTGAATGCTCCGACATTCTGAAATCCAACCAGAGCAAACAAATTTCAAGATGATATTCTACCCTCAGCTATCATTAAGTGTCTTTGAAGAGATTTCCTCATATCTCACATCAACATTGTCGTACAAGTTACTTACCTTCAGTAACAATATATCTGGTAGAGACGATTCTAGCCGCAGATTCCTTAACGTGGAAATATCCCCAGGCGTGAGACTGGACCCTGAAAACTTTCTTTGCCCCAGCATCCCTGCTCCGGGGGGCGGTACCACGCAACTCCGCCCTGATGTCGTCCGTGGGCGTGACGTCAGCGAGGTCACATAAGCCCCACCCCGGCGTGCTGACATCAGTTTTCTTCGGAGAACTTTCCCGCGCCACAACGCAGAGACATCACAAACAAAACTGTGGAGGGTACGGGCACAGTGTGCGAAAAATTAGTGAAATAGAAAAGAGACAAACGAAAGGTGAGAAACAGCACCAGTTGGCAAAGTGCCAAGCACGAAGGTACAAAAAGCCATAGCGGTGAAAAGCATAGCAGCGAAAGAGCAGAGCACCGCTCTGAGGAACACCCTCACCAGCCAAGGCGACAGCCTCCCAGGAGGCAGAAAGCATGTGGAAAAAAATGCCATAGCAGAACAGAGAGAGAGTGCAAGCACAATCCACAACAGTGAAGGGCAACAAGCCCGGAACAGAAGAATAAAAGCAATCCACCCCTAGACGACACCATCAAGGAGGGCCATATCCCCTGAAAGGGGTGAAAAGGCCGAGGTACAGGCAAAACAACCCCCAACGAAGTGGACTGCAAGGGAAGCAGAAACCCTACGCAAGCAAAAGGGAGAAGAGTAAAAGGAGGCCCCTACACCAGAGAAAAAACCAGGGTGGAGGGATGCGGAAGCACATATGAACCAACCGACCATGTATCATAAAGGAAGGGGTGGAACAATTAAGCAAAACGAAGCATCCTTCCCGGGAGGAAGCGAGGTGGACACCCAAAGAAGACAAGCCACCCGGAGGGAGGCGAGTGCAGAAAACCAACTGAAGGTCCTCGCAGAACGGGGAGGAAGGGCGGGCTGTGAAGGAATCTGCGGCTAGAATCGTCTCTACCAGATACATCGTTACCGAAGGTAAGTAACTTGTACATCTGATAGAGACTACTATCCACAGATTCCTTAACGTAGAATAGATACCCTAGCCATACCCAGAGGGGAGGACGGCCTGCGAGAGAACCTCCCCAGTAGGAGGAAACACAGGGCCAGAGCAGGGGACGTGTCATGGGGACAAGAAGGGCGGCCCAGCCCCTACCAAGCAGAAGTAAGCAGGAACAAGGCGAAGGGAAGACTAGGAGACCCCAAGCCCATTCAAGGTACAACGGCCACAAACCCTCGTAGGGACAGACAGCCGCAGAGGAGCACGCAGGAGGAAAGAACGACCCCAACTCCAGGGAGAAGAGGCAGAACCGGAGGCAGAGCCTGCCGCAGGAAAACACACACAGTGACAGAGGACAGGGGAACAGGCATCAGCCACAAGGAAGCAGGCAAGGCAGGAACGGCTCCGCAGCCAAGGAACGCAGGCATAGGAAGAAAGGCGCAGGTGCGCAAAGCCCCAGCAGAACAAGAGGCAGGGGCACAAGGTAGCACAACAAGGGCCACGGCAGTGGGCCAGTACAAACAGGCGTGCACAGCTGGCAGCGGACAGCACCATGGAGCAGTGCACCCAGAACCATCCAGGCGCAGGCCGAGGGCAGAGGCCAGGAAAATGTAGAACAAGCCCCAAAGGAGGATCGTGCAATAGACACACACCGACCCATGAAGAGAAATGGAACCAGCCATAAGAGATAAAGGGGAAGACACGGAGGACGGACCAAGCAGCCAACCAGAACACAGGAAAGCCAGGAGAAACCCAGGCCCCCCTGGAACACCAGACAGAGGACCAGGCCAAAACGCCAGACAGGAAGGCCAAAACGCCACAACATGACACCATAGATAGTATGGCAAACTGTCAATCGAGGTAGTGAACACCGAGACAGCCGGAACCCGGAGCAGCGCAAGCTGTGCCCGGACAAGACACAAGAGACCACACCAGCGGAATACAGTGAAGCCATGAAAGGTAGGGAAGCCGAAAAAGGGGCAACCATACCTCCCCAGCGCAGGACAGAGCTATGCAATAGCTACAAGTACCCCACATAGGGTATGATACGTCCCACTAAAACATGGGAACACCTCTTAGGGAAAAACCCGCAGCAGAGGACCAGAACATAAGGTTAGGGTATGATACGTCCCAAGAAAACATGAGAACACCTCTTAGGGAAAAATCCCGCAGCAAAGGACAGAACATAAAGGACCTGCAGATAGAACCACAGACGGCTTGTCAATCAGCCAATCAAAAAACACACAAAAGGCCCAACCTGAGGTCACAGATGGGTGTACCACAACCAAAAACCCACAAAATCCGTAGGGGCTGTACCAGCAGCCAACAGCACAAAAGAGGTCAACCTAAGGACCCGAAGGCACGCCAACCCACCAGAACAGACAGATGGTCCAACCAAACAACGCCGCCCATAAAGCAGCAGAGGACCGACAAGCCAAGTATACGGAGCGGGAGGAGGAGGGCGGAGCCCTGCAAGGGGCCGCTGAATGGCAGCATCCGCATGGGTGTTAAACAAGAACACCCCATTAAAGGGCAGGTCAACGAGACGCTCCCTCACATTCTCAGGAAAAATGCTATCCCTCAGCCAAGCATGGTGACGGAGAGCCACTGAACTGGCCATTGTGCGGCCAAGAGCATCAGAAACATCCAGGGCCGAACGTGGAATGAACGCGGCCAGCTCCCGGCCATCTAGCACATGGCGTCGCAGATCGGCCGAAACATCGTCCGGAGAGGCAGAAGACAGAAGGGACTCCACAGAATCCCACAAGCTGGAAGCAGCCCTGGCCAACACACAAAGCGTGTTGAGCACACACAAAGCAGCACTAGAGGAAGCAAAGAGATTCCGCCCCCATTAATCTAACCACCGGGCCTCCCGTGACGGAGGAAACAACACCAAAGGCAGGGAAGGAAAAGCAGTCTGCAGAAGAGGGCCCTGGGTAGAAGGGTGGGAAGTAAGGCAGACTGGGTCACGCGGAACAAGACGGTGGCGGTGGAGGAGCGACTGGGGGAGCGGATCCCCCATGGCAGGAGGCCCCCAGAAGAGAATTATGGAGCGAAGCTTCGAAGGGAAGAAGCAGCAGCTTCCGCCCACCAGAGCCCTGATGGAGAACCTCCAGCAAATGGTCCGTAGGGAACGGAGTGGCAGGGTCGCCCATGTGCAAAATGCCAGCAACCGTAGAAATGGCCCGGGCAAAGGCCGCACTCGCCTCCGTAGGGCGTCGTGGGGGGGAAAGCAATTCCTCCGTGGGCGACGGCTGTAAACTAAGCCTGCCATCCCTGAATCCAGCTGGAGGAAGAAATAGCCAGCCCCGGAATGGTGGAGGATTGACAGACAAGTGGGGTACCTGAGGCGCCTCTGGTGAAGGTTGAGGCCGCGGGGACGGTGAAGAGCCCTCCCTGGAAGACGCCAGGAAATAAGCCACAACACGGCGTCCCGTCTACGGGAAAGAAGAGACAAAAAGTTGACGAACCTCTGGAGAGGAGGGTGCCTCCGGAGATGAGTCGACGACCCGATGCCGTGGAGTCCGCCACAGGGGTCGGCGTGACGTCGCGCGGCGCCGGAGGGGACGCCGAGATGACCTCCTCCACCACTTGCGCCCCAGGAGAATGGGGGCGGGGCCGGCTCCGGTGCGGCAAAAGAACGCGCCGAAAATGCCCCCCTTATTAAACACTATAAAAAGCAAATTAATTCTGCCGACGAATTACGTTGGCAAAATAATTGAAAATGTAAAAATCCCACCAAGGGGCGGTGATATAACAGTGATTCTACAAACACTAGAATGTAAATGGATTGACAAATGTACCTCAATCCGCCGGGGGTTGAACAGTCTAGAAAAGTGGCGCAAGTTCATTATTGTTTAATTGATATCACTAGTACGATCCACTTACATGCAGCCATTAAACTATAAAGATGTTGATCCTGACTTGACTATGCTACAGAATCAGTGTGTCACTGATTTTATGTATCCTCCTTTCTTTAAATTACCCTTCTGGCATGATATGGCTGAAGGGCATGTTCCCCACTCTGTGTTGAAATGGAGTATTGCATCGATTATCACTTCCCCTTGCAGACATATAGGGATTGTGTATAATTCTGAATCAGTAAACAGGGAACAACAAAAGACGCGAATCCAAATGTAGCCTTGATATTGGTTCCGATATGGCATTGTTGAAAATTCGCTACACTTGTTATCCATTATGAAATTGAATAAGAATGCCCTTCTAATGCATCTTTGTAGATGCTGTGTGGCAACACTTGCTTTCAGTATTACGGTTATATATGAATGGTTTTTAAGGAAATCATTGTTTTTAACTAGGATGCAATTAATAACATTGAGTATCACAAAAAGGCACGCAAGTTGGTTGTATTACTTCACTGTCAACCTTCGTGAATCCAAGACCCGCAATGCACCAGTATTTCAATAAATGTCAGTTCACACTACCACAACTTGATCCATTAGGGTACACCACCCTTAGCCTTGTGACTCTTACGACATCCTCAAGAAATAGGAAGTTGGACACAAGAATGCATACTTATCTCATGGGATCAAATCTTATACCACTCCAAGATGTCCGCTGCTGGCATTACAAGCATCTCTGTACCTTGACGTACATGTGGACGTCACACAAGTTCATGCCTACATTACCACAACAAATTGAAAATATTTACAATCAACCATACTGGTCAGCACACTCTTTTATTATATCTATCCCCTTCTGTGCTCCCGTCGGCCAACGGCCACCGCGAGCACTACCTGTCTAGTGCTGTGCACGTCCGATGGCCGACGTGCCCGCCCACTTTTTCAAACCACCTCACCGTGGCGGAATTCGTGCCGCGTTTAAGCGGTTAAATACCATTATAATAATCACATACATCGGCGCATAGACTACTTCAAAATGGCCGCCTTGTTGATACGTGTAACTTCAATCGTACGCATCTGCGTCACTAGATCCCTCCTCCCTCCTCTATTTCCACCACCCCGGAAAGGAATAGTTAGAACGGTTCTGGAACGCAACGCCCACAGACCTTGCCGATAGATATCTCACGATGACAACTTCATCATAAGTACTGGTCCAGAGCTTTCCACGCTTAACCCCTCGAGATCGCTTACTATGCCTCTATTAAATGGGATTATGCTACACAGATTGCCATTAGGAGCTCCTGCTATGCCAGATTGACAGCTAGCACTGAAACGCTCAGTCCTGGACCTTAGGAAAAGGTTATTGTTCGAACAGGACCTCCAGGGTTCCCCACTGAGGTGTTCCCCAATAAGATTTACTGAGGGTGAGTTTAGATTACGAATAACCACGTTACCCAGTTTCCTCCCTTCAAATTTCGAGGTTGATTTATAACCCCCCCCCCCCCCTGTTTCTAGGTTACCCACTCTGATACCAAAGACACCTTCTCCCCATTAAGGCTCAGTTTAAGGCCAATTGGCCCAATGCATGGTGAGTGTTGCTCCTCACCTTCCTTCTTGTTTACCTCAATTTATTTAGTACACCATAAATTTACTATGTTACTCCCTTCATAGGTAGTACACCTACCGTGCATTATTCCCTGGATTCCACGAATGGACTGTGCGAATCATTAAAGAAATTACCATATAACCTTGGCACTTAAGACAGTGGCCTAAGCACCATTAGGTAAGCCACCTCCCAACTACCTTGTTCAGGAGCCCTTACACAACTTCGAAATAATTTTCACTAACACTATATCCTACTTACAGTCCCCAGAATTCTCTGTCCTGAAGAGAACCCCCATACGATAAGTGGGGTCAAAACGTCGTTGACAACTTAGAAGGATAGTCTTAAAAATACTAGAAACAACTCTCTGGTATCTTATATTGAATCTGAATCAAAAGACATCCTGGAAGGGGTACTGGATCCACCCCAGCTTAGGTTCAGGGTGCCCAGGCAGAGTCAACGTTTTTGGACTCGAGGGCGGTGCCAGAATGGCCAGAGACACCTCACTTCTATCTTCATGAATCTTCGAATCTGGGGACAGCGACCTCGGAGAGTCATCTCTTGAAGATCGGCGCCTGGAACTATGACACTGATTCTTTTTGTGCTTCCTCTTTGATGATGTCGAAGAATGGGGAGACAGCAACTCTGACTGAGGATGAGACGTCCTCTCTTCTCTTTCTTTGCCTTGGCCATGAAGAGTTTTATCTCCCTCTCTTTTAGCACCTTCAGATTTAGATTCTGACATGATGAACAGGCGTCAACGTTATGGTCCGAACTAGGGCACTAAAGACAATCTATTCGAGGATCAGTGATCTACATCCGACCCTCACATTCCCTGGAGAGCTTGAACCCTGACTTTCTTGTAGGGGACATTTCCTTCTGCAACAATGTTGCAATTAACTAGAAAAAATGTTGCACAACTCCTACACTATGGAGAGCTAAGGAAAAACCATTATGCGTCGAAGGAGCGGAAAAAAGGGAACTGATGTCAGCATGCCAACGAGGAATTCTTATGGCTCCAATGACGTCACACTGAGTTGCGTGTGGAGCCATGGGTATTATGACGTCCTCATCGATGGGGGGAAACGGAAAGAAAAGTTTCCATGGAATGGTGGTGCCATGGGATTTTCAAAAGGTGAGCAATCTACAGGTAGATGTTTCCTACAGAATTTAAGAAATAGATATGTAACCTACCTCAACACTTGTGTTTCCTTCTGTATACAAGCTTGCTCCACTAATTATTGCTAGAGGAAACTCTGCCTATTGAACATGTGATTCACAGATTGTTAATTTTGCATTTTCATCAGTAACCCCTTTCAGTCTCCGACTGACATGCATGAAGAATTCTTTGACAGAACATGATGCGCTGGTGCTGAGAATCACTTGTACTTGGCTGCACGTGGTGGCTGGATTTGTACTGCCCCGGCACCAAAGGTACGATGGAAGATTCCTAGTGGGGAAGGTTGGGTGGAGGATGGCCCGACTTTCAGCTCAGTGATCAGGTCAGGCAGTGTTGAGCATAATTCTAAATTTTTAAAGACAAGTCTGACTGTGTTTATTATTTTGACTAGATGCATTTTGTGTTTGAATTATAAATTGTCACCTGGGCAGGTCACAAGGAATAAAACTATTTTGGGAGTGCCAGGATTTAGGAGATAACAAGTCTGAATGAAATTTGTGGTATAAGGCCAGGAGTCGGAGGTTCATCAAAACATCCTGAAAGCCGACTTCAGAACATTATTACAAGCCCTGGCCCTACTCATTGGCCTCCCACACACTAGTACTGCACCTTTGAAAGGCATCCTATACCCTATTGCATGTCACATCAGGGTCTGGAGAAACTTCAGCACATTAGCCTAACTCTGAAGGAAGTACACTGGCTTCCCCATCAGGCCTCCAACTGCATCTCATCCAAGACCATTAGAAAAAAACACATCAACATACCTGACAAATAAACGAGCAATATCTTGTAGACAGCACTACACTAGAAACAAGCACGCCACCAGACTCAAAACCACCAGATTTAAGAAAGTAAAACTCAGAAGACAGACTTTCTCCATCTATGCTCCCATAATCTGGAATAAAATGCCCAGTGACATCAGGACAGTTCCACCCTTCCTGCAATTCAATAAGAAACTGAAGATCCAACTCTTCATTACCCTCAATACACTATAATTAGATGTGTGGTTTATCAACATTATTTCTCCTGCGAGGAATCCTCCCCAGATCCAACAACATAGAATTGTTCTATGCTGCAAGGATGGAACTCACAACATCACCAAAACGTTTTTTTTTTAATATAGACATTTTTTACTACCTTCCACATTTTTATAACAAATGCATTTAAATAAGACAAGGAGAAAGAACAGTAAAGCAAAGCAGCAAATAGTGCATGTGTTTTTAAAACTTTTTCTATAGTGAGTTGGGCTTATTCCACGTCAAAAGGAACTACTTTTAGGCTACCATTTTATAACAGCTTTATGTAGGAGACATTTGCACTCCATAAATGTCCATATAAATTTATGGAGGATCAATTTCTGGAGAAAAAGTTACTTAACTTTCGTAAGAATAATCCTGATGGATACTATATCAACCTGCACATGCCTCACCTCTTGAATATTCCTCCAGGTGTTTGGCTGGTCTGGAAAAAAACTCTGCTAACGCTCTCTCCTGATGTTAGGGGGCGCCGGCCTCCTATCAACACTGGTAATGATGTCATGTGACGTCACAGGAGCCATAATGGTTCCCCCACCGTCAAGACATAGTCAGTTTCCCCTCCATTTTTTAATCGCCACTGAAGCAGGAAGATGGAAATGACAATAGATTGTGAAACGCAGTGCAACAGCATGAAACATGGGCTCTTTTCATAGTGGCCCAAAATCATCCATGAAAAAACAGGAGGTGGGTGGGATCGGTGAGGAATCTACAGGTAGGTGGAGTATCCACCAGAAATATCATTACTGAAGGCAAATTTTTCTTTTGATAGATACTTCTGCCTGCAGATTTCTAACCTCTTCTATACATTTCCTAAGCAAAAACACCGCAGGGATGGAAAACTTTATGGATTCTGTTGGTCAGATCAGGTGAAATGCAAACCTCACCTCTGAATCCAGACAATAATGCTTTGCAAAGGAATGGAGGGATGACCAAGCGACTGCTTACAAATGTCGCCGACAAGAACTCTCTTGGCCAGATAACACGTCAAAGCTTTGTCCCTTGTACAGTATGCTAAAAATGCCCTCCACGGGCTTCCTCTGGGCCAGTGTGAAGAACATATAAATAGAAAAGCTAATCCATATGGATATGGGGCCAGATATACGACCCTTAAAATTTGCGTGTTGCAAACTGCGTTGTGTAGCAACTAGCAATTTGTGACTTGCAAACTGTAATTTACAACAGTGTCTCAGACACTGTTTGCGATTCCTAATGGGGTCGCAAATTGCATGCCTCATTAATATTCATGAGGCAGGTGCAATATGCGACCCCAATGGGAATGGCTAGCACTCCCAGGGATGGTGGCCTGCTGGGGTCAGCAGACTATTATGTTTGTGGCAGCTTTTTAAATAAAGCAGGTTTTTTTTTTTTAATGCAACCCATTTTCTTTAAAGGAAAACGGGATGCATTTATTAAAACAAATGAAAAACTTCTGTTTCATTTCTTAAGAGTAGGCAGTGGTCCGTGGGACCACTGTCAGCTCTTTAAAAATATTTTAGCATCCATCCACAAAGGGGAAGGGGTCCTTTGGGGACCCCTTCCCGTTTGTGAGTGGCTTACCACCTACTTGAAGTAGGTGGTAAATTGCGAGTGTTTTGCAACCGCAATTGCGGTCGCAAAACAACTGTACATTGAAGTGCGAGTTGCTATTAGGAAGGGATGCCCTTGGCACGCCCCTTCCTAAAAGCAAGTCGCAAACCCTATTTTGCAAGTTGGTAATAGGTTACTGACTCACAAAATAGGGTTTTGTACATGGGGCAGACCAATTTTGCGGTCGCAAATGGGCCGATTTCCAGTTTGCAACCGCAAAAAAAGGTCGTACATCTGGCCCATGGTCTTTTTCTGCAACCAATTTTCTCTTCATGTTGCCCTTATAACCAATGAAGAGCTGCTTGTCCTTTCGGAATCCCTTTGTGCAGTCGATATAAAAACTTACCACCCTTTTCGGATCCAGCCTAAGCAATCTTTCCTCCTCTTTTGTTGGATGGGGTGGTAGTAAAAAGTGAAGGGAGAGTGACGAAATGACCTAAATGGGAAAGGCAGCTCTGGTTCTGAGTACAAACTTGTTGGGAGGTAAAAGGAGGCATGAAGCTCAGTGTTTGCAAATTACTGAAATGCCAAGTCTACTTATTGGCAACAAGAACAAACATCTCAAGAGTTAGGAGACGTAAGGGAAAACTATGTCAGGACTCAAATGGAAGCTTCATAAAAAAAATTAACACCTAATTTATGCCCCACTGGTGGATAATAAATGGAGTGGGAGAAAACAATGTTGGTCAGACCTTTCAACAACCTTAAAATAATGAGGGACAGTTGGTCTAGGAGGCAAAGGAACAATAACAAGGCTGTTAAATACCCCTTCACCATATCCACAGTACATCCTTCCTGGTCCAATAAAAGTGCAAACTGGAGAATGTTAGACAGCTGCACTGACGGGGACATTCTGGCGATCAGCAGACCAACCAACTAACCTTTGCAATCTTCCGGAGTAAGCAGATTTGATGGGGGAACGACGACGAGATAAGATCGAATTCTCATCATCATGCAACTGGAAGGCAGTCAAATGCCCCTGCATAATCTCCATGCATGAAGGTGTAAACCTCAAGATTTGGGTGGTGGACCTGCTCCTCCGACTGGGAGAGAAGATGGAGCAGGGGACACAAGTAGAAATATAGTAGATTTGCGTACCAAACCATTCTCAACCAATCTAGAGCCACTAAGATCCAGTCTTGGCGGATCTTCCTCAGAACTCAAGTAATAAAGGGCATGGGAGGAAATGTGTAGTGAAGAGGAAAGCTCCATTTCAACCAAAATGCATCCCCTTAAGTTCCATGAACCAGGACACTTGAGGGCACAGAACTTTGGGCAAAGTGAATTGGAACAAGTGGCAAAGAGATCCAATGGGACATACCCCATCGACCAAAGAGGCTCTTCACAACCTCCAGGTGGAGTCACCACTTGTGGTCGGCAAGAAGACACCATCTCAGATCGTCAGCTCTAGTGTTCATGAAACCCCCCTTGTGATTCGCACCAACCACATTCCATTATTGTGCACCCAGGACCAGGGCCTCAGTGCTTCTTGACAGAGAGACTAGAACCCTACTCCACCCTGCTTGTTGACATACCAATTCACGGTTGCATTGTCTGTCAAGATCTGGACTGACTGACCGCCAAGGGGAGGGAGGAATGATTTGAGCACCAAGGGAATCACCCTCAGTTCAAGCAGACTGATGTGAAAATACAGCTCTTCTGGAGACCAAAAGCCTCTGATTTCTAGCTCCTCCAGGTGAGCCCCTCCGCTAGAGTGGAGGCATTCATTGCTAGTCATGGCCTGGGGGGGTTAGAAGGGCATCCTTCTTGACAGGTTCTCCTACCCGACCAGGCAAGCTCTGCAGCAGCATCCCTGGAGATCACTATGGAGTCTGACAGATCTCCCCTGTGTTGGAACCACTGCCTGCAGAGCCTGCACTAAAAGCCTTCATGTGCCGGCGTGCATGCATGACCAGGAGAATGCAAGAAGATAGCAGACTGAGCAAGGAGAGGACACACAGGGCTGGAATACGAGCACCTTCCCTAAAGCACATAAGCAATGCGTGGATATCCTATATACGCTGTGCAGGTGGAAAGGCTTGCATCAGGGTGGTATCCAGCACTGCCCAATAAAGTGGAGGTGCTGGAAGGACTCCAGGTGAGATTAGGGCACACTCATGGTGAAGTCCAGATTGTGCTATACTGCGCCATCTCTGAAGTTCAGGCTTTTAGGAGCAAGTCGTCCAGGTAGGTGAAAAACAGAATTCCTAACCTTTTGAGATGGGTCACCACAATCACCTTCATGAAGGTCCTTGGTGCCAATGTTAGGCCAAAGGGAAGTGAGCTGTGCCTATCGCAAATTGCAAGTACTTCTTGTGAGACTTCAGGTTCGATATGTGGAAATACACGTTTTGCAAGTCGAGTGACACCATCTGTCACCCAGTACCCGTGCCTGAAGAACCCAAGCTGGGGACAACATATTGAAATTCTCTGCCCGAAGGAAGAGGTACAAGACTCTGAGGTAGAGGATCAAACAAAAAACGCCATCCATCTGTAGAACAAGAAAATGCCAGAAACAGCATCCTTTTCCAAACTCCCGCTTTGACACCATCTTCACAGCGTCTTACTGAAGCAAGGCTGCAATCTCTTGCTGCAGTAGAAGGTTTTTCCTGAGAAAGGTCCGAATGGGGAGGGAATTGATGGAAGGGTAGGGTACACACCTTTTCAACAATATGTAGGGCCCATTAGTCCAAAGTTAAGGACCTCCAGGCCTGTGAAAAAGAGGACACCTTGACTCCAACCGGTTTCAAGTGCCACAGCAAGGGCAAACTAGAGCTGTTTACTGTTGGTGGACGGGAAGAAGGAGGAGGAAATGACTGACTGGAAAGGGCCTGGCCTCTGCCATCTCCACTGACCATGTACTGTCACACAATAGACTCCTGGGTCTGCTGCTATGCAATGGCTTCCTCACACTGGCAAAAGTTGAGCACTCTTCGGAAACCACAAATATTTTGAAATGCATAGTCGTCTTTCTTTTGGGGCTTCACGCCAAAGGATTGAGCAGTGGCCAAGCTGCACTGCCTTGTTTCCCAAAAGCTTGACTTTTTCACACCAAAAAACCTGAAAGAATTTTTGACAGATGTAACCTGTGAAAAGCTCTGGACTGTGTTGAAGGCACAGAAAAAAGAGAACTGGTGCCGACTTACAGGTGGGGGAGCTTTATTGACATTGAAACAGGGCTGGTGCTCCCTAACATCAAGGAAGAACTATGAACGAGGTTTTGCCAGACCAGTCTAGACCTGAAGGAATATTCAAGTGGTGAGTTTGAGGAATCTGCATGTAGAAATATCCATCAGAACTATTGTTACATGTAAGTGACTTTTCCTTCTTCAGTAAGGTATCCTCTTCAGACTCATAACCTCAGAACTGAATACAAAGCAGTGCCTGAACATGAGAAGTAGGAAAATAGGTTGGGCGAACAGGCAATAACATTCCAAATAGACACTTGCCCGACCTGGGCTTAAGCCCTAGTATCTGTATCTAAAACAATAATGAATGGAAACATGCATAGATCAAGACATAGCCGCATTTCGTACCTCGAGATGAGACCATTCTGAAAGAGCACTGCCATGCTGTCTTGCCTCTGGTTTAGTGCACTTGTATGTGAACCAGAAGTGGACCATTCACCTTGGTATAATATAACTGAATGCATTCAACTTCTCACCTAAGGAGGGTTTGTTTATTACCCTGAGCATAGGAGACCAGCAACTGTCTAGTCAGTCTAATTGATTTAGGCAAATTTCATTCAGTATTACAAAGCTCTTCTAACATTTAGAGAGTGAAGACCACATTCTGCCAAAGTTCATAATTCTGAAAGAAAAGCTGGCACAGGTATGGACTAGTTGAAATGGAAATCAGAAACAACTTTAGGCAGAAAGGCAGGAACAGTCTTAAAGATAAGCCTTTCATAGTGAAAAACAGTAATACGCTCATCAATTGAAAGAGCCTGCAACACACTAACCCTCCTAGCCGAGGTTATTGCTACCAGACAGGCCGTCTTCCACAACAATAATTTCCCTAAATATTTATTCTCCCATAAATTGTACATAAAAGGTACCTTAAAGAAGGAAAACAGGCCATTTGACTTCCTGTAGATAGTAACAGCAAACAAATGATCATCACATACAAAGCTTCTCCATGTCTTGGAGAGACATAAGCGTGTACAAACATCTGTCAAAATATCCATACACTACTGCAGATGCTAGGCAGTCAAATAAATTTAGCTCGGGTAATGACGGTAAATTCTGTCTTTACATCATGACAACAAGTCCAATCTAGTTGAAAGCCGGAGGGGTGATGCAGCTGACATCATTGGAAAGTCTGGCTACCACATCTGCCTCAGTCAAAAGATAGAACCACCAGGATCAATGTGGATCCCAAATTAGTGAGCTTCTTTAGTGTAACATGTTTCAACAAGATTGGAGGAATGGGATTTAAAGATGCCCGCGCCAATCTATCAGCAGCACACTCAATAGAGACTTCCAGTCTGGCTATGTTGGGACAGCATTTTTTGTTTTCATTCTTAGCGAACAGCTCAATGTGAGGCTCTCTTCTGAAAATGAAAATGGGATAGGAAGAAGCTCCCATTCATGTTCGTCTATGAAATACTTGCTCAAATTGCCCACCTGACATGCTTGGAGTATGATGAACCATCAATTGCATATTGTGCTTAATCGCCCAAAGCCACAATTGCTGAGTTCTCTAAACAGAACAATTCCCATTGTCCCAACTAGATTGTGACCACAAAACATGCTTGTTGTGTTTTCTGCCTGCACAATAGTCTCCTCGATGCACAACATCTTGGTTGCAAAAGTCCTCCAGTTAGGTACGCCAATCTGCGAGCGAGGTGTCCGTGGCCACTGTCACCTGAATGATCACTGGATTCAAAGAGTACTCTCCCAGTATCTTACAGATCCATCTAGCAAAACATGGACTACAGCACATTGGGAAACGGAGGGGGGGGTTCTGTGCTCCCAAAGACCATTCACTTGGGCCCATTGCACTAGAAAAGTTTCCTAGAGGTTCCTAGAGCTGGCACGTGTCCAAGCAGGCATGAGAGATCAGAAAAAAAACATGTTGATGTCAATTTAAAAGTCATTATATTGACCTAGCAACTCTCCATTAAAGGTAATAACATCAACATTATCTTCTCCTTGTCCAGTAAAGATGACCACTAAAAAGTGAACTCTTGGTTTGGGGAACCGTGATAACCTCACCCATTTTATAAAAAGCACTAGTGTGTGCAGAAGGCAAACTGTTGTCTGAAGAGCTCGAATTGTCTCTTCCTTCAATGGTTCCAGTAGCAGCAACTTTCCCAGAAAAAGACAGACATGAATGCTGTCCATCTGGAGATGGTCAACCAGCAATGTCAGGCATTTTGTGCAAGCCTTTTCCACATACTTCAACCCACAGGAAAACAATGTAAACTGGAAATATGACTCCACCACCTTGAATTGAAAGCACTTGCAGCTGACTGGACAATAGAGGCAGACATTTTGAAGGTCGACAGTGACCAGAAAATGCCACCATTTGAGATAGAAAGCAATGGACTGTAGGGTCATAATTTCTAGTTATTTCAGGATAGTAACTTGTTCCGGTTCAGAATGGGCCTCTTCTTCCCCTATGTATCCTTATTGTCTCCTAGGAAATACCTAAAATACAGCACTTTTCCCTGCTGGGAGAGAGGAACCTCCTGCATTGCATGTTTTAGAAGCATGCAAGCTATGTCTTGCTGAAGGCAGATAAGATGCTGCATAATTGGTTTGGTTGATTGTCTTCCTTGGGAAACAGATGTACTGAAGGAACTTTCCTACACCTTTCTCACCTTTGATAGAATTGCTGCTTATGCTTTTCTAAATTGCCTAAACACAATGGAAGAGTCATCTAGAAAGAAAGCCACAATTCTTCTAAAAGTTTGTATTTGGTTTCCTCCACTTCAGTCCTACAAATTGCATTGTTTCATATTCAGTTCTCATTTTGTGGATTTTTTTGTCGGTGCAAGAACAAAAAAGGAAAGAACTAGAAAAGGCAAGGTCTGAAATACATTACAAAGACCCAGGCTGCAGACTCAAAAGTCTAGATCAAGCATGTCTTCTTTGGCAATCTCATGTGGCACCAATTGAGCAGATACGTCTGTTTTGTGTGCCAAGGCGAAAATCAGCTGCTTTAAGACAACTTCAGCCACCATCCTCTTGTCATTTTGTCCCATCTGCTGCTGCTCTAACTAGACAAAATGCATCTAGCACTGGCAACTTGACATGAATGCTCTCCTGGGGTGAACAATTTCCTGCTAAACAGCTAATCCTGGTCTTAGACAAAAACACCACATTAGCCGAGGAAAGAACAATAGTTACTTACCTGTAATCTGTGGTTCTCGAGTATTGGTATCTTTCATAGATTCACATGTCTGAATCATTCCCCGTCGTCGGAGTGGGACTCCCACGGTACATAAAAATAGCAATATATATGCATATAGAAACCATATCATAGGTAACCTAGAACCAGAAAGTAAAGTAGCCAGAAATCAAAAGGAAAAAATCCTCCACTTTCATGACTCGTCCAAATCATTATATATAGTCCAAACTACAGCCAATCAGGCGACAGCACCGCCCAGAATGTTCTCCTCAGAGGCTCAGGCTCTCAGATTTTCTCGCACAAGTGTGATCCAGAATGCAAATAGCATAGAAGAGCCCCTGAGGGGAGGTGGGCGGGTTGCCATGTGAATCTATGAAAGATACCAGATTACAGGTAAGTAACTATTGTTCTTCTCCAGTATTGGGGTATCTTTCATAGATTCACATGCCTGAATCAGAGTAGAGAGCAGTAACTCCATAACAAAACTAGTGATATTATATCACAACATAAGCATAATCATATCACAGGCAATATGTAATCACACATATAGATATTTCCATACATATATACAGACATATAGATATATAAATATCTACGCATATATATATATATATATATATATATATATATATATATATATATATATCACAAAACCAATCCAGCACCGCCTGACTGACACCAACAATCATAGAAGATCTGTATATCAGAAAATAGCAAGAGGAGGAGGGAAGAGCAGAGGCTCACCTTATTTAAAAAGATTACGGAGAACCGTCTGTCCCACAGACGTGTCGGCATCGCTGGCAGCTTCCAGACAGTAGTGCTTGGTAAAGGTGTGCCTGCTGGACCACGTGGCAGCTCTGAATATTTGATGAATAGGCACACCAGCAAAGAGAGCGGTAGAGGAAGAGATTGCTCTAGTAGAATGTGCTCTTGGAGTTTTCTGTAATGGTCTGCCTGCATGCTGATGACAGAAACAAATTGCAGCAGAAATCCAATGAGCAATGGACTGTTTGGATATTGGGTGTCCTGTACGCATCTTTCCATAAGCTATAAATAGCTGATCAGATTTCCGTATCGAAGATGTCCTCTGTAAACAGAATTTGAAACACCTCTTGACATCAAGAGTATGTAAAGCCCTTTCCGCAGGTGATTGAGGATTAGGAAAGAAAGTCTTTAAAATGACTGGTTCGTTGTGATGAAAGTCCGAAGGTACTTTAGGCATAAAAACGGGGTTAGTGCGTAGCACTACAGAGTCCTTAGTGAACTGAAGGAAAGGAGGTTTAATAGTGAAGGCTTGCATATCACTGACCCGCCTAGCTGACGTGAGAGCCAACAGCAGAGACACTTTCCATGAAAGAAACTTCAAATCTGTCCAATGAATAGGTTCAAAGGGGTGTCCCATGAGTTGTGAGAGCACAACATTAATGCCAGGATGGAAGTGGACGGCGGATGGGAGGAAACATGTGAAACAATCCTTTGAAGAACTGCTGAATGACCCTAGAGGAGTACAGAGAGATGGAACCATCCTGTCGGAATCTTTAAATAGCCGCTAAAAATACTTTAAGAGCAGAATGGGAAAGACCTGATTTTGCCAAATGTAAAAAGAAAGGTAAAATTTGTTCTGGTTTTGCATGGATTGGATGAATGTTGGCGGCTTGACACCACAGGCAAAATCGTTTCCGTTTGAGCCTATATGTCTTTATTGTGGAAGGCGCTCTAGCATTGGCCAAGACTTCCCTACAGTCCGAATGGAATGTTTAAATGAGCAAATTCAAGGTGCTCAGGCGCCAGGCTGCTAAGCGCAGAGATGCAGGATAGGGGTGGCAGATCTGTCCCTTCTGAATTGATAGAAGGTTCGGTATTGGTTGCAACTGAATGGGATCGCATTCGGAGGGAAGGAGAAGTTCGGTGAATCAGAACTGGCGAGGCCACCTGGGAGCTATGAGTATTAGGCGACAAGGTTCTTTCTTCATTTTCCGGAGAACCCTGGGAACCAACAGTATCAGTGGAAAAGCGTAGGCATAAATCTGCGACCAGCTCATCAAAAACGCATTCCCGCACGATCCCTTGTGGGGAAGCCAACTTGTGAAGAATGGGCATTTGTGGTTCTGACTGGTCGCGAACAAGTCCAGATCGGGTCGACCCCACTTCTGAAAAATACGATCCAAAGATGGTTGATGGAGCTCCCACTCGTGATTGGAAACTAGTGTGTGCAGAAGGCAAACTGTTGTCTGAAGAGCTCGAATTGTCTCTTCCTTCAATGGTTCCAGTAGCAGCAACTTTCCCAGAAAAAGACAGACATGAATGCTGTCCATCTGGAGATGGTCAACCAGCAATGTCAGGCATTTTGTGCAAGCCTTTTCCACATACTTCAACCCACAGGAAAACAATGTAAACTGGAAATATGACTCCACCACCTTGAATTGAAAGCACTTGCAGCTGACTGGACAATAGAGGCAGACATTTTGAAGGTCGACAGTGACCAGAAAATGCCACCATTTGAGATAGAAAGCAATGGACTGTAGGGTCATAATTTCTAGTTATTTCAGGATAGTAACTTGTTCCGGTTCAGAATGGGCCTCTTCTTCCCCTATGTATCCTTATTGTCTCCTAGGAAATACCTAAAATACAGCACTTTTCCCTGCTGGGAGAGAGGAACCTCCTGCATTGCATGTTTTAGAAGCATGCAAGCTATGTCTTGCTGAAGGCAGATAAGATGCTGCATAATTGGTTTGGTTGATTGTCTTCCTTTGGAAACAGATGTACTGAAGGAACTTTCCTACACCTTTCTCACCTTTGATAGAATTGCTGCTTATGCTTTTCTAAATTGCCTAAACACAATGGAAGAGTCATCTAGAAAGAAAGCCACAATTCTTCTAAAAGTTTGTATTTGGTTTCCTCCACTTCAGTCCTACAAATTGCATTGTTTCATATTCAGTTCTCATTTTGTGGATTTTTTTGTCGGTGCAAGAACAAAAAAGGAAAGAACTAGAAAAGGCAAGGTCTGAAATACATTACAAAGACCCAGGCTGCAGACTCAAAAGTCTAGATCAAGCATGTCTTCTTTGGCAATCTCATGTGGCACCAATTGAGCAGATACGTCTGTTTTGTGTGCCAAGGCGAAAATCAGCTGCTTTAAGACAACTTCAGCCACCATCCTCTTGTCATTTTGTCCCATCTGCTGCTGCTCTAACTAGACAAAATGCATCTAGCACTGGCAACTTGACATGAATGCTCTCCTGGGGTGAACAATTTCCTGCTAAACAGCTAATCCTGGTCTTAGACAAAAACACCACATTAGCCGAGGAAAGAACAATAGTTACTTACCTGTAATCTGTGGTTCTCGAGTATTGGTATCTTTCATAGATTCACATGTCTGAATCATTCCCCGTCGTCGGAGTGGGACTCCCACGGTACATAAAAATAGCAATATATATGCATATAGAAACCATATCATAGGTAACCTAGAACCAGAAAGTAAAGTAGCCAGAAATCAAAAGGAAAAAATCCTCCACTTTCATGACTCGTCCAAATCATTATATATAGTCCAAACTACAGCCAATCAGGCGACAGCACCGCCCAGAATGTTCTCCTCAGAGGCTCAGGCTCTCAGATTTTCTCGCACAAGTGTGATCCAGAATGCAAATAGCATAGAAGAGCCCCTGAGGGGAGGTGGGCGGGTTGCCATGTGAATCTATGAAAGATACCAGATTACAGGTAAGTAACTATTGTTCTTCTCCAGTATTGGGGTATCTTTCATAGATTCACATGCCTGAATCAGAGTAGAGAGCAGTAACTCCATAACAAAACTAGTGATATTATATCACAACATAAGCATAATCATATCACAGGCAATATGTAATCACACATATAGATATTTCCATACATATATACAGACATATAGATATATAAATATCTACGCATATATATATATATATATATATATATATATATATATATATATATATATATATATATATATATATATATATATATCACAAAACCAATCCAGCACCGCCTGACTGACACCAACAATCATAGAAGATCTGTATATCAGAAAATAGCAAGAGGAGGAGGGAAGAGCAGAGGCTCACCTTATTTAAAAAGATTACGGAGAACCGTCTGTCCCACAGACGTGTCGGCATCGCTGGCAGCTTCCAGACAGTAGTGCTTGGTAAAGGTGTGCCTGCTGGACCACGTGGCAGCTCTGAATATTTGATGAATAGGCACACCAGCAAAGAGAGCGGTAGAGGAAGAGATTGCTCTAGTAGAATGTGCTCTTGGAGTTTTCTGTAATGGTCTGCCTGCATGCTGATGACAGAAACAAATTGCAGCAGAAATCCAATGAGCAATGGACTGTTTGGATATTGGGTGTCCTGTACGCATCTTTCCATAAGCTATAAATAGCTGATCAGATTTCCGTATCGAAGATGTCCTCTGTAAACAGAATTTGAAACACCTCTTGACATCAAGAGTATGTAAAGCCCTTTCCGCAGGTGATTGAGGATTAGGAAAGAAAGTCTTTAAAATGACTGGTTCGTTGTGATGAAAGTCCGAAGGTACTTTAGGCATAAAAACGGGGTTAGTGCGTAGCACTACAGAGTCCTTAGTGAACTGAAGGAAAGGAGGTTTAATAGTGAAGGCTTGCATATCACTGACCCGCCTAGCTGACGTGAGAGCCAACAGCAGAGACACTTTCCATGAAAGAAACTTCAAATCTGTCCAATGAATAGGTTCAAAGGGGTGTCCCATGAGTTGTGAGAGCACAACATTAATGCCAGGATGGAAGTGGACGGCGGATGGGAGGAAACATGTGAAACAATCCTTTGAAGAACTGCTGAATGACCCTAGAGGAGTACAGAGAGATGGAACCATCCTGTCGGAATCTTTAAATAGCCGCTATAAATACTTTAAGAGCAGAATGGGAAAGACCTGATTTTGCCAAATGTAAAAAGAAAGGTAAAATTTGTTCTGGTTTTGCATGGATTGGATGAATGTTGGCGGCTTGACACCACAGGCAAAATCGTTTCCGTTTGAGCCTATATGTCTTTATTGTGGAAGGCGCTCTAGCATTGGCCAAGACTTCCCTACAGTCCGAATGGAATGTTTAAATGAGCAAATTCAAGGTGCTCAGGCGCCAGGCTGCTAAGCGCAGAGATGCAGGATAGGGGTGGCAGATCTGTCCCTTCTGAATTGATAGAAGGTTCGGTATTGGTTGCAACTGAATGGGATCGCATTCGGAGGGAAGGAGAAGTTCGGTGAATCAGAACTGGCGAGGCCACCTGGGAGCTATGAGTATTAGGCGACAAGGTTCTTTCTTCATTTTCCGGAGAACCCTGGGAACCAACAGTATCAGTGGAAAAGCGTAGGCATAAATCTGCGACCAGCTCATCAAAAACGCATTCCCGCACGATCCCTTGTGGGGAAGCCAACTTGTGAAGAATGGGCATTTGTGGTTCTGACTGGTCGCGAACAAGTCCAGATCGGGTCGACCCCACTTCTGAAAAATACGATCCAAAGATGGTTGATGGAGCTCCCACTCGTGATTGGAAACTGTTGACCTGCTGAGGGAATCCGTGAGGACGTTGGAAACTCCTGGGACATGGATTGCTGTTAGACTTATCCGATGTCGGATCACCCAATCCCCAATTTGCTGGGCTTGCTGAGGCAGCAAAATGGATCTTGTCCCTCCTTGTTTGTTCAAGTAATGCATACTTGTTGTGTTGTCTGTGCGGATCAACACTGATGCTCCGAGAATGATGGTGCGAAAAGACTTTAGGGCCAGGAAGATAGCTAGCAACTCTAAAAGGTTGATATGCCAAGTCCGTTGTTGAGCATCCCATTTGCCGCTGATGGTGAGCCCTTGTAGATGCGCTCCCCATCCTTCGAGGGAGGCGTACGTGGTGATGACGAAACTTGGAGCGTCCACTAGAAATGAGCAGCCTGCTGTCACGTTCTTTGTGCAAGTCCACCAGTGTAAGGCTTCCCGAATTTGAGCAGTGATGCGGATTTGATCGTCGAAGGATCCCGAAACCTGCAACCACTGTTTGTTGAGCTCCTCCTGCAGAGGTCTCATCTTGAGATGGCAGTTGGGGACCATGGGAATGTAGGATGACATCATCCCCAGAAGTGACTTGAATTGCCGGACTGAAACGTACTTTCTTGATCACAACAGTTGGGCAAGTTTGCAAAGTTTCAGTTGTCTTTCGTTTGAGACACAAGCTTGTGTCAGCAGAGTGTCTATGGTGGCTCCCAAGAACGTTCTTCTTTGTGATGTGCTGAGGGGAGACTTGTTGAAATTGACAGAGAGGCCCAGAGATTGGAAAAGAGACAGACATCTCTGAGTATGGGCGTTTGCAACTGTGAAAGAATTTGCCTTGATAAGGCAATCGTCTAAATAAGGAAAGATCTGGATTCCCTCCAGTCGAAGGTGAGCTGCCACCGGTGCTAAGACCTTGGTAAAGACACGGGGCGCGGAACGTAGTCCGAAAGGAAGGACTTTGAACTGGAAGTCCCTGCCAGCCACTCTGAACCTCAAGAACTTTCTGTGTCTGGGGAGAATTGGTACATGAAAATAAGCGTCTTGGAGGTTGAGGGTGGTCATGTAATCCCCCGCCATGAGGAGTTGAAGAATTTCTTGAAGAGTCAGCATCCAGAAGGATAACTTTTTTAGATATTTGTTGAGGGAGCAAAGATCTCAAATGGAGCGCCATTCCCCCGATTTCTTTCTTATTAGAAAAAATCTGGAATAGAAACCGGTTCCTTTTTGCAACTGAGGAACTACCTCGATCGCTCCCTTTTGTAACATCAAATTTATTTGGGTAAAAAGCTCCGTGAAGTGAGCTGGAGGTGGTCCTTTGTGAGGAGTATTCGGAGGAAGTTTTGCAAATTCTAGAAACTGACCTCTGGCCACAATATCCAAGACCCATTTGTCTGTTGTTATAGCTGACCAGCTTTGAGTAAAAACGGGAGATTCTTCCTCCAACTTTTAAAGGGGTAAGCGGTAGAGCAGGTGGCAGGTGGCAGTTGTCACTGCTTTTTAGACGTATCACGTCCGCGGTAGAAAGACTTTCTTCTGTTTTGTGAATACGAGGTAGTTGGTTGTTGCCTGAAGGATTGTTGACGCTGAGATGAGTAACGTTGGTTACTCTGATAGGACTGATATTGTCTTTGCTGAATATAGCCTCCTCGACCAGAGAAGGATCCACGGCCTCTAGCGCCACAAAAAGGCGGTTTCTGAAACTGAAGAGTACCGAGAGATCTTGCTGTCTCGGTATCCATTTTAATGGACTGGAGGGCCTCGTCCACATGCTGACCAAAAAGAGACTCGCCGTCAAAAGGCATATAAATTATTTTAGCCTGAACCTCCTGGTGAAATGATGTAGCCTTTAGCCAGCCCCGTCGCCGCAGGACTGCGGCACCTGCCAGCTGTCGAAAACCGGTAGACGCAACATCCACAGCCGAATCAATAATCTCAGCCGAGATTTGTTCACCCTAATGAAGGATTTTTAGCGCCTCAGAGGGTTCAGGCAACATGTCGATGTAGGGAGAAATGTCCGACCACATTTGTCTATCATACCAACCTAAGATGGCCAGTGAATTAGCTGCATGGACGGTTGTTACTGCCATGGTCGAAACTTTCTTTCCAATAGCGTCCAGACGCCTCCCATCCCGATCAGTAGGAGCTGACAGTGGAGAAGAGGGATTTTGCGCTCGACATTGAGCTGCTTGGGCGATAACGGAATCTGCCTTTGGCTGACCTATCAGACATGCTGGTGAATTGTCTGGTGCCTTGTATTTCTTCTCGAGGTGGGGCAAGACCGCAGGAATAGAAGCAGGAGCTTTCATAACCTTTAGTCCTTCCTGCCAAATAAAGTCAATAATAGGAATCTACCGTAGCTGCTTCTTCGGCTGATCTTTAAAATCGTAAAGGAAACAATCATCCTTCTTTGCTTCCATAGGAAGGAGGAATTGTTGTGTTGCCCTCTCCATGAGAAGATGAAAACCTCCAATGTCAACTGGAGGAGAGTCAACCGGAGCAGGAGTAGGTGGAGACGGAGTTTGTATTTGGTAGCCGTCCCACTCTGTCATGAGTGATCTGTCATCCAGTTCACCTTCCTCCCTATCGTCATCCGTGGTGTGAGCGTCCTGAGAGTGATGCGAAGGTACCGGAGAATGTGGTCTGGGCGACCTCAATGCTGATGAAGATTGAGGAACAGGTGTAGGTGGTATAGAAGAAGCTGATTCAGATGGAGGGAAACGGCGATAATAATCGTCCAACATGTATTGAAGATTATTTAGAAGAGCCAAAGGCATTTGGGCCGTAGGAATTGGTTCCGGAGCTGAAGGAACAGTCTCCTGGCAATAATCCTCTTCTTGATCCACATCCTGATCGGAAGGGCTCCTGGCAGTACGAAACCGATCACCCTCATCCGATTCTTCTTCATCCTCTTCATAGTCCAGCAACTGTGCAGGTAACACAAGAGGAACCTTAGAGGAACCTTAGAGGGGGAGGTGTGATTTGGAGAGAGAACCTCCAAAGAAGCCCCACGTCTTTGTAGCAAAGAAGGCGTTGCTGTCGACGGAGGCAACTGTGTAGATGGTGCCGTGGATGATGCAGATGATGTTGTTGGCTTAGACGAAGACCAAACCTGAAGAGCCGTGCATGAAGACAGTTGTAGCATCGACGAGGTGGCCGTCGACGAGGTGGACGACGAAGAAGTGATCGTAGACAAGACAAACCTCGATGACGAGGCGCCCGTCGACGAGGCGCCCATCGACGAGGTAGATCTCACCTCCTTTGTCGACGAGACTGGCTTCACGGAGACGGATACCAGCGTCGATGGCGATGATGCCGACGACACTATCATCTGTGGCTTTGGCGACGAGAAGGTAGCAGTCGACGTCGTCGTCGTGCCGACGGTGGGCTTCGTCGACGAAGACATCGTCGTCGAGCCCGTTTCTGAGGAAAATCTCTGTCAGAAACTTGTTTTGAACTCTGAGACTTCACAGTCTTTCTCGGGGGCGTAGAAGGAAGAGTTTTACTCTTAGAAGGTGGAGGAGCCTTTTTTGAAGTAGAAGGCAGCTCAGCACTCTTAGAGGTGTGCTGTTTTTTCGACACCTTAGCCCTAGAAGATACATCCGTGTCAGCCGTCCTCTTCTTGAGGAAGCAGTCTGGACAGAGGCAATACTACCAACTTCAGATAAGGGATTGTCCTGATCTTTAATCTTCTGTAGCCACAGAAGTAGCTGCCCCTCTCTGTCCCTCAGAGTCTTTTGTGGGAAAGTTCTGCAGATCTTGCAGTCTCTCACCTGGTGGTCAGGATACAAGCAGTAAATGCACTTCTTGTGGGGATCTTCTGAAAACAGTCTGAGCTTCCCATAAGATTCACAAGGTCGAAAGAGAGATTTCTTTGAAGAAGACATCATACAATGAAGAATTCCACAAGAAACCAGAGAAATACTGAGCAGAGGGAGCCTCCCTTCACATGACGTGCGGTAGAACATTTGAGAGCCTGAGCCTCTGAGGAGAACATTCTGGGTGGTGCTGTCACCTGATTGGCTGTAGTTTGGACTATATATAATGACTTGGACGAGTCATGAAAGTGGAGGATTTTTCCTTTTGATTTCTGGCTACTTTACTTCCTGGTTCTAGGTTACCTATGATATGGTTTCTATATGCATATATATCGCTATTTTTATGTACCGTGGGACTCCCACTCCGACGACGGGAAATGATTCAGGCATGTGAATCTATGAAATATACCCCAATACTGGAGAAACCTCTATGTCTCACAGCGGTTTTTCATTGGATGAAAGCCAATCATCTGCGATGCAACTCAGAAAAAACTGAAATGCCTTTGGGGAGAGGGAATGATATCTTCCCCAGTCTATGGTGGCCGGCCAACATTCCCCCCCGAACACAGTAACGGCATCCACCTGGAGGTCAGATTTGACGCAGCCCTGTCTTTCCACCAGCAATCGCTATCTGTGCCAGGTACTTACTTCCTTCTGATCAAATCACCCAAAACGTTTTATGATCTCCTCCCCATCTGCAACAGCCTCTATGCAGGAGCTAATAAATTAGTCCTACATAAACTTCAGATGGTCCAACATGCTGGGGCAAGAATAGTACTAAAATGACCTAGAAAATCATCTGCATCAGCTGCTCTGGAAGCACTTCACTGGTTACCGATCCACAAAAGAATCCTGTTCAAAATCTTGAAAATCGCCTTCAGAACCTTCCACTCCTCAGGCCCCCAGTACCACCGCTCCAGGTTAATTCACTATTCTTCATGCTGCACCCTCAGATCATCCAATGCAAATCTATTAAAACCTCCAGCTTTCAGATGTATCTCAAATAGGGGGGAAATCGTTCGCAGTGTTAGCCACCAAAGCCTGGAACCAACTCCCTAGTAACCTCCGTCTCATTCAATCAGAAATCCTCTTTAGGTAGACCCTGAAAACCTGGATTTTCACTGCCCCGGATGCACTATGTAGAACACTGATCTAAACCCTTTCTTTCCAGCTCTCAATCACCCTGCCCGCCTTTTCAGTCCGCTAAAGTGCCATGATACTCATCGGAGTGACGGTTTGCGCTCTACAAATACCTTCTAACATAACATATATGCTTTGCAACTCTTGGATACCTGTTGTGTTGCTTGAATAACTTGGATGGCTTTATGAGCTCTAAATATCCTGAACCTTCATCCTGTGGTCAGTGTATCCTGAATATCAGTTGTTTGTGTTTGAATAAACCGAATGTTTATCAAATGCTTTTTTTTGGCAGACCCCCTGTGCTTTATCTACACATTAAGGCCCAGATGTACTGCCGTTTTTGGCAGTCACAAAAGGGAAATCAACCTGTTTGTGACTGCAAAAAACTGTGGTGGTATGTGCAAACGCTACTTTGCGAGTCACTGACTCACTGAGGCATGCAATTTGCGACACCATTGGTAATTGCAAACAGTGTTTGAGACACTGTTGCATTTTCAGTTTAGTGAGTCGCAAATTGCGAGTCGCAATTCTGCGAAATTTGTGACTCGCTAAACTGAATGGTCGTACATCTGGCCCTAAATTCGGACAGCTATACATGGTGTCACCATAACAGCAGGTTGCACCATTCATATCTATGGTGCAGTAAGTACCTCTGCATGTCTGTCATTTCAGGATAGAAGAAATCATACTCACCAGAAAGGAACAGAGGAAGATGAAGGAGACAAAGTAAAAATAAGCAAACTCGTTCCCACACTCTGCCTCTCGGATCCCAGATCGAGGGTCACAGGCCTTCCCACTAAGACACGAGAGCATGATGTCATGCCACCCTTCTCCTGTGGCACTCCTGTTTGGGGATGAAAGAAAACAACATTATTTTAGAATGGCCCACTCTGTAACATAAACATTGCCAATATACTTCCTACACCACAATTATGGCAGAATATGTGAACTGCCCTTTCAATAATAACGCCACATTATGTAAACTACCTGCACCCAATAATGGCAGGTTGTGTGTAATGTCTTCTCATTAACAGTGCCATAGTGTGTGTACTGCAACCCCTCTTCAATGGCAGACAGTGTGAAGTGATTGTTGCATAAATATGTTAGTTTATATACATACATACCTTTTGATCAGCACTGTAGTTAAATTGCATTGTTTTCTACAGAGGGGACAGCAAAAGGCACACTTTTGCCCCTACACACAATAATCTATGTATGGCTTATTTTAAACACCACTGGACCTACAATCACACTAAGGAATCTCACCAATAGTAACCTGTACTGAAATGTTCCACTAGGGACATGTTCATAGTGTGGAACACTTCAATATTTGACTAGTAGATTTGCACAAGTGGCTATCCCATGAATCAAATGATTAAACCATGAGTTAGCCATGATTACATTAAAAGTCAGTGAAGTTGTTATGTAAAAATGATATAATACAGATATCTACAACTGGGCTAAAGCCTAAAATCTACAACCCACTCTAATGAGGCAGTTGTTTATTCCCCAGATATTATTTCAATTCAAAATATATTTTCACCCTTAAAGCATACATCCATAGCTACATTATTCCCTTATGGGACCTTCTTTAGGATATATTGGTTTGTATATCAAGGTTATTATGACATGTTACTCCACAAAGACGGTACAACATTTTTAACGCCTGTTCCATAACAATACCAGGTTAAGTGCCACTCCATAAAGATGCACTAATATGTGCACTGTAAACTCTGTAAAATGACACGTTTTATTAACTGCCACTCCAAGGCAATTCCAGGAAGTATGCACTTTTTTATCATAATGTTGGTAGGTTACTTGAACTACCAAGCCACGTTGTACCATAATATAAGCAAAGGATATGTGACTATCTCTCTACTCCAGTGAATGAACATATGTAAAATCAGCTCCTGCATTAGAAACAAAGTTACTTACCTTAATAAATGACATTGATTTACATGCTTGAATTATTGTCTATTATCAGGCTGGGAACCCTTGGTAGTCAATGTTAACATATAAGTGTATATAGACACGCAGTTAACACTGAAAACTCATATAGGCCCTGATTCACAAACAGCCTCTGCATTCGTGGCGGGGTCTCTGCAATGGGAAAATGCAGTGAGCAGATCCCACCACAAGTGCAGAGATCCTACTACGACTGCGGAGCCTCCACCTAGAGTGCAGAAGCTCTTTGCGAACCAGTGCCAATACTATATTTAGTCTCTTCACCTCATTATGTGAGCAGACCTCTGGCCATTCTAGCAGTATGAGGCCTCTGAGATGGGTGGCACTCTGAATAGATTACAGGTGAGTCCATTAAAGATACAAATACAGGAGACCCAAAGTTACATGTCTTTGAGTCTTCTTCTTTTGGAGAGTTTTCTTCTCCAAAATTGGATCATTTATTAACATGCTTGAACTGAGATTAACAAAGCAGCAACAGAAATGAATCTGAGGGTGGGAATGTGGCACACTTTAAGGGAATAGGTTCCAAATCATCGCCTGCCCTAATGTCCACTCTGGATTGCACATCAAGGCAACAGTGCTTCCTAAAGTTGTGAGTTGTTCTCCATGGTACAGTCCTTAGATCACTTTGTGGAATATTTAAACAAAGAAAGCGGTTGTGGTTGCCATGCCCCTAGTTGAGACGGCTTTCACAACACCAAAGGCAAGTCATATAATTATTCAATATAGGCAGGCGAAATAGCTCAAATTATAAAAATCTTTTCATAATCCGAGAGCAGTAGTATATCTACTGGAATATTTTGAAGTATGAAGACGTGAATTTGCCTGCCTTGCCTGGAAGACAAGTTTTGGCTAGGTGAGGCTGAGGGTTCCTTGGCTTGCCTGAAACACACAGTATATTCTGCCCCATCGAAATTGGATTCAATCTCAGCTTTCCATTCATTATATACGGTCTTCAATTTTGAATAAACCATCAAATTCCTCTCAAATTCGTATTGAGAGGGCTACTACACCAAACTTTCCCAGACACCTGGTCTTTCTGGAGACCCTTAAATTGGCAACCCTGACTAAATGAAGAAAATACAGGAGAATCTTTTCCGGTACTGATGACATTGGTTGAACTCTTTGTACAAAGCAACAAACACAAAACTGTTTCATTTCGTTTTATAAGATTTATAAGTCATATTTGTAGACACTGCACTGCAATCTTCCGAGATGTCTAAGTAATGGTGGTTCGAATTCACACCTGACCTCTGTCCATTTTAACATGGTTACCAAAGGTTTGAGAGGAATGTGAGCATTGATAGGAGATGTAGCTCTGTGTAGCAGTATTATCCAGGACATGCTGGAGCTCTCAGAATTAGTCAGCAAGGCTTTAGTTTAATCTCATTTATCACTCTAGGCACCATTGATATTGGAGGGAAAACATAGGCAAAAATTCCCATCAATGCTATTTGAAAAGCATGTCCCCAAGATTCCTGTGAGGGAATCTGCTGGGTAAAAAATGTAAATTCTGATTTCCCTTTTTCATGATACTCTTTCAAGGATCGGCTGAGGATGTCGACCTATTGTTTGCTGACCCCTGAAACATTTACCACCTTCAACGTGATGTTGTGATTGATTACCCATGTGGTGTTTTTAGGAAGTGTGCTGCTCTTGAAAGGAAATGTTCCAGAAATCTATTCACAACTTAAAAATAAGGTTACCCATTGGATAGGATCGAATTCTAACCTGGGCCTCTACATCTATGAAAGGATCAATATGGTAAGAAGAGTGAGCTGGTTGGAGAAAGACAAGAAAAAACTGGCAGGTGACTGTGTTGTGATAAACTTTAATCGGCCCACTGAAGCAGCGCTTGTTTTGGCCACCATCGGCTCCTCTAAAGTCAGCAAACACTCTAATACAGGTGCTTCTGCTAGGCTACTTTTATAGGCCTGAGGTGGTATATTCTGCACTTTGAAAATTTGTTAACCATCAAGGCGATGCACCTCAAAGGGGACCTCCTGCATTTCCCGCACTGAAGACCACCAATAGATACGCTCCTCTGAGTGCTTTAGACGCATGCAATCGACTTGACCATTCTGCATCTCATCATAAATCTGGTGTTTTCTCCCATGAACGCACTCCTTTTGGTCCACTGGTTTGTAACCATAATGATCTTAATTTCTTAAGTTGGAACACTGCTTGTCTTGCTTCCAAATCTAAGGACACATCGTGGCTTTATTTCTTTAAGAACTACCATGTGATTTGCTTGCAAGAAACTTCTGAGACAACTAATTGTTTTTTCTTGGAAGGGCACAACTCTTTTCCCTGCAGTTGAATCGGGTGCTGGAAGGGCCAAAGGAAGCCTAGTAAACGTTATCTCTTTAAATATTAATATGAAGATTAAGGAAATTTGTTCAAGGTCACATATACTTCAGGTATTAAAAATAACCCTCTTTGATTGTATGACGTTAAATTTGTTGAATTTTTTAATGCTAAAACTTGGCCGCAGAAGTTGACCAATCTGCATACACTGGGATCCCCTATTAGTGCACTGGTAGAGTAAAGGGAAGGTCCTTCCAACTTAGTTGTGGCAGGAGTTTTAAAATTCACTTATGTGAGAGTGCCCTTGAGGTACCAAATAAGTTCTCAAGGTGTAAGATTACAGACGGTCTGCATAAGGAACCCACTTATAAGGAGACACAGTTAAATGCTATCTTAAATGATAATAATCTTGTTTTTTTCTAGACAAGCTGGTTAGCTGTCTGTCATTGCAAGTTCATCAAACTTTTATTTGTAGGGGCAGTGCCTCAATAATAAACTATATCTTTGTTTCAGCCTCCCTTTTTAGGTCTCGCCTGATTCAGCGCTTGCGCTGATCTGGCCGAGACATTTTGTAAACAGGCTTTTTCGAAGTGCTGCCGTGGCCTAAAGCTACAGTGCACGTAAACGTGCACGCGCGCCCTCCGTTGCACGCGATCGTAATCGCGATTGCGATCACTTTCACTTTCGCGGCCGCGTCACTTTCGCGGACGCGTTGCCAAAGCTTGTTTAATTATTTTGCGGCGCGAGCCGCTTTCACTTTTGGAGTAAATCACAAAAGGTCGTGATTTTGAAATACTCCTGCTTTAGACATTTTGGGCTTACGGCCGTCGAAGTCAGTCTGAGGCTGGCTAACTGCAAACACACAAGTCTCATGGTATTTTAAAAGCTTTCTAAACATTTGTTGGCTGTCTGCTACTTTTAATGTTTACTGGAATTTGCAGGTCGACGTTTTGGCACGTAACCGTGGGCTCTTTAAGAGTGCTTGCCCCCGCCCCTTTATCCGAAGCGGGCATTGATGCACCGACTTAGGGGAGTCTTAAGGTCTTCTTTCTTCGGGTATGTCTTGGGCTGGTGCCCTTTCACAGTTACACTTTTAAAGTGATCATTCGTAAATAGCCGTTTCACAATGAAAACATGCTTGTTCTGTGGAAAGTACCATTTTATTACACAGGATAGACAGTTCCATAATGTGTGCCAGGTTTTCAGCCCAAACTAGCATATATTTTGTTGGAGTGAAGCCTGACGCCTCAGCGAGCAGTCTTCACCTAATGCCGCAGCTCTTCCTAACTCCCACATGTTCTTGGGAGCGTCCATTCTTCCTCATGATAGTTGCGCGTCTCGAGCTAAAGCTTGCAGTGGGCGATTCGAATCCTGCTTGCACCCGTGTCCCTTTAAAGTCCATATTGCCTTTCTCGGTGTGCGGCCTTGTCCTGCCTTGCGATGCACAACCTTTCAGTCTGGTGTAATGTGGGGGGAACTACACTTGTGACGGTTCTAATACGTCTTTATGCTTTATGGCACAATATTCTCTGAATCACAACACAGACCACTTACATTTTCACAGTTTTCGGCTGGTTTTAAACAATTCTGTTACCGGAATCGTAACTATTGGGATGACTGGAGACCCCTAGAGTGGGTGGGTGGTGGAGCCTCATCAGGAAGATCCAGGTTGGGGAGAGAAGCCCTTTGCAGCGTAGCCAATCCCAGAATCGTGTTCCTGTGCACGGAGCTAACAGGACAGCCACTTCCCCACCCCCACCCCCAGTTCTCCTGGGCTCACTTCCGCCCACCTCCTGCATAGCTCAAACCAAGCTAACGGGCTGCAGAGTCCTGTACAGGGTAATTAAATTTCCCAGTAGATGGCTATCTGTCCCTCTGAAACATGTACTTCAGTGCACTTAATAGCGAGGCTAAAGCCCCACATGGCTTTCAAATTGTTCTTTCCAAGCTCTATGATTTAAGAACAAGCATTTGCAATGCAATAGGTCTCGCATTTACGCGAGTTTGAGCTTTTGTCATTGTAAGTGACAATGCCTTTAATTTATGTTTTGGTTTTTAAAACCTAAATAAAAGACATTATCATTTACAATGCCAATAGCTTAAACTCTCGTAAATGCGAGACCTATTGCATTGCAAATGCTTGTTATGAATATCTCCAATATCCAAATACCTCAAAGCTGTTTTAGTGACCACAACCAGGTCTCCCTATCGTTGAACTGATTGCGACCTTTTATTATGAGACCACAAGGGGAGCTGGGCTAATGGCTTTCAATCAAGGCAGGTGAATAAGTTGGTCTTTGGTAACAACTGAGTGCTTCAGAAAATCATTGTTTACAAGTTGTGCACAGGACTTATCCACCTGTTTATACATTCAAGCTACCAAATAGGAGATTCTATTTGCTTTTGTAAGCATTTCTCAAAATGTGGCAGCCCTAGTTCATCTTCCGGTAGCCACTTGGGCTCCATCTGCACCAAAATGGTTTGACTGAAGTTGTTCTAAGGCATTTCGAAGCTTAAAGAAAGCTCTGAAAGCTACACTTAGAGATGTTGATCCTGTAGTAACTTGATGAGTACCTATAAGTCTGAACTTAGTAGGCGTAAAAAAGCCCTCAGAGACATAGCTTGGAAATATTTAATGCAAGCTAGTAGTTCAAAAATAGTACCACCCTTTAGCATATTATTAGCCAACCATGTTTTGAAAAAGATACTGCTCCTATTCTTTGTTATCATTTTACCACTAGCTAATGGGTTGCTCACTTTGAAAGAATATATAATTGTGTGTCTCCCTCAGGGGTCTACAGGGCAGGGCAGCATGTAGATGGTAGATCGAACCCAGTATTTATGCTAGAGGAAGTTAACCAGGGTATTTTTAAGGAGTTTGCTATATGTCCCCCAAAGTACTGTGCCAATTTTTGTGTACATGAGGAGCTGGAGGTTAATCCTTAATGACCTGTTAGCACTCCGCTCCCTGCTCCATTGGATTAAGGTTTGGACAAGGGCGGAATCAAATTTGAACAAAGTTATTCTTAGGAATTGCATGTTACTCAATTATGCACCTAATATCCCCTGGCTCAATTACATCAAAGAGTTGTTTCAAAGCATGGGGAGGGTTAAGCTATTTTCTAGCCCTGAAGATATGCTAAAGGCTGATTGGAAATGGGTGAGGGATCTTTTTTTAGAACGGAGTACGTTGGGTAGAGAACAGGAGGAATTGTTAAAACCAACAGTATGGGGGTATGTTTCGTTGAATAAGACCCATTAGATTGAGCCTTATTTAGCAATTGTAAAAAATAATACCGAACGTGCTCTGTTCACCAGATTTAGATTAAATCTATTGCATTTATTGCTAGCTTCCCTAGAGGATAGCAATAGATTGGCAAACTAGGTCCTTGCGGCTGTGACAATGCGTCTCCGCAAGACACAATGCATTTTACTATGTTCTGTCGGATTTTTGATGAGCCCTGAATAATCTTTATTGTTCCTTTATTGAAGGCTATGAAAATTTCACAAGTCCGACCTGCTCTCATGTTTTTAGAGCTATCATCTGATGAATATGTTATTTTTAATGTTGCCTAATTTTTAAAAAGCTATCATGAGATTGGGGTATATTCAGAAAGATTGACTGATTTATATATTCTAAATTTATCTTAAGGTTTGCTGATTATTGTAATGTAATTACGACTTTTTAATTGTGCTTTTATGGTTTTAAATGCCGCCGAATAAAGTTTAATTTGATTTGATTACCCATTTCCAAATCCTTTGACTTTCTCAAGACAATACTTTTGATTTGGTTCCTCTCTGCTTGTTGATGTAATGCATAGTAGTTGTGTTGTCCGTGCATACAAATCCTCAAGAGGAAGACGGAAAGTTGCAACTTGTAACTCCAAGAGATTGATATGCCTTCGATACTCTTGAATAGACCACTTTCTGCTGACCGAGGTTTTCCAGGTCTCCAGGTTTCTGGAAGCAACCACCTTCCCACTGTCTCCTGATGTCCCGCTGCCCGCCGAGTGTTTGTTGCCGAGCCGTCCCTGCAACCTACCACTTGCCGCTACTGGTCCTCCGGCGAGGAAGGCGCCGAGGGACCGAGGCGCTGTGCTGGAGCGCAGAGGCTTGGAGACTTGGAGATTGCCCAAAACCCGCCCGATTGCACGAGGGAGGGTGGCAGCGGCAAGCTACTGGTGGCTGGTGCCAGTGCGGGGCGAGAGAGGAGTCGAGACAGCCTCGAGACAGCCTCTACCGACCAGTAGGGGACCGGAGCCCCGCGGCCCCGCTTTCCCGCACTCCTGCACACCCGCAGCCCAACTCTGCTGGTTCCGGAAACTGTGTGGCCGCAATCGGGTCAGCAGCGGCAACAGGGGACAATGGACAAGCTGAACATAAACTCAGTGGGTGCAAGGGAGCAAGGTGTAGCAAGGTGAAGCTCAGCTCAGCTCAGCTCAGTTCACTCTGATACCCAAAAGTTCGATCACCACTATTAGCGACCCCCTGACTCCAGCCTCCCTAACAGTGCCTAACAGTGCCACAGAGCCGCTCATTTCACACCGCAGCAGCAGTCAGGGACGGCAGCTGCAAAAGCCACTCCAGTAAACTAGCAACCGAGCCGCTGTGACGCAACATCGCCTGCTCACAACAAGCAGCTAACAACCAGCAGCACCGACATCATTCCATGAGCGGTAAGCGGTAAAAGAAAGGAGCATCGGGTGGTCACCAGCGAGCTGGGGAAGCCGTGAATGCAGCCGCCTCAAAAAAGTGGAGGGCGAGTGCGAGTGCGCACCAAGGCAGGGTGGTAGAAGGTGGTAGTAGGGGCACAGCCAGGTCAGGGTGAGGCTTGCGGCCCTGAGCTTGACAGCGTCTCCTCCACCCTAGTCCCCCACCCTCGTCCACCTGGAGCAAGATACTCCCCCCAATCATAATACGATACTCATCCAGCCACAAAAGCAGGAGAAGCCACAAGCACAGACTATCAAAATAGACGAAGACCGCACCGGGCAGCAAAATGAGGTCAGGCAGGACAAGGAAAAACCTACCACAACACACAAAGCGGAATAGCAAGTCCAAACCAAACATTAAAGGAATAGCTTCCCTCCAGGCTGGCTCACCCAATCCTTTCCAAAACCAAGGAGCCGCACTTACATCACCTACCTACTCAATCTTTGGCACAATGAATCCAACCGGTAAATTTACTTTTTTAAAGGATCCAGTTGCAGCCATCTACTCAATGCCGGAAAGGTAAACAGCCTCTTAAAACCACTGACGCCGTATAAATCAACCTCCAATCAAAAGGAGGACAAAAAAGATAATACGTTGCACATGACAACGGCTACGCTCATGAATGCTGCACCACACATCATTGAGGAAGAAGAAGCACCACAAACGAGCAAGCGTACAGTGCAAGAGGTCAACAAATCGTTCTGTTTGAGCAACAACACACAAACAATCCAAGCACAAGTACACAAAAAAAACAGAAGTCAGTGCCAATGCGGAATCCCCAGTACGGAGTAAGAGACCAGACACCATCCTAGGGAATGCGAATGCAGGCCAAGCTGAAACAACATCAACATCAATTTGCCAGAGCAGCTCGAATCAACCAGGGCAAGTACACCGTTATTTGCAAACCAATCGGCGACTTAATGCACAGGATAGATGCAAGAGCCCACAATAACTCGAACGCTACCTGCGAAGCAGAAAAACCCCAAAATTAATCCACGCCGAGACAACAGACAAAGCAAATCAATTAAAATGAAGACGCCTGCAACACAGACGAATTTAGTGACCCCCTAGATGGAGTCCCAATCAATACTGAACAACAAGGAGATACCAAAGGCAATAAGAACAACATCCAAACCCTTAAAACAAACAATGAACACATCAACATCAATGCCTCAACCAGGGGATCAAAAAATATTAGAAGATACATCAAGCTCCCCAGTACAGGCTACACCTAGCGCAAAAAATCAAACAAACAAGAACATCGAACAAATAAACAATAAGAAACCTAGCAATCAAGCAACAAAACTACAGAGAGACACAAAGGCCCAGCACACAAAATCAACTTATAACAGCTCAGTACCAGGAATGGGATCGTCAGACAAAAACCCAATAGAGGGTCATCAAAGGAAAAATCTGACGTTGGTATCAACAGACAAACAGCAAACAATAATTGACATATCAAGTTCATCTGAACAGCTAGAACAAGATAACTCAGAACTAACCTTCAAAACACATCATAAAAATAAATTCAACACTGAACAGAGGACCCACATGGACAACGCAGCTGACAAAAACAATACATGTTACCTGCCAAGTAACGACACAGAGTGGAACCACCAGGTACATAACAATATCACTGAACATCTACTGGAGCTGAAACAGGAATCAGAAAACAACCTGGAAGTCCTTTCAAATTTACATGCTGTCCTGGTTAAAACACTGCAAACCTCAATCAGCACCCTCAACATGCAGTCAGACAAACTCGACATCCAAATAAATCTAATGAATGTAATTGCGGAATACATCTCAGGTATAAACATTAAACTTGACACCATGATGGGTCTATTAACAGTTCCCAACAAAGAGGTAAAAGGAACGCATGCATAAGCACCAATCTGTACTTGTTGTTTCAATTTGGAAAAACTAAGGGAACTACCAACTATACTAACAAGTATTCTTCATGAATGTAAACGTGCAAATTGTCCCCTCAAAAATAATACAGCAAACGGCAAAAACCCTAAGACCGGAGAAAGAAATTCCCAAAACATTGCCTCACATAACACCGAAAATAATATAGCACACAGCAAAGAGCCAAAGACCGGAGAAAGAAGTTCCCAAAACATTGCTTAACACAACACAGAACAGATCATCCTGCTGCCAACTTGAAAGAAGTCAAAAGCGGGGGAATCAAGTGGGGATTCATTCTTGGCAGATTCTCCTGCATAGGAACTAGCTATTAGTACACATGCCTCACGACCTCAAGCGATTCAACAAACATATAAACAAACAAATCAAACAAATAATCCCCCCCAGCTCTAACGAAAAGACAAAAAAAACGAGCCAGGAAAGCGAGAAATCATTTGCATGCGAATAAAAAATCAAAAACACAGATATTGGATAACTACCCAATCTTTAATTCCAATGACGGTAAACAGCGATTATCAGTAACGTCAGGACATCAAAAACACAAGGAGGAAGACGAGGCAAGCCGCTCAGACCAGTCGGAGTCAACTGAATCATCATACCCATTGCAAAGGGCTTCGCCAGCACCAAACAGCCCAGCATCAACAAACGGGAGCTTTGAGAGTGGTGACCTTCAATTAACCAGAATAAATAAAGAAGAACCCAAATCCGGTGTGAGCAGCTTAGGACGCCAAGAGGCCACTGAAAGCAAAATAAAAAATTCCGCGAGACCAGCAAAACTCCGGCAGAGAATGATCTCAATCTCACAAGAAAATGGCCTTCCTTCAACCAGAAAAAATAAAGAAGAATCCAAACCTAGTGTGAGCAGATTGGGATGTCCAAGGGACATGGCAAATAAAACTAATAATGCTAAAGGACCCGCAAGCCTCGAGCAGAGATTGACCCTACGCTCACAAGAAAATGACCGCCCTCACAGGAACCTAGGCTCCATCTTACAAGTCCATAACAGCGGCAACAGAGGAGATAGGCAAGTTATCTCGAGGACAGATCAGCTACTAGAAAACTTTAGGAGAGATCAGCTACTGATTAACATAGAAACGCAGAGTGACTACGCGAACTGGAATGAACCAGAAGAACTGGGAAGAAACCAAAGGCCCCAGGAGGCGACATCATCTCACCTGCAAAAAAAGAGCTTAAATTAAACTCAACAAACAGGATTCTTTTCATACCACACTACTCCTCACAAGGCCCCCAAGACTTCTTAAACAGAGGGAACATCATGCGCCTTATGGCAGTTATCCCAACATTACAGTACCTAACATCCACAGATTTAATAGCAATAGAATTCATCAATCCCGGAAAAAATACAGGAAAGGAAAACACCTTAGCAACTTGTAAGACTGAAGAAATAGTAACAGACATCTTAAAAGAAACCACAAAATTTGAAGACTGGGAAATATCGCTTTGTATCCCAGCAATAAAGCGTTATACGTCACCTTTCCTATTGTTAAGCACACCCCCAACCAATAACCCAACTACAAGCATAGTCCCCTCGGTACTGCGAGGTGCAAAAGGTGCAGACGGTATAAATTCACAACAACAGAATCAGCAAAAAACAATGTACCAAAGATCATACCCGCTTGGCCGGAAAGGAGAATGACGCGCTAGCACCTTATGCACATTAGAGCCCTCCCCAATCAAAATTTTGTCTTGGAACATCGCAGGAGCAAAGGGAAGCCTACAGGAAAAAGGGACTACTGAGAACTGGGACAGTTATGAAGTAATTGCACTCCGAAAAACATGGTTAACAGCCCCAGTTGCGGTCCCAGGCAGGATTGTTCACCACGTGAATGCAATACGAACACGGCAATATGGAAGACCTAAGGGGGGCCTTGCCATCTACATCTTTACATCATTAAAAATCTCCTCAATTCAGTTGTCAATAACCACACCCATCATGCAAATAATAAAAATGGAGCTGGGCCCACATTCAGGGGTAAGCACCATCATCTTAATCAATATCTACACACAACCGTAACCAAAGACAAAAAAAGATCGATTAAAAAAACTCATTGCCACGATTTGCGAAATTTCGCTTTGAACAGCCAACTTGGGAAATCATTCTTACGTGAGACTTCAACTCAAACTTACTGTATACCCAAGAAGAGGAAGATAACATCACCGCAGCAAACGCAATCTGGGCAGCAGAAACGCAATCCTATCTCAACCTGAAACGTAAGGACAAAGTAGGACAGCAACTCATAATGGACCTCGAACACCTAGGTATGCATACATTAAATGGGAGAATAAAACAGGACAGACCCGCCACATGCACGTACAATGGCCCTCGCTCAAGCTCAGTTTTGGATTACAGATTACACAATACTAACCCTCCCGCTCCTAGGGCAAATAAAAAGATTTCAGATCAAATGTTCCACTGATAGCGATCACTCGGCCCAGCACATTTGAACTTAAAACGACATTTCATAAACACATAGAAGCCCCAGTAGTGGAGGGGAATACATCAACAATCAATCTGAAGCGTCTGTGGTGGACAAGTACCACACTACCGCACATAGCCTCAAAGGCTAAAAATCTAATGATAATCCTCGAGTCACAAAATAACATGACGATTGAAACATGGACTAAGTTTCTGGCAAGTTTACCACAAGCAGGAGCATCCACTAAACAGTCAAATAAAAAGTGGACAGATTACAACAGTCATCTACGTCAAACGGCACGAATCTCAAGGAAACAACTGAGAAAGGCACTTAGGACTGCTCACCATCAAAGTCCATCGTCAAAAGCATGGGAGTAAGTACGTCTATTGATGAAAAAATACAAAAAACAAATCTGGATCAACAAAAAAACTCAACACAATAACTTTTGGACAAAGTTATTACACAACACAAAGAAACCAGACGCTAGAGCTTTTTGGGACCAGGTGAATTCCATGAACAGAACTTCAAAAGTCATAAACACGACCTGTGTTACCGGGCCAGCCTGGGTACAACATCTGATCTCCACATTTTCGATAAATTCGTTGACCAGTCGAACCTCGATGCAATTACTACAAAGGAAGAGCAAAAAGCAGTAATGCCCCTAAATGACCACAGTATTAGGAAAGACAAGTTCTCTATAATCACCAAAGTAGCAGGAAAAGGCACACAGCAGTCTGAGGACACACCACAATAAAACTCTCTCCATTCCGAAGTAGAAATTTTACAAATTATAAGAAAAAGTCGGCTCGACAGCGCACCGGGCCCGGACGGTGTACCACAGGCAATTTACAAACAAGATCCCAACTATTGGGCAAGTAAGATGCACAGTCTGTTCCAGCTAATCGGCACATCCAGTCGCATCTCAGAGAGCTGGAGAGGTGCAATAATTAATCCAATATACAAAGGAGGGGAGCGCACAGACCCCGCAAATTATCGTCTGATTGCGTTAATAGAGGCAGAGGCCAAATATTATGCATCCTTGATCTTAACAGACCGGATAAGTTCGTCCGACGAGAACAAAAAAATCCCTCTCATCCAGTCGGGCTTTCGACGAGGTACTGGTACAATCACAAATGCACTAGCAATAGGGCTAATTGCCGATAAAAGTCTACGACAGCGACAAGTACTTCATCTATGCTTCGTGGATTTTAAGGCGTCATTTGAGCGTGTCAGCAGACGTACACTGTGGGCTGAAATGAAGCAGCAGGGTCTACCAACTCAATCCTGAATCCAATTATGGATCTCTATACCGACACCTGGATGCAGGTCAAATTCGCCGACGGCCAGAGGCTCACCAGGAAGATTTGCACCAATGAGGGTCTAAACCAAGGATGTGTCTTGGCCCCACATTTGTTCAACCTATTTATGGCGGATTTAACACCAAGGCTGGACAGGGTCAACTCACATCCACCACGTCTGGGCATATTGCAATTAACACACCTGTCCTAAGTAGACAATGTTGTCCTCCTAAGCCACACGAGAATTGGTTTGCAACGATCAATTCACGAATTAGCCGACTTCGCTAAAACAAACTTGATGGAAATAACTACAACAAAGACAAAGGTCATGATCATAACGCATAGACTACCTAAACAAATGACATTTACAATTAACAACGCAAAGTTAGAAGTGGTTAACAGCTACAAATATCTTGGGATATATTTGGATCAAAGGTTTTCATTCTCCACGCATTACGAGACCATACAAAAAAAGGGTAACACTCAACTTTTTGCATTTTGCAGTTTATCTAAATCGTTAAAAGGTCCACTGTTCACCCCACTACTGGCAGTCATCAAAGCAAAATTACTCCCAACCATCGCCTATGGAAGCGTGGTCCATCACGGACATAAAGCAGCAATTCTGGACAACATCCAAACGCGTGTGTACAAAAGAATATTTTGTTTGCCACGTGACGCCTCACCAGCTCAGGTACGTCTAGAGTTTGACCTACAGCAACAACAACTGCATAGAAGGTAATCAAAATCTGGTATGCAATTTGGCTTACTCGTGGTCTGGAAATCAATTATGCGCTCTGGGATGCCTTGCAAAACGACCCAAAATCACACTACGCAAAGTATTTAGACACCTCATTGCAAATAACCAGGATGGCAGACTTCTGGCACCGGAAACTACCTTTGACATAATTCCAGCTGATAATGAAAAAGGCGGCAAAAACGCACTCACTAACGGAAGACAAAGCAACGCTAAGTCGACGTGCTCACGCATGGATGGTATTACACTCCTACACCAAGCTCGAGCCAGCGTCATACCTAGGCCTCGCCTTGTCCCCTCATCTAAAAACCAAGTTCTTGGAACTGCGCATGGGGAAATTGCCCTCCAATGCCGATCTTCCCAACTGGAAGTCCCAGGGCTCAAAAGCATGCAGCCTATGTGGGTCACCAATACAGGACCTCACACATCTAATATGTATCTGCTGAGGAGACATTTTAATGAAAGAGGTATCCGCACTTGCAGATCCGCAATACTAAGAAGTCTGGACTCAAAGGACCCGCAATTAACCTGACAACTGATAACATTTCTAACCTGTTTCGAGAACTTTATGAAGCAATGATACAGGCCACAAACATCATTTAGTTGCTTCTCCCTGTCTTTTAAGAGTTATAACATTGTAAATAGAAATAATGAATCAAATTTTAATGTATTACACATATGTGGTGTACCAGTTGTTTATACTCACTCTTCCTTCGCTTTTTTTAATAACAAACAAATTGGGGTATTTTTAACATGTAGAAAAAATGGATCTTATGTATCGGAATATTGTGATGGTTTTAACTAACAATACAATAAACAATTTTTCACATTTCACATTCACTTTCTGCTGACATTTAAAACCTGAAGATGAGCTCCCCAACCTGCTAGGGAGGGATCGGTGGTCATTGTATAAGGTGGGGTGGGATGGAGGGAATGTAAACCTCTCCACAAATTATCTTTCTTTGTCCATCAGGGTATCGACTCCTTCACCTTCTTTACCTCTTGAGAGTGTTGTCGAAGGATCCCAGGTCTTTAGTCTATTGCTTGTCTAGTTCCTCTTGGAATGGAATGGTCAGATTCACAGCCGACAATTTGGAATCAACGTGATAGGGGGTTGACATCATCCTTGGGAAATACTTGTATATATGAACCAAGGTAGGTTCTCTTTTCAGAAGCTTGTGAGTTAGTATAGAAATGTTTAGTACTCTTTCCTTTGTAGAAAAAACCTTGCCCTATTCTGTGATGAAGATCACTCCCAGAAAGGCAATTTTATTTTTTTACAGTTAGGGAGTATTTTTATTCTGTTAAGAGTCAACCCTATAGAATTGAAGAGCTGAAGAAAGGTTCTTTTAGATTCTCTTGCAGCTTGAAAAGATCGGGCATTGATCAGCCAATTATCCAGGAAAGGGAACATCTGATGGCCCAATTTTCTGACATAGGCTGCTACTGGAGCCATACATTTGGTGGAGATGCATGGGGTGGATTTCAGGCTGAATTGTAGGACTTTTAACTGGTAATGGCAACTGCCCACTTTGAATCTTGAGTATTTTCTGTGCCCAGGATAAATGGGTATGTGAAAGAATGCACCTTGTTCAACAGCTGGAGTATTTCCTGAAGAGTTATAATTTGATTGTTTCTTTAAGAACTTGTTTAGTTCTCTTAGATCTACTATAGGTCTCCATTGGCATGTTTGTTTTAGTGTGAGGAAAAGAAATTATTAGAAACTTATATTTCATTGGGAATAGGGCACAATCTCTACTGCTCCCTTTTGAAGTAGTTGTTTTATCTCCAGTCGTAACTAAGAGAGGTGTTGGATTAATAATCTTAGAGGTAGATTTGTGGGTGGTATGGACAGAAATTCTATGGTGTACCCTTCAGAACCAATCTAGGACCCAGTGGTCCAATGTGCAGACCTCCAATTGCTGTAAATGTTGGATATTCTTTTACCTACTGGTAGGAAGGGGCTTGTGACTGGCTCCAAGGGAATAGCACTGATGTCTGGAAGAGTTTTGTGACCATTGTTTAATTGCCATCTTTTTCTGTGGTGCTTGCCTGGAGTAGGCAGATGATTGAAGCTGCCTATATTGCTGAGAGCCGTACTGCTGACAGTAGCCCTGTGAACTGGCTGGATAGCGGTAGGGCTTAAATTCTCTCTTTATGAGAATTGACCTCTCCCTCAAGCCCCTGATAGTTCTGAGATCCTCCTTGTTACAGAATACCTAATGACCTTGCTGTGTCTGTATCCATCTTGATGGATTGTAAGGCATAGACTAAGTACTTACCAAATAATGTCTCTCCATCGTAAGACATATCTGTAATACTTGTCTGTATCCAAGGCCGAAAGGATGTTGCCTTGAGCCATCACTGATGTCTGAGAACTACTGCTCCTGCTAGTTTTCGGAAGCCTGTGGTGGCTATAGCCATTGCCATGTCTATAATTTCAGAAGATGCCCTTTCTCCTTCTTGGTTTATGAATTTTGCTTCTTTTATCATCTGGAAGATGCTCTAGGATGGAATTTAACTCTGATCACATTTGGTGATCATATCTACCCATTAAGGCCAGATCATTTGAGGCTCTGACAGCTGTAGCTGCCATAGCTGAGAAGTGTTTTTCAACATTGTCTAGTCTCCTTCCTTCTTTATAAGGGGGTGTTGAGCAAGGAGGAGTCATATTTTTGGATCTTTTTTGAGCTGCCTGAATGCCTAACAAGTCGTGCATCAGGCAGCTTATGAGACATGCAACAGAATTCTTTTGAGCCCTGTGTTTTTTGTCGAGTCGAGGAACGATCGCCACCATCACTGCAGGATTTTTCACAATCTTTAATCCCTCTGCTCATATATAGCTAATAATTCATATTGATCTGAACGACTTTCTTGCTTTTTCCTTCATGCCATATAAGAAAAATTCCATAGGCTTGATAGGCAAGAAAAGGTCAAAACTTTTTGATGCTCTTTCGAGCAATTTGTTGAATCTGCCCCATCTCATCTGGAGGAGATTTCACTAGAGGAGGTGTAGGTGGAGTAGGAAAGGAATCAATATAATCCTCACATTTGTTTCCTTTATCCATTGGAGGATCATCTGGGCTTTCTCCCTCCTCCTGACCATCATTATCATAATCAGAACACATGTCGTCATAAAATGGCTGTTCTGTAGGTCTTGTTGGTTCCATGATTGCAGCAGGTTGTCTTGGACTGGAGGGCAATGGAATGATCCTAGGAGTGCGAGGTGTTGAAGAGCGAGGTTAAAGTTGCACCTTTGATGATTTGGCTTCTTCAGGGAAATGCTTATAATAATCTGCCTAATCACAAAAGGGTATGGTAGCTTCTGAGGACAGACAAGCAAGTGTTTCCTATTTGGGTAAACAAATCAGTGTCCAAAGTAGAGACGTCACAGAACTACTGTCAGAACATAACAGAAGACCATTCTTATGGAAGAAGAAGCCTCAGCATCAACAACCTCTCCCCACCCTAGAAGGACAGTGCCGCCAGGTCGGACTCGACCTCTGGACAGAATCTGACAGGGAAAGTTCGTAGAGGAAAACTGCTGGACAAAGGTGGGATCCAGATCAATTAATAATACCTTATGGTTCCTCGGTATATCACTTTCATACTGGGGACCTCAAGTATATCTAAAAAATGAGTTGAGACTGTATTTTTTAGATCAATGTTTCAACCCGTCTCTCTAAGCCAACATGTTTCTGCCCTAACGTTTACTCTTAGCAGGTCTAGGGCATTCTTCAAGGCTGGTGATCCAAAACTTACTCAGGCTGCCTAATTGCAGAGTTATATATATTAATAACCAAAGAAACCCAGGTGAGTCCTACCACAGTGTGGATTTAGGTGTATTAACCGATTGAGGCAAGTTACAAGAGAATGAAGAAAAATGTATTCAGAAAATTTGGACTTCCCTATATGAACATATATTTACATTTGACATTATGCTGTGGACATGCAGGTGACATTACACAGCACGTCACTGCAAAACAACACACGTGATAGGTGAACTAGCACATGCATATACGACGCACATGCACTAAAAACATCTGAATTCAGTAATTTCATATGAAGGTGTAAATGCTTCCTAAAAGACACAAGGCTGTCCTTTACCCTAGAATTTAGGGGATACCGCCATCCTGGTCTGGAAGGTCTCCCCTAATGTGTTAATAATATAATGCTCTGCTTACATTAAGCATAGGTCTTTAACAAGCACTCTTGAAACTTGTATCATTTATTCATCCTGGTATTGATATTCTCCTTCTACCGGATCAAATCCATGCTGTTCTTGAAGAAACTCTATATCCCTACTTGAGTGAGCAGAGGGTTGCCCAGCAAATATGTAGGATTTTTCATATAATAATCGTCATCCTCCTCATCTTATTATTTTTGTTGCAGATTTATATAGTGCAAACTCGACCTGAAGGTAATGGAGCGCTTTACATGAGCACCAGTTACGTTACACAAGGACACATTCATATTTTGGTAGGCGCAGGGAGATGAAGTGATTTGCCTAGAATCACAGGATGGTGAGCCAACGCCAAGGATCAAACACGGTTCCCCAGCTCCAAAGTCAGCAGCTCTAGCCATAAGGCTACATCCTCTCCCATTGATTGACATTTGATGTGTATCTGTGTAGGACTGGGGGCAATTCCGGATGATTCATTGTCATCTGAATCTTCGAAGTCTAGTAAGTGCCTAGGTACAAGCAGGGATACCTTACCAGGTGGTGTGTGTTACAGAAGTAGTGGTACCATAATGCCTGTATCTGAAATAGAGACAGGTTTTGAAAGTACCGTTGATGAGTTAAGTATTGGTAGTTTTGTCATCAACAAAGTTCTAAGTGTCACTGACGATTTCTCCATCAATGTTCTGGCAGTTGTCATCGATGATCTTGTTGTTGACGCAGTCGACGTTATGCTCTTTGATGAGGTTCTCTACATTGTTGTTGTTGTTCTTGATGCCGTAATAGCCGTCGGGGGTGTCATCTACAAAATAAGGTAAGTGCAGTGGACAACCCAATATACCCTTGAGGGCTCGGGCAAATATGAATAAACAGGTATGTTCTAAGTAGCTCACTGCCTAAAATCTAGATCCTTTGTTTACCGCTGACACAATAATTGATTGAATATATGTTTGATCTTAGATTAAGACGGGAGCTTTTTGACAATCAACTGAATTTCTTTGACTACAATATACTGATTAGTTACGAATTTAGGACGTCCCGCTTGATTTTCAGTGGATAAAATAACCCGCAGTGATTTGAGGTATGTCTTCATTGATTAATATACTTCAGTCTCTCAATATCTGGATAAGCTCGTTCCTATTATGAACTAGAAATACCAAGATTAATATGTTTATTCATTATTGATATCTCCTGATCACCTTCTTGGGCTCACAACATTAGAAGAAGTGCAAACACATCTCATGTTACGTATTTACAAGTCGTATCAACTTTAGCACAAAGATTAGATCAAATAATGACTAGATTTCATTATTTTCTTCTATTTTTGCAAACAAAGACACGTTAATGTTCTGGTGCCCTCATTTCAGTTAAATACTACAATATTCTTGGCAGGACTAAGCTAAATATCCTGACTATTTGCACTGGGATAGTGTCAAGATACTAAGATATATATACCTTGAGGTCTGGAATAGATTGAAAATGTTTCTTAACACCCTCTATAAATGTTGCCCCCATAAAAAGCCATAGGGACAACATTTAAGATCAATACGATGAGGATAAGAAAAAATGGACTACCGTTGCTTATAAAGACTAACCTACATTTTATATGTCTGACAACAATGATCAAAAAGCACAACTGATAAATGAGTTTAAATGATTTATGGTGTTAGGCTGACGCTTTTCATTATTTATTATGACTCATTTTGGATCATTGCTTTGTTTATTCATTTATGTAAAACAAGTTTGTTTTTCAATAGGAATGCGAAATAATTGTGACTACAAGTCTAGAGTAATATCCTAGATGCATGATTAAGAATATCACTAAGGAAACGACATATACTTTTTGGAGGAAAAGTATCGTTATTTAGGGTGTTGATTTTTCGTTAATTAAGACAATGTTCTTTTATTTTATTAGGGGTCAACCTTGTAAATAAAATTGTCCTGAGGATGGTCTTGGTAAAGAAAACCTAAAGACCGAAACGTCGACAATCACACTGTTTTCCAGAGAAATGGCTATATATTGTTGTGAAAAAGTGTTGGATCAATTTGAAAGTGAAGGCATCAAATATTGAAATATTTCCTTTCACTGTATTTAATTGTTGTAATTTGAAGTACCCTTTTTTGAACTAGAAATATAAATTCAATTTTTATATATACACCCGCTTGTTTCTCCTCTTTTTGGTTTATTGAATTTATTGTATTCAGGTTAATATGTGATGATTCACTCACACCTTATTCAATCCTGATTCTGACAAACTAAGCTGATTTAAGTATTGAAAAAGTGATAATTAATAAATTTGTAGGTATATAACTGCCCTACCTTTAATTAAGAATCGAAATTATACAAATTATTTACCAAACAAATCCCTTGAAGGCACCTTTCTACCTGTTTATTCATCTACAAAATGGCTGCTGTTTTCATCGTCAGTGGAGTCGTTGATGCTAATTTTGTCTTTGATTTTTATTTAGGCTTTACCTTCAAGGATGGCGTTGATGCTCTGCTTCAGATGTTGAAGATTGAAGTTTTGGATAAGGCTTTTAAGAACCTGTGTCTTTTTCTCTCCTATCTTTAGAAGATTCACTCTCTGAATGTCTTTTATGAACCTTTTTGAAGTATCATGCTGCTCTCCTGAAGAGGCAATGTCCTTAGCTTTAGACTTCTGGAGCCACCGAAGATGTCTAGCTTCCATGTCCCTGAGGGTTTTGGCAGAGAAGATGCTGCAAACTTGCACTCATTGGGTTTATGGTCTGGATGTAGGCAGTAGATGTGGGGTTCTTCCAAGTATAAATGTATCTTACTACAAGATCCACAAGGTTTGAAAATACCTTTTTTAGGATTGTTAGACATGAATCCTGTCCGAAAACCTCACCCAGAGGTGAAACAGAAGCTGTTTTAGAGTAATGAATGTCAATCACAGGCCAACAATAGGCAAAATGCCTCTCTTGAGAAATAAAATGAGCATAGGTCAGAGAAACTCCTTTCACACAATGTGCAGTAAGAATGTCTGAGGTAAGGTGGCCCTTGAGGGGAGATATGTTGACTGTGCTGTGCTTTAATGGGTTGAAGTTTGGTTCTTTTCTAATGATGTGAATAGGCTAACAAAAATGCCTCTCCCAGTTGCTTAAGTTTACGCTTTGTATTGCTTTTCATTAATAATACAGTGAACTCTGGCCTCAACGGCCGATATGATTCAAGCATTTGAATCTATGAAAGACACAATAATAGAGAAGTAGCCCAATCGGTCCATCCAGAATGCTTTTCCTGGAGACCTCTGAAAGGCCATCTGCTGGCACTTAGTACCCACTGATGCTTGCCTGAAATTCTCTGGTGAGTGCATCTTTGTTGACGTACTCTGTTCCTGGGTCAATCTTTTTCTAAGTCATCTATGTTGTATCTTACTGAGCTTACCAAGACAACTGAAGAGATCTTACTCCACCTTGTTTCAGGATATATATCTTTGTTGTGTTGTCTATTCACACCATTATTTGAGCACTCTTTACTTTTGGAAGCAATTGAGAGCTTGCCTGATTTTTCTGAGTTCAAGCAGACTGATGTGTAATTCTATCTCTAATCCAAAAACATAGCGTGCTGACAAAGGTTCTGCATATGAGTTCCTCACCCCATCAGAGAGGGGAATAGCAGGTGATGATTTCTGGCCTTTGAAAGTATTCTCTGTGTCCGTCCACCATCACAAGACTTCCCTTACAGCTGAATAACTGAAATTGCACCTTCCCTAGATTTATCGTAGGGAACTGGATTTGAACTATTTTTGAATATTCCACATTTGTGGATACAGTGTCAGAAGTAGGATGCAATACGTCATGCTTCCTAATAAAGCTTTGCCTGTCCCGGTGGCTGTTAATGCTAGAGAATGAAAATGAGCTGCTAGGCAAATCAACTTTGACCTCTCTCCAATGAAGGGAATATTCCCAGTTTTTTGGTACGAATGCTAGTACACATAAACTCATTATTCCGTCATGGATGGTGTACAGATTTCATGGCAATTGCAACACCTAGAGATGGCGTTAACTGAATGATTTATTTGAATGTTTGGTGGGTGTTACTGAACAGCACTGTTCTAATAAGCGATTTGACAAACCAAAGCTAGACTTTACAGCCTTTCTTTTTTTTATAGAATGTTTTTATTGGTTTCAGCATACCAACAAAACGGCACCAACATGTACCAAACTACTCACCACAATCCATCACTTCACAGTAAAGGGTAACGTTTCACAGTAGTATCAATGAAACATCTCAAAGAGAAGAAGTCCAGCATACATCATTACAAGGTCGTTATATTATCACCCCGCTCACACCCTCTACCAGTCTCCCAAGCTGCACCACAAAAGGCATTAGTGTCAGGGCATGCATCAGACCTGTCTAGAGACCTTTCGTCCTCCGATGTTTTGCTTCAGAATGCGTAGGTCGATCCAAAAATACCACCGAGACCTCAATGTTCCTCTTGTGCCTTTAATCATGTTGACACCTCCTCAAACGAATCTCCACAGCTGCTGCCTATTCAACCGCATCCGCCACCCAACGTTCCTCACTTGGTCCAGCTTGTGCCATCCAGGCAACCGCAACCCGCCTCTTGGCCAATAATACCATCAATTGCAGGAATTAATAGGCTATTTTTTGTCCCTTAGGGTGCCTAACATCCCCCAACAAACCAGAGGGTCCTAATCCACAGGAATTCGCACCACTGTCCTCACACGGGTCACCACAGTCTCCTGATAGTCATACACCTTACGTCAGGACCATGCTAAGTAGAGGAAGTAAGCTGCCAGAGCATGACCAGAGGTTATGTCCGGAATAGACTATTGCAATGTGTGGTAGATGAAGATAGCAGGAATCAGCAGGTAAGTTGAGAAATCCTTTATTCAAGTACAAGGGAAGAGACAAGAGCGGACTCTTCTCAACAGAGGCTACAATCAACTGCCTTGGAATAGAACCCTTACTTGAGTACCAACATAGAACAAAAACACAAGAGCATTCTAGTGGAATACAAGTCATGCAAGTAACATTCTACAAAGACTAGAACCATAACTCAAGTGACATATGTACTACACATCTTCTTCCTTTCCAATGACAAAGAAATCAAGAACAAAAAAAACAAGGAAGTGAGAACAAAAAAAACAACAAAAAAAATGAACATAATCTAGCAAACATAGTCTTGCAGATAAACTGGTGGTCTGCGGTACCTCAAAGCACGAGAAGGAGCAGGCCTGTCAGAAACAGGGTCTGATGCATGCACTGAGGGACACTCAGATATGAGAGAGTCACCACACCCACCACCACGAACTCCACCCATCGAGGACGAAGGAGGAGCCTCCTCTGGAACTTGAGCTAGAACGTAACCACTACTGCTCAAGGAACTGGTGGGCTTATCCTGTTGTGGAATTGCAACCCCTCTATGATATAATGCGACACGCCTCAAATTCCAACACTCACTATTGTTGAGGATGACACAATGATCCAGAACTTTTTTCACAGTGAAAGTACCCTTGAACTCTGACAACCCTCTTCCCACCCTACCACTTTTGATCTTGACACAATCCCCCACTCTGAAATGACAAGATGAGTTTGAGGAAACCGGCAGGTTAGAGCATCTCCCTTGCAACGTGACAAGTTGGTTCATCCAAGAGGGAACAAGTTTCGAGCCCGGAGCTCGTCCTCTCATAAGCTGAAAAGGGAAAGATTGGCTGCCAACATGGGGAGTGGTCCGATAGGCCCAAAGCATTTTGTTGACCATTTTCCATACCACTGACCCATTGGCAGAGGACATTTGGATGATTCCTTTGACTACTTTGTTAGCTCTCTCACACAGGCCATTCCCTTGAGGGTTGTAGAGTGAAGTGTGATGATGAGAGACCCCACAACCCTTCAGGAAGGTTTGCATCTCCTTGGAGACAAGTTGAGTGTCGTTGTCAGTGATGAGAACAGAGGGAATGCACTCATCCTTGAATAGATCGCCCAAAAATTTAATAGTACTTTCAGTAGTAACATTATTGGTAAATTCGACTACTAGCCACTTAGATAATACATCAACTACAACAATGGCAAACCTGTCTTTTCCATGCAGTTCACCCATGGGACCAATAAAATCAAGACAGATGCTATGCCAGGGTAAGCCTGGGTTCTGTATGTGTGCATCACAAGACTTAGAACCTACTTTAAGTTGGTTTTCACCTTCTTTACAAATCGAGCAACTTTTCACAGACTCAATTACTTGAGCATCAATGCCTGGACACCAGAAGTGATTCTTGAGGCGGCATTGTGTGAGAGTCTGACCGAGATGGCCTTCATGCGCTAATGCTAAAAGTTTCCTTCTAATGCCAAAGGGGGGAATGCATTTTTCTCCTTTGACTAGGACATCTTTGCTATCAAGGGAATGTTCATCAAATACTTTGACATAATGTCGGACAGAAACTGAGAGACAACTCTCCCTCCTGGGACCCAATTTCAGAAGTTTGATGACTTCTTGTAGAGTGTGGTCATCACTCATCTCACGTTCGCAATCACTGGCCTCAAAAACACCCTCCTACAAATACAGTATGCTCAATGGAAGCCACCGCAATGTCATCGGCACATCCAGCAGTGCAAGGATCAAGGACAGTCCGCCAATCCAAAGACATTCTAGAGAGGCAGTCGGCCTGGACATTCTTCCACCCCTGAATGTATTCAATCAAGTATTGAAACTCTTGATGCAAGTTTAGCGAGCCTGGCCGACCCTTTCCCAGTACCACCAGGAGAAAGAACTTTGACCAAGGGTTTATGGTCAGTTCTCAGGAGAAATTTTGTGCCCCACAGATATGTTCTAAAATATTCCACCGCCCAGGATGCAGCCAATGCTTCCCTCTCAATGACCGAGTAGTTTTTCTCGGCATCGGTCAGTGCTCTAGAAGCAAAGGCAACAGTACGTTCAGACCCACCTTTGGACTGTGATAGCATAGCTCCCAAGTCTGTGGCGCTGGCATCAACTGTTAAAATAGACTTGTTATTAACATCAAAAGGAGCTAGAAAATTGGCATTGCAAATTTCTTTTTTAATAAAATCAAAACATTCTTGTTGCTGAGTGCCCCATGAGAAGCTCACCCCCCGCTTGAGTAAAGAACGCATACAGGATGTTTTGTCTGAGAAGTTCTTAACACATTTTCAATAGTACTCAATTAGTCCCATGAAAGAACGTAACTGGTCTTCATCGTTGGGGTAAGGGGCTAATTGGATGACGTTGCACAAGCCTCTCTTGGGTTTAACACCAGAAGCATTGATGGTGTAACCTAAATAGTCAATTTGAACAACCAAAAACGTACATTTCTCCTTGCGGAGCGTGAGACCTGCTGCAGACAATTTGTCTAGAATAACCTTGAGGATATCATTGTGTTGTTCAACTGACTGACCATATACCAAGATATCGTCCTGGAAGTAGATAGTATTGTCCATTCCCTTGAAAATGTTGGAGACCATTCTTTGGAAAACACTGGCTGCAGATTTGAGGCTGAAGGGAAGACATGTAAATTGGTAAGTGCCTTGAGGTGTAATAAAAGCAGTGAGGTGTTTCGAACCTTTGTGCAGATTAATCTGGTGATACGCACTTCTAAGATCGAGTTTTGAGAAAACGTTGGCGCCCTTTAGAGTAGTGACTAATTCTGTGATATTTGGGAGTGGAAACATGTCAGCGACTACACATTGATTCAGAGACCTCAAGTCCACACAGAATCAGAGTTTACCATCAGCCTTCTTGGTGATAACAATGGGCGAAATCCGTGGAGAAGCTTCCACAGGTTCTGTGACCCCCGCTGTAAGCATGTCGTGAATGAGTCCTTTGAATTCCTCTTTGACAACTATAGGAACACACCTAACCTTGTGCTAAACGGGAACAGAACATTTCTGAATTAAAATGCAACGGGAATAGCCTTTGAGTTGGCCCAATTCCTCTCTAAAAACATTGCTGGCTTCTGTAAGGATCTTATCTAAGCCCTCATCCTCGATGACCATGACTTGTGTGGGTGCACAGGGGTTGACAATGATCCTAAGATTGCATTGGTGAACCCACCCAAGAAAGGCTGGCCCACATTTAAACACATATATCTTCCCTTGAATGTGTTTATGAGAAAAAGTGATGTGTGCATCAAAATACCCAAGTATGTCAATGGACTCTCCTTGGTATTCCCCTGGGGAAATATCTTTAGGAAGAAGTTGTCTAACACCCCACTTTTCTTCAAAAAGGTCTTTAGGAATTATAGTGTACTTTGAGCCTGTGTCAACCATCAGACATACATCTTGACCATCGATTATAAACATAGGTTTAGGTCTATTCCTTCGCTTGTCTTCTTGTTCTTCGGTGGTAAGGTCAGACTCAACTATCAAAATGTTGTCATTTTCGTTGACTTCAGCTGCAGTACTCTGCACACTGGCTACACTAGAACAAAATCTGGTCCTACAGACTCTTGCGTAGTGTCCCATACGACTATATTTTAGACACTCTTGTTTAGAATCTGAGGTGTGTACTGTACTTTCACACCTATTACACATTCTGACATTTGCAGGCTTAGGGTTACTTGTAGCTCTAGGATTAAAACGTTTCTTCGAAAACTTCTTAATCTTAACAGCAGCGATGGCGCTGGGATCATCGTCATTTTGCTCATAGTCTGGTAGCTCCTGAGTAGACACCTCATTAACATCATTTGTTGTAATTCTTTTCTCCAATTCTCTCATGCAGCCTTCGGACTGACCTACAACTTTTGCTAAATCTATAGCCATTTTAAGATTGGGGTATTGCGCCACCCAGAGGCGTTCCTGGATTTTCTTGTTGTTGCACTGAACTATGAGCTGATCTCTGATCAGCTCATCAGTCATGTTTCCGAACTTACATTTAATGGACATTTTCTCTAAGTCTAGAGATGAAGTCATCAATGGACTCGCCAGCTTTTTGGTTATATCTATTCATGACTAAATTCTCCTCTTTTACGTACCTCACTTCTAGTCGACAAATTGCCTCTTTATATTCATCAGGAAGTGCCTGCCCATTGGCTTGAAGAGCTTGAGGGAGATAATGAAATACACGCTGGCCTTCGTTTGCCAAGAGTGCTTAAGAGTGCTTAAGAGTGCTTAAGAGGAGAGCTTTCTTTCTCTTCGCAGAAAAATCTTGACTATCTAGAGCGTCAAGATAGTTCTCAAACATGAGAATCCAATCTTCCCAGGGAATGTTTGGCTGGCCAGGTTGGGCTAAAAAATGAAGTGGCAGAACAACAGATATATTTTGAGAAGCCATTATGAGATGATAAGGAGAACAACTGGGCAGGATAATATACAGGTGTGTATATCGTCGAAACTTGACTGGATTTGGAAACTGTAAAGAAGTGAGCAAGAGATAGACAGGTACACAGTGGGTGTGTGTATCGCCGTGAAGACCAGAAGTACGGTGGAGTCTCAAATTCCTATAAAGAATATAATGAGCAAAAGAACACACGGGCAAGATTTGACTAGTTTTGAAACTTTTAGAAAAATGAGCAGGAGACAAGTAGACAATGGTGTGTGCACCGCCGTGAGTGTCAATAGTTCTGAAGAGCTTCAGATTCAAAAGAGGTTATGCCGGGCAGAGCGATATACGGGTGTGTATATCGCCATGAGGAATCACAAAGAAAGTTAAAATCAAGAACCTGAATGGCGTAACGGTGGATACACAGTGGGCGTGTGTATCGCCGAAGAAATCAGCTGTTTGTCGGGCTACGGACGGCTTTGAATCTTGTGGAGAAACTCTGTGACGCTGGGTTGCAATGGTAACCAAGAGAGACCAAGCAAAATGGCCACCGACGTGAGGACGCTACCTTACTGCGCAATGACGTAGATACAACGTAGCGTCTGTTCGCAGCCAGGAGTCGGATACTGACGTTTCACAGAGTAGTGAAGTGCGTCAGCGAAGCAGAGTTCAGATGTTGCTAGGCAACGAGCCGTCGACGTTTCTTGGTGTACGTCACCTTTCGAAGGGATGTTTGGCGTCACGGGCTGGGAAGGCAATTAAATTACGGCTTTCTTCTAAAACAGAGCAGGAAACGAAAACTGTCCACTCTTGTTATCGAGGGAAAACAGTGACTGTGTTTCTCCTCAATGTCTCTGCATCGAGACGATTCCGTTGGAAAGGAGAATCCTCAAGCAGGCTTTGCTGAACTGCCCACGGGGATCATCAAAAATCAACGCCAAGTTGTGGTAGATGAAGATAGCAGGAATCAGCGGGTAAGTTGAGAAGTCCTTTATTCAAGTACAAGGGAAGAGACAAGAGCGGACTCTTCTCAACAGAGGCTACAAGCAACTGCCTTGGAATAGAATCCTTACTTGAGTACCAACATAGAACAGAAACACAAGAGCATTCTAGTGGAATATAAGTCATGCAAGTAACATTCAACAAAGACTAGAACCATAACTCAAGTGACATATGTACTACACAATGCCCTATTACCTGGACTCCAAAATGGGTACCTAGGCAAAACTGCAGGTAGCACAGAACGCTCTCGCTACTGACATCCTGAACAGACAGTCTGCTGCTGCGGGACTATGTGAGCTGCACTGGCTCCCCATAAGTAAGCGGATCAAGTTTAAAGCAATCTGCATTGTACACAAGGATCTTCATCAAGCTAGTCCAGCGGGGATCAGGAGGATGTTCCACTGGCAGAAATCTTCGTTCAGCCCATCGCAATTTGGTTATCCTGTATAGAGTTCACAAGAAGAGATGGGGGCAGAACCTTTTTGGTTGCTGCTGCCAGACTTTGGAACTCTCTCCCCCAGTCTTTGACTGCGATCAATAGGCACTGGCCTTTTAGAAAGGTACTTAAGACTTGGCTGTATACTATTTAGGCAGCCCCTAATAACACATACAGGTTGCACGATATTGGCTTGTGGTAGACTGCTGTAATCATTGCGCCTTAATGCCTGTTGGTAATTGTCGTGCTTTATAAAACTCAAATCAAAATAAAAAATCAAATCAAAATCATGAAATCATGGCATCTATGACACTAATCACTTTAACCAGGATCTATTCACCAGGATCTATTCTATGCTTCAATACTGGTGTGAAATACATATGGTGAAGGAAATGGAAATGCAGGAGTTTAAATTGTGCGTTACTCAACACCGTCTTCACCAGTGCACACATTCAGTACCATGAGGCATCATCAATCGGTACCCCCAGATCCTCCTCCTAAGCCCCCATGCGCCTGAAGCGGGTTCCTCCAACGGTCCGCAGTGAGAGCTTTATAAAGGTGTGATATCAAGAGGCGGCTCCCACCCAACTCCAGTAGGCACTGAAAGGTGGAAGAGGTAGTCGGGTCCTAGGAAACGTGAGCCACATATCCCGCAAATAGCTGATATACTTGCATGCTGTAAGAATTGGGCTGGCCCTACCCTGAAGTACTCCTGTGCTGCCTCAAAGGCAATCAATTCCTCATTAGGGAACAGGTCCCCCAACACTTCACAGCCACTAGCCCTCCAGGCAGTCAAATCCACAGATTCCACCAATGTGCGAAGGACAGGGAGGTTCCAGAAGACCAAGTCATGAGCAAACGGTGCCTTACTCAGATCACCTTTGATAGTATGTCCCCATAGGAAAGTAGTGTGTCTGACCAAATAAGAGACATACTCCACATCTCTACCTCTGGTCATCTAGAGCTGCAGCAGGGTCAACCAGTCCCCAAAATAACTCAGCAAACATTTCTCCCAAGAGTCTTCCTCAAACAGCCAGTGTGCAGCGTATTGAGCAGCCAAATAATAGTGCTCCAGATCAGGCATCCCCAATCCACCCTCCTCTAGCGGCAGGGTTATAAGGACCCAAGTTCCTCTGCTATGCCCTCCCCGTCCAGATCCGAGCCATCTGGAGAGAGCTTAGCTTGTGAAAAACAGCCTGGGACAGCACGTCAAAGGAGTGCTGGATGGATGATATAGTGGCACAGGGGGAACAAACACCATCTTCGCAACAGCCACTCGGCCCATGAGAGATAGTGGCTGGGAAGTCCAGAAGCGCAACGACGTGCGCAGTCTCTTAGACACCACCTCAATGTTGCATTGGTTGCACCTTTGCAGTGTATGAATGACAACGATCCCCAGATAGCAGAAGGACTCCAGTTCACACCGGATAAGTACCACAGGTAACTCCCCCGCTCCTCATGCAGCCAGGGAATGCAACAAGAACACAAGGGACTTGCTATGGTTAAGGTGGAGGCCTGATATTTCCCCAAAAGCAGTGACATATGACAACAGGATAGGCAAAGACTGACAAGGAGAGGACATATAAAAAACGAGTATAACGAGTATAGTCAGCGTATAAGTAAACCAAATCTGTAATCCCTCCCACCCCCATCAATCCCCTACCTGGCCAAGCGCTGCTGGATCTAAACCACAAGCAGCTCCAAGTCAATAGCAAATAGGAGGGAGGACAACGGGCCCCCCTGCTGCATGCCCCTCTCCACCTCCCACAGCACAGAGCACCGCCATCCCACCTGAACCTCAGCAGTAGGCTTAGTGTACAAAAGGCATACTCAGGAGCAAAAGTGGGGTCCAAACCCCATGGCCTCCAACACCTGCATAAGACAGTCACACTGAACCATATCAAATGCTTTATCTAAGTCTATGGACACCACTGCAAATTCTTCATCACGACCCTCAACCTCAAGTAAAACATGCCTTAGGTCCTGCAGGTTCATGGAGGTAATGCGACCAGACATGTACCCGCATTGGTCCACATGGATCAGCCACGCAACGACCGGGTGCAAAGAAGGGCTAAAACTTTACAAAGGATCTTGGTGTCCGTATTAATCATCGTAGAAGGCCTATATGCGGAGGGGTCTGATGGGCCCCCCTCCCAGGCTTCAGGAGCATGGTAATACAGCCCTCCCTCTTCTTTCCAGTAAGCAAACCCCCCTCTCGAGCCTCAAGATACACCTCCAATAAATGCTGTGCAAGGACTGATGAAAAGACCTGATAGAACTCGACAAGGAAACCATCGCAAATCGGCACCTTGCCTCCTGGTAGCTGCCCCAGAGCAGTACAGGTCTCCTCCAATGTGAGGGCCTCATCCAAATCCCATGCCTCCATATCTCCAAGTCGCATGAGCAGTAGCGCAGCCAGAAAGGCCTCAACCGGAGCCCGCGAAGCATAAGCGGGGCCACGGTACACCTGTTCCAAACAGGTGCGCAAAGTGTCTTCTATACCCTTTGGTGTGTAAACCTCTTGACCCTGAGTAGTACATAGATGCAGAATGACAGTATGCTGGATCTCCTTTCTGAAAGAGCCATGCCCAGATCTTTACCCCTCTTTATGGAAAAGCTGCCAGTAGGATCTAAGCATGAGCTGCTCTAATCTATCTTTAACAGCCTTAACTTCATGCAAGAGGTGCAACTCCTCCTGATGACCCTCCCCACTGTCCAGGGCTGGACACTGGGCATGCGTTAGGGCATCCTCTTTCTGAGTAAGCTCCGATTGCAAAGGGCATCTCACCAATATGAGAGACCCAGACAGCGACCTCGGAGCACCGCCTTCATGGCCTCCCATTTGGTCACCCAAGACTGCGTCGTGGATTTCCCTCTCCTCTGGGTCCTGCAGTACCTCAGGGAATAATCTCAACCCTCCCCGAGTCCACTGACATTAGAATGTGATCAAGTAGACTATAATTACCATGTGTCAGCGAGTAACAGGTTAATTCTGGGCTAAGGGGTGTTGAGCCTGAAATTCATCACAGAGTGTACCACGACTTCACCAAGGGCCACAGTCATTCTAGGTTCAATGCCCTGTCTTGGGGATGCCTGTGCAATGCCCCATCCAGCACACAATTAAAGGTCCTCACTCACAGTACTCGGCTATCTAGCACTGGCGTGACAATATCCTGCACCGTCAGAACTTTACAGCCTTTCTGGTGCTGCTATGTCACTACTGGAGCCATACATGTGAAAATTCTGAGCACGGACCTGAGACTAAAAGGGTAGCAGCCTGAATTGAAAATAATTACCTATTGATAAAAAACAGATATTTTCACCGCAGAGGGTGAGAATGGAGTTAGTAGTAAAGAATAGAGATATCCATGCATATGTATGTATAATAAAATAGAGAACTACAACAGTTACAGGTACCTGGGGAGGCGGGTGGGCGCATGTGAATCTACAGCTGTACATGCCAAGAACATATGTTTACTGGGTAAGTAACATTATCCGTTCGAGGCATGTGAGCTGTAGATCACATGCTTTGCGTAGATAATACAGCAGTATTCTCCCAAAGCGGTGGCTAACCTGTAACTGTTGGAGTTGTCTGAAACAGTGTTCTAAGTACTGCTTGCACCACATTAGCTTGATGTCTTGCTAACACATCCACACAATAGTGCTTGGTGAATGTGTGCGGTGTAGACCATGTTGCAGCTTTACAATTGTCAACTATGGGGATGTTTCCTAAGAAAGCCATAGTTGTCCCTAATTTGTGAGTGGAATGTGCTCTAGGGGGTTATAGTCAAAGTTCTTTTTGCTTTTGCATAACAAGTTTGAATGCATTTAACAATCCACATGGCAATACCTGACTTGGAGATTGGATTGCCCTTGTGTGGTGCTGCAAAAGCAACAAAAAGTTGTTGCGCAATGATTTTGTTCTCTCAATGTAATATAAAATGTCTCTTCTGACATCTAAGGTGTGTAGAGCTTGTTCTGTCACAGAATCAGGTTGAGGAAAGAATACTGGTAATTCAACCAACTGATTGATGTGAAAGGCAGATACTACCTTAGGTACAAATTTGGAGTTAGTACGAAGAACCACTTTGTCTCTGTACAGTTGGAAAAAAGGTTTTTCTATGGTTAGTGCCTGTAATTCACCCACTCTCCTTAGTGAAGTGATTGCAATGAGGAAAGCAGTTTTCCAAGAGAGAAACTGTGGCTCACATTTATGCATGGGTTCAAAAGGTGGGCCCATTAACCTTGTGAGGACTATGTTAAGATTTGACACTGGGGCAGGTGGAAGTCTTGGTAGTATGACTCTTTTAAATCCTTCCATGAAAGCTTTGAGTACGGGCACTCTGAAAAGCGATAAATGTTGCCTATTTTGTAGATACGCAGCTATTGCAGCGAGATGTAGTCGGATAGAAGTGAAAGCCAATCCTGACTGCTGCAAGTGTAACAGATAACAAATGATGTTTTGTATTGAAACATCAAAAGGATTGAGATTGTTGTTATTGCAATAGATAACACATTTTTTTCCATTTAGCTGCATAGCAGACTCTTGTAGTAGGCCTTCTGGCCTCTCTGATGATGTTCATGCAATCTGGTGGGAGATTTAGATAACCAACCTCTATGACTTCAGGAGCCAGATCACGAGGTTCAGTTGTTTGGGATCTGGGTGTCTGATTTCTCCATGGCTCTGTGTGAGGGGACTGGATGTGAGGTGCAGCTTTTGATGTGGAATCAGAGACAGCTCCAACAGGGTTGCAAACCATGGTTGATGGGCCCATGTGGAAGCTACTATGATCAGTGTGAGGGAAGTTTGCCTGAGTTTCCGAACCACTAATGGAATGAGTGGGAGAGGCGGAAAAGTGTAGGCAACTATCCCTGACCAGTTCATCCATAGTGCATTGCCTTTGGAGAGCGGGTGTGGGTGCCTGGAGGTGAAGTTTGGGCATTTTGCATTTTGGTGGGTGGCAAACAGATCTTTCTAAGGGACTACCCAACTTTGAAAGTATGGGAGGAGAACCTGAGGGTGTAGTTCCCATTCGTGTATTTGCTGTCTCTGTCTGATGAGGAGATCGGCAATCTGATTGTTCAGTCCTGGGAGGTGTCCTGCTAGGAGAAATGTCTTGAGCCGAGTGTGACAGTTGGAGAGAGTGTGTCCCCCCTATTTTTGTATGTAATACATAGCTGTCATGTTGTCGGTGCGAACTAGGACAGCTTTGCCAATCAGGTGAGTCTGAAATACTTGGAGCGCCAGAAAGACTGCTAGCAGCTCTAGATGGTTTATGTGGATAGATGTTTGCTGTTGACTCCACAGGCCTTGTACTGTATGGTGCTAAAGATGAGCCCCCAGCCAGTGAGGGACGTGTCCACTGTTGGCATTATCTGTGGAACTGGGACTATGAAGGGCAATCCTTTTGATACATTCTGTGCGTTCCACCACTGTAGAGAGCGATGAGTATGGCCGCTTACTAACACTAGATGTGTTAAAAGACCCTGCGATTGGTTCCAGTTACTCGCTAACCATTCCTGTAGGGGACGCATGTGAAGCCCGGCATGGGGAACGATCATGATGCAAGATGCCATCATACCCAGAAGTTGCAGATACACCTGAGCTGGAAGCGAGTGATTGGATTGAAACTGGAGAACTTGAGCCTGAATTATGCGAATTCTGGCTACAGTGGGAAAGGCTAGACCCTTTTGAGTATCTAAAGTGGCTCCTTGGTAGTTTTGAGTGTTGGAAGGTTGAAGATGTGATTTCAACACAATGAGTGTGAACCCCAGTTGGTGTAGTAACTGTAGTGTCCTGTGAGTATGTTGGAGACATTTTGGATACGTACTGGCTTTGATGAGCCAGTCGTCCAAGTAGGGGAAGACATGAATGTGTTGTCTCCTCAGGTGAGCAGCGACTACTGCCAGACACTTTGTGAAGACTCTGGGAGCAGTGGTGACCCCGAAAGAGAGTACCTTGAACTGGTAATGTTGGCCCGCTACCACAAATCTGAAAAATTTGCGATGAGTGGGATGTATTGGAATATGGAAATAGGCGCCCTTCAAGTCTATAGTAGACAGAAAGTCGCTTTGTTACAGAAGTGGTAGCACTTGTTGAAGTGTTACCATGTGAAAATGGTCTGACGGTATGTAAAGATATAGTTCTCTGAGGTCCAAGATTGGTCTGAGAGAACCGTCCTTTTTGGGTATCAGATAGTAAAAGGAGTATACGCCCGACCCGTGGCATTGTAGTGGTATGGGCTCTATAGCCTTCTTTAGAAGGAGAGACTGAACCTCTTGTTTTGAGGAAGTGTAAGTGATCTGGTGAAAGTTTGTGTGACCGTGGTGGAATGTTTGGAGGATTGTTGGTGAACTCCAGGCAATAACCATAACAGATAATTTCCAGTACCCATTTGTCTGTAGTTATGGACTGCCAGACGGGTAGGAAACATGAAAGACACCCCCCTACAGGTTCCGAAGTTGTTTTCGGCATTGAAGGGGGTGGGGTGGAGCCTGTCTTGACTTTGATCCCGAAGCTTTTGGCTTGGTGCCCATTTTTGAATGGCTCTGTACAGAGCCGGAAGGCTGTTGGGTGTGTTGCAGTGCCGAGCCAGAGGGCGGGGCGTCGGAAACATGTTCTCGGTGCCCACCGTGGCCCGGAGGTGGGAGGCGGGGGTTGGACTGGGGCCTTCTTCTTAGGCTGAGGTGGACTTTGGGGCAAGGGAGGATCTGTACTCACGGTAGGCTGCCCTTGTGGGATTTCTTCGTCCCCCGTGGAGCCATAGTCGGAGATGGAGTGTTGTTCTTCCTCGGTTCCCATGGCGTCTTCGGCCTCTTGTTCCGAATCTTCACCGAAGAGGTCCGGAATTGAACTTGTATGTTGGCTCTGCATGGTGTGATGTCGAGCCCGACGGTTGCAAAGCGTCTTTTTTGACCGGAAAGCCTTACACGCGTCGCAGTCCTGTTCTCTGTGCTCCGGAGATAAGCACAGGTTGCACACTTCGTATGAGTCAGTGCACGGAAACTTCACGCGGCACTGAGGGCAGAATTTAAATGGAGTCCATTCCATTGACTGTGAGGTGGACTGACGCGGGTAGGCCCAACGGCCTTCCACGAGCTACCCGATCGAAAGAGAGTTTTTTCAGCAATTACGATACGCGGAGAATGGGATTACGTTGTCAAAAACAATACCTTCGAGGGTGAGTGTCTTAAGCACCGAGGGAAACCAAAGAAACGGTGTCGAACCGGAGCGCAGCAATTCCTCTCCAAACCCGATGGGGGGAAAAAACAATCTAACAATGGAGCCGATGCCCATGCGCACTATCACCGAAAGGAGGAGTCACATACCTCGTGACTGGAAAGACTACTTCGAAGAAAAACAACTTGCAAACATCCAGACCTAACACTAGATGGCAGGAGTATGCAAAGCATGTGATCCACAGGTCACATTCCTCAAACACCTTGGGGCAGATTTATGTTGCCTGGCGCATCGCTGCAAATCAGCAAGGATGCGCCAGGAATGATGCGTCACGCAAGTTTACCCTTGCGCCACACATGATGCGCCGCATTTATAATGCGGCGCATCATGGCGCAGGAATAAACAGATGCGTGACGCATCCAATGGCGTAAGGTTGGCGCAGTGCTTCAGTTGCGTCGCAAGCGCGACGCAACTCCAGCACTGTTCCAACCAACCCTATCCCTAACATGGTGCGTCAAGCCTTACGCCTGCTGCAAGCAGGCGCAGGGTTTTGGCGCATCAGCGTTGGGAAAGTGACTCAGTCAAATCTTATAGATTTGACTGAGTCACTTTTCAGGGGCGTTCCTGCGACGGAACGCCCCCCCCTATGTCGACACGCCCACGTGAAACCTGACGCAGGTTTTACGTGGCGCAGGGCTTTACATCGTGACGCATCTCCATAGATGCGTCACGATGTAAATATGGCGCAACGTGGCGCAGGGTTTACACCGCCGCTGCGTCACAAAAGTGACGCAACGGCAGCGTAAAAGTGGCGCATCTCCGACATAGATCTGCCCCCTTGTTTTTGAGATATTTATTTAGACCCCACACATTTAATACTAGGCAACACTCTCCAGTCATTGCTAGCATCAAAAACTAAAAACCTTTGGGCCTCATTTACAATAGAATGACGCAGCGCCGCAAGTCATTTTGCTGCACCGAGCGGTGTCATTTAAAACCACAGGGATGCGTCATATTAACAACAATTCCACGCATCCACAGTTGTTTGTTCTGCCATGGACCAAAATACTTAAACAAACTTTTCAAACCTTACACGCATAGTCGTACCCTGCGCTCCAGCAGTCAGCAACAACTCATAGTTCCTAGGATAAAAAAAGCTAGGCAGGGAGGACGTGCCTTGTCCTACAAAGGACCAATCATTTGGAACTCATTGCCCTCTGCTCTCAAAAACGTTACTAATCTTCTAATCTTTAAAAAATCCTTGAAAACGTTCCTATTTGCCGGCTGTTAGGCTCTTGTTGGTACTCTCCCTGCTTTAGATAAAATCTGGGCTCTTTGGTAACCATAAGCGCGGAGATACCCCTTCGGGGGTCGAGTTCCTGCGCTATATAAGAATATAAATAAAATAAATAAATAAATCCTTGTGCTTTCTCCTGTTCTGGTGCACAACTAGCTGCCATGCGCCAGCACAGGCCCCTGGCGTCATGTTGCTAGGATGCCTGTGTGGTGGGGATGATTGTTTTTGTGCAGGAAGCGACACCTTTATGCACAAAAGCAATCATTGATGGCATTTTCCTCTTTCAATGCGTTCTACACAGTGCAGCATGCATAGAAAGAGGAAAAAAGAGGGGAAATAAATGTATTTCTCCTTGCTGCACCACTCCTATCCCTCCCCTTACAAAACTGGAGATGTGTAAGGTTCCATGGATATTGCGTGGGAACACCCACAGCAACACTCATGCGACGCCCTTCTCATACAGAATAATGCGTGAAAGGGGCCGATATTTACAAGGCCATAAAAAGTCTTGTGGGGTGACTTTACATAGCCTTGTAAATATGGGCAGACACACTGCACCGCCATCAGAATCTCCAAGTTCAAAATGTTTGTGCTTTTCCTTTTTTGGTGGATTTGGGGAGGTTTTGCTGTGAACTTCACAGTATGTCGATGCTTGATGATATCTAACATCCATTTGTTAGCCAATTCCACATGAAATAATATATTCTGCCTCCCATAGGCATGGGCAAACAGGTTGTGGAAAACTCAACCAAGTTGAACTTGCTTAACTTGGTTATTAAATGGAGAGGACTCCCCTTCACTTAACCTTTACCCATGCTTATTAGATTGATCTCTCAGCTATCTCTGTACTTATGCAGACGTTGTGATTAATAAGCCCCAATCTCCTGATTTGCTGCGTGTAGTATGAAAATGATAGACACTTCTGAAGACAGCCCAAGATCTTGTTGTCTCCATATATGTATTAATGGCCTGGAGTGCTCCATCCACATGTTTTCTAAGATATTGTGACCATCAAATGACATATCCCTTATTCTGGATTATACCTCAGGACTAAGAGATGTACTTTTGAGAAATTTATGATGCCTCATCATTCTAGCATTGCCAATCTGTCTGAATCCATTCATTTACAAATCCACTCACATATCTACTGAGGTTCAAGATGTAATTTCAACGTCCTTTAATATTGCCTTTGCTTCTATCTTCTCCTCTTCAGGCAATTTATTCGTAAAGGGTGCAATATTAATCCATAATTACAGATAGTAAAGTGACAGTATAGCAAATGAGTTTGCTTTCTTAATTGAATTTGCACTCAAACATATATTCTTTTATCTATGGAGGCCCACTTACAGCCCTCTTTGTCGGGGCGAGAAGCACATGGAGGGGATGAATTTCTTCATCTTCATTGTGCTGCGACAGAGACCACTGAATCGGCCTTAACCGGATCCAGAATGCAGTCAGAAGATGATTCTAGCATTTTGTATTTCCTTTCTATACTTGGTAGATTAACTAAATCTTTATTCCCAAACGTAGTTGAAGATTGAAATTGTCTAAATGGATGTATGTCGTTACAACGCACACTTTTACAACGCATGCACTTACAACGCATTTTTTACAACGCAACATCCACTACAACGCATTCCATTACATAGCATGACACTACAACGCATGTTTAAAAACTACCTTTACAACGCATTCCATTACATCGCATACTACCTTTACAACGCATACCATTACAACGCATAATATTAAAGTGCATTTAAGGTAAGTATTGGATAGTATAGGGGTAAAAATTACTATTCTAACTCCAGGGGGTGCAACAGTAGGGTAAGTGTTGGATTGCGTTGTAATGGTATGCGTTGTAAAGGTAGTATGCGATGTAATGGAATGCGTTGTAAAGGTAGTTTTTAAACATGCGTTGTAGTGTCATGCGATGTAATGGAATGCGTTGTAGTGGATGTTGCGTTGTAAAAAGTTTGTTGTAAGTGTAGTGCGTTGTAATAGTTGCGTTGTAAAGGTTGTTCACCTGTCTAAATGCCATATGAGCCTTCTCCTTAAAATGTAACCTCATTTGTCTAACTACAAGGAGGAGGTGTAGAAGATGGAAGTGGTGATGTTGATGAAGATAGAGAAGAGAGAGAAGGAGAAGGAGATGGAATAAATGTAGGTAATTGAGGGTAGGCCTTTGTTGGTTACAGAGCTGATGCCACAGGAGGTTGTGGTGTTGTGATCAGAAGTTGTCCCACTGTTGATGGTGTTGCAGGAGAAATTATTATATATATTTTGAATCAGTGTTCAAAGTATTATCAGCAGCTTGAATAAACCTGAACTAATGGCATCCATGGGGTGCCCCACAGTATCTGCCATCTATATGGTATGGTAACAAAGATGGTGCTGAAGAAACTTGGATATGGTATCAATCTTTCTTGCGGATACTCTATCTACTTGCAAATTCCTCACCTTTTGAATAGCTCTCACATCAGACTGAATTTATGAACTTTTTGATACCTCTCCATGCCGTTAGAGGGTGCTTGCTCCTTTTCGGCACCACAAATAATGCCACCCTGATGTCATTAGAGCCAGAAAGCGCATCCACTGCCACTGGCCCCCTGATGTCAGTTTCCCCATCTATGATTTTTTCGAGGTGAACATGATGAGAATGACATCAGACTCACATGGCCAATTGCTTTAATTTGCATTTAAAAAAGAGTTAATATCTAATTAAAAGACCAGGGTAAAGTAGCAGGAACTGTCTTATTTGTCCTTACAAATCTCATTCATAAACTGTTTTTTAAAGGAAAATGGTAAAAAACGAAGAGGAGAGTGTAGACTTATAGGCTGCAGCTCAGCAGATATTAACCCCTTGCATGCCCGCCCCTTTCCCCGCCCAGTGCCGCGCTTTGTATTAGCGGGCGGAGTTCATGACGAGCTGGACTCGTCATGGGCACAGCGCCACCGCAGCCCATGACGAGTCCAGCTCGTCATGGGCACTGAAGGGGTTAATAGACACTGTGCCTTTAAGGGCTCACAGCCTACCAGTATCCCATCGTATCCAGAAGGTGGCAGTTACCTCAGTTCTTTTTACAGAGCAAACAGTATTATTAGTTAGGGAAACAGAATGTCTGTTAATCGTCTCTGTCTCTTCCACTGGGGAAGAGGGTTGGTTGCTTATGATTTCAATAAAGAATCCCCCAAGAGAGTACTAGAATAACAGGTAACAAACCATTCCTTCTCTCTCAGGGGATCTCTATTGATAATCATAAGCACTGAATAGAATAGTAAGCCCATCCCTACAAAATTCCATGGAAGAGAAAAGAGACAATCTCTAGAGAAAACTCTGCAAACAGATTCCTCAGGGAAGCATGTCCTTCTTTAGCAACTGTACTTGCATCTGAGTCCAAACAACAGTGTCTGGTAAAAGTGTTAACTGATTTCCACGTAGATGCTTTGCATATTTCAGCAATAGGAACATTCCTTTTCAAACAGCTGTAGCTGCTTTCTCTCTAGTGGAATGAGCTTTTTCTCTACCCGAGAGACCTTTTTTTGCATTCTGGTAGCATAACAAGATGCAAGAAAATATCCACCTGGATATAGATTGTTAAGATGTGGTTAAACCTGTATGTACAGAGCCACAATTTGCAAACAATTGATAAGACTTGAGTATGTCTTTTGTGTTGTCTAGCAAACATTTTAAGACCAGTGTAACATCTAAAGTGTGGAGAGTTATTTCTGCTGGAGTGGCAGGGTGTTGAAAGAAAGTAGGCAACGTAATGGACCAATTAATGTGAAAACCGAAACAATTTTCTGTTAGAATTTTGGATGAGTCCTCATAACCAACGTACTGCTATGAATAAAGTATATGGTTCGTGAGAACATAAAGTCTGAATCTGACTAATCTTATGTGATGATGTGATAGCCACTAGGAAAACAGCTTTCCAAAAAAGGTGTTGTAATGAGGCTTTATGGATGGCCTCAAATGGAGATGCCATGAGACATGAGAGTATGTTCAATTGCCAAGGAGGGGAGGAACCACATATTGGAGGGAGAACGTTCGTTATACCCTCCAGGAAGTCTTTAAGAACTGGGACTTTGAAAAAAGAGGTTTGTGAAAGACATTTTCTATAGGCAGAAATAGTGGCCTAATGGACTTTAATAGACGAGAATTTCAAGCCGGATTTGGCCAGACAAAGCAAGTATGGAGATATAGCTTCTCCTTGGTACGTAGTTGGATCAAAGTTCTTGTCACCAGATACAGAATCTCTTCCATTTAAAAGAGTACGTTGAATGCGTTAATGGATGTTTAGCCTCTTTGCGAATGTTCATGCATTCCTGTGATAAACAAATGTCCATATTGGTTGAGCTCTGGAGCCACGCTGTCAAAATCAAAGAGGAGAGATTGGGATGAACCATCTGACCTCCAAATTTCATAAGAAGGTCCGGCCTGGTCAGCAGCTTCATGTGTGGATGCTCTGACATGTGTAGAAAATCTGGGAGCCACCACTGTCGGGGTCACTCCAGAGCTATAAAAATCATTCTGGTGTTCGGGTAAGACAGCTTCATGATTAATGATGGAATTAGAGGAATCGGAGGAAAATAGCAGAGGAAATTGTCGGACTAGTCAATCTATAGGGCATTTCCCAATGTCCATGGTTGGTAGTACCTCGAGGTGAAGTTTGGGCATTTTTTGCTCTCTGCGGTTGCGCATAAATCTAAGTGAGGAAAACCCTACATACAGAAGATGTTTTGAACAACGTCATCATGTAGAACCCACTCGTGATTTTCTTATAGAACCCTGATTAGGGGTTCTGCTTGAACATTCTGTATCCCTGGAAGATGGGTTGCAGTGATTCTCAGGTATCTAGCTAGTAACCAATTCTATATTGTCTGGGCTTCCAGTGACACAGCCCAGAAACATGTCCCTCTGTGCTTGTTCAGATAGTACATTGCTGTTGTGTTGTCTGCCTGAACAAGAAGGGATTTCGTCTTAAAGGATGGTAGGAAAGACTTCAACACCAGATGAACAGCTTGTAGTTCCACAAGGTTGATATGATAAGTAATTTCCTTTGTGGACCATGTTCCATGAATTTGAAGGTGATCCATATGCGCTCCCCAGCCTAACAGAGAGGCATCTGTCACTATTGTCTGAGAGGGAACATCCTGATGAAAAGCCATCCCTTGAAGGAGATTTTTTAGCTTGCATCACCATTTGAGGGATTGCCTCGCTTTGGGGGAAAGTGTGATCGTGTTTTACCAGTAGCATGAGTATTGACTCTACTGGTCTTCCAGACACTCTTATAGTGGTCTTAAGTAGAGACAGGCATTTGGAGTCAGAAATATGCAAGAGGCCAGCCATCCTAGAAGAGGTTGACACTATTTTCACTGTTGGATGAAAGACTTTTATGAGAAATGGACACAGCCGTATGGATAGTAGTCTTTCCTCCAAAGGATACACTTTTGCTTTTATGGTGTTGATAGTTGCTCCTAGATAATGAAGCAACTGAACTGGCATTGTGGACGATTTCTGATGATTGACATGAAGACCTAGAAGAATGAGAAGAGAGATAGTTAGTCGGCAATGAAGCTGCGCTTGTTGCTGCATTGACACCTTGATTAGCCAGTTGTCTAGAAATATATAGACTTATATTTTGAGCTTCCTGAGATATGTGGCAACCACTGCCATGCACTGTGAAAAAGTTCTGGGGGCTGATTTGAGGACAAAAGGAAAAACTTTGTACTGGTAGTGATCGTGTCCTACTAAAAATCTCCGGAACTTGCAGTGTTTCCTGGCTATTGGAATGAGGAAGTACACATCCTGGAGATCTATGGACCAGAGCCAGTCTTCTTGATGGATTTGAGGATAAATTTGATGTAATGCTAGCATTCAGAATATTTCTCCACGTATCCATTTGGTTGCAAAATTCAGATCTAGTATACGTCTGAATTCATTTTTGGAATCTTTCTTTTTCACCAAGAAATAACGGGAATACATCCCTGTTCCCTGTTGGTTGGTAGAAACAAGCTCCGCTGCATGCTTCTGCAGAAGGATATTCACTTCTGATCTCAGCAATTGCAGATGGAGGACTGATGAATCTCAAACAATACCCATGCTGTACAATATTCAGAACCCAGGCATCTTTGTGATGGATTTCCCCTCTGTTAGATATGGAGAAATACTTCCCCCTACCGAAGTGGGTAAAAGTATAAGGGGAAGCAGAGGCTCATTGTTTGGAGCCTGTGGGAGGCTTTCCTTCTTGGGAAGGTTGGTGGCCAGCTCTTCCCTTTGGTTGATGCATTTGCTGTTGCTGGAACCCTTGCAACCATTGATGTATCTGAACCCTTGGTGGATAGAAACGCATTTCGCGAAGTTTGTAGGGGTGCTTTTGTTGCTCCTTGTGTTTCTCCAGAGCAATCGCCATCAAGGTCTCCATCTCAGTCTTCATTTGAGCCATTTCCTCATCTGTGTGACTCCCAAACAGAGTGTTACCAGAGAAAGGAAGATTAAGTGTTCTCTGCTGAGATTTCTGCTTGAGTGCCATAAGACGAAGCCAAGAATGTTATCTGAGGGCCAAACTGTGACAGAATTGTGGGCTGCCAGCAAAGATGAATTGGCAGCAGCGCTAATCACTTGGTTTGAGACCATCATGCCCTCAGTCATGATTTTGAGGAAATCTTTTCTGCTGTCTCTTGGGCGGACTTCAACAAACTGCTGCAGGAAGTCCCCTAAGGATCTGCCATATCTGCCTAGCAGGGCAGATGCACTTGTCACTTTTCATGGCTGTGGAAGCTGTGCCACATCCTTTGTGTCCCACTGAATCTAGTTTTCTACTTTCTTTGTTTGGTAGAACTGTGGATGAAGGAGTAGTAGAATGCACTGTCATTGTAGCCAAAATACCATCCAAATCAGGAGATTTGACAGCAGTAATAACTGGTCCTGCTCCAGAGGATTATTTTTTTCTGGAGCCTAGATGAAGCCGCTTTGGCTGCAGCTGACATAAGGAAAAGTTCCATGGCTGGTTCTAATAAACCTGGGACTAGAGGTATAAGGGGTCTTGTTGCTGCAGACTCAAAAATCACCAATGGAGACGTTGATAGAGCAGATAATGAAATGTTTGGTTCTGTAGCCACTAATACAAGCCCCTCTTGAAGCGTGTTGAATTCATCAACTATCTAGACCCTCGGTTGGGGAGAATCTGCCAGTGTCGGTGAGTATCTTCCAGTACTGGAGGAAGAGGTGTAATAAAATTAACTCCGTCTTGGCCCCACCATTGTTTTCTGTGTTCCTTGCAGATCTCCCTAGAATCCATGCTATCACCAACTCCTTCTCAACGAAAATGAGGTGCAGCCATATCCCATGCCTCCTTTATGCAGATGATCTGGCCATTTTAGACTAGGCCTCAAGAGGTAATTCCTTAGATTTAATATCTATTGTGAGATAAAGAAGCTTAAGGTTAACCTAGAAAGAACTCAAATTATTGTTTTTGGGGAAAAATAGTAAACCATTTAAGTGGTTTTTGGGAAATAGGAAGGTGGCGGTCGTTACCTCTTATAAGTACCTAGGAATGATATTCACAATTTCTTTTACTGGTGTCTACATGAAGAAATTGTGGAGATATATGCAGCTTCGACTATCGGAGGACAGATGCTATTCAAGAACTCTTTTGGTGGTCCTTCATGGACTCCTCTCCTCACAGCCTATATAATGCGATGGTACCCACTCAATGTCTTTATGGGGCTGAGCTAGTGTTTTTAAGTCTGGAGGCAAGTTGGAGAAGGTTGAGGGTAAAAGTTTGAAAAGTTTGCTTGGTTTGCCTAAAAGAGAGATGGGCTCAACGATAAGAGGAAGGGGATGTGCAGGCCTGGAACTTCCCGGCCTTCAAATCAACCCCGAGATACTGGGATAAACGGTGGAAAGCAGAAGCTCAAAAAATATCTCTCTTCTGTGCAAAGGAAAATGCAAGGAACGAACTTAGCTGGGCGGTGCAGGCTAAGACTAGAGTAGGAAAAATTGCTGAGGCTCTGCAAATGAAAAGTTTTAAATTGGCAGAGGCTTCCCATCTTTTGAAAAGTGAATTGAAAAATGCATGCAGAAGAGAATCAAAGTTGTCAGATTTAGGGTACCTAAAGAATAAACCCTCTGCAATTTATATTTTGGAATCATGGGAGAACCATACTGTGTTCCCGTATATAACCACCCTGCCCAATGCCCAGTTACACTTAAATTTTCAAGCAGATATGAATGTGCTCTATTTAAAGCCTGAGACGTTTACGGCACTTTTGCATGTTGACAATAATTGTACATGTGATCTAGGATTTCAAGATGTTAATGTTCATCTTTTATTGCTTACATTTTTATAGGTTTTGTTCTGTTATTTTAAAACTGCTTTTTATAAAATATATTTTCCATCGGACTGAAGCACTTGCACTTTAGACGAACATGGAATTTTTAGATGTTGCATGTGTCCTCGCAAAGTTTGTAAAAGTAAGTCTGGACTAGAAATATGGTTATCTCAAAATGTTCAGCCCGGAGTCAGTTATAATGGATTGACAGGCAGAGGTACTGAATGGAGAAATATTTGTAACTTAGTTGGTTGCGCAGAGGGGTCATGGTAAGGCTCTCGGGGTAGCTGGGGTTGGTGAGAGGTTAGGATGGAGTGGGGCAGGGGAGAGTAATATGTTATGTATGTATGTATTTATTGTTTTGAAGACTTTTTGTCTAATAAAAAATAAATTTGAACTGAACTACCTCCGTCCTGATCGTGACCTACATCTATATCTGGACCTAGGACGTTAACTTTGAGTGCGCCAAGAGGAGCGTCTTGATGAGGACTGCCTAAAACGATGACAATGTCTCGAAGGCACTTGTGTTCACAATCAATGGAGAGATCTGGACTGAGGAGACCTTGAACTCTGAGGGGAAGCTAGAGGCCTACCCGGAGAAGGAGCGCCCAAATGTGTCTTTGTCTGAGGCAGTGGTGGAGGTGAAATATGTGTAATAGGCACTGATAGAGCTAGCAAAAAGTCCAGAATAAGGACAGGCGATGATGACAAGTACGCCCTGGAAAATTCAGAGCCAGAAGTTGATGGTAGTCTTCTTGGTCTTGATCTCCTGACCCTTTCCGCTGGTCTGGAATGCCTCAACGTCGACAGGCTTTGCAATGTCTAGCATCTCCTGTGTCTCGACATCGTGGAATCTTTTGAAGTCGACCTCCTGTGTCTCGACGTCAAATGCGTCTCCTTCTTGACGTTGACCCAGCTCTCGTACGCAGGTACCGTACCTTATCTCTACGTTGATGTCTTCGAAGTCGACCTGGAACAACATAGTTTTTGAGGTTTTTCTCTCCTTTTGAATTTCCCTCTCCTGGAGTCCTCAGAAGAAGGTGGAAGACCCCTGGTAGAAGGCTGACCCTCTCCTAGCTCACGCAATCTTCCACCTTCAGACTGCAAGTCCTGCTATCTGCGTCACTCTTCTGCTACATGAAGGCGATTCTTCTTCCTGTCCCACAGGGCACACCTTGAAAAGGTCCTGCAGTGTTGACACCTGTCAGGGATTTGGCTGTCAGGAAGGTAGATGATACATGGTTTGATTTGGTCTTTTTTCTGCCACAAACTGGGCATTTGTCAAATAAAGATGGCATTTTATTTCACTAGAAAAATAATGTTCCTGTCAAAGACAGAAAACACTGGTAATGTTGAGATAGGTCCAGTGAAGGTCTTGAGAAAACTCTCTGAGAGAAATTTTGGAAAGAAAAAGCCAAAAAAGGCAAAGCTCAGTGCTCCACGATACTGTACCAAGAGCTAGAAAACAAAATTGAGGTAACTGCCACTTACTGGGCATGATAAGATACTGGTGGGCTGTGAGCCCTTAATGGCATAGAGTCTATTTTCAGAGCTGCAGTCTATAAGTCTACATTGTCCTCTTCCTTCTTCACCATATTCTTTTTTAAAAAGTTTGTGAATGAGATTTATAGGGACAAATAACACAGCTCCTGCTAATTTTTCCTGGTCTTTCAATTATATTAACATACATATTAAATCATTTGGCCGATATATAGCCTCATTTATAGGATGCAAAACATTTAAATAAATTAAGTGCTTATCCTGGCCTTACTGAAGAAAGGTGAACATCTACACTTAAGAATGTATGTTGTAAAGAAGTGCTCCGGTATCCCCGCACATGAGCGGGACTATTCAGTTCTTATGATTATCAATGAGAGAGAAGGTATTTATACTGTCAATGAGAGAAATGAGTGAAGGTGGAGATGCTATGAGCATTGTAAAATATCTCCTGACACTGGAAGACTTGGCCATGGAAGTAGTTGTTCCTGGCGGCCATGTAAGTGATATGCATGATCATCTTGTCAAGTGTATTTAACTTGAATGACAGAAGTGTAGACAGTGGTGTCTTGGTATAAGATTATGTCTTTGTGGACTAGATGTAGGCGCCAAAGTAGGAGTGCATCTAGCAGTAAGATTGCACCAGAATAGGTATACTCCTCGAACTAGGTGTGTGCATAGTTTAAGGAGGTGAGCGCATACTCTGCGCTGGCATGGTTGGTTGTGGTGCAGATAGCCTAGTTGCTGGCTTTGAAAATATATTGTAGCAGGAGACACATTTAGTGTAAAATCATGAGATTACCCGGGAGAGGGTGAGCTGTATATTTCCACTTCTGGAAGTGTGACCTCTCTGGTAGGTGCATAAGCACTTGAATATTCTCATTTTGACATCTCTGTAATATGTCTTGTCAATTATATCAACCGCTCAGACAAAAAAGAAGTAGGATATGACTGGTTTCAGAATGGTGCTTTGACACTGAACTATGCTGGTATTAAGAGTTACTTCGATGGTGAGCCAGTCCTCGACATCCAACAGTTAACCATGATAACTGTTCTTGACTTTGAAGTCCACAACGTCAACAGGGAACAGCATCAACCAACATAGTGAAGTCTCTTCTTGGAACTTACTATGTGGAGTCTTAAGGGATATTAGGCCCAGAGGTGATACAGCCATCTCCCCCTCAACCTTCTAACCATTTTGATGGTGTTTCCAGACATCTACTCTCTTCCTGGTAGTGGTTCCTGATGCTTTCTTTTTATCTACTTCAAGGTCCTGCTGGAAAATGCTAGACAGTGCTTACGCTTATCAAGATGAAGACAATCTGGCAGGGACACAATAGAGTGGAGCAATGGAAGCCTTCCTTTTACAAACAGTGAAGGTGATTTTGTGGCCAAAAGAAACATATTTTTTGTCAGAAAACTGTTTAAAAGAAAAACAACAACATTGTCAATGGTGCTAATATCACTAGGTTTTGGTTGCAATAAATGATCATGTATGCTGATCTCAGTGCTCCTGATTCTTGTTAGAGGAGACAGAAAAAAGAACAAAGCTAACTTCCACAGAGGATTGGATAGCGGTGGAATGGTTTTACGTAAAAGAGCAGAGTCCGTTTTCTAGCCTTTAAAAGATACAGTCTATCTGTCTACATTGTTTTAGTATTTAACTTGCCTGTTTTTAAAGAAAAAGTACTTTTTTGTTTTTTTTACAATTTAGCTTTGCTAACAAATCTTTGTTTTTTACAGTTTGCAGTGCATTTTTAACATACTGGAGGATCCTATGTCTATTTGGTGCTCTTTACTATTGATGACGATGCCCTGGAGATGAATTATATTAAGTGAAATGGTCTCTTGTAGTCTACCGTGGACTTTATATATAGGACCAAAAACAGGTTAGGGTGATGCAAATCGATGTTGGCAGGGCAGTCTCACCGGAAAAGAAGCATTAAAGCCTGGAAGAAGGTGCGGAAGTTGTTGTGCTCAGTTATCGCTGTGTCTTCATCTTCCTCGTCAATATTGATATTGCCAAAGACCTGTGGAACCAAAAAGACATTTGACAAATAAGGGATGGCAGAGTCTGGTCTAGAATATTAGCAAAGTCGAACATACAGAAGTGCTGTGTGCCAGAAAAAAATTATGCATCATACAAATTGTCTTTCTTCTACATGCCTCCTGTGAAGGAATCATAATCTGTTGTTTTTTTTTATCTTGAGCAAATGGAGAGCAATAGTCAATATGGCTTTGGACTGTGATACCACCAGCAATTCTTCTCAGTTTTGGTGTTTTTTCAGTCCAATTCTGCTTCTGAATCTATATACAGTGGTTTCCTCCGATTACCTTCCATTGACATATTAAATTTCCATTTATAATTGGTGGGGCACTTAGTATGGGACTAACTCTGGGTGCTGGCACTCCACAGTGACAGAATATATGTGTGGCAATAAGTGTAGGATTGAACCTAACAGACAAAAAGTTTAGGAACATAAAGCCAGGTTTACCTGTTCAGCCTTCCCGTCTCATCTATGATGCTCTGGTTTTACACCTGTCAACTCATTTACTCTCCCTGCCATCACTTTATAGATTTCTCCCAACAGATTAATTCCCCCTTCTAAACATTCCCTAGTCCACATGATTATCACAGTTCAATCCTTCACCCTACTACCCACACCATTGCTCTCTCCGGACAAAAAGTCTTACCCGAACCTTCGTCCAACCTTCCATTCACCAATCACTCTCTGCACTCCCAAACCACATCCGACTTAAATATTCAGCATGAACAAGTAGTATGTCATATTCTTGCAGAGTATGTATGTCATGTGTAGTTTCTCTTTTGACATACCTTCCCACAGCATTGCCCCATCTCCCCTCATATGCAACCATCTTTCGGTAAAATGGGATATGCAAATACTAATGATACGCTGTCTTTTCCAACTCACTGCCTACAAACCTTTGTTCTATTCCACTGATCTTGAAAAGTTCTATTTCTAGATATCTATCTCCAATCCTCAAACAAGTGATGTGTCAGTGACAGCTAAGGGCCTGATTTAGAGTTTGGCAGGTGTGTGTCAGGGTGGCAGAGTTAATTTCCTACGTCACCCTGAGTACTGCATGCCATGTTTTGAGATCTCCATTGGCCCAGAGGAGATCTCTGTGATTTCAGAGGATCTGCCACCATGGCAGTTCCTCTAAAGGGACACAATGTTTGATGAGCAGCCACCATGTTTCAGAAGGCTGCTCATCAATCTGTTTTGTTTTCCAAAAAAAGAGTTGTGAGTTTGTGTTTGAAAAACAAAAAAATTAATTCTTCTGACACCTTGGGAGTTTTTCCAGAGTGTGGGGGTAATTATTCTGTTCATTTCAGGTTTGCCTGGGATTTCATGGTATGATGCACCTACACCAACAACTCCTGCTCTGTCGGGCCATAAGCAGTGCTTAATTTGTAAAACAGTAATCGCTGAGCCCCAACGTGTTTGTTAGGAGCCCACTGCCGATGCGTTCAAAGAATGGGGTGCTGAATACCAAGGCTGCATAGTCTTTATCCCCCTTCATACCTCTTTAATTCATCACAAGACACACCCTAACCCTTTATCTCACTCCATCACTCCTGTAGGTTCTTTTTCATCCCTGATTTCTACCTTTGTCACATTTTTCTGACTTTGTTTTTCTGCTTATTTCACCTTCTTAGGTTACTCACTCTCTTGCTCTGCTGGATCAAAGTTTAGGGAGGAAAAATAAGTACTGATCCCCAAAAATAAGTGCTAGTGGGTCCCACCTGCAATTACCGTCTCAAATTAAGTACTGGCCATCAGTATAGGGTTTCCGAAAATAGAGCCGCTTGGGGCCTGACTCAAAATAGAGCTGGCGGACCATCAATTCAGCAGACAGGGCAGTGGACCATCCAGTCCATCAAACTCTAAATCATGCCTTAAATGGCAGCTTGACAGATTATCATTACAGTCACCCGTCACAGGAGCATTGTAATTGTTGTGCTGCATCTAAAGTATTGAGCCCTTAAAGTGTATCGGTTTTTTCTGCACATGTTCACTCTGCATTTTAATACAGAGCATAACCCAATACAAGATCATTTTCTTCCCCATCACCTTTTAGATTTTTTTGAACCAAGTAACCACAAAATAGTTGATCATCAATCGTGTGATCCTTTATCAACTCCACACAGAAACAGAGAGCTCCTCTGGAATCCCAGACAATGGAAACACATCTCCTCCTTAGACCGCTGAGGAGAACCTATGACCAAGGCTTGTTTTGTGTAACATGGAATCTGGAGACAAATTAAGAAGGAAGAAAGGTAGCATTCTAAAAATTACTTGGGAAAAAGGTTGTGAAAGGAGACTTCTGAGTTAGTGCTGGTAATTCCTTCGGTAATTTCTTATTTCCTATGTTTTTTCTCCTGGAGATTTAATCTGTTTGAAGCCGTTTAAATCTCTGGGAGTAAAACATAGGGTCTTTGGTAAATATGTGGACCTTGTAATTTCAATGGGGCTGGACAAATGAGTTACCAGCCTCATCAAAATTAATGGGCGATTGATGAGACACTGTTTAGAGATGCAAGAGGCAAAATGAGCACGGATTCAAGAGTTCAAAACATGACCCCATGAGCATGTAAGTATTAAACTAATGTTCCAGCAAGACCTCACCATTGAACCTGGAGGGAAATAACATACAAATCCCTTTAAAAATATTGGTAGGTACAAAAGAAAGCCTTGAATCATAATTTGTAAGAACACACAAATAGATGTCTAGCAATCTTAAAAGTTCCCCTCTTTAAAATACGCATTGCAAAGAGAAGGGCATATTATAAGAAACATCCAATGTTGGGTTGTACCACTCCACTATCTTGCACTACCTCTCTTCTGACCTCTCTGTAGAAGGAAATCTGTCAGCATGCATTAAGTTTGCATTTTAAGGAGGTAGGGAGAAATCTTTAAAGGGTTTCCTTTCATTCTTCAAGCATCAAGATTTAGGGTCTGTACATCTGGGTACAGAACTAATATGTTCTCCTGTGACAGAAAGTGGTCCAGGGATGAAAGAGGTCAAGGACGAATAAGACAGAGGTCTAACAGTTATGAAACTGCCTTCTCCTTGTGCTGGGCGTTTCAGAATGACTTATGAAGCATGTTGTTTTTTCTGAATTAACCTGGCTAGGTGAAGAGATGGTTGGAATGTACAGTATCATAGCAAACTGAGACTAAAAGTATCTCTCAGCAAACCCTTCTGAATTAATTTCAGAAATCAATAACATTTTTAATTTCTTGGGGCAAAGAGGATTACTAATGAAATCCCCCATTCCACAAATATCTTCTTCAGAACCTCTGGAGGGTTTGCTCTCATTCTGTTCACTCCACCTAAATGAACTGTCGACATTCCAACCGTCTTATCTATGACCCCATAAGAATTGCTCAAGTACCTTGTTATATTGAGCCCTTTTATTCACATATGTACAACTGATATTAAAGAAAATAACACTGCAACACTAGCAGTATATAGTGCTTGCCACTAACCTTTACCCTCAACACATTTTCCTTTCCTGTGGAATCAAAGATCATAGTCCCTCAGGTGAGCACTCCATCCTCTAAGGGAAGTGAATATAAACATTTCCTGAGTCCATTCAGACTAGAACAGTTCTCTGTGTTACAAGTTATATATGTTTTCCGGGCACTGATGAGTCTTGTTGAGATTAGGAAAAACCCAAGGTTTTTAAGAAAATCTGTAATGTTTTGGTTCTCTTGTACTCTTAGACTCAATTGAGCATCTTCATGCAAAGCCTGCCTTCAACCAGTTGACCAATGCAAGAATCAATGAGATTTAAAACAATTTAGCAAGGGTATTGCTTTTCAGTGACGTCCAGGTAGAAATGCATTCCACTATTGCATCCAAAGTGGCGGAGCCACAATATTGAGGTTGTAAAGAAAAACATTACTTACCTGTTATTGTGGTTTTCCAGTATTGGTGTCTTTCATAGATTCACATGCTTGAATGATCCCTGTAGTTGAGCTCGGAGTTCCATGATAGACACAGTGAGCAGAACAATGTTCAACATATACAGAACAGCTTCAACATAATCACCATCATAGCTTATTCACATCCAAAACTCAACCAATCAGAGCAAAGCACAGTATTCATATCTCCTCACTCAGGTCAAAAAGTTCAGATTTTGTAGCACTAGTTTATAGTGATTTTATTAAGAGAAGTGTGCATGAGTTGGGCAGAAGCGTGAGTCACATGTGAAGCTGTGAAAGATACCAATAATGGAAAACCTCAGTTACAGGTAAGTAACTTTATTCTTAACATAACAAACATAACGTGTATTTGTAAAGCACACTTTCAGACCAAAAGGGGCATCATGGCGATAAATAACAGATGTTTATTGTTACCCAGCTCAATGGAACTCATTTTACCAACCTCAGAAAGGATGAGAGGGTGAGTGAGCCTGCCAGGATTTGAACCTGGGATCATGAGGTTGAACACAGGCCCCTGTAGTGGATGCATTAGTCCAGTAAGCCACCAGACCCAGGCATTGAGGTCAAACACAGGGCCCTGCAGTGGATGAATTAGTACACTAAGCCACCAGACCCGGCCATTGTTCGTAGATTCTCATGCTTAGATCAAAAAAGCAATAAGTAAATACAAAACAATTACTATTCAGCTGTAGGAAGGTAAGAAAGACCAAAAGCCTTTACCTTACTGGAATAAATGATGCAGGACCGCTTGTCCAACTGCCGTATCTGTTTATGATGCTGCGTCTAGGCAGTAGTGTTGTGTAAATGTGTGTCTATTCTTCTATGTTGCAGTCCTGCATATCGAGTATGGAAACACCACTGAAGAGTGCTGTAGACAGTCACACTTTTTTTCGAATGTGCATTCACGGTCCCTTGTAATGGCTGCCCTGCTTCTTTATGACAGAACACTATCACCTAAGAACACCAAGGGAGCTATACTCTGTTTTAATAAAGGTTGACCTTTCTGTGGTTGGCCATATGCTACAAGTAATTGGTCAGACATCCTTATCTGCTTAGTTTTTCCATGTAAAAGTTTAAACATCTTTTAATATCCAGAGTATGGAGTAGTCCCTCTGCTGTATTAGCTAGGTTTAGGGAAAATGTCATTAGAAACACTGGTTTATTAAGCTGAACGTCTGATGGTACCTTGGATACGCCGGTGCGTCACTTTTTTCCATATTATTAATGACGTACCGGTGGCGCACTGGGCTTGTAAACACAGCCCAGAATGTGCATTGGTTCTCAGGATAACCTCGCCTTCTTTAAATTGGAAGAGTAAAAGCTTGAATCTCACTCACCCCTCTAGTTGATGTGAAAAATAATTTAGTTCCACCCTCTGTATGGGCACAAAGGTTTTTTCATTAGTTGAAATAAAACAACAGTTAGTCACCATGATGGAGGAGGGTGTCTTATCACTGGAAAAGGCCTTCAGGAAATTCCTTAATAAGCCTGCTAGACCAAAGAGATTGTTGGTTCAATGTTCTCTTCCTGTGAGAAATAAGAGCTAAATGTTCTATGACTGAAGCATGTATCAGATCTGAGTTTGACAGGTGTAGAAGATATGATAATATTTGTTGAGGCAGGAAAGTTATAGGATTCAATTACTTTTGAGCACACGAGGAAAAATGCTTCCATTTTGCTACATATGTCTTATTTGTGGATTACACTCTTACTCTAGATAGTATTTCTCTACAGTCTTGCGGAATGTCTAAAATCTGGAACTCATTGAATCCAGGAGCTATGATGATCAGAAAGAGTGAGGGTCTGATGGAGAATTTGCTCATTGTGGCGAGACAGTAGGCTCTGAGTTGCTTCCAATTGTATTTGTTGCTGTTCCGAGAGGTGAAGTGTCTCTGTGAAGCCGATATTGTCTTGGCCATCATGGAGCTATGAGGATTATCTGGCAGGGCCCCCTCCTCATCTTTAACAGCACCCTTGGTATCAGTGGTATTGTGGGAAATTAGTATGCAAGAGGTCTGACCAAGCGACTAAGTGTGACACAAACAGGGAACGCGTGGAAGCGGGTAGAGGAAGACGTTTCTATGTTCAAAGTTTTCTAGCAGTACACAATTGAGGGTAGGGGGGCAAAAGCTCTTCTAAAACAGCAGCTGTATCTTGACATTCAGAGAGGTTTTATGCAACTTGTATTGACAATGTAAGACTGTATGTATAATCTAGCTGTTTGTGTATACTAAAGATAAAAACCTAAAACAAACACTTGCACAAATGAACTTTCTGGTGAAAGAGTGCCTTTGAGGAATTTCTAGTTGCTCAGTGGAGGTTCATGGTATGTGGTTCCCTGTTAATTGACCACAGATCTAGATTTCATCTTTATTTAATACCACAATGTTCTGCAGATTGAGAGTAATCGAACAGGATCTTGGTAAGATTAGATGTGGTTTATATTAATAACAAATGTAAATTCAAGCTTTTTAGCACCTACTTTACAACTGTGGCAAAGGAGTAGGGAGTTCCTCCACAGGTTAAGTATCAATCTCACTGCTATTCTGAAAGTCTAAAAATAGACTCACATCACAGATTCTCTATGGAAGAAGGTTTTCTATAGTTACGTTCCATGGAAATTTCCTAGCTCCCCCACCCAGCTAGATTTCCCAGGTCATTGGGATGGCTTTGTGAGTGTGCAGAGCTGAGAAAGGAGACAAGGACCTCACTAACACTTGCAGGATAAATCATGATGTATGGATCAAGCAATGGTGCAGACCCCATTGAATCACAATTGGAAGCCAGAGACACCAAGCCATTTCTGCGATTTGTAGCTAAACAAACAAGTACATTCTATCCAAACTCAGCACATCTACTTTCCTCTCTACCTGCATTTTCAAATATGTGAGCAACTGCACACCAATATAAGATCCAGGCCATATATATAAATCAAAATGTAATTGTGTGAAATCAAGAGCTTTCAGCAGAAGTGATGGGGCAAAAGTGGTACCTGGATTGATATTGGCCTTGGACGGACACATGGTTGCAATCAAGCTTGGTGTGGAAAAAGCTGGAAAAGGGTGATAAAGACAGTGTTTGCATAAAATCTAGAATACCAGTTGCTCCTTATACAAATGTGCATGCTTCCTTCTGGAAAGTGGTACTCTGCCTATGGAGTATTTCAGCTCTCCTGAAAAGTGCAGGCATGTCAGCTTCTCAGTACATGACTGGGGTCTGTAAGTGCCTGCCCATGCAAAGTAGTGGATGAGGGAACGTGCAGTCTAAAAAGCCCATTTCCGCAAGTATGTGTATACATTCAAAGATCACTGAGCACTTTGAAAACTGGCTCTCTAAGTGTACACTGGCTCTCTAAGTGTACAGATGTGTATGGCTTTTTTTAAAAAAATCATAAGCAAATGAAAGTTTTTTTTAGAAGAGGATTGCTAGTTCAGGTCGCTGCATGTTCAGTTGCAAACAGTGACTGTGCACATTCAAGCATTCTCCATATTTATACAAGTTTACAGGAGGTAGACGGCAAATATGGGCTAAGTAAACTACCACAAAGAGCAGTGAAGCTTTAGTAAGAGGAATCTGTTTAGGTTTTTCTATTGTTGATGGCTTCATTAACTTACAAACCTGACATTGTAAGTCATGTTATTTAGTCTATTTTGGAATTAAGAACACCTGAACCTTTCCTGCAGGAATGCTTCTGATGGAGCAGGTAGTGCAACATTTTGTATACCTCCTCTATTCAGTATGAAAAAAACTAATTATAGAATCTATTAACTATAATATTATTAAACGAGTTTGCATGTATATTAATCAACATTATTAATATTTGAATTACATGTGGGATTTGCATTTTGCATGGCTAAGTAACCTTTATAACTAAAATCTGTACGCATATTAACAATAGTATATGTGGTAATAGAATACTGCATGATATATGTTGCTTTTGTGATGTTGCCGACGAGGAGGACCAAAAGGGTGAATATAATTGCTTTAAATGTCGCTATATGCTAGATAAATACAAGCACATAGAGGGATTAGCAAGGGTTTAACATTAGGATCACCATTTCCATGTATTAATTACTCTTTTGTGTTTGCTTTGCTTAAGTTGGCATTTGGGCTTAAATCAAAGATGGCCGCTGGCACTACACGATGAAGTGGCCACTGTTCCATGAGGCACGGAGTGAGCTACGCATGCGCGAGAAATCTCCTAAACCTCGTCACAACCTTTGTTCACCATGTACCCGGAAAAGGCCAGAAAACGGGAGGTCTGCCAAGATAGGAGAACAATCAACCTTACAATAAAACCGGAACAAGCCGACTATTGATAACCAATGACCTCACCCCTTGAACTGTACTGAGAACCTTAAACTTGCATCGGACGATCTCAACCAGCCAATCACGACTCTTCTAAAAACTTTAAATTGTATCTTCTTTACTTCATTGTATTATAAAAGGGTAGTAGAATAGAGAGGAATATCGGACTCTTCGCTTTGCTTTTTGCGTCACGTCGTTTTGCGTTGAAAGGCATTTCCTGAATCTTTGAGGGTCTGGATGCTGGCCGATCAACTGATGACTGTGAACTTTCCCTAAATCTACGGGCAATGATAGATGCTTGCACGTCTCTGGTCCTTTGCCGATCTTTGGGACTGTAACGTGCTGAGCACGGACTTTTTGAACTTTGGCCTGTTTTCGACAATTTACGATAATATTATGCAGAGCCAATGAATTAGAGGACTCCAAATAGCCAGATTAGGTAAATATGATGTTCCGCGATTTACTCAAATTTTGATATTAATTTTCTAAACTTTAACGAGACAAATGCAAATATAAATCATTATAAAATTTTAGATGAAGAATTATTGATTAACAAGAAATCACGAGTTGTGAGTTTTTCATTTAAGAGATAGATTTTGAAGTCTTAAAATGTGTTTTAGCTGGTTCTAAATCACCATCAACCAATCCAACTAAATTGGTCCGTTCGACCAAGTGGGAGGAGTGCCTTGATGTTTTGAGGATTAAGGATCTGTAGGCGAAGGGCGTTAATGTATATTTTGTAAATAACTTTTCACATCCCTATAGGTTATAAGGTGTTCCCCTCACATGTCCAACGTTTGGATCACTCATCCCTCCTGTGTGTGCAGACCAGTGTGGAAGTAGAGCGTGAGTGTTGGTGTTATGGGCCCCACCAATGACTGCATGTGTGAATGCGTTAGTGTGACGTCGGGTCTGCGACGAAGGGAGGGTATTGGTACAGGTTGTTCCCTATTACCCGGTCTTGCGCTGGATCAGTTTTTCTGGTAGCAGACTTATGGTTTTATTGTTTTGGTTTGGTGATTATTGCTTATTGATCTGACTATTGCTTATTGATTTCTCAAATTTGCTTATTGGTAATTGATTACAGATGTTTGGATGAGTATTGGTTTATGTATTAATACTCTATGTTGATTCACGTCGAGTTCTTTGTTGTTTGACGGCTTCTGGGATGTAGGAAGTCGGAAGTTTGTAACAGTTCCGTAGTAGAGCAGGGGTAAGCGCTGCTCTCGGGAAAGACGGGATTGTTGTTGGCCAGTAGGTACACGGGGAAAACGTGTAACGATTGAAGTTGCATGACGCATTATCTGGGTTCGATTCGGTAACATTGTTGTGTGTTGCCATTAGGAACATTTTCTGTATGAGAGAAATGTATGGTAGCGAAGGTCACCTGTGAAATTTTGGTCTTAGGTACCAGGAGTCCAAAAGGCGCTCTGATTACGCTTATCACTGGAAAGGTAATAGGTGTTCCCTAAGCTTGCTAGAAGGATAAAGTAGAGGGAAGTGCTACTTTATTAACGAGTGTCATAATTCTGTAGTAGAACAGCCTGTTCGCTGTTCTCGGGAAAGACAGAATTCTGTATGAATGAACCACATTTTCCGTATGAAAGTGCGTGAATGAAATAGCATTCAGGTTAATTGTGAAACTCTAGTTTTATTTCTCAGGAGCAGAGCGTCTCCAACTAGGTGTCTTAATTCTGGAGAAACGGTTAGCTGATGCTTGTTACAAGGGTAAGGTAGAGGGATGTGCTACTTTATCAACGGAAGTAACGATTCCGTAGTAGGGCAGAGGTAAGCGCTGCTCTCGAGAAAGACGGAATTCTTGTAAGAAAGGTCATTAACTATCCTTTTGTTAGCGAAACAGATAATGGTGGCATTTTTATGTCATTACTAACAGATTTGTAAGTCAGAAAGAACAAAGGAGAGCTTACCGAGCAAATTTTGTAAAGGAGGGGTCAGCAGAAGCAGGAGTAGCGAGAAAAGCTGACGTCAGAAAGACCGCGCTGGGATTGGACAGTCAATAAGAAACGTTGACGCTCCTGATTGGTGTGTTAGTGTATGCCACGCTGAGAGTGGAGAATTACAGGGTGACGTAGACGCTCCTGATTGGTGAGTTAGTGTGAGTCGCGCTGGGATTGGAGAATTACAGAAGTGACATAAATGCTCTTGATTGGTGCGTTAGTGTGAGTCGCGCTACGATTGATTAAAACAACAGAATAGTCGTAGGGGAAAACTAGCGATACATGGAAGACAAAATGATGTATTACGATCCACCAGAAAAAGAGAAAAAGTCCTGGTTTGGAAAATTAAGAGTTTATTTAAAAGGGACAAACCAATTGTGACTAGAGAGGGACAGTTGCTTCCTCCACCAAAATCGCCCGCATCCTTTATGGTTGCGAAATACGGATATCATACTTGTATTTGGTTAGACAATTGGGCAAAGTATACAAAAGATGATGGAGTTTTAGCATTTCCAGAACATGGTTCATTTAATTTAGCGGTTTTAAGGAATTTGAGAGAGAAAATGATTAATCTAGAACCGAAACCTAGACCAACACAGTTCGAAGCATTGACAGAATGGGAAGATGAGATGCATGAGAGAGAAAGGCAGAGGAGTGGCGGAAGATATAGGCACATGTTTGGTAGATCATATGGACAGGAGAATCATGATGACAGAATGAGGAGATGGCGAAGTGCAAATATGACTGATGGTTTGTTTCCTGTGAGACATGCTGAAGAAGTTAGTGGAAGAAAATGTACAGAAAAGAGAAATAATATAGAATCAAGAGGGTTTGGAGTGCATGAATCGGAGGATGATGTTCTTGATGACATGTTTTATAAAAATCCACCCCCATATCAACCAGATTCTGACATGCTGACACCAAGTGCCCCAATGAGAGAGACTTTGCGAAACATAAAAATTGAATCAGTACCACAAGAGATAGGGAGAAATAATTCTTTCAGAGGGATAGAGAGAAAAAAGGATGGTAAAATGAGTAATGAAAATTCGGCAGATTTAGCAAAAACCACTTTAGAGTTAACCAAAATGATTATAGACATTGAAAAAGTTAAAGCTTTACAAAAACCCTACAGAGTAGATTTTTCTGAAAAAGATATGGAAAATCTGAACACCACAGGAAGAATAACTCAGATTAAAGATGTAATAATTTTGTTGAGAAAATGGGAAGATGTGGATAAATGGAAAAGTAGGTGGTTTAGAAAACGAGATGATGCCTCAGATAAAACATTTGCAGCTTTCCCCATAAGAGAAAAGGAAAAAGTAGTGACAGAATATCCCATGAGAGAAATTCCAGGAGGAGGATATGTACATGTCCCTTGGACTAGGCAAGATATTTTGTCATTTACCAATGATTTCCCTCGACTACATGAAAAGCAAGTCGAGTGGTATAGACAAGTGGATAGGTTTGTAAAATTATCGAAAGTTTTGTGGATTGATCTAAATAGTCTATTTGACATAATAGTACCAGCAGATGTATGGACAGAATGTAAAATCATGATTAATTGGCCTACACAAGAATACCCTAGAGATCCAAAGACAGGTGCCCCTGATCCAGAGGTGATGAAAAACAAAGTACCTCCCAAAGAGACTGATTGAGTAAAAATTGACCGAACTCATCAGGAAACTAAAGAGTCAGTGCATGCCTACTATGAAAGGTTGATCCTTGCCTTTAAGCAGTTTAGTGGCGACGAAAATATAAGCGAAAAGGATTTAAGTCATTTTGTATATAGAGTTGTATATGGCCTACGGCCAGAAATTAGTGAAATGATTAAACAGCATACAGTGGATTGGCAAAATAAGAAAATTGATGAAGTACTAAGACATGCAAAATATTTTAGTGATGAAATTGAAGCCAAGCAGCGAAAATTAAAAGAGAAGGCCATGTGGGCACAGGTAAAAGTGGCAGAAAGACAGGAAGCTCCGCTGATTGAACAAGCAAATAGTGCAGGACCAAAACCTAAATTTAATGCTGGAAAAGGAAAGGGACAATTCAGTATAGAAGAAGCCAAAGAGAAATGGCCATGTCATAATTGCGGAAGAATAGGGCACTGGAAATCCGAGTGTAAATTTCCTCCGAATACTAACAGTGATAATGCATCATTGAATCCGCAGGTGCAGAAATAGGTGAGTTGTCAACTGCAGCAACAGCAGCAGGTTGTTTCCCAACAGAATCAGGCGCCAAAACCGCCTTTTCCACAGAGCATAAATTCACAGAAATACAGTAATGAGACAGGTAACTAAGCTGCCATGCGCTAGCGCTGTTTCGCAGTATTGGCTACAACGCAATGAGAGTGAGTCAGAAGAAAATTATTGACGGTGCCGAGGGGAGGAAGAAGAGTGCGTACTTGGCGCAACTCTAGAAGTAGACCAGACAGGCCCTTTTGTGGACGGAAAGGTAAATGATTAAAATATTACTTTCCTATTAGATACTGGTGCTACTCGATCAACTGTTAGGTCAGCTGATGTTAAGAACCTTCCACTCACGGACGAAACAATCCAAGTGGTTGGAGTATCCAACAGACAGATTAAAACGTATCTCACAGAACCAGTAAAAGTCAATATAGGGAAATTTTCTGAAATGCACCGCTTTGTTGTGTGCGATTCAAGTCCTGTAAATTTGTTAGGAAGAGACTTACTGTGCAAGATGAATTGCACCATATTTTGTACCCCTTATGGTATAGCATTTGAGACCCCTGATGAAGACGTACTGTATAAAAGGACTATGGCTCATATGGAATCTGAGATTACTGAAGCATTTGCTGTATTCAACCCTGAAGAACTACCAAAAGAACGGAAAAAGACAGTAAAAGCAGAAGTCTGGGATTTCACAGGAGAAGATGTAGGATTAATGAAAAATGTGGATCCCGTAAAAATAACAGTGAAGGAAGGAATAAGCTACCCAAATGTTGCTCAATATAAATTGACACCTGAGATAATTGAAGGAGTTACTTCCATAATCGAGAAAATGGTTAAACAGGGTATTTTGAGAGAAATAATGAGTAGTCCATGTAATTCACCAATTATGGGACTGAAAAAGCCTTATGGAAAATTCTGAATAGTACAAGATTTGAGAAAGATAAACAAAATCGCTGTGCCATGTTGTCCTATTGTACCAAATCCATCTGTGATTTTGTATCAGATTCCACATGATGCAGAATGGTATACAGTGATTGATCTGTGTCATGCTTTCTTTTCCATCCCATTGCATCATGACAGTCAGTAAATTTTTGCATTCCGTTTCGGCGAACGTATTTTGGCATGGTGCCGAATCCCACAGGGGTATACAGAAAGCCCCTCGATATTTAATCAGATATTGAAAAAGTCCTTAGAAGACCTAGAAATGCCCGAGAATTCAGTACTAGTGCAGTATATTGACGACCTACTTGTGGCGTCTAAGACTCGAGAAGCTTTTGTAATGGACACCATAGCATTGCTAAATCACTTGGCAGATGGAGGACTTAAAGTATCAAAGCGGTACAAAAGGGGGTGGTGATGGACGGAGCATCAGAACCAATCAAACACTCACACCCAGTCAACAGATCTGGGTTTGATCCATCACCGTTCTTTAGCCCACTCTGCCACCCCAGTTCAGACATGGCCATATGCAAATCAGTCTGACCCTGTGCCGCATGGGAACAGTCCAGCCCAAACTGCCAAGCCATGCCTTCCCTAGACTGGAAACAAGCTTCCTAGGACTTAAAGTATCCCCATCAAAATTGCAATTTTTCCAGAAGGAAGTACAATATTTAGGCCACAAAATTGAAAGAGGACCGAGGAAGATAACCGCAGACAGAATCAGGATAATAAAAGGAATGAGAGCCCCAATGACGCAAAGAGAAGTGAGAATGTTTCTTGGAATGGTTGGATATTGTCGTCAATGGATAAGTAACTTTTCCCTGATTGCAAAACCTTTGGTACGCCTGACGAGAAGTGATGTAAAAGACCCCATTGAATTAAATAGAGAAGAGTTGACAGCCTTTAAACAATTTGAGAGACAGTTTGTGTGAAGCACCAGCATTAGGAATGCCTGATTATGACAAATAATTTGAATTGTATTGCAGTGAGAGGAATAGCTGTGCACTTTCTGTATTAATACAGAAACATGGAAAATTGAGAAGGCCAATTGCATATTTTTCAGCTATGCTAGACCCTGTAGCTGTAGCGTTGCCAGGTTGTTTGAAAGCAGTAGCTGCTACTTGTAAGAGTCTGGAACAGAGTGAAGGAATTGTGATGGGATATCCTGTGCGAGTGTTTGTACCTCATGATGTGGCAATCCTTTAACAAGGAGCCGCACTCAGTTCATGACACATAGTCGGCTGACTAAATATGAGAAGGTCATATTAGGTGCAACGAATGTGAGCCTTGCGAGATACCTGAATGTGAATCCTTCAACATTACTGCCTGATGCTGAGAATGTAGAAGTCAGGGACGAAGTGGATCATGATTGCTTGGATGTACTCGATTTTTGTACCAAACCACGTCTTGATATAAAAAATGTACCTTCGTCAGAGAGTGACTTTGTGATGTTTGTGGATGGATCATGCTTGAGAACAGATGAAGGAATTCTGAGTGCAGCATATGCAGTATGTACAGTTGCAGCGGTAATGGAAGCATCTTACCTGAAGGGAGTAAAATCAGCCAAGGTAGCTGAACTTGTAGCCTTAACTAGAGCATGCAAGTTGGGAAAGAATGTGAGAGTGACTGTGATAACCGATAGTCAGTATGGCTTCAGTGTTGTGCATGATTTTGGTCAGATTTGGCTGCAGAGAGGATTTTTGACTTCAAGTGGAACTCCTATAAAGAATGCTGAAGTGGTTGGGAAATTGCTTGAGGCGATACAGCTGCCTAAACAATTGGCTGTCATAAAGTGTGCTGCTCATACGCAAATGGGAGATTACATCGCAGTAGGGAACAAGTACGCCAACGATATGGCTCAATATTGTCCCGAAATCAGAATTCGGTCAACAGGGCAAAAGAAAGGGAAATTAATTCTTATCCCCTATTGTTTACTAACATTGTGAGCACATGTTAAATGTTAAATGTTAAATGTTACCGGATTTCTAAAGTGCATGGGAAGAAGTGAGGCAATTGCAGGAAGAAGCAGGAGATGAGGAAATGAGACAATGGGTAAAAGCAGGATTTGCACCAAGAGAAACAGATCATGTGTGGGTCTATCGGGATGGAAGACCAGTCATGCCTGATAGCATGGTGTCTGCCATGGCACGGATGTATCATGGACAAGCACACATAGGGAGAGACGCAATGGTTAGGTCATTTGAGCAAACATGGTACAATGCAAAATTCAGACTTGTAGCTGAGAGCCTTTGTCAAAGATGCCTTATATGTCAGCAGTTCAATCCTGGAAGGAAAACAGTGGTAAGTCTAGGAATGATAGGTCGAGAAGGAGGGCCTTTCACCAGAATGCAGATTGATTTCATTGAAATGCCTCCCTGTAACAGGTTGAGGTATGTTCTAGTACTGGTCTGCTTGTTTTCTAGATGGGTAGAAGCATATCCCACAAGAAGAAGTGATGGAATCACAGTAGCTAAATTACTATTGAGAGAGTTCATCCCCAGATTCGGATTCCCAGTCACAATTGAGTCAGATAGATGTAAGCATTTCCATAATGAGATCATGAAGTTGATTTGTGAGGAATTGAATGTACAACAGAAACTACATTGTGCCTATCGCCCAGAGGCTTCTGGTGTGGTGGAACAAGTAAATGGCACCATTAAAAACCGATTGGGAAAAATGTGTTTAGCCACAGGTTTGAAATGGTCTGATGTCTTGCCTCTAGTACTCATGACTATTAGATTTATTCCAGATAGGAACACAGGTCTGAGTCCACATGAAATTGTCATGGGAAGAGCAATGCGCCATGTTTTCATACCAGTCAACAAGCTGTTGCCTATAACTGATGACATGGTGTTGGATTACTGTAAGAGGCTGGCTGACGCCGTGCATTCTGTGTTTCATCAGGTTGGATCGGATGCCACCACCCTTGAAAAGAAGCAAGCTCATGATCTGAGCCCAGGAGACTGGGTGAGAATTAAAGTACACAGAAGAAGGAACTGTCTGGTCCCACGTTGGGGGGAAACCACGACAAGTGATTTTGACTACAACAACAGCTGTGAAGTGTGCTGGGATAAAGAACTGGATTCATGCTAGTCACACATTGAGAATTACAAATCCAGTGGATAACAAGGAAGGAGAATATTTTGAAGAATCAGAAACAGGTTCTGAATCGGATACTGAGGACGCCAGAACAAGACAAAATCCTGAAAGGGGGGAGTCGGAACCGGATTTGACCATTGTCCCAGAGAATATTCCCTTGAGAAGAAAGTTACAAATCTCAGACACCAGCTCAGACTTAGAAACTGAACAAGCACAAGTACATTGGGGAAAAGAGAAAAGCAGTGAAGAGACAATCAAAGAAATTGTTGATAAGGAAGTTCCTGATGGGAAGCTGAGAGAAATTCCACCTGAAATAACAAAGGTTGATGAACAGGTGCCAGATACAGAAAGTGAGGGAAAGATTTTTGCGGAAGACCCCCGAGAAGTTGTAGGGAATTCAAGCATCCAGTTAGAGGAAGGGACAGTTAGTCAGCAGGAAGATTGTGTGCAAGAAACACGAGGAGGGACAGAAGTGGGGAGAATTGAAAAGGTGGTGGAAAGAAAAACGGTTGAAGGTAAAAGTCAAGTTGAAACAGAATCAGAAGTTAGTGAAGAAGAGATACCAGAAAGCCGAGTCCTGAGAAAGAGAGCATGGAGAGCTGAAAAGAATGATAAAGGAAATAAATTGAAAAAACCAGCAAGAGATGAAATCTGGCCAAACAAAATAAAGAGATTGACATATCGACTGACACGAGTGAATTCACCAAGAGCAGAACAAGTGAATGAAGTATCTAATCAAGAATAATCGAAAAATGAGAAAATAACTACAATAGAGGAAAACAAAAGAACGAGAAAACCTAACCAGAAGTATAAGTCGCCGGAATGGTCGTATGTGGCCCTGCCTGAAATAAAAGAAGAGGCGGATAGCCAAGAAAATCCAGAGGTGACTGTACCAGAAGTGGTTGAGGAAGACGAAGAATCGGAAATCCTGAGAGTTATCTTGTCCGATATTGGAGAAGAAACGGATGTTCAGGAAGTTCTGTATCATGATTATGAGAGAAAAGTGAAAGACGATCAAATGCCAAACTGATCAAGACAAAAAGTGCTGCTAATGGAAAGACAATAAAATACGGGAAAAGACATAACTGATAGAGCCAAGTAGGTGCTTAGAGCCTTGGGTTAGACAAAACTAGTTGTGAAGTAGAAGACACTGATCATTTAACGAAAATGGCAAACACAGAAAGTAGAAAAGCTAAATGTGTATTTCTTAGAAGATGGTTTAAAATGTGTTGTACAGGATTATAAATGCTTCTATGGAGTGTGTTAGCTTTGATGATCTCATTTAAAATTACGCTAGGAACAATAGAAGGACATAGTGAGAATAAAACTAATGTAGAACAGTTTCAGAAAGTATATCCAACTAGAATAGATAGAGATTACTTACATAAAGATAGGTCCATAAATGATTTCTCTAACAATGTATTTTCGAAACTATTGTACGAATATGTAAAGACAATGGATGTAAGGGATTGTTACGTCTGCATGCAGTTACCTGCATCTGTATCGGAGGGAGTGACCTACCATCACCTTCCAGTAACCTCTGGAATAACATGTAGTGTAATAGCTAGTCTGTTTTACAAAATTGGAAAATTAGAATATTATTTTTCAGATGTAGATAACATATTTTCACAAGTACCTGCAGTTAACAAATTGAATAAAGTAAGCCTGCGAAGGTGTTAGGTGAATTTTTCTTAGAAACTAAAGAACTAACATTAGAATATATATTTAGAAATAATTTAACTTGCAGTTTAAAGAAAGAAGAAAAGACCTTTTTAGATATGGTTGAAGAATGGAGATTGAAAATGCAAAAGAAAGCATCTGAAGGAAGAGAGGAAAAGACAGTCTGGGATGCTAAAATGGAAAAACATTTGAAGGGAGAAGCTAGTCCAACTATGGCTTTGGATTGGCCACAGAAAGGAAAGTTGTGTATTAGAAGGAATCAAACTGCATATGATAATTACTTTGTAGGTAACAGTGAATGCCATGATACATACCGAATCATGGGTGGATGGGGATTTAAAGGAGGAAATGATCCAGTTTTTCCTGGGTTATATTTTATCTGCAGGAACAAGGCATATTATCGGTTGCCAGACCATTGGTATGGCACATGTTATGTAGGTCTGGTTTTCCCAAAGATATTCCACATGGGAAGAGGAGGAGCTGGTGTACATAAGTTATGTAGTCTATTAACACGTAGAAAAAGAGAATCTTGGTCAGAAATTGTGGGAGACATTTTTGGAGCATTGATACCAGCAGTGGGATCTCTGAATGCACACAAAATTAGAAAACTATCAACAGTAGTGGATCGCTTGTCAACAAGCACCGCTGGAGGGTTTTTATTGGTAAATACTGAAATGGTTGCCATGCGTGCCATGGTAATGCAAAATCGACTTGTCCTTGATATAATATTGGCAAAAGAGGGTGGAGTCTGTGGAATGCTGAAAGTTCAACATTGTTGTACTTACATTCCGGACGAAAGTAAAGATCTGAAGATATACATTAAAAATATATAACTGAATTGCATGAGGAAATTGCACCACTGGAGGTTGAAAGTGTTTAGGAAAAGATTGGAAAGAAACTTTCTTCCATTAAAGAATTCTTGTTAAATGTAGGTGGTACATTATTAGGTAGGATCCTATTTCCATTAATGTGTGTGATTTTTTTTGTATTAATTTTAAGACTAGGATGTTTATGTTATAAAAGAAAGAAAATACAGAAAAAGTAAAAAAAGAGAACATTTGAAAAGAAGACAGAATAAGTGACAAGAGAGGGAATTTGAAGAAATAGAATTAGAAGAGATGAAAGATAGTATGCATAAAACAGCAAGAAGAGAAGAAATTGGGGAAACAGAAATGTGAATGAATCTAAAGAATTCATTTAGCTTTTCATGACAAATTGATACAAAATTTTAATAGTGTGGTGATAAAATCACCAAATTGGGGATTGATGGAGCAGGTAGTGCACAATTTTGTATACCTCGTCTATTCTGCATGTAAAATACTAATTATATAATCTACTAACTATAATATTATTAAAAGAGTTTGCATGTATATTAATCAACATTATTAATATTTGAATTACATGTGGGATTTGCATTTTGCATGGCTAAGTAACCTTTATAACTAAAATCTGTACGCCTATTAACAATAGTATATGTGGTAATAGAATACTGCATGATATATGTTGCTTTTGTGATGTTGCCGACGAGGAGGACCGAAAGGGTGAATATAATTGCTTTAAATATCGCTATATGCTAGATAAATACAAGCACATAGAGGGATTAGCAAGGGGTAACATTAGGATCACCATTTCCATGTATTAATTACTCTTTTGTGTTTGTTTCGCTTAAGTTGGCATTTTGGACTAAATCAAAGCTGGCCGCTGGCATTACACGACGAAGTGGCCACTGTTCCATGAGGCGCGGAGTGAGCAAAGCATGCGCGAGAAATCTCCTAAACCTCGTCACTACCTTTGTTCACCATGTACCCGGACAAGGCCAGAAAACGGGAGGTCTGCCAAGATAGGAGAATAATCAAACCTTACAATAAAACCGGAACAAGCAGACTATTGGACTAACGAATTACCTCACCCCTCGAACTGTACTGAGAACCTTAAACTTGCATCGAACAATCTCAACCAGCCAATCACGACTCTTCTAAAAACTTTAAATTGTATCTTCTTTACTTCATTGTATTATAAAAGGGTAGTAGAATAGAGAGGAATATCGGACTCCGCTTTGCTTTTTGCGTCACGTCGTTTTGCGTTGAAAGGGGTTTCCTGAATCTTTGAGGGTCTTGATGCTGGCCGATCAACTGATGACTGTGAACTTTTCCTAAATCTACGGGCAATGATAGATGCTTGCACGTCTCTGGTCCTTTGCTGATCTTTGGGACTGTAACGTGCTGAGCACGGAATTTTTGAGCTTTGGCCTGTTTTCGGACAATTTACGATAAAATTATGCAGAGCCAATGAATTAGAGGACTCCAAATAGCCAGATTAGGTAAATATGATGTTCCGCGATTTACTCAAATTTTGATATTAATTTTCTAAACTTTAACGAGACAAATGCAAATATAAATCATTATAAAATTTTAGATAAACAATTATTGATTAACAAGAAATCATGAGTTGTTCATTCAAGAGATAGATTCTGAAGTCTTAAAATGTTTTTTATCTGGTTCTAAATCACCATCAACCAATCCAACTAAATTGGTCCGTTCGACCAAGTGGGAGGAGTGCCTTGATGTTTTGAGTATTAAGGATCTGTAGGCCAAGGGCGTTAATGTATATTTTGTAAGGAATATGCTACTTACCAGTATGCATCTGTTCTTGGCATGTAGAGCTGCAGAGTTGTACACTTAGCATAGGTCGCCATCTGGTGTTGGGCCCGGATGTTTGCAGTTTGTTTTTCTTCTTGGACAGTCTTTGGAAGTCACGAGTTTGGTGACTCCTCCTTCGGTCCGTACTGCGCATGGGCTTCGGCTCCATCCTCAGATTGTTTTTCGCCAACAGGGAAATGATGGAGCGTAGTAATAACAGTGAGAAACCCATGTGTTGTATCTAAATAAGATGTACTGGAACGGATACAGGTAGCCGGGGAGGCGGGTGGGCGTGTACAACTCTGCAGCTCTACATGCCAAGAACAGATGCATACTGGTAAGTAGCATATTCCGTTCGAGGCATATGAGCTGCAGATTGTACACTTAGCATAGATTATATAGCAGTACCCAACCTTAGCGGCGACCACCGGTATCCGTTGCAGCTGTTTGAAAAAGTGTCTTTAGTACAGCCTGGCCCACCCTAGCTTGCTGCTTGGAATGCACATCTACACAGTAGTGTTTTGTGAAGGTGTGCGGTGTAGACCATGTGGCTGCCTTGCAGATGTCATCTAAGGGTATATTCCCTAGAAAAGCCATAGAAGCCCCTAACTTTCTTGTAGAGTGGGCTTTAGGGGGAACAGATAATGTTCTCTTTGCCTTTTGATAGCAAATTTGTATGCATTTTACAATCCACCTAGCTATCCCTGATTTTGAAATGGGGTTGCCTTTATGTGGTGGAGAGAAGGAAACGAACAATTGTTTAGTCTTCCTGAAGGGTTGCGTTCTTTGTATGTAGTATAGTAACGCCCTTTTTACATCAAGTGTGTGTAAGGCCCTTTCTGCAACAGATTGGGGTTGCGAGAAGAAGACAGGTAATTCCACTGATTGATTGAGGTGGAAGGGGGAAATGACTTTGGGCAGAAACTTCGGATTTGTGCGAAGTATGACCTTGCTGTGATGCATTTGTATGTAGGGTTCCTGTATGGTGAACGCTTGTATTTCACCAACCCTTCTAAGGGAAGTGATAGCTACAAGGAAAGCTGTTTTCCAGGTGAGAAACTGTAGCTCACATTTGTGCATTGGTTCGAAGGGCGGACCCATTAGTCGTGTAAGAACTAAATTTAGATTCCATACAGGGGAAGGTGGTGCCCTGGGAGGAATTACTCGTTTAAGGCCTTCCATGAAGGCTTTAATAGCGGGCACTCTGAAGAGTGATAAATGCTGCCTGTTTTGTAGATAAGCAGCGATCGCTGCTAGGTGTAGGCGTATGGATGAATATGCCAGGTTACACCTGTGAAGATGGAGCAGATAGCATATGATGTGCTGTATGGATGCATCTAGAGGGTTGATTGTATTGTTACGGCAGTAAATTACAAATCTTTTCCACTTTGCGGCATAGCATGCTCTAGTGGTAGGACGTCTGGCTTCCATGATGATGTTCATACAATCAGGGGGAAGGTTAAGGTATCCGAATTCTAGGATTTCAGGAGCCAGATCGCCAGGTTGAGCTGAGCTGGGTCCGGGTGCCTGATTTCTCCATGGTTCTGGGTTAGGAGGCATGGGGATAGATGCAGTTTTTGATGTGGTACCACTGACAGTTGTAGTAGCGTGGTGTACCACGGCTGCCTGGCCCACGTCGGAGCTACCAGAATGAGTGTGAGGGAGTGCTGTTGTAGCTTCCTGACCACTAATGGAATTAGTGGGAGAGGTGGAAAGGCGTATGCAAATCTGCCTGACCAGTTCATCCATATCGCATTGCCCTTGGACAATGGGTGTGGGTATCTGGCGGCGAAGCTTGGGCATTTTTTGTTTTCGTGGGTGGCGAAGAGGTCTATCTGAGGATGCCCCCACTGTTGGAAGAATGGGTGAAGAACTTGTGGATGCAGTTCCCATTCGTGTATTTGTTGCGTTTGTCTGCTGAGCAGATCTGCCATGGTGTTTTGTACGCCTGGAACGTGCTGTGCCAGGAGAAAGATGTTTTGAGGAATTGCCCATCTCCATATGCTCTGGGCTAAGCGGGAGAGCTGGGGAGAGTGTGTCCCCCCCTGTTTTTGGATATAATACATTGCAGTCATATTGTCTGTGCGGATGAGGACTGCTTTGCCCGAAATCTGTTTTTGGAAAGATTTTAGGGCTAGAAAGATCGCCAAGAGCTCCAGATGGTTGATGTGGAGCGATTTTTGCTGTGGCGTCCATAGACCTTGCATGGTGAGGTGTAGAAGGTGCGCTCCCCAGCCGGAGAGCGATGCGTCCGCTGTTAGAGTCACTTGAGGAACCGGGTCCAGGAACGGCCGCCCTTTGGAAAGGTTTGTGGTGTTCCACCACTGCAGAGAGTGATGTGTGCGGCCGTCCACCAACACCAGATCCGTCAGCTGACCCTGGGCCTGGTTCCACTGTTGTGCTAGGCACTCTTGAAGTGGACGCATGTGGAGTCTTGCATGGGGCACTATGAAAATGCAAGACGCCATCATTCCTATGAGCTTCATAAATACTCTTGCTGGAAGAGAGTGCTGAGGAAGGAATGTTTTGCGTAAGGCTTGAATGATTGTGATTCTGGCTGAGTTTGGATAGGCAATACCCTTGGAGGTGTCTATAGTGGCCCCGAGGTATTGCTTTGTGTGAGATGGTATGAGGTGGGACTTTTGGTAGTTCACCGTGAAGCCTAGCTGGTGGAGCAGTTGGATGGTGCTGTTTGTATGCTGCACACATTGGTCGTAGGACGCGGCTTTTATTAGCCAGTCGTCTAGGTAAGGGAAGACGTGAATATGTTGACGTCTGAGGTGTGCTGCTACTACTGCTAGGCATTTGGTAAACACCCGTGGTGCGGTGGTGACCCCGAAGGGGAGAACCGTGAATTGGTAATGTTGCCCGTCCACCACGAACCTGAGGTATTTCCTGTGAGAGGGGTGTATTGGAATGTGAAAGTATGCGTCTTTCAGATCCAAGGTTGTGAGAAAGTCTCCCTGGCAGAGGAGTGGGAGGACTTGTTGTAGAGTGACCATGTGAAAATGGTCTGAGTGTATGTAGGCATTTAGAGGCCGGAGGTCCAGAATGGGTCTGAGGGTCTCGTCTCTCTTTGGTATTAAGAAATATAGAGAGTAGACCCCTAGATTTCGTTGGTTGACGGGGACCTGCTCTATAGCATGTTTTTGCAGGAGTGAAAGTACCTCTTGTTTGAGCAGTGTGGAATGTTCTTGAGACATTGGACGGTGCCTTGGTGGGATATTGGGTGGGGTAGATGTTAGCTCTAGACAGTACCCTGACCGAATGATTTGGGTCACCCATTTGTCCGATGTTATGGACTGCCATACGTGGATAAAGTTTTGTAGTCTGCCCCCGACCGGAGTGGAATGGTCTGGGGGGAGCGGAGGGGAGTCATTGTGCGGGGGGGGGTGGCAGAACGGGTGTTGTTGGTTTTGCCCCTGCCCTTATTGTTGTTACCCCTGTAACCACCTCTCTGATTGCCCTTTGAAAAGGTATTTTGAGGAGGGGACTTGTAGGAGGTAGAGGCGTTATCGGTGGAGGAGCCTCTACCTGTGCCACGAAAGGACGAGCGTCGAAAGGAACGTTTGGAGGCTTGTGTTTGGAGTGCCCCCATAGACTTTGCTGTGTCTGTGTCTTTCTTCATCTTTTCGAGCGCTTCGTCTACCTTTGGCCCAAAGAGTGTTTCCTGGTCAAAGGGGTGATTGAGTATGGATGCCTGGACTTCAGGTTTGAATCCTGAGATCCTGAGCCAGGCGTGGCGACGAAGCAGGACACTGGTATTTATGGCCCTAGAAGCAGTGTCGGCTGCATCGAGGGCACACTTAATGGAGGTGTTTGTGATTAGTTTACCCTCCTGTATGAGGTCATGAGCCTTGTGCTTGTATTTTTCTGGAAGGTGCTGCATAAGAGCCTCTAGTTCGTCATAGTGTGCTCTATCATATCGCGCAAGCAGTGCTTGTGTGTTTGCAATGCGCCACATGTTTGCAGCTTGGGAGGCGGTGCGTTTACCAGACGCGTCCAGAAGTTTAGATTCTTTGTCTGGCGGTGGGGCATCTCCTGAGGATTGGGAGTTAGCCCGCTTTCTAGCTGTGGAGACAACTAGGGAATCTAGGGGAGCAGGGCCCTTGATGTAAGCAGGGTCTGTGGGTGCCGCCTTGTACTTCTTCTCTATTCTAGGGTTCAGTACTCTGGCTCTGACAGGGTCTTTGAACACCTCTGTAGCGTGCTTGGTGACACCCTTAAGCATGGGTAAAATGGAAGTAGATTTGTCTTGTATATCAAATGTATCCAGTAGGAAGTCTTCTTCTACTGGTTCACTGTGCATGTCCACCCCATGGTAGTGTGCTGCTCTCTGCACTAAATGATGAAACCCTAAGGAGTCCTCTGGAGGAGACGGCCTTGATGGGTATAGGTCGTCCTGAGGTACATTGGGTATATCAGGGTTATTGTAATCCTCCCATGGATCTGGGGTCCCTGGTGGAGTGGGATCCATTGGGGCGTCCGCCGGGTAATTGTCCGGATCCCCATCATCCGGATCTGGGGATGGGGCCGGATCGTAGTGAGGTAAAGGTGGCGGAGGAGGAGGTGGAGTGGGTAGGGGAGGCGGTGGTGGGGAGGGCACTCTGAGGGGAGAAGTAGCAGAGTCCTTCCTTTTGGGTGGAGGAGGAGGAGCCGGAGCATCAAGGCGTCTTTTCTTGGTAGTTAAAGTCAAAAGCCCAGTCTTTGGATCTTTGGACAAAGTCTTTTGTAAAGGGTCTGGTGTAAACAGAGCCAACGGTGTCGAGTCGTCTGTCGGCACCGGTGATTTCGGAACCGGGGGTTTCGATGGTCTGTGTGCGCCATGCTTTTTTGAGGTCTCCGGGTGTTTCGGCGTCGAATGATGTTTCGGCGCCGGAGCGTCGGTGCCGACAGATTTGTGTTTGTGTTTGGTCGGCGCCGAGTGTCCAGGCTTCGGCACCGGTGGTTTCGGAGTCGAGCTGGATTTTGCAGTCTTCGGTGCCGGATGCTGTTTTTCGGCACCGGGTGTCGGCTGGCTCGATCCCGAGCTGCCATGAGACTTTGGGTGCTTCGACACCGGGCCCGAAGGTGGGGTGATCGAAGTTTTGGTTTTGGTTTTGCCCAGGCCGGCAGGCGAGGGAGTAACCTGAGTCTCTTTGGTTTTCGGCGCGGGGGTGGGAGGGGGCATAGTACTCACGGCCCGCTGCGCTGGTGTAACGTCCTCCACGTCGGAGTCGTCGGCCTCGGAAGCGCTGACGACGTCTTCCTCCTGCTCGGTGTGTGTTTGCCCCGAAGCTTCGGCGTCGTCTCCGAAGATGTCCGGTGGAGCTGCCGAGGATGAGTGCGCCATGGTGCGTCGAGCTCTTCGATCTCGGATGGTCTTCTTCGATCGAAAAGACTTGCAGGCGGGGCAGTCTCTAGCCTCGTGTTCCTGAGAGAGGCAAAGGTTACACACCTGATGGAGGTCGGTGTGGGGAAATTTAGACCCACATTTTGGGCACTTTTTGAACGGAGTCCTTTCCATCGGCCGGGACCGGAGTCGCGGAGGGCCCGAAGGCCGGTGTCGATGTACGGGATGGAGAAAAGTGCCGCTTCGAGAGATGAAGATGATGAAGGAACTCGAAGAATCGAGGATTTTCCGTCGAGGCTGGAACCGTAGAAGTTCGAAGCCGGAGCACGAAGTATCACATCCGAGCCCGATGGCGGAAAAAAACAATCTGAGGATGGAGCCGAAGCCCATGCGCAGTACGGACCGAAGGAGGAGTCACCAAACTCGTGACTTCCAAAGACTGTCCAAGAAGAAAAACAAACTGCAAACATCCGGGCCCAACACCAGATGGCGACCTATGCTAAGTGTACAATCTGCAGCTCATATGCCTCGAACATAACTTTTCCCTCCCTATAGGTTATAAGGTGTTCCTCTCACATGTCCAGCGTTTGGATCACTCATCCCTCCTGTGTGTGCAGACCAGTGTGGAAGTAGAGCGTGAGTGTTGGTGTTATGGGCCCCACCAATGACTGCATGTGTGAATGAGTTAGTGTGACGTCGGGTCTGCGACGCAGAGAGGGTATTGGTACAGGTTGTTCCCGGTAACCGGTCTTGCGCTGGATCACTTCCATTGAGATTGCCCCAGCATTAGCTAGTTTGGTAAGGTACATCATTTCTTTCTCGTTTGGAATATATTGTTCGCCAGGTCCAGGAATAGACAAAATTGTGTCACTTTCTTTTCCCAAAGTATATGCAAGTAAAAATGTTATACAGCGCACGAATGCCAAGGCGTCTTGCCGCTAACATTTCAGTAGCAGGCAGAGGACTCTTTATTTTATGTAATTAGTGAAAAGCCAAGCTTTTCACAGCTTTCTTAAAGAGGAATGATTTGATTGGGATGCAATACCAAATGAAGAGTTCCAGAGTTTACAAGCTAGGAAGGAGAAACTTCTCCCTCCCCATTTTGCTTTCTTTATTTTTTGGACTGAAACAAGTCTTACAGAGCCATATCTTAGATTCCAAACGGGTTCATGCCATGAAAGGTCTCTTGGAAATAAGCTGGGCCTTTGCCCTTATGGACTATACAGAGTGCCTTGAATTTCATTCTTTCACAAAGAGGCAGCCATTGAAGTTCCTGAATGCTTTTAGGAATGGAAGCAAATTTTGGTGTTCTTGAAAGTAGACGAGCTGCTGCGTTTTGACGGGATTGGAGCTTCAATTGCAGGTGTTTCTGGCTACCAAGATATAACGCATTACAATAATCTATTCTAGATAATACCAAGGCCACCACCACCATATTCTGCATTATTAATAGAATAAAAGGGAATACTTTCCTTAGAACTCTAAGGCGATGGAAACAATTTGATCAGAGAAACACAACTGTTTGTCAAATAAAACTCCTACGTTATTTGCTTTCTTAACAGGGCAGGGAAGAGACCTGAGATTTGCAGGCCACCAAGAAGTGTTCCAGAAAGAGGTGTTTCCACCAAAGATAATTACTTCTGTCTTTTCTGAATTCAGTTTAAGGTTGTTTTCCTGCATCCATATGACAATATTACCCAGACAGTTCTTGAATTTGCTGGCAACCTCATCAACGTCTGATGATATAGATACCACTATTTGTGTGTCATCGGCATAGGATACTGCCACAAACCCATATGAATGGATATGTTTTGTCAGGGGGGTAACATAGATGTTGAAAAGTGTAGCTGATAACGAAGAGCCTTGACGTACACCACAAGGTATGGGAAAAGGATCTGATATGAAATCTCAAAAAGAAACCTTTTGTTTTCTAACTGATAGAAATGGGCTGAGGACGGAAAAGGATACGCTTTTAATCCCGATGCTCCCTAGCCATCTAATAAGCATTGAGTGGTTTACCATATTGAATGCGGCTGAGAGATCGAGAAGTATCAGCACAGCTCTTCCTCCCTGGTCTACCTGTTTCGTATTTGTTCTGTGGCAACCACCAAGGTTTATTCCGTACAATGTTGTAGTCTAAAAACATGCTGAAATGAGTCCAAAACATTGTGCATATCTAGAAAAGACATAAGCGCTTCATTAGTTACCTTCTCCAATATTTTTACAGGAAGAGGGAGCCTAGATGTAGGCCGGTAATGTTTTGTATCGCCAGGATCATGGTTTTTCCAATAAGGGATACACAAATGCCTTTTCCAGTCTGTTGGATAATGGCTCGAAACCAGCACCGTATTAAGAAGAATAGTAAGGTGCCTAGAGATTGTATTTGAAACCATATGTAACACATAGGGATGAGAAGGGTTTGAAGGGGACCAGGATTTGGTAGATTCCAAAAGCCTGCTTACTCTACTCATTTACAAGGGTAAAATTATCTAAGGTATTAAAATCAGCTCCAAACTTGTCTTGCACATCCCAAATCATCAGTACAGGCAGAGAAACCTCGGTAGTCAACCTTTTGGATAGAAGAAAATTCTTTATAGACATCATTGACCTTTGCTTGGAAAACCTCAGACAGCTTAGTACAAAGATCTTGTGTTGGGGTGAAAATCTGAGTATTGTTGTATTTAGAGAAGGTATTTATTGTTTTAAAGATTTCGGTTGTGGAATCTTAAGCTGCATTAATATTTTCTGTATAATATTTCGATTTTTCTGACTTAATCAGTGCTTTGTATTTATCAATAGATACTTTATATTTCTCTTTTTCCTCAGCATTATATTCTTTCCTCCACCTACGTTACTGGGTCCTACATTTTTGTTTATAGTGTTTTAATTCAGGAGTGAACCAAGGAGCAGAGGGATTTTTCCTATAAGATTTTAGATTTTTTTCCGGGGCTAGCTTTGTGACAGCATTATTTATCCAATCATTAAAATTGCTCACAGCGATATCCACATTGTTACTTAGGTCAGGTTCTCGATTATTTAACAAACTCTCAAGTTCAAATCTATCTTTTTTCCACCAAGAATGGACCTTTGCAACTTTAGCAGGTTTGGAGAGATAGCAAATGTTTCTGAACTTTTATATTGAAAAAGACTGTTTTGTGGTCAGTCCAGATTAGTGGTGCATGTGGCCTTGTAGCAGGATAAAAAGTCCATGTCCATGTCCATCTCATCATTAAAGTGATCTCTCCTGAACAACAGCTACTTGAAAGAACATTAAGGCCCTCATTACAATGTTGGTCGGAGTTGCCTCTGACCGACACCGTATTGGTGAGGGATCGCCCGACCATAGGTCGGCAGTTCCGAACACCTGATTAGGATACAACCACACTATGTGCAATCGGAAACTTCCTTTTCTCTATGGGAGCTTGTGGAGCAGGCAGAAATCGCCTTCAGCACAAGATCTCATTGAGAAATGGAAGTTTGTGAACATCCCTGCACATGGTGCAGGGATGTTGAGCGAGGCACCATAGGTGCCCTGCAGGCCCATATGAGGAGGGCCAGGGAGGAAGGGAACCCTCCTAGGGGCCCCCAAAGTCAGTTTCTGACATCCAATCCATGTCGGAAAGGCCGTCATGGATTGGCTGTTGAAAACCGACATCGTAACCCCGACGTTGGAGCCGAGCCTAGCTCCACCAGCGTTGAAGGGATTACTATACTGCTCCTGTCCCAAGGGGCTCACAGAGCCTGTCGGCAGCACAGCGGAATCCCCTTGCAGTTCTCCCTCCAACTGCCGTAATCAAAATACAGTGGTCGGAGGGAAACCTCAGGATGTCGGATGGAGAGTCTCCGACCGCTGGTCAGAGGCTCTCCGCCCGACATCGAAAACGGGCCCTACATATCTTTTCCTCTTTCTAAGCTGAACATGTGTAAGTCATGAAATAAGAGAGTAAAGAGTAGGTAAATGTACACTTTTTTAGGATGCAGGATGCAAATTATACATTTCACTTCCTAACGAGATCAGAATTTGTTTATGAGATAGTGTGAAAATATTGCATTAGCTCCTCACATTTGCAAGGCGGTACATTAAAAAATAATGTGAGAAATCCGCAAGCTTTATTGGCTGAATGAAAGCAAAAATAATAGCACAATTATTTTCTTGCACAAGCCTTTTTGCTGTGGTATCCAACATTTAGACAGTCACCTATGGTCTACGGTCAAATGTGATCTCTAGTGAGCAGTCTAGCAGTTTATACCGCACAAAGTGTCAGCAAAATGCAGCACCATGTCAGTAGCTATAAGATGTATGCTTAACATACTGAATACATGGTAGCACATTTTCACAGTACCATTTGAAGAGAGAAATGAAGCACCTGATGGTGTATTCACTATGGCCCTCGTTAGAAATATTAGGTATTTGAAACAAATACTGGGAAGTTAAAATCTGTGATTCTGGCTGATACCCCCATGCCAAATTCCATTGACTATAAGTTTTGAATAACTGCTCATACCCAGTAATACCGGGTCTTTTTCCAGTCGGTTTACCCCCATGACTGACATTTTCAGCCTGGTCTGAGCAGGCAGAAAGTCTTGGCGGGTGGGCAGATGTGGTGCGGGGCAGGGGTACAGGGCAGTGGTACATGGCAGGCATGTCTGCTCTCCCTGTACTGTTGCAGGGAACAGGCAGGGTCTCGGCTGTAAAGCTGCCCACAGCACCTCCCCATACAGCAGTGCAGACAGACAGACCCAGTCAGGCCCGCCTTTAGGGCAGTGTGACTGGTGCGGCCGCACTGGGCGCTGATCTGGAGTGGGGCACTGAATTCAGGGGGAGTCGCTGTGTTTAGCAATGACTTGTGATTTAAAAGCGCCTGCTGCAGACTCCCTTATGTGTCCAGATTTCAGGCAGCAATAAAAATGTCAAGATAACTTTTGTGAATAATGTTCTAGCTAGAGAGAGAGAGAGAGAGAGAGGAGAGATCGGAGAGACCGGAGTTTTGTCTAGTAAAGTAGTGCAAACGGTTAATATGCCTACTTCAAAGAACAGATCCGTATTTATTGTGGAAACCTGAGTGGAGTACTAAAGCCAGCCTTTGAAGCCTCCGAAGAGGTGGTCATACGGTGGGGCGCCAAAAAAGATTGTTGCACCAGGCAACACCAGGGCTAAAGCTGGCCCTGGACCCAGTGTCTCTGGGCCCAAAATGATAGATATAGATTTTGCTGTCAGAATTGCGATGTGTTGGATTTCAGCTGGAGTTATACCCCAACTTGTAACGAGGGCCTACAATGTGGTGACAAAGACAGTGCAAATACATTTTAAAATATCATTGATGGCATTAGAGTATTAAGAATGCAGATGGTAAAGATCTGAAAAACAATTGTTTTTTTGTGACTGAGTTAGGGGGAGGCTAAAGTTAGATTACCTATCTGCAGGCTGTTTGTAATACAGATAGAAACTCACACCATGTACATAAGTGGAGAAACAAAAGAAGGGGGGGCAGAAATAAGAAAAAAGAAGGAACTGCAAAGCACTTATGTATTAAGACGCGAACCCTCACTCACCTAATAACAATAATCTTGGGCAAATGTCGAAAAGACTAATACACAAACTGTTTAGTGGAGGGCGTCTTACCTAGAAGTCTTAGAACACCGCAGCTCTTGAAGGGCCGGTGGGAGAACCAGTGTAACCGGGACATGTGTGTTTTAAACACAGCATCCCGGATATGTAACCCTCTCATGCGTCCAAACGCGGGAGGTAAAAACCGGAAGCAGTTTTTTGTGGATTGTACTGAAAGATGATGATTCAAAAATTGACCAATACCGTGAGAGTATGGTTCACTTTGTTTTTCTTTATTGATTGTTAAGCAGAGTGACTTAAGAACTTGGTCCTGAGGAATGCCACGAACATTTGTAGTCGAAGAAAGGCAGAAACATGTTGACCATTAAATAAAGGGCACATCTATAGCCCTTTTCACTTAGCTTGGTATTTAGCTCGTCCATTGGGGGCACCAGAATAAAAGTTGTTTTGCCCACCAAGAGATAGTTTGAATTCACCTTTTTGATTAGTTGCACTCTGCCCATTCCTCCCCACAAAACAATTAATATCTGCAGAATTAGGGACAACCCCCGCTCCTCTCTTACGAGAGAGTTGTAGCTCACACTGGTACCGTGAGGTCCCAGTGTGAAGAGGGGACCCAATGATGAAGCATGTCACCCTCGGGTGAGTGAGGGTTCTTGTCTCAACACATAAGTGCTTTTCAGTACCTTCTCCTTTCTTATTTCTGCTCCCCATTCTTTTGTTTATCCACCTACGTACATAGTGTGAGTTTCTAGACAGTGGAGTAGTACAGGTTTATTGGGTGGTCAATACTCCAATTAGGCCCCATTATTGTGTGAGTTTGTAATACATATAGCACAGCATCTACGGAATGTTTGAGGTGGCTCCTTCATTAAATAAATGAATGTTTATCCTGATCAGTGAGCTTGTCAGTTACTTGACATCTTTCAGACAGATGCAATAGAAATGCTATATCAAGTGAAATGAGTCTTGCAGTTTTTTCAGTTTTTTTCTGTCTTGGTACAGAAGCCCTTTAGCACCACTGAGAAAACTATTGCCTTAGTGTTAGCTACACATAAACGTGCCCTGGAGTTTCCAGTGCACTCATGCCTCTGTGCTTACTGGTGTTAGGAAGGCTTTGAGATAATGCTTATACAAATTGATTAATCTTCATGTTGGATTGAGAGGCACTCATTCCAGGACATTACCTAAACAGAAGGTGCTGTCAAGAGATAAATAGTTACACATGTCTCAGGCGCACACATCCCTGCAGTCAATGGCCTGAGGGAAAAGTGACAGTCTGGAGAAAGAAACACACACAAGGGGCTACACAGATGCCCTGAAATAAGTGAAAAATAGCTGATGCATACGCCATCCTTAAGGATGGTCGAAAAGCATGCTCCCTGTGCCAAAGAGGAGAAACCAGCCAGTGCCCAAGCTCACTGTGGGGGTTTAGGACAACTTCAAGGATGACAGAAGAGCATAAGCTAATGGCCTGATTTATAGTTTGACAGACAGGAGGCCATCAGTGCAGTGGAGGGCATTATGTCCAAACCCTGACGGACTACTGTCCATCAAATTTAGAGACGACCACTGATCAGCCAGCGCTCACTCTGTACGCTGAAAGGAAATGCCATCAGACTGGTCCCTGTCCATATACAAAACGTTTGGTGGACTGCTGCTGTCAGTTTTGATGGCTGTTTACCAAACGTATTCAATCTTTTTGTTTTTCAGAAACAAACTCTAAAGGTAGGAGTTTATTTCTGAAAAAATAAAAAATTATGACCCCTCGAAGATTTCTCCAAGGATGTAGATGTTATGCTTTTTTATCCTGTCCCCGCCACCGTTTTTTTTCCTGGCAGTGATGGACAGGGGAAAAAAGACATTACACCATCCAACCTAAATAGTGTGGGTGGTGTGATGTCCTTCCCTACTACTACATTGGGTCCTCACAGGAAATTAACTCTGTCGACAGAAAACTTCCGTTCCACCCGTCTCTAAATGAGGCAAGTGGACAGAGGGATTGACAGGCTGGGTACTCACAGGGCCAGTTTTAGGGCAGTGCGACCGGTGTGGCCGCACTGGGTGCTTACCTGTGCAGGGGTCGCTGACCTCAGGGGGGGCACTGTGTTTACCAATAACATGATGGGAGAGACGAGGGGCACTTTTGCCCGAGGGATAGTGAGAGAATCCCAGGAGGTGGTTATGGGGCGTGCCAAAATTGATTGTCGCACGAACGCGCCACCAGCCCTGGGTACTCCGTTGCCTTTGTGACAGTGTACCCTTTCTGCCACATTCTAAATCGGACCCTAAGTTTATACAGTTCTTGATGAAGATGCAATTCACCAAGTTGTGCAGAACTGGCTATCTACAAGCCATAAACACGGATGTTTAATGTGATATTTCTGACCCAATGTGAACGCCACTTCTGCACAATGCCTTTCCTTCAACACTCACCAGCAGAGAATTCTCCATAGGAAGGGTTACCACTCTAGCTGCAAATCATAGATATCCCCACTACCATACAACCCTAACAAGGGTAATAAAACCCTTCCACTAGCATAATGAAAGCACTTTCATCAAAAGTGATTGAAGGGTGGGCTGCCAAGTTGTTGCAGTATGCTTGGCATTTCCCTTCTCTTTCAGAAACAAATTGCTGATGTTTTAACAATGAGCCTTAAATACAAGGAATTTTCTTCTTGTCCATGGCAGTCATCGTTTATTTTCCCTGCCCGGGCCTGTCAGGTAAAATACCAGATAAATGCATTCTTCATTATTGTAACTGCTCTCCAGGTCCAACTGGTGAGTGCCCCACCCTCCATGGATGCATTTTTACAAACTGTGTTGTCTCCTGATGGAAATGCAGATCTATTGTTGTGTTCTTCCTTTGAGGACAACATGGTAGCACAGCTTGCAACTGTGGTGTCACATTTACTTAGTCATTAAACTATCCTGTATCTGGACCCATTGGATGAGTAGTTCCTCCTGCAGCAGCCGCCTACACAGGTGGCAGATGAGGATAAGAGGGATGTAGGATGCCATCATTCCTAATAAGGGCTTGAAGACACATTGTGAGGCTGAGTATTTTCTCTGCAGCTGCAGTGTTAGATCATGCAGTAACAGGAGCCACTCTTCCAAAAGAAAAAGCTCTCCCTTGTTGGGATCTAGGATTGCTCCCAAGAGTCCTATTTGTCTCCGGGGGACAAGTGATAGCATTTCTTTCTTTCTTTTAAATACTTTATTCAGTACGTTTTTCAACCATAAAAGTACAAGACACATAACAATACCTCAATAAAAATTACATTGTGAAAACGTTAAGAACTCAGGCAGCAAATCTCATAGCATTTCTGCCGAGAGGCTTTCATAATTGCATTGGCAACCTGGAATTAAATGCCTTTTATCAGACAATAGTCCATCTGGGGAAACACCTGGTGTTATATCTCTTGAGATGGGCAGCCATCAGTGTCTATATTTTTTTAAGATTCTTGATGTAGATTTGAGACCAAACAGAAGTACTTTGAATTGATAATGGCAACCAGCCACCTCAACTCATAGACCATTTTTAAGCCTGGGGGTGTAGAAAGAAGCATCCTGCAGATCCAGTAATGTCATGAACTCCCCTTCAATGAGGAGCTGAATGATTTCTTACAATGACACCATCCAAAACATAGTTCTTTAGGTATTTGTTTAGCTATCGTAGATTCAAGATTGGTCTCCATTCTTGTGACTTTTTTCTAATGATCAAAAAGCACAAATAGAATCCTCCATTTCACTGGCATAATGGGAAATATTCCAGGTCTCCTTTCCATATTAAGGAGAAGATTTCACCTTGTAGCACACAAAGATATTGGTTTGTTGTCCTGTGTAGAGAAGATAACAGAAGTCTCTGTGTGGGTTCAAGAGTATGCCCAAACTTCACCAGATCCATGAGCCACTGATACAAAGTAATGGTATTACATTCCTCAAATAAAGCCAAAATGCTTCCCCACACTGGGCCCTTTTACGATGGAAGAGGGGGCAGTGTGACCACTGCCTGCAGGAATTCAGTGTCGTCAAACAGAATCCTATACTCCTAACTGATTTGCCCTTTTCAACAAAGGGCTGGTTGTAGCCTTTATTGCCGCTAAGAATAGGTGTGTCAGTAGGACTGCTCGTGTACCTGATATGTTTGCAAACAGTAAGATTAATATTCTTCTCAGTATGAGGACTGACCCTGCCTCTGTATCCCCAATAGGGCTGGAGACCACTTTCTCATAGTGATCGTTTCTGTATGCCTTGATGCTCTGGAGTAGTTCACCAACATGTTTCAAAAACAGTGACTCTCCATCAAATAGCATGTTCCGAAGTCCACCCTGAACTTCAGCCTGAAACAAGTACATCATTGCCAGCACCATCAATGCAGGGCAGCTCCTCCTGCCAGTTGGCTGAATCATGTTGTGATAACGTCCAACGCTGGATAAATTATAGCAGGAGAAGATTTCTCTTCTTTGCATAAAATTACCTTGGGGGGTGCAGTGCGAAATGAGGTAGGATTTCGGTATCTTCTCTGCGATGGTTGCATGACTACTGAATCCGCTCAAAGATTTCCTATGAGACACTCTGGTGTGTTCTTTGAAGTCTTATAGTTCTTGAATATGCATTTTCCAACTTTAGCTACTGCTGTCTTTGAATGCATCACCTTCAAGTCTTTATTCATAATGTGTTCTACAACAGGAATCAATTTTATGGACTTATGAGGCAGATTCCTAAAGTCGTAAAAGATACAGTCCTTGTCCTTACTGGGGACTGGGAGTTCAAATCACTTTAATACATTTTCTATAAGAGAATTGAATCAAACTAAGTTATCCAATGGTGAGTTGACAGGTGGTGGAGTGGATTGGTTGGTGGCACACAGTCATCCCATACTACCCCCACCAAATGCGGGACATCTTTGTCTACTTCAACTTCATGATTATCATATGTGCTGTAACCTTCCCGCAAGAGAAATGTGGATGACCTTTGTAGCATAGGTTGACATGGAGGTGGCAGTGCTGGCTCCATACAGTATAGCAGTTATCTGCAGCTCTTGGAGAGGTTGTTGTGACGGCAATTGCAGGTGGGAAAGAAGTTCTTGCTTTGGAGAAGGCAGAAGACATAAATAAGAATGTGCTGCAAGTGGTGGTGAAAACTGAAAGAATTGTGGACCAGATGAAAATGTAAGCTCATCTAGTAATAATAATGTGCCATCATTTGGTTAATGTTTTAAACTTGCACTATGTTTGTGACATTACTCCTCCACCTCATAGAATGGACCATATTGATGGTCATACTATGAGTCATTTTGCTATTGCCCTTCATCTGGGTGTTTCTAACAAGGTTGGTATAAAGAATGATAATCTTCCATGCCATTCTGGTCATCTGCACCATCAGGCATGGGAAGACCCTGTTCTTCATCCAGATCTCGACATTCCACCTTCAACTGTATTGGGCTGTAGGCCGAACCAAAGAGAGTCTTCTTTGTCCAAAAGCTTGGGTGGAGGCTGCGGTGAAGTTTTTGCTGGTAGAAGTATATTCAGGTCATAGTATTGATGGAATACGCTTTTCAGAAACAATCATAACCAGAGGTGATGCAGGAATTTGCTTCATCGAGGGTGCTGTCATAATCAGTGCCCTTGGCGATGGTGTTCAAATCATTGGAGTTATCAACAGTACTTTCATTGGCAATATCCTTGTTAACTGATGGGTTGTCATGGGCAGCAGTAGAAAAAAAAGATGAGAAAAAGTAGTCTGCATCACCCTGATCATGAAGCCAACGTCTGAGAGTTTGAAGTTCATTATTTAGATGTTAAAGGGGCTGCGGGCTTCTGGAACTTCTTAGCCATACATACTACTTCAGGAGATGGATTACAACCATTGGCAGTTTTTACTCTGCCTTTCTGCAAATTCTTTGAAGTGGTTAATTAGAAATTGTAGGGACATCATTAAATGAAGTAGTTTTGGAATCAAACTTTTGTTCAAATTCCTCTGTTTTTACAGGTTGATCAGGTATGAGTGGAATACAGCTTGAGTCGTCCCTTGAAGAGAGATCATATCTTTCCTCTGAAGCCACAGTAGCAGTCATCCATCTCGGCCAGTCAGGGTTTATATGGACAATTTCCTACAAATTTTGCAGTCTTTGTCCTTATGGGTGGAAACCGGCAAGGAATGTAGTCTTCATAAGGTTCCTCTGCATTGAGTCTAAATTTCCCATAAGAACCACCACGATTGAATGAGCCTTTTTTGAAGGTTCTGACATGGCTTATTCACCCTTCTGAGACAACACACTTTAATCCTTTGGTGAGAAGATACGTACATTTTCAGGATAAAATTGATGAAAAAGTCTTATCTGAAGATATTTAAGTAGAGCTCCGAGAGATACAGATGACTTGTAGTATAAATCTGAAGTATGGTGAGCTCTGGGGAGAAGAGTGTTCCCTTTGCCCCCACCTAATTGGGTGACGATTGGATCTTTTTCAATGAGGCAGTCTGGCTGCTAAAGTGAAACTGTTTAAAGCCTTTTAATTGTAGGTTTACCATTACATTACTATTCCAAAGATACAATGGCTTTCTCAGCTTGAAAGCCGAGTATTATTCTAGAATTTGATCCTATGAAAAATCCAATGCTAGAGAACTGTTAGCTACTTGGTTTTAAAAAAAATAAAACATATCAACTCTTCCCTGAAGAAGCCACACCAAGTTGTGAAACACCATGGAGTCCACTCAGTTACCTGGGATGGAACTCGGAAGCTCCCATCAAAGCCTGCCTTTAAAGCCATAAGCACCAATGTGCCAGGAGCCATAATCTTTTTATTTAAGTTACCTGACAAAGAAACCATAAAGAGATGCCCTTGACCCATGACGTACCTGCATGCCGATGATTGCGTAGATAAAGAAGAGCATAGCGATCAGAAGGCAAACATAGGGCAGGGCCTGGAGAAAGAAATAGAGAGAGCATTAAATGTATGTTTTTTCAGAAAGCTCACGTTGGGCCTGAAATAGCTTTCACTGTTTGGGAAAAGGATGGAAGTTTCAAAGCCACACTTCTATCAAAATGAGTTAAGGCCTTTGTTTGTTATATTCAGTACATGGCAGCATATATTTCATTAAAACACCTGTTCTTAGGGAATATTCCGCTATTGGGTATGGAAAAGAAAAGGTAACGTTTCTGTAACACCAGTTCTCTGTCATGAATATCTTCATTAAACATATAACACTAAATTGTACTTATCCTTGAATATATTTTTTTAAATGGAGAGAAAACCTGTCTAACAAAGCAAAAAAACATGCCTATGAACAGAAATAATTTGTGTTAAATGTTTGTATTTTTGAAATGGAGGAAGTAGTACAAATTTTAAAAACCTAAAAAATTGTTAATAACATATAACAGGTATGCTGTCCACGAACATTTCTCCCTTTCCCCTTTTTAAAAGTAATGAAAATGAAAAACAGTTGTCACCATATTCATAAAGGCTGGCACAGAGAAAAAAAGGCTATCACTTTAGGACTGCCACTGGACGAACAGAATCCCAGCATGCAGGACAGTTACAGTTAATCATCCAATCGACAGTCTAATAAAAAGCTACAAGGTTTTATGACCAAAGCCATGTTTATTAAATAATTACATACTTTACAGATATTACCCATATTCGCTCTCTCTCTCTCTCTCTCTCTCTCTCTCTCTCTCTCTCTCTCTCTCTCTCTCTGTCTCTCTCTCTCTCTCTCTCTCTCTCTATATATATATATATATATATATATATATATATATATATATATATATATAAATATAAATATATTAAACAAAGTACAATTAATATGTACTAAATGTAATTTGATGGGTTTAATGTAATTAATTTCAAATTTAAAAAAAGTTTTAAAATGCAATTTCATGCCTTTTAAACTGAGTCAACTATTCTTTTTTTAAATTATAAAATATTTAACTTTGTATATTTTTAAGACTAAAAATACATCTATAACCATACTAGACCTCTTCCAGTTCATATGGGATCTGAAACCTTTAAAAGTACAGAGTAACTCACAACATATGAATACTGAAACCTCTATTAAAGGAAAGGATACTGGACTATGGACAACTGGGGATGTGGATAGTATATGTGCAGCATAGCATTAAGATCAAGATGATTCAGTCTAATAACACAAGGCTACTTACAATACTTAGTATCTACTATGTAGCATCTTTGCCCTGTTGGAAACTTTTTCTGCAGATCTGAAAAACTTCTGCGGAACATACTGGACACGAGTTGTAACTGCCATCTGAATACAGAGTTACTCTTCACCTCAAAGATTTATAACATGTTCAATACCTCTACCCACCACATTAGAGGCACTTTTGTAAATATTTACACATGGACACAGGCTGCACAAAATTAGGTAGAAAAGTAATATGGTAGTTACCCGCCACTATGTAAATTATAAAAGAAACTAACACACTCATTGGATGATGTCACCAGTGATGGCATCAATGATGCCATGTGAGCTGTCATCAGTGATGTCATAGATGATGTCATGGAACACGACATTAACGATGTAATCTGGGAGCTCATAATCAGTGCATGGAGAAGGCTCACATTTTAGTTAGCACTCATTAATGTTGTCACTGACATATTAACCAAACTATAATGTCACTTTAACCTTTGATTTTTTCAGGGAATTTCTAGGATTTGTTTTAAACAAAAACATATTTTTCTTATCACCCCTAACTATAATGTAACTTTATCCTTGCATGTGGCTAGGCCCTGTGGCAAAATCCCCATTGGCAGCCACCCCATGGAGCACTTGGCCTTCGGCCGTGCACAGCAGGGGATTGGCTACAGGCTAGGCCCTATAGCCAACCCACTCGGAGGCGGCCGACCCTCCCCAAAGGCAGCCATTAGTGATGTAATTTGAGATGTCATCAGTGATGTCACTGACCAGGTCATGAGTGATGTAATATGTGAAATCATAAGCAGTGGATTACGAGGGTGAAAGTCATAGTTAGGTCAGGTAACTATAACTGGCAAATTTCACTGATTTTGTATGAATGAAATCTGAGCCTAACTATAACGCCCCTGCAACCTTTGGTTTTCCTATGAATTTCTAATGTTTTTTTAAATTCTCTTTCCTAACTATAACGTCCCTGTAACCTTTGTTTTTTTTCAGTAAATTTCTAAGGTTGTTTAATGTTATTTGCTAATTATAACATCCCTGTAAGTTCTCCTGGCACTCCAGCCAAGAACAGAGGTGCAGAGTCTCCTGCCACAGGGTTCACAAACCTACCCTGCCCTGTTTGTTGCAGTACCACATGGCGGTGGTGTTGTTCGTGAACACCTGAACATATTCACACATATGCTCCTAGAGGTTGATGTGGTCCTGGGTTTCAGCCAGAGAACAAAGTTCTCTGATCTCCACCTCTCCCAGGTGGCTGCCTCAACCCGGAAATGATGCATTGGTCACCACTGTCAGGTCCGGGTGGGGAAGGGACAGGGGTCTGCCGCTAGGCCAATCGCCGTTCGTCAGCACCACTGTAGATCTTGTGCAGTCCCCTCTGATATCTGGCTAGGTCACAGAGATTTGCTTGATGCTGAGCCCACTGGGACTTCAGGTCCCACTGCAGACCCTGCATTTGCCATTGGACATGCTTCACCAGCAGGATGCAGGAGGCCATGAGACCCAACAGCCTCAGAGTCAGTCTCACCGAAATCCAGGACAGAGACTGAAATGTAGGAATCATAGCCTGAATATCCTGGACTCGCTGTTCCGGAGGATAGGTGTGGAATTGTGCTATGTCCAGAATGGCTCAACTGACAGGGAGCGTCTGAGAGGGGGGTCAGGTGTCACTTTGACACACTGATAGTAAACCCCAGTGAATGCAGGAGGTCCACCGTAGAATGGAGGTGGATGAGGACTGCCTGGGATGACCCTGCCTTCATCAGCCAGTTATTGAGGCAGGGGAAGACTGGAACCTCTGCCTCAACAGATGGGCTGCAACCACTGCCATTACTTTCATTAACCCTGGAATGGCACTAAGAAGGTTGAAAGAGAGCACTGAAAATTGGAAATGCTCGAAGCCCATGGTTAACCGCAGTTAACACCTGTGGGCTGGTATTACAGGAATATGGAAATATGTATCCTGCAGGTCCAGGGTCCCCATCCAGTCACCATGATCCAGCGCAGAGAAGACCTGAGCCAAAGTAAGTATCTTGAATTTCTCTTTTCTCAGAAAGTAGTTGAAAGGGTGCAGATCTATTATAGTATGGGCAACTCCATCATTTTTGGGCATAACAACCACGCCCCAACCATGTTCTACTTCTTTTGTGGGCACCCCCTCAATAGTTACTTTAGACAAAAATGCCTGTACTTCCAGATGGAGCAAGGAGAGATGGTCCTCCATTCCTGAGAAGGTGGAAAGGGCTGAGGGGTTTGCACAAATGGGAGGATGTACCCCTTCCGCACAATCTGAATCACCCACTTGTCAGAGGTTATTACAGACCTTTGGGGCAGGCGGTGCCTGCCCTGCCACCAACAGGATGGCTGTGCTGGATAGAGGGTGCACTAAAGAGCCTTAACAGTTGCGGCAGCTGGAGGGGTGAGGAACAAAACAGCTTGCTTGGTATGGCTCCTGCATCCTCTTTGGGATTCATGTCTCAGCCCACGAAAGGACTGAGCAGTTTGCTGTACCGGTGGGTACAGTTGATATTGTGGCCAATGATATGTACCAGGGTAGGGGCAAAAGGACTGCTCCTGATACCGGGAAGATAGGGAAAGCCCTAGAGATCTGGCTTGACTCAGCTCTCCCGAAAGTGATCAAAAGCTGTGTCAGCTTTGTCGCCTAATAGGATGGAGCTATTGAACGGCATATCAGCAAGGGACGCTTGGACATCCCCTGAGAACTTAGTGGACCACAACCAAGCATGGCAATGCAGTGCCACCGTAGAAGCCATGGCTCTGCCATAAGCGTTCATGGTCTCCAGCCCACACCTGATCGCGAACTTCACTGCATCACAACCATCCATTAAATATTGGTTGAGGGTAACTCGGCCCTCGTCTGGAATAATGGTAAGCAGATGTGCAACTGACTCCTGCAATGCATGGTAATATCATCCCAAAAGGCATGTGGTGTTCACCAATCACATGGCTAGGCTGGTGGAAAAGAAAATAGGTTTCCCAAAGGTGTTCAGCTTTTTGGAATCACTGCCCAGTGGAGTGGAAGTGAACGTGTTTGCGTTGACCTTATATTTTGAGACCTAGACAACCAGGCTCTTCAGGGAAGAGTGGTGGGAGCGCAAATAAGTATCTCCTGGCGCAGGGCAATGGCATCGGGCAATCATGCGATGCACAGGAGCACCTGTGCAAGGTTTGGCCCAGGCTCCCAGAAGGAGGTAAGTGAGGCGAGCAGTGGTTCAGCTGAACAGGAACCTGGATGAAGCACCTCCGCCAAGACGTTTGTCTTAATCGTGACAGCTGAAGGTCAAGGACCTCAGTGGTGGCAAAGGATGTGCCTTCCTCTGACACAGGGCTTGGAAGGGCAAGCATGCCGGAGTTTGGTGAGGTGTCCAGACCACTAGCATCATCCAATTCCTCATACCAGTTTTCTGCTGTCTCAGTGACTTCTTCTAGGGAACAAGACCCATGCTCCTCATCTCCCCCTTCTGGAAGGAAGGATTGATCTAGGAGTGGTAAGTCCAGGGATAGGTAGGGCCTGGACGGCACCGGTTCAGAGTCGGTAATGATGATGGGCTAATTTTTTAGCTGCACAGGTGTTTTGGGTTTGGCGCCAGAACGGAGGGAGCCTGGGTGGAAGAAGGCACCCATGACCACGTAGGTCCGGATCTGGCGGTTCACCCAGAGGGCATGGTTCATGACCGAACCCACCCAGGTGTGGCCGCCCCAACCAAGAAGTGATGCATTGGTCACCACTGTCAGGTCCTGGTGGGGAAGGCACAGGGATCGGCCCTGGGCCAATCACCGTTTGCCAGTCACCACTGCAGATCTAGTACACTTCCAACGATTTCTGAACCAGCCTGGAGAGATTTCCCTGATGCTGCGCCCACTGGGACTTGAGGTCCCACTGCAGATCCCGCATGTGCCATCGGAGATGCTTCACCAGCAGGATGCATTAGGCCATGAGAGTCAAAAGGCAATGGATGCACCCAATTCTGACACAGGGCTTGGAGGGGAAAACATGCCAAAGTCTGGTGAGGTGTCCAGACCACTAGCATCACTCAGTTCCTCATACCAGTTTTCTGCTGGCTCAGGGTCCTTCAAGGGAATCAAAACATTCCTCATCTTCCCCTTCAGAAAGGAAGGGTTGATCTAGGGGTGGTAAGTTCATGGGTAGGTAGGGCCTGGACAGCGCCAGAGCCAGTAATGAAGATGGGCTCATTGTCGAGTGGCGCAGGTGGTGTCGGGGATGGGGCTGGAATGGAAGGAGCCAGGGTGGAAGAAAGCACCTGTGATGATGTGGGTTCAGATCCGGTGGTGGACCCAGGAGGCCTGCGGGCATTGGGGTGAACCGTTGACAGTAACCCAGCAGGGGCACCCCTTGGCTCCATGGGTTCTGAAGGCATGTTAGAGGGAGTGGGTGGCTCAAATATGGCCTACATGATATTGCAACATTCTTTAAGTTGGGCAGGTGTTGCTCTTGCTACAGGGAATTTGGAGTAGCACAGAGTGGGCCCAAATGATGGCTCTGCAGTTGGTGTGCGGGAGGGAGGGCATTTTCCATGTAGTTTAAACCCCGTGGGCTTGTTGGGAGACCTGCTCGTAGCACACAGGGAGCAAAGCTCAAAAAAGACTTGACAAAAAGTAGACCAAGGGATCTCTCGGGATCAGCGCATTTGGCACAGAAAGAAAGGAACTAATTTTAGAGCGACAGGGGGGGCGCTTATATGGTCACTGTAACGTTACTTCCGATGTGGACGATGCTGAAGCTGAGCTGATCTATGCCACCTACTGACTAAAGGTACTGCTCAAGATTTTCCGCATCCATCCTGATACCTGGGGAATAGACTAAGGTGAGGAATCTGTGGTTAGAAGTCTCTATCAGAAGGGCTAAATCACAGCTCAAACAGAAATCAAGACCAGTATTGAAATATAGAAATCAGCACCATTAAGAAAAAGCAAATACTTTGTAACTAGAAAAGAACAATCAAAGTAAAGTAACTGATAACAAAATATACTCTAATAACAAGCAGTGATATCATCAATGATGTAATAAATTATGTCATCAATGATGTCACTTATTTTTTCATCAATGATGTTATGTGTAATATAATTCGTAAAGCAAATGGTGGCAGAACATTATGGTTTGCATCGTAAAGCATATGTAGAAAGTTTCAGTGAGCCAGAAGCATAACTTTGTTTCTAACTGTGTTTTGTTTTCAGTGATATATACACATATATATAATCAGACCATGCATTCATGCCTGCACATGCAAGTATGTGTATGTAGCAATGCATAGCTATTTAAATATATAATATAAAAAATTGGTATAGGGTAACTTAGAGAAAGCCTTGTAGTGAGCTTTGTAAATTGCTATTGAAAACCCAGTCACATGCAATAACAAATATTCAATCTGTTAAGCTAACATGGCAAAGGCCTTAGAATCATTTGGCATTAACATGAATTAGCTATCTAGTATATGAAGCCCTATTAAACTGCATATTTAAATCTGTGAATGACTAAAAAATGGGAGCCCATGAACAGTTCTGGCTGCTATAAATTGGAGGGAATTAATTGATCAGCCAACCCAGCGTGTAGACTTTTTGAAAAGACCTTGATACAGATAATTACCCCTGCTGACAATTATAACATGGGAGTGTATTGTATCCCCTATATATGTATTTTAATATTTTGATATGGAGAGTTCTTTTATTCCTAAGATAGGCTACAGGAATCATCACCATTTTTGGACAAGCCAAGGGCAATACCAATATAACTAATCTTGCAGGACTCACCAGTGCACCCCAGACTTCCACAGGGAATGGAAGGGATACATTTTTGAAAGAATTCAAATCTTTTTAAACGAAGACATCATGATCTCTTGATGGAATGATACAGTGAAAAAGACTCTCAATTATATCTTAACAATACAAACAAGTATGTGTCTTCTATTTTTGTACAAGATATGCATACTATTCTATTCAGCCAGGAAATATAGATGGCTCAAGAATATAGAGGACATCATAAAGAAAATGCTTTCAAAAGAAGATAATTCTTCTGCTGACCAAAAGCCTTTGTCTAGTAAAAAGGCACTTGTTGTCTAAGAAAACAAAGTATATGGAAGAAATGTGTGCAATAACCCTCTGTGTGACTGCAGAGACAGCTAAAGGATTTGTGTTAAATCATAAATCACAGAAATCCTCTGAATACCTACATTTGGTTTGACCAAATTAAACAATGAATCCGTGCTTCACAGAAATAACATCAATGATCTTCAGAAGTATGAGACAGGAATATGTAGCCTGAAACATTACGCAGATGACAGAAGCATCTTTAGGCTCGTTGTAGAAGCAAGAACCCAAGAGGAATTAGCAATCAACATTTCATGTGAACATGAAAATATGTTATGGAAGTATGGATTTGGCTAGTAATGTTTTTTTTAAATGTCATCCCTGTAAGACACAAAGGATATGCTAAGTAGTGAAAAATACTAGACATTCTATAGTGAGACAACTGTCACAAATCCATGAACAAGGATTATGAGATACCTTTAGGAGCAGAAGAATGCAAGAGATTTAGAAGTCTAAAGAGTACTGTTAGGTGAAAAACACTCTGATACCATTAGAAATACAGGAATAGCCCATAGTTATCTACTTTGCAGCCCGAAGCTGCAGAACTAATGAAGCAGGCATTAGACATTTCAAGAAATGAAGGTCCATTCATCTGTGATAGACGATACTATGTTAGAAATACCAACTCAGATTCAAGTTTCCTTTAAATGAAAAGGATCTTGCTGCCATTTTTACTGACAAATAGCCAGGTTTTAGACTAGCCTAAGTCCTAAAGAAGAGCTACAAACACGGATCTTCGATGATATTGCACAACAAATACCAGTTAAGTTACAGTTGTGCATAACTTCTGGAGTGTGTACATTAAAAGATATCCAGAATACCTGGCTGCACCTCCATAGTCCATTCAATATTTAATTGTTCTTTTATGGCACTTAGAGCATTAGCCTATACACCTTAGAAGACTAGGGTAGAAAAGTTATCTCAAAGGTCGTAGACAACATGTGTCTGTAAGGTCTCTTGCACTGCTAGAGAAATGTTGCCATGTCAATCTCTAGAACTAGGTAGCCTGTTCAGCTTATTGAAGGTTGCAGATGGAGAAAATACACTGAGCTAATGTAGTCCTCCTCATAATGGACATATCAATCTTGCTTTCAGCTGCCAAAGTTTGATTGAAATACACACATGAGCCATCATACTATATTTCAAGTATCTGGGCATTTGACCCCTGAAGGTACAATAGCCCTCTAATTAGACAACCATTGATGGGTAGCACAATACAAAGGTGAACAAAAACCCATCAAACTGCCCCAACCCTAACTATGGGAGAGAAGAGTTGCTGATGATAAAACACTGCTTGATGTTCCATCCCATAAAAAACGTACTGAATGAAGACTATCACCGCACAAATATTTTTCACCATTGCCACAAGGCCTGAACAATGCATATCCTCAGAAGCTCTGAAGGCAGCAGCATGCATAACAGAGAGTTGTGCAGCTATGACAGATCCCGTCATGGTGGTCAATAATGTTGAGTACCTCTTCATGAGGCTAAGAGCATCCTTGATGTTAAAGGCCTCAACAGAGCAACGAGGGACCCAACCATGAAGTTGTGAGACTGTTGGAACTGTAATGATAAACAGGTGTGTTCCCTTGCCCAGGGTTCCCAACTCCCTGTATAGTTTGTATTTTGACTTTAATTTGCCTTGGTGTCATGCAAATCGAAGAGTGCGCGCCGAGGCATAGCCTGTCCCAAACTATGTGAGGTCCTGAATCTGCCCTGTGACCTGGTAGAGTGCGCCAAGTGTACCCTCATTGTGGGTAGTGGACTACTGTCCCAGTCCTGAGAATAGCACAGAAAGTGGTGGAGCAGCATTCTGTGTATTTTCTTTTTAAGAGATCAGTATCTCCGTCACTCAGAATGAACCTTTTGGCTCACCTTTGTAAAGTTCTGCCATTACATGTATAACCATAACCCTGTGCTGACATCCTGTGCATGTGTGTGTGTGTGTACATGTCTGGTTTGTGTAATACCTGTGGTGATCAATCGTATGCATGAGTGGGTCGAAGAACTAGAAGCCAGTGGGTTCCATTATGGATGCTCCTGACCTGGAGGGTCAGGATTGTACTCCCAGATAGTGTAAGTGTATTGCTTACATTGCTGTAGCAGTAAGGAAGAGATCCAGACATTGAAGTGAGAAAGATTGACATGCAGCTACATTTAGAAATTCCATAGGTCTTTTGTGAACATGGAGCTGCTCATTAGTCTTACTGACCACTTCTATTTGGTGGATGATAAGGGTAAGAGCTGGAACCTGCAGTCTCTGCTGTGTGAGGTGATGACGTTACTAGGCGAAGCCTTCCCCTTTTGTTCATCCCTGCTTACTTTTCAATTGGCCTGATGTCAACCAGGTGCAGAAACCTCCCACCTCTTTGGGCCTCTGTTGCTGGTCAACCAGGATGGAGACAACCCCAGTCCTACTTGCTGTGAAAAGTACCACTTTACACAAAGGCTGTGTCTGCAAAGAAGCCAGAGAAGGACACTTGAAACGAGATCCTCCCTAAACCATTCTACAGTTTGAGACAGTAGATCCACATTCCCTGTCTCCGTCTCTAGAAGTTGATAATAAAACTGAAACTCACATCATTACTCGTTTGGTGTCTGAATGACAGCTAGCTTCCCAGAGGTGAGGGGAATCACCTGATGTCTACACTTTCTGCTGGAGGAGCTGCTTAGCCCAAAAATGCCTAGAAGCTTGCCTGCCTCTTGAGAGAGGGAGGAAGTCTGCCTGAGCGTGAAGATGGAAAGACTGTCCAGGAGGAGAAAGGCCCAGAATGTCCAAGTGGCTCTGGGACATCCAGAGAGAGCTTACTTTACTGGAGTGAGCTAGGGAGACCACTATGGCATGTGTGCCCCCCTGGTCTTTCATTCCAGTTCCTGGTGGGAACAGCTATTGTGTGATCAAATTGGGACAAGCTGGGGTTGCAAATGCATGATTGTCATTGGCCTGGACAGGGGCTGCAACTGCGTGATTCCCATAGGCCTAAGCAGGGAATATAATTGCCATGATTGCCATAGGACCAGACTGGGGCTACAACTTCAGTGATCTTCACATGCCTGGATGGGGGCTACAACTGCTGATTGACCAGACGCCTGTCTGGGCTGCACCTACCTCCGGTCCGATTGGAAACGTAAATGCCATGAAGAGCCTTGGTTCGGCCCAGGCTGTATTTGTCCTTGGCCCATGCAGAGATGCATTACCACAACATCAGAAGACTGCCATGGCAAGGTTTCAACCTGCATCACCACAACGGGCTCTACAGACTGAAGGTGAGCAAGCATGCTGACAGATGCAGCTTGCGATCAGCTTCCTTCATGGGCCATACGACAAGGGTAAAATGTGTCAAGTGAACAATAAAATATGCCACTCAGAAGCATTCTACTTGATAAATAGAGATGCAAGGACAAAGTAATATGCTCTGGGATATTTCAGACAGGGCCATAAGAAAAGAACTGGGGTGTAGCAGTCACTGTGCTGTATAAGGGAATTGTGGTGGTTCAATGGCAGCCTTAAAAAAACGGCACCTTTTTTAGGTCTCACCTGAGACAGCACTTTCTAGGTAGCTTAAAGGGGACTTTGAGCTTGCCCATTCTTTGGCATTGGTTGGCTTTATTGTCACTCTTATTTGCTAGCTTCTGTTTGGTCTTTGTGCACTAGCTTTACTTTCTCTTTGTGTGTTTCTCCCTCCCTTGGAGCATGGACCAAGTACTGCTTTCTTTGATTCTGAGTGTACTTCCGCTGTGTGTGCTTTTTGTCCTGGCCTACCTTTTTCATGTACTTGTAGCATTCACTAAGAGGGTGTATGTTTGTTGCTCTTCTTCTTTGACTTGGCCTTGTTCTTTGATTTTGGTTTCATCCTATTCTTCCCTCGTTGTTTGCTATCCTACATTTTAAAAAGTTCACTTTGCTATTAAACTGCTTTTCTCCAGATGTTCTTTTTAGACTTGCTAAACATCCACATTTTTTAATTTAACATTGGGTATATGTTGCAGCATTAACTAAAAGTGCATGTGTTTGGATCTCATGTTTGTCTTGTGTCCAGTCCGTGCTTTTGCTTTCATTTGCTCCCCTCACTTTTTGTTTGTTTTCCAGAATTTTAAAAACTTCACTTTGCCAGTAAGCTGTTTTTCTCTGGATGTTTTTTAGAGCCCAATTTTTGAAACCTAACATCAGTTACATATTGCAGCATTCACTAAGAGTGCATGTGTTTATAGCTCTTCTTCTTGGTCCTGTTCCGTGTTTGCTTTTACCAGCACCTATACTATATAATGAGAGGCCATACCATACCATACTATATGACAGGCCATACCATACTGATCCATTTAATACAATGACAGGCCTTAATACACAGAGGCAGGCCATACAGTAACATACCATACTATTTACTAACGGCATACCATACCACACAATAAAAGGTCATACTATAATCATACCATACTAGGCCATCCCATGCCATACTATACAATGAGAGATCATACCATACCTTATTATACAATTACAGGTCATAACATACCATACTACACCATACAATACTATAACATGATACACCATACCACACCATACCATGGCAGGCAATACCATACCATACTTTACAATTGCGGGCCATAACATACCGTAACATGCCATTCGATATCATACGTTATCATACTATACAAGACACACCGTACCATGCCATACCATACCATACTATACTATACATTGACAGACCATAATATACCTTACCATACAATACCATGCTATACAAGGACAGATCATATCATAACATAGCATAATATACAATGACAACCCACGTCATACCATATAGAGACAGGCCATACCATAACATACTATATAATTATAGGCCATACCATACTATACGACAGGCCATATCATACCATACTATACATTGACAGGCCATACTGTACCATACCATATTATACAATGACTGGCTATACCATATCATACTATACCATGACCGATCATACCAGACCATAGCATACCATGCCATGCCATGCCATACCATACCGTATACACTTTCAAATAAAACGTCGATTCTCTTTGTAAAACAATGACTTACTCTTTCAGAAAAAATGACGGAGACTCAGAAAAAGCCTAAAAATGGTTTGCTTTTTGCTGTCTGTTTGCGAAAGACCTCCTGTGGAGTCACGGAAAACTGAAGTGGGCTTAAAGCTTACTGTTAGTTTACTTTATTGTAACTCTTATTTTGCTTGCTATTAGGTCTTGTCTGAAACAACGCATGCACTGTAGTTTGCAAATCATTTTGTTAGCTTAAAGGGGGCTCAGCGCCCATTGCTTACCATTGGTTGGCTTTATGTCACTGTAATTTATTGACTCCTGTTTGGTCAGCGTATGTTGGCTTCACTTCCTCTTCGTGCATTTCTCCATCTCCTGGAGCATGGCCCAAGTACTGCTTTCATTCTTTGTGAGTGTCCTGTTGCTGCTCCAGCTTTCTGGCCTGGGCTACTTTTTTCTTCTACTTGCATCACTCACTAAGAGTGCATGTGATTGCAGACCATCTCTCCTCCCCCTCTGCTCTACGTCATTGCTTGCCCTGCCCCCTTCCCTCTCCGATGTTTTTACCCAATCGTCGTTGCTTGCCCTGTCCCTTTCCTCCTGCTGCACTGCAGTTTTACCTGCCCCCTTCCACCCCATCCCTCGGTCTTTGCTTTCCCAGACCTCACACCCTCCTTCATCCTGTCGTTGCTTGCCTGGTTCCCCACCTGTGTTGTTGCCCAATTGTCTGTGCTTGCCCTAGCCCCTCCCGCATTGCTGCTTGACCTGCACCCCCTCCCTCTGTCGTTTCTTGCCCCGCCACCCCCTACTCACTCCCCCGTTGTTTCTTGCCCCTTTCCCTCTCTAGTCATAAAGAACATCATTGGCAAAGGCAGTAGGTCTCTCCTATGCATGATCTATTGGCTCTGTCAATACATTTTAAAGCCATGTTGTACAGCAGCGTGGCTGCTGAGCAGCATGGTTAACGGTAGCAAAAAAAAGTGCTATGACGTAGCCAACTTTTTATTTTCAACCATGCTGCACAAGCGCAGCAAAGCTATAAAACATGTCTAAACAACCATTGACAAAGCCAATTGATCTTGCATAGGCGAGGCCTATTGGCTTTGCCAATGCTTGTTTCTCTTTGCTAGGCTGAACACCTATGACAACAGTTTCTTTTCATCATCCTCACTTTTAAAAAGGAGAAAGGAAGAATTGTTCTTACACACAAAAGCTGCTTTCATTTTCTTTCACCCATTTTTAGGTTTATGTTGGGTTTTTGATACTTTTGCTGCTTATTTCGTTCAAAACGTGCAAAAATGTAAAGCAAATGTTGTCTGTTCATATAATTACCATTTTTTATGCTTTGTTAAAGACTTTCCTCTCCACTTGCAAAAGGGTTCAGGGATCCCATAAATGGGTGGGCTAATTCAGTGTTTATGAATATCAAAGTACATTACTTTATAGAAAACTCTTTTCCCTGCTAAAATGAACCACACCTTTTGGAAATCCTTTATTGTGGAACTTGCTAAGTATCCGATAATTGCTCCACTTGTATGGATAGAACTTACAACCAGTGTAGCAACCTGGCAGCTTGGAGGTACATATTGCATCTGCACCTCGTATCTCAGGGTTGATGTTTAGTTAGTAGAAAGTGCATAAAATATATTTAAGTAGTTCCTCTCTGTGCAGAAAAATTTACTGCATAGCGTATGGAACTCCATGAGAAAAATGGACAAAAAAACGTATAAGTTACAGATTCTACGGAATACCTCACATCACAGTAGGGATGACACTTCTGCTCTAAGGATGATGGTTTAGGAAACCAACTCCTATCAATGAAATACCTACCTTTCATACCCCTGATATTTTCGGGGACACACATACTCCATAGATCACAAAGCTATGGTCTTTAAACATGCTGTAAAAAGAAAGTTCTCTGCAAACAGAAAGATCCGTTAAATCTCATTTGCAAGCTTCCTAAAACCAATGAATACTGTGCTTCTTTAATACAGGTGTCAGATGGTATGTGCCTTCCTGATTTTTTGGCTCCTCAGGTTTTAGGCATCTTTGCTCTTTGAACTGCCAACTTGATCCTGATTCTTACTCTGTTTACTTGAAAGTACTAGGTGAAGCCTTCTGTAGGCCCTACAACAGAGCTTAATTTGTAAAAAGAATTGGTGACAGGGGCCTTGTCAGGAGGCTGCTGCAGCTTGGACCACCCATTGCCCCTGCCAGCTCTGCCAATGACAGTAGCTAAACAACTACTATCCGTCACACTGCTACAAGTGTGACAATTAAGACTATTCCCCCACCCGAGCTGTAAGAATGGCTTGGGCAGCAGGTATTCATCTTTAATAATATATATTGAATTCATCAACAACTGTTGTTCTGCTGAACTCCGAATTACACAAACAGTGCCACCATGTGGCAGACTGTCATAAGTGCCCATGTTGACAATTAAGTGATGGTGCTGAGCACCGTAAAACACCAGGTCAAATTAAGTACAGCCTACACTGTTTGTTTGCCTGAGAATACCCTATGATAATCCATTTCTTCAACCAACGTCGTAATTGTAAACACAGGTTTCGGGCTTTTTACTGGAAACTAAGTTGCAGCTGCCACCATTCGCCTCATAATAACATTCGAAACGTTTGCTTTGTAGCCACCATCGAAAGCCTGGGGTGCAACACTAGGATGTGTCAAAAGGCTATAACCCTGCGGTAGACATTTGAAACTATAGTTGCCAAGTCACCCCTTTGATGAAAGGCACAGCACTGCAATAGACAAGTATTGACGCTCCAGCGACAGGGACCTCTGAAGCAAAGGCCACAATTGTAGACTGACCAGCAGCATGTGCCCTCTTCCACCCCTTGCAGTCACGCCACTGCCCAGCAGTGAGGGATACCTTGAAGGACTGAACGAAAGTCCAGAGCAGGATTCGGATGGTGTAGCCCTGGCGCAGCAATTTGATGAGGCGTGCCGCTCGGAAGAGCCGAAGGAAACTCAAGTTGATGAAATTGTTCTATGGAAACACCCCACCAAAAAAGAGAAAATAGACAGTACTATTAGTTTCCCTCAATGGAAGATAAACAAATTCAGCCACAGTCAAATATAATAAAAATAAAAATAAAAATGTATTAAATTACAGATATAAAAGAAATATACCAACAGAAAGAAAGAATAACAAGAAAAGAAAGGAAAACAAGTCCTACCCTCCCCGCCCACACTGAAAACAAACAACAAAAGCTCAAATCGCATCGTCATCCAATCGGGGAAAAAAAAAGAAAAGAAATATTTTGTGTTTTGATTTTGTTTTATCCCAACAACCAAATGCACTGATGTTCTGACAAGCAGCAGGTGCAGTCACACAGTGGAGTCTCACTGCACATGTAATGCACACACGGGAAGTCCAGCAGGGGCAGGCGTGTGTGAGTTACATGTGTATGTTATGACCTAGGCCAGAAATGACCGTCACACAGACTCAACAGGCGTCTCCCAGTCCCCACCCACGACCCTCCAACGCCCACCCCTCTCCCGTGCCCAAAAACAAAAGTACCAGCTTGGGACCTGACGAGCTTTCTTGCTTTCCTTTTTCCCCCGGTGGAGTCCGACGGGACGAGGAGGCGTGCCGTCCCCCAATGCTGTATGGCAATTTTGCGACTGAGACCAGTTCTGTTGAATTTGTGCGGGTTCATTTCCCACCCTCCCAACGCCATCTCATGGGACAGGCGACATCTTCTGGGATCGGCTGAGCAGTGTGGGACCGAGTAAGGTGTCACTGAGAGGCCCCCTGTCACTCCAGTGTGGTTGGTCAGCTGAAATGCGATGTGTGCCACAGAGAGCCTTACAGTGAACTGACCCCTGCTGTGCTAAAGTGCGCTCGTGGAGACCTCAGTGACTTAGGAAGCAAATCTAAAGCTGAATCTTCCATCTGGTCTGAAGGGATCTGATGACCCTCCTATGCAAGGGTGCAGCTATCAATAGTGTAGCTGATGCAGTGGCCCCATGGGCAAAAGGGCCCACTGAGCCCAATTGTAACTGTTGTTTTACAGCCAAGGCAGGGTATAGGAGCCCATTTCCCATGTTAGCATTAGAGTCCATGGCACCATTAATATGCCTCTGTCCCTGCAAGCTAAATGTACAATGATGCCAACTCCCCACTCAGCCACAGTCTGGCCCTTGTAGTTCATAAATGGGACAAACTGATACATATGGTGCAAGCCTGAGTCGGAGTGGTGTAAATCAAACTGAAAGGGTACAATAAGGAACCCTAGAGTGGAGAGAACAGTTGGTACAGTTCCAAAACTATAATCCCACTGAATGAAGTGGAAGAAACAGGAAGCAGGAAGCCAGAACAGAGGCATCCCATGCAGTGGACAAACAAGAACCAAGAGTATCTTTCCTCACACTGGATGAAAAAGTGCTGGGTAGAAGCCAACCACTCAGATACGGGAGGGCACACCACATGCTCCTCGTTCACATCTGCACACTCCTTGGGCAGGGAATGGGGACTCAGCCATCAAGCCATGGATGGTTGGTAGCTGCCTTCATGGCGTCTGACCTGAGTAAAGTTTAAGGATGAATTGTAAGGTCAGAAAGCAATAAGGTACGTGCTCCTTCTTTTTTGCTAGACCCAGTGGAGTAACGAAAGTTGAGGGGGCCCCCTGCCAGGTACACAGAGGGGCCCCCGCTCCCGATTTAATCCGGAGCTCTCATGCCTGAGTTCTGTGATGTGGGGGCCCTCTGGAGCTCGGGTGGGCCCCACACTGTAGGGGCTGCTGGGCTGTGTTATGCCCCTGGCTAGGCCTGGCAACTGTATTTAATGGGAAGACTTCTACAGGAAGATCAATTTAGAAATTCCTAGATGACTTGCAGGAGATGAGCTGGCACTAAACTAGTGGAAAAAGCTGTACTGAGGTCAATGTTGACTACTAAACATCCATGACCAGGAGGGCGTCATAGTTTTTTTATTTTGGCCAATGACCGCAGGCATCTGTATTTATGCATCAGAACCTATCTGAATGGCTTCTTCTGTAGTGGTAGTCACGGGCTGTATATTGACCTCAGACGTTGGAGCTTCCCAATGACTGTAGACAGACAACACCCTCAAAAAGGAAACTAGAATGGGGCAGGGCCACATCTGTGTTAGTGTAAAATAACGTGTAGCAACTAGTAGCTCACTAGCTTGCCCAACTACTGCTCTTGTGGTTATTCCAGAAGTGTACACTGTCCCTTTAAGTAGGCGGAGCATAACATACCAACTCCAATAAAGCATGCGGGAGGAAGGCGCCACCTGAAGCAGGAGGGGCGAAAGTGCACAGAGGCAGAGATTTATCAGCCCTTCGTGTGACTGAGAAATCGAGCTGTACCAGAGGAGAGAGGCATGCGGGAAACCACCCACCTCCGCTGAGAAAGAGAGGTACAGACAGACAGATGGAGGGAGGGGGAGGAGTGAGACTGTGGCACCAACCTCCATGGAGGAAAAGAGACAGACTGGTCAAGGAGGAGGGGGGGGGAAGAGACAAGATATAACATCCATAGTAAGAGACAGCCTGGGAAGGAAAGGTGAAGAGACAGGGGTCCATCCTGCAGAGGGAAAGAGAGGGCTGGGAAGGAGAGGTCAATACAAGTGACAGATGTGTGTCCACCTCCAGAGAAACAAGGAACACGTGGTGATGAGCTGTTGAGACAAAAAGGGCACCCTCAACCACCTGTCCCCTGTGAGAGACTGTCATGTAGGAGGAATGTAAAGACGGAGATACAGCTTCCACCTAAAAAGAGTGAAAGAGTGGGGAAGAGGTGCAGAGACAGGAGATGGCCCTACCAGCCTTCAGGAAAGGATATCCAGGCTGGGGGGTGGGGGTGGGGGAGAGACAAGAAATATCAAACCCACATACCACAATGAGAAACACCAAGAGCAGAGAGGGAAGGCATGAGACAAGGACTTCAACTACCACAGAGAGCAATGTGTCAGCATGGAGATGAGGTGAGGGTGGATCCGCGCCGACTAGACAGAACAGCCACAGAGTGAAAGGCTGGTATGGCGGACCAGGGTGGGTGAGGAGGATCCAACCTTGCTAGAGAGAGAAAGGATCAAATAGAAGGAGCAAGGAAAGGACTGGGACAGCATCGCCCACCTCCTTGGAGAAAGGAGATGGGAAGAGGGCATCAACCTCTAAGGAGAGAGATTTTCTGTGGGGTAGCAGTACGCAGATGATACCAGTCTCCATGGAAAGGGGAAACAAAATCTCGATAGACAGACAGAGAGGTGACAACAGAGATAGAGCAGTTTGAAAGAAAAAAATAACAATTATATATGTATATAATACATATATATATCTATATATATATATATATATATAGAGAGAGAGAGAGAGCGAGAGAGAGAGTCAGAGAGATACAAGAAGAAAAGCAAGTGTAAAGCTGTGCCACAGACCCATGAAGAAAGAGACAGATCAGGGAGAAAAGAAACGGTAATGCATTGCCGCCACCGAATGAATAGAGCCTGACAAGGAAGAAAGGGAAGTACGAGGCCCTGGCACCATACCATGTTACCTGTTGCAGCCACCACACGGTGCTGCCAGGCCCTCATTGGAACAGTAGAATTCATGAACACCACGTTTCAAGTCAATGTACAAACCACGCGGCTGTCAAAAATGGCTGCACTCTGCTCTCAACCATAGTTTTGCTCCCCTGCAGTTACAAGTCAGAATATCATACGCAGAAATATTGTCTGACAAAGATTGTGTGTTAAATTTCGTTTACAAATTATCGTCCCACTGGACATGAATGTACTATTATTAACTCTGATGGAGCAATATTTCTGTAAATGATATTGGGGCACTATTTATGTCAGATGATCTCCTGACAACAATATTCTGATACCATAACATCAGGTCTGCTTTCCAGGTCCTGACTTTCCTGTGCATTCTTGACAGCTGCATATTTCCTGTTTTCCTTCTGGTTCTAGTTATTATCAATGTGGTCTCTGCAGCATCAACATAATCCTTTCCTTTCTGTCTTTGGCTTGTAACCTAGACCAGTCTAATTCCCTCTCTATCCTTGTGCCAGCTTTTTACTGTGCCTGTGCGCTTTGTAAGGGTGTTGTCTATAAAGCTGTTCATTGCGCTCCTTGCTTGTGTCTTGGGACCCAACTTTTGAGGCAGGAGATCCCTCTAGTCCTGTGTGGTATTCAAGCAGGCAGTAGCGCTGGGTCTTGCAGTTTAGTCGAGGACCACGACTCAGTACATGTATGTTTTACACAGTGCTGGTGTTAATGCAAAGTGTTATTGAGGGAACCACTTCTAATTTACTCACTGTCAAACCAAAGTTGTCCTTTGTTGCATGTTCATCGCTTGGTTGGTTTCTGACCCTGGGTACTTGCACCTAAGTCTCCGTTTCGTTATCTGTGCTATGCTAACCCCGGCATGCTTACATGTGCCAAGTCTGGGATACCCTATCTACAATTCTACCTACTACAGAACTAGGACCTCTGCCCCAGTCCTGCCTAGCGGCCCAGCTTCAGATGTACACCTATCACCACTACTGAGATTTTTCATCTGTGGTACTAGGGAATAACTTATGGTTCCTGGTATCCCTCATAGTTCAGTTTCCCAGTGTTATGATGGGCAGGAGCCCTAACCACCACCCCATGAGAACAAGTCTGACTGCAGAATGAGGGAGGCTTGAGGCAGTGCCATCAACTCATGACGAAAGAGCCGGAGGGACCAATGAGGCTTGAGACTGCATGAACAAGAGAAAAAGATAAAAAGCGGCAGAGTTGAGTGATATGAGACAATATCGGAGAGAGACATGGAACAAGAGAAGCACGAGCACAAGGTAGGCAGGATGTATCCACAGACTGAGTGAGAAGAAATGGTGCTAATAGCCATCAACAACCACAACAGGTCAGACAAGGATCCACAGACTGAGGGAGAAAAAAGGGTGGTAATAGCCATTAACAACCACAAGAAGTCAGACAAGGATCCACTGACTGAGTGAGAAGAAGATAGCTATCAGCAACCACAACAAGTCAGACAAGGATCCACAGACTGAGTGAGAAGAAAGGGTTGTAATAGCCATCAACAACCACAATAAGTCAGACACGGATTCACAGACTGAGTGAGAAGAAATGGTGGTAATAGCCATCAACAACCACAACAAGTCAGACAAGGATCCACAGACTGAGGGAGAAAAAAGGGTGGTAATAGCCATTAACAACCACAAGAAGTCAGACAAGGATCCACTGACTGAGTGAGAAGAAATGGTGGTAATAGCCATCAACAACCACAATTAGTCAGACATGGATCCACGACTGAGTGAGAAGAAGATAGCTATCAGCAACCACAACAAGTCAGACAAGGATCCACAGACTGAGTGAGAAGAAAGGGTTGTAATAGCCATCAACAACCACAATAAGTCAGACACGGATTCACAGACTGAGTGAGAAGAAATGGTGGTAATAGCCATCAACAACCACAACAAGTCAGACAAGGATTCACAGACTGAGTGAGAGGAAATGGTGGTAATAGCCATCAACAACCACAACAAGTCAGACAAGGATCCACAAACTGAGTGAGAAGAAATGTTGGTAATAGCCATCAACAACCACAACAAGTTAGACAAGGATCCACAGACTGAGTGAGAAGAAATGGTGGTAATAGCCATCAACAACCACAACAAGTCAGACAAGGATCCACAGACGGAGTGAGAAGAAATGGTGGTGATACCCATCAACAACCACACCTAGCCAGCCAAAGATCCCCAGACCGAGTGAGAAGAAATGATGGTGATAGCCATCAACAACCACAACAAGCCAGCCAAGGATCCACAGACCGAGTGAGAAGAAATGATGGTAATAGCCATCAACAACCACAATAAGTCAGACAAGGAAGTGAATGGGGAGTGAGACAGTATTCAGTCAATATGAACAGAGAGAACAACAGACATAGAAGGCAAGGGACAAGGTGGCTATTCTCTACATATATAAGAAAAGAGGAATCAAAAAGGAATGAAACAAATCCGATGAGGGATTTGGAGTGTGAACAGCTTGAATAGGCAGCACAGAGTGGCACGAGCCCCAGTGAAGAGGTAGTCAGGCAATTAGTGAGAAGTGAGGAAGATACTATTCGACTCCAATGAACAGAGCGGAATATGCAGAAAATAAAAGAGGTATGGGCCCTGACCTCTACACAGGGATAGACAGACAGACAGAGTAGGGGGTGAAAGACATTGGATTGCACCTCAAACCTCGATGAAAAGAAAGAGAAACAGAGGGAAAGTGCAGAGAGAGGTTACACAACACTCCCAACCTCTATAGTGAGAAACAGACAAGGGAAACAAGAGACAGCAGGACCAAACTCTGCTGAGACAGACAGACCCAGTGTAAAGGAGGATGAACAAGGTGACTGGCTGATAGACTGCAGGAAGGAGAGACTGTACATCAGAAGCTCCCATACACCTCTCAAGAGGGAACATTACACTCGTCAGTTATGTTATGCACATGACAGTTTCATTGGGAGAGTGCCGAAAGGTACTGTGAAAAGCGCATCAGCTTCACAGCCATAGACTGCAGTATATGGAAGTTAAAAAGGGCATGAGTCCTGAAGTTTCCCATGTTCACTCCCACACACTGCTCCAAGCACATCCTCCCAGTGAGGGGGTTTTCTGCTAATCATTCAGTGAATTGACTGAACCAAAGTGTTCTGCTTCCCACTCTGCAGACCTGAACCTGGTTTAGTTGTACTTTGAGGAAATTCAGAGAGCCTAAAGAGTACCCCTGGTCCACGCGCACTTCAGGTAGTGCCTGCTGATGGGTGAACTTCACAAGCCATCTAAACAGTTGAACCTGAAGGCGATGCAGGGCAAGCCAGGTAACGCTGCACATCCAAGGGTATAAAAAATGAGTCATTTATCAACACCACCAAATACCGAAGGGACCTGAATAATTGCTGCACCTAAAGAGGCAGGAGAAGCAAGGCTTTCATCAACCCATGGGTACCAGAACATAACATCGTACGTCTCTTGCCAACATTCCAGTCATCCAGTATTCCATCATTCCTTGTCCAGGGAACATGGAGCCGGTCTCTGCCTTTGCTTCCAAACCTTCTATTGTAATCATCCTCGTTTATCCTAGTCCTAGAAACTTCAACCTGTGTCCCACCTTTGTGAACACCCTTGCATCCAGTTTACCTGGCTTTCACGCATTACTGCACACTCCTTACTTCACTAACTCTTCTAATGCTCTCTGAGGCTTTACTAAGTGACAAGAAGGTGGACACAAGGAATATGTTGGTCACTGCATCCACAGAACGTGCATGGGGACATTGAGAACTCTCCAGGTTGCATGTTTTGAATCCTTTCTAATGCTCTCTGGGTGACTGGGAGAATGGTCCAAGGAGACTCGTAGAGTGGGAAGGGCCACAGGGGTGGTTGCCCCGGGTGTAAAATTCTTAAGGGTGCAACATTTTAAAAGACAAAAAGATATGACAGCAGGACTCTTGCTGCCAAATGTTTTCTCTTTTAAAAATTTGAGCCCTAGGTTAGGTGGCGCAATACTTGCCTTGCCCTGGGCGCCAGCAAACCACGCTATGCTGCTGGTTCCAGAGATATCATGGCTCAGCAGTTTGACCTCCTCCAGCATTAAGAAGCTTCCTTCGACCCGCCAGCAGCTTCAGGTAATCAGACCCGATTTGCAAGTTCAGGTGCTTAAACGCTCCATCGCAAATTACATGTATGAAGAGTGATAAAGGAGTTTTAGCCCAATGGGTATTTTTTCCACATTGAGGATTGGAAAAAAAACACAAATGGAAAATAATTCCGAAAATGGTTTTTTCATTCTCAATATGGGAAAAAAAACATTGGTGTATCACATTTTTCTATAAGCAATTATATGTCTTCTCCTAGCTCTAGAACTTTAGTGAATATATGTCAATGTTGCAGGGATTCCAATGTAGTGCTGGAGTCCAGGTACCACTGACAGCGTTGTTGAGTACTTGGCTTGATGCTGACATATATTATTTACATGAGGGCCAGCAAACCAGATGCTGGACTGGAAGAGACTGTATAGATTCTAATACGGCAGAGAGTGGACACAGACCTTGCGTGTATCATCTGCAGAGGGAGGACTATGACAGACCCTTTAAACAACCAAGACTGAGCACTGAAAGAGCAGTACAATGAACAAATGAGACCTTGGTGCCAAAGTGGATGAAATTAGTGATTGAAATTTCAGTATAAGTTCCTGCTGTACAATGTGAAATAGTTAGAGAGGAAAATGATGTCCAAGAAACCCAGAAGGTGTAAGGCGAAGATTCACTTTGCATCTCCTACCCTCACATATTTATAAACCCTTCAGGCACATGTTCTTGTCTCTGTCACTAGGCAGTACAGAGATTTCCCTAGTAGAAAACTGAGAGGAAATATATTCCTATAACAGTGTGCTGTAGTCCGCTGTGGTGGGACTTGCTGGAGGAGGGAAAACAGAAGTTTGTTCTTTTGTAGAAAGTCCCAAGGCTGGCTCATTTAGCCCTCAGTTTCTTGCTCGAGTTTGCTTTAGGACTCATTTCTAAGAGTGAGTTGTATTTCAGCCCTCAGGCCTATGGATCACTAACCTTGCTGCTGAGATGATCCACTGGAGTTCCACAGAGTGACAGTATTTTTGATGGTTTTCTATGACGAGTGCTCGTTTAAAATGAATGAAGGGCATGATCCTGGAGCAACAAATATATCGGTGCTCAAAGTATTGCTATTAGGTCTAGTCTTTGAGTCGTGTTTAAGCTAAGAAAATTACATTTATATCGCGATGAAATATGATTCCAATGTGACATTGCCAGTTTGTGAAAAATAAGCTGCGCTTACTCATACAGTTTATTTTTTTATGGATTTTATTTCTAATGGCCCATGTTGATTGTGAATTGCTGGTGTATTGGTGGCCCTATGACTTGCCCCTTCTAGTAATTCTGTCCTGCACTGGCTTTTGTTGATTGTTTGGACCAAACTGATGAATTTCCAATCATGGTTTGAAACATTATACAGTTTAAATATGTGTAATACGGTTGATTTTCAAAAAGAAATGCCTAGTGCATAACTAGTTACATGAATGCAGAAACCAGATGGAACATAGTGACCTGACCTATGTGGGGAAAGAAGCAATGTCCTGAGACAAAATGTCTTTATGCGGGCCCTGTATCCTAGACCCTTCAAAGCCCAACTCTTCTGCATGTGGCATTAATACCTCCACCCCATTCTGTCAATACCCAGTGTATCCCTATGATCTGACCTTTGTCACAATGTACTATGTACCACATTGGACATGTTAGGTAAGCATTATACTCAAAAGTGTACCCCCTATCAAGCCAGATATAATTCCAATTACCCTATACAGTTAGGCTACAGATGCAGCTATGTTTCAATATAACAAGTCTACACAAAGGGTACATGGAGTGCAGGGAGGTTGGGCAAATGGCTACTTCCATGCGAATATTTGAAACAAGAGGAACCAGGAGCTTTATTTAAGCAGGTCCTGCACACGTGCTCCAAGGCAGTAGTAAGGAATACAAGGGGTGTGCAGTTCCTAGGAACTACTTCCACGCGAAGACAGACAGTGCTTTCCACAGAACAAATACATGAACAATATATCTCTAGAGTTACCCCACCCATGTAATATAGTCCATTATAAGAGACATCTGTTACCTACAATGCAGGAGCCAGAACTGGAGACACTCCTTCAACTATGATACTAACAGTATGCCTACTTGAGTAATGACAGTATTTGATGAGCTGTACTCCAAAGGTGCAAGGCGTGGTACAGCAGGAGACGTATTCCTGACACTACTGCTTGATCTCATTTCACAGAAGCAGCATTATTAGGGTTGTGCTTGGAATGCTGAAAAGCACCATACATAGAAAACCTTAAGAGTGGTACTTCTAATACTGCAGAAATGGTGCTCCTAATAATGCCTGAGCAGCTTTGCTAATACTGCCAGAGGTATATTACAATAATGCAAGAGGTGTGTCGTTAACATTGCCGAAGTTATAGTACTAACATTGCTATAGCTGTATTCATAACACTGCCAGAGCTGTACCCATAGCATTGCCTCTTCTGCGAACGCTACCAGAAATACACTACTCTCACTGCATCAGATGTACTGCAAGATTATACCACTAACACTGCCGGAGTGGCACTCCACAAACACTGCTAGAGCTATACAGCCTGATTTAGAGTATTCTGTCACATTTGTGACGGAGTACCCTCTATGCCAAACCCTCGGTCCGCCCGACGGATTTACAGACCGAAGGACCTTAAGTATGTAGGCAACGGAGCCTACTCTGTCTCTGGCACGGACATTGGGCCTGATTTAAATCATGGAGGACGGCTTGTAGTCCATCGGAGAAATGGAGTAAAGTACTTTGTCGTCTTGATGGAGTACCTGTCTTCTGCATTTAGAGTCATTTGCAGGTACTACCGTCACAGCGGTTCGTGTCACTATGTTAAAAGTTTGAACATGACTCCCAAAGCAGGATTTCTTTTTTCAAAAACAAATGCTCCCCTCACCATTGGAGTACAAAACACATATTACACCTGCCACTCTAAATCAGGTGGATGGTGTTATATGTACATTTATGACGACCTGTACTTAGTCGAAATGTTGGAGGAGTAGGTCAGCTTAAGGTATTGCACTGTGTGGCCTGACAGAGTATAAACTGTAGCCCGCAATTTATATCAGGCCCATTGTCATGATAATACAGGAACTGTACTAACACTGCCTGAGCCGTGCTACCAACACTGCTAGAGCTACGCTACTAACACTGGGAGAGCTGTAGCTCGAATACTTCAGGAATTATACTGCTAACAGTGTCAAAGAAGTGTTTATAATACTGCCACAGCTCTACCCATAATAATGTCAGAGCTGCATTCCTAATACTACCCAAGATGTTCTACCAATACTGGCACGTTATTAAAACTCATAGGGCAGGAATTGTTCACATAATCCTGCTTGAGCAGTGCTCCTAATCCTGCACGAGAAGATGTACCAGAATGATATACTGGCTTATAATGATATTGAAGCTGACCTACTGTCAGAGGAGTACTACTAATACTGTAAAGGTGTGCCCTTAATTCTGCCAGAGTTGTATTCCTGGTACTCCTAATTCTGCGTGAGCAGTGCTCCTAATATTGAAAGAGCTGTACTAAGAATACTGCATGCGTTTCATTGCTAAAATTGCCATAGGGATGCTGCCAAAACTGCAAGAGCTGTACTCAAAATACCTGAAGAGTAATGTTACTAATACTGCCAGATATTTTCTATACTCCTAGACCTGTACTGCTACTACTGCCGGATCTGTGCTCCTAACACTACTTGAGCTGCACTCCAAATGTTACCCAAGAGGTACTCATAAAATAAAAGTGCTTTACTACTACTAATACTGCTGGTCGAACTATTCTCCTAATATTGCAAGAGTTATACTATTAATTCTGACAAAGCAGTATCCCAAATGCTGCAAGAGCTGTATTCCCAATGCTGCTAAAGCTGTTGTCCTCATACTACCAGGGCTGTGCTCCTAGCAATGCAAGAGCAGTATCTTAATACCAACAGACCCAAACGCTACTCCTAATACTGAAGGAACTGCATTACTAGTCCAATTCTGTAGTCACAATGCCCTGAAGGGTGCTGTACTCACAATACTCAGGGAAGAGTGCCTTCAGTAGTCCAGAAATAACACACAAAGTAATTTATCTGAGGACTCGCAGTACTTTTAGTGACGGTGCTGCATGAAATCTCTGTGCTCACAATGAGGGGTCTGGGCGGTGTTCCAGACATCTTTAAACCATGATTGCAGTAATACAAGCTCAGCAGCTGCAGTCTAAGACATGACATACTTATATTACAAAATTGCTGAACCAAAATGATTTCACATATGTAGGGCAAAATGTCTGCACCTCAAAACTCACTGCTGGATTTCCCCCCAAAAATCTGCATATAAAGTGGTTGACCTGAGTTTCTGGATGACCAAGACAGTGCTCTGTGAATGAAAGGCTGCAGATCTGTCCGGCCACTCAATAAACCTCCCCAACGTAAGTGAGCTCCAGATATGAGTTATGAGGCTGTCACTAGAATTTCGGCACTCTCAGTACATCACTCACAATTACTTATTTCTACCTGTACAACGTGCTCACTTAAAAATCCCAGCAATACAGAGTCCACTCCCAAACTGCTTACTGAACGTCTTTATCAAAGGTGCTCACTTATAAAACTCCAGGTGTGGGCTTCAACCCCAAACCACATGCTGATCCTCTCTCTCAAAGGGGTTCAGTGATTTCCTCTATTAGAGAGGAGCTTCCATATCTCGTTGATGGCTTTCTCTGTTTAAATGTTAATTACAGAATCTCCTTGGTGGTAAAGAGACAGTCTTTCTATGCTGCCCAAAATAGGCTCTCAACTCCAGGCCATTGCTATCAAAAAGAATAATTACCTGTTTAGAGGAGAAGTTACAGGGCATCAATGTTGTGGAATCTCTCCTTTTGAACATCAAGTTACCGGGTCACCCTAAGGCTCGATTCGACATTTGTAGAAATCCCCCAACAGGTGTGATCCGACAGTTCCGTGAAACACTCTCTGAGGCCGCGGAAGCCTTTTGCTAGGGAGAGCTCTGTCATCGCATGATTCACACACTTTCCATCTTCTCAAAACAAATAAACCTTGATCATCATCAGAGATCCCCCGCTCACTGCACGCCATGTAAATCTTATTAGAGCTCTCCACCTTCACCACAGACTCTGTTCATCTCAAAGGAAATGTTCTCCATCACCATCGACACTACATCTCCTCAAAGACTTCCCAGTCATTGTATAGCATGACAATGTAAATCACGGATGCCCCAATCATCATAAACCATGTACAAATCTCTTGAAATCTCTGATGTTGCCACAGACTCCTTTCTAAAGCTGGCGTCTCTGTCATCATGCACACTATATCTCTCACCGGAGAGCTCTGCATCATCGCAGACCCTGTATATCTCATTGGTGATGTCTCCCATCACCACACAGCGTGTCGATCTAAAAAAAAGCTTCCAAGTCACTATTGACTGAGTACACCACAGAATATATTCATCTAAAATAAATGTTCTCAGTGGCCAGGAACTATGGCCATCTTCCCAGAAATCTCTGCTTTCACAACAGATCCAATGCACCTTGAGCAGAACCTCCTCCATTTGGATTATTGTCCAACAGTGATCTAGGTTAGCAAACTTCAGTGCTCAGACGCCATGCCATCGAATTGAGAGAGATGCATATTATAATGGAGAATCTTTCCCACATTCCGTGAGTGGAGATACAGTTGTGTTCCCAGTGAAATGAAAGGGCTTTCGATAACTGGATAACATCTGTGTACCAGTATTGGTTTGGTCATACCAAGATCAGCCAACAAGGTTCACTCTCGAGTTTGTTGAACACATTTGGGATGAGGATAAGCTGTGGAAAGGTGTATGAAAATATCTTGGACCAAGACATCAAAAGGGTGTCTCCAATTAACCCTGGTTCTGGGAAACTGCTTGTGAAGTGCCTGCAACATGCTCAGCAGAAAAACGAGTAATGTCTGACATTTTTCCAAGTGCTTTGCAGCTGCCAGAAGACACTGTATCCTCCTTTCCGTGGCATACGCTTTCCCTAATAAAGTGTCTAGTAATGTTCCGAAGAACATTTTGTGAGTAGATGTGGTAATGCAGGATTTCTTCTCATTAAGAGACAGTTGCACTTTGTTAACTAGGCTCAGGGAGGTGTAGGTGAACCTCATAGCCACTGAATAAGAATTGTCTTTGATCAGTCAGTTGTCCAAGTACGGAAGTACCTGCAGGCCTTCTCACATTAAGTATGTAGCAGCCGGAGCCATACACCTGCTAAAAATAAGGGCTCAGGTTGGACAAGGTCATGGAGATATGCATTTTGGATATCTAAGGAAACCAGAAATATCCCTTTTCTGAAGCAGTAACAAACATTTTGCAGTGAGACCATCCTAAATGACTGCTTGAAAAAACACACTTCTTCAACTGCCTGAGATCTACAGAGGGCCTCCATTCTCCCACTTTTTTCCTGGTCAGGACAAAATAGGAGCATAATCCTTTGTAGTGTTGACATCTGGGTAAGGGCTCCATGGCCACTTTGTTCAACATGGTGAAGATTTCTGACTGTAATAGATGAATATGCTGATACATCATCTTTTTTGGTGAGCACTGTGGAGGTCTTTGGATGAATTTCAATATGTGACCATAGTGAACCACACCCAGAACTAATTTTTCTGTGGTTATAGCCTCCCACCATAAAAAAAAGAGAAATCTTCCCAGTCACTGGGCACTGTCGGGCGGAATATCAGTGTAAGGCAGTCAGGGCCTGCAAATTGTCAATGGTCCTTGTGTTTTTCTGTTCACTCTGGGAGGCTCTTTTCTTTTTACCTTGTTGCCTCTATTATGAGGAGCATACAGGGGGATCTGCTGTGAGGATAGTAGTGCTTGTGCTAGTAAAACCGCTGCTGTTGTTGCTGCTGGAGCAGGAAACATTTGGGTTGAAATCCTCTACACAAAGACTACAGAAGTTGTCATTGTGCCCCCTGATCAGGCATCTGGAATCTGTGTTGCGGCACGTGTAATGACCTCGTAGTGTCTGTGTCAGTTTTAATGGACTGCAACCACTAATCCACGTGGCAGGTTGAATAAAGCATGTCCAGAATTCATTCTGGACCTCTGTCTGGAAGGATGTGTGCCTTAACTGTCCTTGACCCCTGGGGACTGCTGCCCCTTGCCATATGCTGGAAACCTGTAGTTGCGATGTTCATGGCGGCATATATCACAGCTTTAGAGGCTCTCTCCCCGCTCTCTCACACCTCTGCTTCTTCTCTTTTATTCTGCGGGAAATAATTAATGTATGGTGTGATGTCCAAACACATCTCTCTGTTGTAGCGGGTGATAATCAGTCAAAATAGAAAGTTTCCCTTTGGGTATAAAGAACTTAAGACTTACATGAAGAAACTAAACTAATTGAAAACAACACAACCATTCATCCAATTGAGGATTGTCTACTTTCTTTGATGAAAAGATTATATCTATTCATAGTTCCTTTCCAGTCACCGACACTAAAATTACTGATGATAACCCAGTCACCAACCTGGATTTTACCACCCCTCTATTACTGGAATTTACTATGTTCACTTCAGATGAAGTTTCAACTGCCCTGGCCAGGATTAAATCGGGTTCTCCCGCTGACCCGCTTCCACCTCGCTTCTTTCCAACCTTTGCTCCTTTGCTTACGGATAAACTTACAGATCTATTCAACTTGTCAGCAGCACGAGCAAAAATTCTGGTTAGATGGAAGGCAGCTCAAGTTAAGCCCATCATAAAAAAACATTCTGCCGATTCTAAAATACCCAGCAACTATCGCCCAATCTCAATGCTGCCCTATTTTGGGAAGGTACTTGAATGCCTGGTCAATAAACAGCTTACCACCCACCAGGAGAGCCATGGACTCTTTGATCCATCACAGTCGGGGTTCAGGGCAGCACACAGCACCGAAACCTAATTGGTGGAGGTTGTGGACAACATCAGACTGGCCTTGGACAGCGGGCAGTCAGCCATGCTCATTCTGTTGGATCTGTCGGCCGCCTTTGACACCATCTCCCACAGCATTCTAGAACAGCGGCTCTGGGAGGTGGGTGTCAGAGGCAAGGCCTTGGACTCGTTCAGGAATTATCTAACAAACTGAACAACTACAGTACAAATAGGCACCTTGAACTCCGGTTCAAACTGGAATGGCATGGTGAGCAAAAAAACGATGGATTTAGGCCCAGATCTCTGTACTGGGGTGAATGTATGACATTGTTCTGCATTCTGTCCATCAATTGTTGTTTTTGCATTTGTCACCCCGAGAGGGACGGGTATGCTCAGACATGAGTCCCGTGCTCTCCATGCCACTAGAATCAAGCTATCCTGGCTGAAGAGGGGTGAAACCCCAAAACCGGTCCTAGGATGCTTGTTTCCAGTCCAGGGAGGACCTGGCTTGGCAGTTCGGGCTGGACTGTTCCCATGAGGCACAGGGTCAAGACTGATTTGCATATGGCTGGGTTCAAACTGGAATGGCATGGTGAGCAAAAAAACGATGGATTTAGGCCCAGATCTCTGTACTGGGGTGAATGTATGACATTGTTCTGCATTCTGTCCATCAATTGTTGTTTTTGCATTTGTCACCCCGAGAGGGACGGGTATGCTCAGACGTGAGTCCCGTGCTCTCCATGCCACTGGAATCAAGCTATCCTGGCTGAAGAGGGGTGAAACCCCGAAACCGGTCCTAGGATGCTTGTTTCCAGTCCAGGGAGGACCTGGCTTGGCAGTTCGGGCTGGACTGTTCCCATGAGGCACAGGGTCAAGACTGATTTGCATATGGCTGGGTTCAAACTGGAATGGCATGGTGAGCAAAAAAACGATGGATTTAGGCCCAGATCTCTGTACTGGGGTGAATGTATGACATTGTTCTGCATTCTGTCCATCAATTGTTATTTTTGCATTTGTCACCCCGAGAGGGATGGGTATGCTCAGACGTGAGTCCCGTGCTCTCCATGCCACTGGAATCAAGCTATCCTGGCTGAAGAGGGGTGATGTAGCGCTTAAAAGTTTGAAAATTGTAGGGGTGCGTTATATTCACTGTTAGTTGGCACCCGCATATAATCAAATGTGTGCTCAGGTATTTTATGTGCAATGTATTACGAATTGTATAACCTATATCGATTTTAATAGAAGTGTTAGCTATGTACAAGCATCTTATGTATATATTGAAGCAATGCATAGAGCTTAGTCCTTTTTGAACAATGTGATGTTAAAACGTGTAGATTAGAATTCGTGTCTGTAGACTGTTTAGGTTGACCACACATGAAAGAAAGACGTAAATGTCAATACTGTGATTTAAACCTGCTTGTGTAACCGAAGTAGTGGCCAGAATTCGCATATATCGTTGAGGCGAAAGGCCTGGTATTTTCTTATGTTAGCCAAGGGCAATAGGCCAAAAAGGATTTATTCCAGTAGAGGTTTTAGGCTGTAGTAAATTGCAAGTTAAAAGATGTGAAGTATGTCTGCCTTGCATGATCTCACCCCAGGTGCAAGGACAGTTGCTCGTTAGTAGAGAAGCTCTTTGTTCACAAATTGACTTATGTAGTAAAAGCCAGACATGGGAGTGCATTGGAATGTGCCAATCGTAACTCCTAGTGCGGATGGCGTCTGGGACTCAAGGCCAAGCGATGGACGATGGAACTGGACAGCGCTCTGTGGAAATTTACTGAAAGACGACCCCGCAGAAGAGGAGGCGCAAAGGGCGTGTTCTGGGATTTGGGGTTCTGTATTAGGGAAAGCGCCCCGAGGGTGGAGGCAGTTCAGAGCAGCCCAGAGCAGAGGAAGGCTAGGCGAAGAGATAGAGGGGGCAACTTAGACCAAGCTCTCTAAGTGAAGACTTCTTATGAAGTTTCACTCTGACACCTTTTCTCGATGAGGGTCTCAAGGGATTGCTAAGTAGGGATGTCATCTAGTGCAGAGTAGGGACAGAGATGGTATGGTTCAGTGTCCCTAGTATCGACATTTGCTTGGTGGTGTTCTACCTCATGCTTTTAGAGATTGTACTTTTAGTTATTTTTAGCCGTATGCGGATTCTCCGTAGAGTAGCTTTTGTGTTAGTGCCTATGTACTTGTTGTGCCTCGTTTTGAGGACTTTGTATCTGCAAATCTTCATGCTGATAATAAAAACCAGAGAGCCAAGAGATTAAGTCTCGAGTCTTTGATTATGGCAAATTGCGGACAGTAATTTTGATAACTGTGTTTTCCCTCCACGCTATTGGGCAAGTAAAAAGTTCCATCTGACCAGAGTGGGTTCGAGTAGATAATTGCCAGATACTAAAATGGGCCGGAGCAGTTGGTAGCAAACGAGGATGGTTTCTTTCTGATAGCGAGGGAAGATTAGATAAGGATAAGTGACCCTTGAGGCCCAAGAGACGATAAGTGATGCTGAATCATCAGATGGCGAGCAGCAGACGGCAGCAGATGAGCATCAACGGCGAGTAGCAGTGCGGCAGAAAGCAGCAGTTCCAGGAGTGAGTATGAACCTGATGAGATGTTGTAGATTGCGGTGTTGATTTGTTGTGTGATGTCTTGCGGAGTTGTTGTGTATGTCGTGTGATTGTGAGATCAGGCTGTGAGCGCGCGCAGCCCGGGAATTGTGGTGTAGAAGACACCTGAGATAGATTTTGTTGACCACTCAAAGGAGATCGTGAGGTACCATCGATCACCTGGACCGAGATAGGGGGAGCGAATGCGTGTGTGTATGGCAACTTAACGCTGGTCGTGGGTTGTGGTGTGCAGATCGGAGTGTTAGTAACCTATCAGAGGCGATCTGTCTGGCCGGACGGGGGCAGACGGGCGCCAAACGAGGTCAACAAGGTCGAGAGACTGTGGACGAACAGTCAGAGGCTGTGGACGGACAGCCAGAGAAGTAACTTAATTGGTTATTTCAGTGTGTGAATGGGACGTGAGTAAGCGTGAAACGAGTTTTGGAGAAGGGAACTGCTGCGAGCGAAGGAAGGTGACGTCAGAGAGTGTCGCGCTGTGATAGGCCGGTTGGTGTGAGTCGCGCTGTTATTGGAGGATTCGAGAACAAGAAGTAAATAGAGCGCGAGATCGAATTTGCTCATCATGAAGTGCCTTAGGGCTCTGCGAGAGTTGTGTAGAGGCGATAAGCATGTGGTTGTTCGTGGGGGAGAAGAAGCCCCTCCCGAGGATACCCCGGCACATTACATGGCACAGAATGTGGGGTTACATACTATAGTTTGGATCGAGAATTGGCACAAGATGACACAAGGTGAAGGGGAATTAGCTTTCCCGAGGTATGGCTCATTTAGACTAGCAGTGCTGTACCAACTGAAGACGGTGATGGGGTCCTTAAGACCCGTGCCAAGACCAGCACAGTTCGAAGCATTACATGCGTGGATTAGAGCAGCGCATGATAAGGAAAAGGGAAGAAGTCAGGAGAGGATGAGGAAGTCGATTAGGGCATTTCAGGATGCCAAGTGGGACGCAGCGGAGAAAAGATGGAGGGTGCAGACAATTGAGGAAGCGAAACTGTATCCCGTAATAATAGACTCAACGGGGATACGCCATGTGAAAGCACAGGAGAAGGCACAAGAGGAAGATAGTGATTCCGATGATGGGGTATTGCAAAGATTGCTAGACGAGAGACCACCCCCTTATAATCCAGATGAAGCGGATGATAGGTGGGGTGAGAGGGGAGAAACTAGGAGGGTAACAATCCAGCCTGAGACCCGAGTGGAAGGGTTGGTTTCGTTTGAAACCGCGAGTTCACAGGGTCAGTCTGAGGCTAGTGGGAGGATTGAAAGAGAGATGAGGTTACCGGATGCCTTGAGGGTACCGGTCACCATTGGACCGATTGTGTCGATATACAGTCCGGAATCAGAGGAAAGAGAGAGGTCAGAACGAGTGGCAGAAAGAACGAGGAGAGAAAGCGGGGAAAGTGAGTTGGAAGGGGCAACGGCCCGACCTCCAAGCCCTGTACAATGGAGTACACCATTAGCAGCGGTATCAGACACATCTAGGGGCGAGGAAGACCAGAGATCGGAGAGGCCGAGGACTCTGATGGAGTCGAGATCAGATTTAAGGTCATGGGTGCCGCCAAAGAAGCAAATGACCTGGAATATGGGCAAAGCGGGGACAACTCCAGTTGCCTTTCAGAGCCCTTCTGCTCCCATAGAACCACCAGAAGAGAGGAGGGAGAAGGAGCCAGAATGTGAATATGATGAGGGACGTGGAGCAAGTTGTCAGGTGTTGAAAGGAGCCTTGAAGGCAGGGATGATAGACGTAGTAAGGCTTAAGGCAGAGGCAGATGAAATTATATATGGAAGTCTACCTCTTGAGAGGATAGTATCCTACAGTCCAGATGACCTGTTTTTCGTGGCGAAAGATGTGACGCGGAAAGCACGAATGGCACACGAGAAATTGAGGGGATTGGCGAAGGAATATGGTGTGGATCTGTCCAAGACTAGAGCGTTGCAAGGAAGCCATAGGATGCATTATACAGAGCGGGAGCTAGAGGAGAAGAGGGTTGTTGGACTGAGGTCACATACTAGAGAACTGGTCCTAGCCATGCGGCCATGGTTGACGCTTGATAAATGGGAAGAGAAATGGTCAAAGAAAAAGACCTCAAGGGGAGCGGAAGGAGGGACTCCGGCAGAGGGATTGCTATTAGCTAAGACCTTTCCCCTTAGGGAAGTGGCAAATGGAGGATATGTGCATGTACCATGGAGCAGGGGGGATTTGGCATCATTTACGAATGATTTTCCCAGGCTCAGGGAGAAGCCTGCAGAGTGGTACAAGCAAGTTGAGCGTTTTGTTAAGATTTCGAAGGTGTTGTGGATAGACCTGAACCCCTTATTCGATATTGTGGTTCCAGGGGATCTGTGGAACGCATGTAAAATTGCTGTTGATTGGCCGGACTATGAGCCTGATAGGAACATGATTACAAATGGTCCGTCGCCCGTAGTGATGAGGCTGTACGATAAAGTAATTACCTGGTTGAAATCGAAGGTTTCACCCCAAGACATAGATTGGGTGAAGATAGACAGGACAGTGCAGGAGCCAAAGGAGACAGTACATGAATTTTATGAGAGACTTTTGAAGGCTTTTAAGCAGTACAGTGGCCTAGATGAGCTGTAAACGAAGGACATGGGACAGTTTGTGTCTAAGTTCGTGCTGGGTTTGAAGCCCGAGGTCAGTCTCATGATACAGCAGCATTTGATCTGTTGGCAGAATAAGCCCGTAGATGAGATCTTGCGGTATGCCAGGTACTGCACGGATGAGATTGAGTCCAAGCACAAGAAGATGAAGGATAACCTATTGCTCATTCAGATGCAAGCTGCTCAGGGACCGCCGAATGGGGGTCCGGTGGTGCGGAGACAGGGAAACTATCAGACAGGGAATCAGAACGCGCAGGGTCAGGGAAGGCCGAGGCCCGTTGACCCTAGGACAGGCATAGATGTAGCGATCTTGAAGAAGACGACTGCTTGTCACCAGTGTCACCAGGTGGGACATTGGAGGCGCGAGTGTCCCTTGAACCCCTATAATCAGCCGCAGATGGAGGGAGGAATGGGTCAGGTCCCTGGGGCGGAACAGGTACAGACGGTGACTGTACCGAGAATGATGCAAGGGGGGACCGGCGTCTCGCAGGTGCAGGTTCCCCAGCCACCCAGGATGCAGAACATACAGCAGGGAGCCCGGACTTATTTGCAGATGCCCATGTTCGAAGTGGGAGAGGAGAGGGATGCAGATTTGCTGGCGCAGTTAAGTTTAGGTCAGGATGATGATTGCATACTTAGGGCCATACTAGAGGTAGATCAGAGAGGACCCTTTGTGGAAGCAGAACTCGATGGACGCCCTACTACCTTTTTGGTAGATACGGGGGCTACCAGGTCAACTATAAGATCAGCAGTAGTTCCGGGGGTAGCCCTTTCTGGGGAAAGCATACAAGTGGTTGGAGTGGCGAACAAGAGGCTAGTTAGCCCCTTGACAGAACCGATTCCAGTCAGGATAGGGAACTTTAGGGATCGACATCAGTTCGTGGTGTGCGATTCTAGTCCTGTTTGTTTGTTGGGAAGAGATTTGTTGTGTAAGCTCAATTGCACAATCTACTGTACCCCGAAAGGAGTAGAGGTACAGACAAGGGATGATGACGCGACCTTTAAGGTTGCAAATCAGCGGGTGTGCGTGGAAATGTACCCGGCTTTGACAGTGGAGGAGCTTCCACAGGATTTGAGGGAGTCTGTATCGACCGATGTGTGGGATCTAAGCGGAGAGGAGATCGGCTTAGTCAGGGGAGTGGAACCAGTGAGAATACAGGTTAAGCCGAACGCGGAATTCCCGAGAACACCCCAGTATAAACTGTCGCCTGAAACAATTGCAGGGATTAAACCTGTGATCGAGTCTATGATTAGGCAGGGAATTCTGGTGGAGATCATGGGTAGTCCATGTAATTCACCCATTATGGGATTGCAGAAACCAAGTGGGAAGTTCAGGATAGTGCAAGACCTGCGGAAAATAAACGACATAGTTGTTCCATGTTGTCCAGTGGTACCGAATCCATCTGTGATACTGTTCCAGATCCCATGCGAAGCTGGATGGTTCACAGTGATTGACTTGTGTCAGGCATTCTTTTCGATTCCTCTACATGAAGAGAGTAGGTTTCTTTTTGCATTTAGGCTAGAGAATCGTATATTAACATGGTGTCGTATCCCACAGGGGTATACGGAGAGCCCGTCTTGAAGGTCTTGTGTTGCCGAAAAACTCTGTTTTGGTGCAATACATTGACGACCTGCTTGTCGCGTCAGAGACAGAAGACGCTTGCAGGGTCGATACCATTGCGTTGTTGAATTTCCTGGGAGAGAATGGTCACAAGGTGTCTCCAAACAAGTTGCAATACTGTTTACCTGAGGTACAGTATTTGGGGCACAGGATCGAAAAGGGTAAAAGGAAAGTGTCTCCAGATCGCATTGATGCGATTCTGAGAATGCCAGTTCCCTCGACGCAGAGGGAAGTTAGAATGTTTTTGGGAATGGTGGGCTATTGCCGCCAGTGGATCCCAAACTTTTCCTTTGAAGCGAAGCCTTTACAGCGGCTGACGCGAAAGGATGTAAATGATCCGGTACCATGGGACGACGACTGTTTGAAATCATTTCTGAGGCTGAGAGAAGCCTTATGTAGCGCTCCTGCGTTGGGAATGCCGGATTACAACAAGGCATTTGCATTGTTCTGCTGCGAAAGAGAAGGTTGCGCATTAGCAGTGTTAACCCAGAATCATGGAGGTGTCCGTAGACCAGTTGCCTATTTCTCAGCTACTTTAGATCCAGTAGCTTCTGCGTTGCCCGGATGTCTCAGATCCGTTGCGGCAACAGGTGTCAGCATCGAGAGATGTGAGAGCATTGTGATGGGTCATCCTCTTACTGTACATGTGCCGCACTCTGTTGAATTGTTGATGACTAGGACTAAAACACAGCACCTCACGAATAATAGGCTGACTCGTTATGAGCAAGTTATCCTTGCAGCCGATAATGTGATATTGAAGAGGTGTGCTGTTTTAAATCCTGCCACATTGTTACCTATTCCAAATATAGATGATACGGAAGATTGTGAGGACCATGATTGTCTCGATGTGACTGAACTATGCACCAAACCGAGACCAGACATTGTTGATGAACCTCTCCCAGTGTCAGATGAGATTTTCTTTGTGGACGGTTCATGTTTAAGAGACAGTGTCGGTCGATTGAGAGCAGCGTTTGCTGTATGCACCATCACGGGTGTGGTTGAAGCCGCTTGTTTAGAAGGAGTACACTCCGCGCAGGTGGCTGAGCTCATTGCTTTGACTCGTGCCTGTTTGGCAGCCGACAAGATCCGGGTAACTATTTACACGGACAGCCAGTATGGGTTTGGTGTGGTTCATGACTTCGGACAGCTATGGTCCCAGAGAGGGTTTATGACGTCTTCAGGTTCTCCTATAAGAAATGGTGAACATGTACGGAAACTGTTAAAAGCATTGCAAGGTCCAGATGAAATTGCTGTTGTTAAATGTGCTGCACACACAAAGGGACATGATTTTGTTTTGTTGGGAAATAACTATGCTGATGAAGTAGCCCGATTTTGTGCAGAACAGGGATGCAACTTCACCGAGACCTACATGGAGGAAACTGGGGAGGAGAGGGTGTATGGTCAGATGTTAGCAATGGCAGACTCATGGGAGGAACTGAAACAGCTTCAGGAAGGGGTCTCGGATCAGGAACGTGACAGCTGGATACGAGCTGGATGTGAGAAGGGAGATGTGGATATATGGGTTTCAAATGATGGACGAGCGGTGTTGCCGGAAAGTTTGTTGAATCCCATGGCGAGGTTGATACATGGTGCTGTACATCTGGGTAGGGATGCCATGATGAGAGTGTTTCGTCAGACTTGGTACAACCCGAAGTTTCGTGCAGTGGCTGAAACTGTGTGCCAAAGGTGTGTCACTTGTCAACAGATGAATGTGGGGAAAAGAACCGCTGTGACGTTGAGCCACATAGGGAGGTCAGGGGGACCTTTCAATAGGATGCAGTTGGATTTTGTCGAAATGCCGAAGTGTAACGGGTTGAGGTACATATTAGTGATAGTATGTGTCTTTTCCAGGTGGGTGGAGGCGTACCCTACACGCAGATGTGACACACTCACAGTAGCGAAACTATTATTGAGAGAACTCATTCCAAGGTACGGGTTCCCGACGTCCTTTGAATCGGACAGAGGAACTCATTTCCACAGCGAAGTTATGAAGTTGCTTTGTGCTGCTTTGAATATAGACCAGAAGTTACACTGTAGCTATAGACCAGAAGCTTCAGGGATAGTGGAGCAGGTGAATGGAACTCTGAAGGCTCGGATGGCGAAAGTGTGTTCGTCTACGTCTCTGAAATGGCCTGACGCATTGCCTTTGGTCCTTATGAGCCTCCGAAGTGTGCCTGATAGAAGGACTGGGTTGTCACCCCATGAAATCCTCATGGGAAGAGCGATGCGTTTGCCTGCAATACCTGCTACTGCTCTAATAAATATCACTGATGATATGATCCTGGACTATTGTAAAGGCCTTGCTGACGTGGTCCGTTCTGTGTCTCAGCAGGTGCAGACAGCAACGGTTCCAGCTGCGAGTGACCGGTGCCACGACTTGGACCCAGGCGATTGGGTCCTAGTCCGAAAGCACGTGAGGAAGAGTTGTTTGGATGCTAGGTGGCGCGGCCCTTTCCAAGTGATTCTTGTCACGAACACAGCTGTCAAGTGTGGAGGTTTACCGAACTGGGTGCATGCTTCTCATACCCGTAGAGTTCCAGCACCCGTGGAAGATACAGCCCCTCTCGAGAACCAAGATCCCAGAGAGCCGACCGAGCCTCCTGAGAGGGCCAGTCAAGCTGTAAGGGTTGCTGAAGCGGCTGATGGTGCACTGAATCGTATTGGGGAAGAGCGTGAAAGAAGTACTGACCCAGAAACCGGCGAAGGAGCAAGAGGTGCAGTGGGTAGTACAGAATCAAGTTCTGCCGAAGAAGAGGAGGTCAGTGCACCGGGTATTGAAGAGAAGACCGGAGGTGCTATCGAAGCAGAAAGGGTTTGGCCCGCAAGACAGAACCGGGTAAACCTGAGGTTGGCTCCGGACACAGACCTTGCACCAGTTTCGGAGGAACCAGAAGAAGAATCAGGAGACGAGGAGAATCCTCAAGGTGGTGTGAGAAGGTCCAAGAGAACTCGAGTGCCAAGTCGGAAGTACGCTTCACCAGAGTGGGCATATCAAGTGACTGATGCCAGGGTTACCGAGCACGGGAAGGTTGAGGTCGATGACATTGGTCAACAGTGTCCCGCTCCAGAGGGTGGAAGTGTTGCTGAAGGTTCCGGGATTGGAGATCGAAGGAATTTTGACGATTCATATTCCGAGTCCGCCATTCCTGAGTGTCATTCGAGGTATGATCTTGGACAATTTGGAGTTCCCGACGTTCACGACTGTGCCAGACCCACAGGAACTGATCATTCTTAAGCTCGAAATATTGCAAGGAGTCTTGGAACTGTTGGGACCAGCGCTTATGTTAGATTGATTTGAGAAGGTTGCAAGCAGAGAAGAAGGTAACCTAGATCCGAGCGGAAGAAGAACAAAATTAGGGATTTTTCCGTTATAGAACGAAGAAGAGTTAGGGAGGTTTGCCTAAGTTCACGAAAGAGACACTAATGAGAAAGAGACTTACCCTTTCAGAGACTGTATTGGACACTGAGTATATTCCGAAGATGGCAGATCCTGCAAACCCACACCGTAGGGCTAAATTGATAATAGGCACATTGGTAGGAGTTGTGATAATCACCATATTTGCGGTAGTGATAAGTTCGTACATGGTGGCTCACAGGCAAGAGGGGAAGGTTCAGGGAGCACCCACACCTATTACCCCAGGGCAGAGTGGTGTCAGTATTAGAGAACAGGAAATATCGAAGTTGAGGGATGATCGCAGACTCCACATGGATCTGTCCAAGGGTGATTTCAAGCTTAACGCGTATGCAAGGTTGCTGTATGAGTATGTTGATGCGATGGATGTGAAGGATTGCTATGTGTGCATGCAGTTGCCTGCTTCAGTGGATGAGGGTATCAAGTATCATCATCTCCCATTGACATATGGGATTTCTTGTAGTTTATTGCTCAGTTTATTTTATGACAGGAGACAGTTCGAGTATTTCTTTTCAAATTTTGACACGGTACTTCCTGAAGTTCCAGCAATCAAGCATTTGAACAAATATGATTCTAATAAGAAAGAGGACAGACTCCTGAAGTATTTTAGACCGACTATGAAGTTGGATACGGCGCATGCTCACAGGAATAACCTGACATGTGCGTTATCTGAGATAGAGAAGAAATTCATAGATCAGGTAGAGGACCGATACAGAAAGTTGACCCAGACACGACACACCGGAGATAGTCCAGTAGATTGGACAGACGAGGAGAGGGCTCACAGATCCAAGGGAAGTTATGGACCAATAGCGTTAGATGAGGTACAGAGAGGGAATTTGTGTATTGGACGGCCTCAATCCGATACGGATAAGGTCGCAGTAGGACATAGCACCTGTTCTCAGACCTTCACAGTGGAAGCTTCTGCTAAGAATTTTATGGTAGGTCCAGTAGAGGTAATTCCGACAGTATATTATGTATGTGGGAAGAATGCTTATGTCAGGCTACCTGCGAATTGGTATGGCATATGCTATTTGGCTATTATATTCCCGAAGATCTATCACACCGAGGACTTGGAGTTGTTAGAGACGAAGCGACAGTCTAGGAAACGTAGGGCTACGAACGCCGGTGCAGTGATTGGGGACATATACGGAGCAATGATGGGTGTGGTGTTGAATGATGTGAAGATCAGGAGGTTGGCGACTGTGGTTGATGAGTTGTCTATGAACACGGCGAGATCTTTGTTGTTGGTGGCTGGAGAGATGTTGTCGATACGGAATATGGTTATGCAGAATCGCCTTGCTTTAGACGTATTATTAGCAAAAGAAGGCGGAGTCTGCAAATTATTGAAGGTTCAGGAATGCTGCACATATATTCCAGACAACACGAAGGAGATAGGGAAGTACATAGACAACATCACGACTATTCACAAGGAGATTATGGATTTGACCGAGGAGAATGTGTGGGAGAAGATTGGATTAGGATTTGGAAGAGTGGGAACTTGGTTTGCGAATCTGGGAAGAGGATTTCTGGGATCAGTGTTGAAGCCGATTATCATTGCTGTGGTTTGCGTGATTTGTTTGTGGGGATGCGTGAAGGCATGGAAGTGGTATCAAGGAGGCAAGGTTGAAAGGGCTCTTAAGGCAAATGAGAAAAGGATGGCGAAGCTCCAGGAGCAGCAATATGAGAGTCTTAAGAGACTGGAGGGAGTTCGACATGGCAAGGTTATGACTAGCGCGGTCTAAGTCAGTTCTAAAGAAGAGAATTGTAATGGTGTGATGACGGATGTCATCAAAGGGGGGAACTGATGTAGCGCTTAAAAGTTTGAAAATTGTAGGGGTGCGTTATATTCACTGTTAGTTGGCACCCGCATATAATCAAATGTGTGCTCAGGTATTTTATGTGCAATGTATTACGAATTGTATAACCTATATCGATTTTAATAGAAGTGTTAGCTATGTACAAGCATCTTATGTATATATTGAAGCAATGCATAGAGCTTAGTCCTTTTTGAACAATGTGATGTTAAAACGTGTAGATTAGAATTCGTGTCTGTAGACTGTTTAGGTTGACCACACATGAAAGAAAGACGTAAATGTCAATACTGTGATTTAAACCTGCTTGTGTAACCGAAGTAGTGGCCAGAATTCGCATATATCGTTGAGGCGAAAGGCCTGGTATTTTCTTATGTTAGCCAAGGGCAATAGGCCAAAAAGGATTTATTCCAGTAGAGGTTTTAGGCTGTAGTAAATTGCAAGTTAAAAGATGTGAAGTATGTCTGCCTTGCATGATCTCACCCCAGGTGCAAGGACAGTTGCTCGTTAGTAGAGAAGCTCTTTGTTCACAAATTGACTTATGTAGTAAAAGCCAGACATGGGAGTGCATTGGAATGTGCCAATCGTAACTCCTAGTGCGGATGGCGTCTGGGACTCAAGGCCAAGCGATGGACGATGGAACTGGACAGCGCTCTGTGGAAATTTACTGAAAGACGACCCCGCAGAAGAGGAGGCGCAAAGGGCGTGTTCTGGGATTTGGGGTTCTGTATTAGGGAAAGCGCCCCGAGGGTGGAGGCAGTTCAGAGCAGCCCAGAGCAGAGGAAGGCTAGGCGAAGAGATAGAGGGGGCAACTTAGACCAAGCTCTCTAAGTGAAGACTTCTTATGAAGTTTCACTCTGACACCTTTTCTCGATGAGGGTCTCAAGGGATTGCTAAGTAGGGATGTCATCTAGTGCAGAGTAGGGACAGAGATGGTATGGTTCAGTGTCCCTAGTATCGACATTTGCTTGGTGGTGTTCTACCTCATGCTTTTAGAGATTGTACTTTTAGTTATTTTTAGCCGTATGCGGATTCTCCGTAGAGTAGCTTTTGTGTTAGTGCCTATGTACTTGTTGTGGCTCGTTTTGAAGACTTTGTATCTACAAATCTTCATGCTGATAATAAAAACCAGAGAGCCAAGAGATTAAGTCTCGAGTCTTTGATTATGGCAAATTGCGGACAGTAATTTTGATAACTGTGTTTTCCCTCCACGCTATTGGGCAAGTAAAAAGTTCCATCTGACCAGAGTGGGTTCGAGTAGATAATTGCCAGATACTAAAATGGGCCGGAGCAGGGGTGAAACCCCGAAACCGGTCCTAGGATGCTTGTTTCCAGTCCAGGGAGGACCTGGCTTGGTAGTTCGGGCTGGACTGTTCCCATGCGGCACAGGGTCAAGACTGATTTGCATATGGCTGGGTTCAAACTGGAATGGCATGGTGAGCAAAAAACGATGGATTTAGGCCCAGATCTCTGTACTGGGGTGAATGTATGACATTGTTCTGCATTCTGTCCATCAATTGTTGTTTTTGCACCTTGACCTCCTGTAGTCAGTCTGTCAGCATGGGAGTTCCTCAAGGATCCATCCTGAGTCCCATGCTTTTCAATGTGACACTTTTGGCCAGGGTGATCAGATCCTACGGCTTTGATGTGGTATCTTACGCTGACGACACGCAGCTTCTAATCACCTTGGGCCCTGACCCCCTTGGCACAAAGGCCCCTTTTTAAAAACTGTATGACCCATGTTGACAATTGGATGTGTACCAATCACAACTAAATAGAAGTAAGACAGAGGTCATTCTCTTTGGCAAGGCGGATGAACACTGGTCCAGTGACTGGTGGCCACTGAAGCTAGGCCCATGTCCATCCCCCAAATCTGTGGTGCGGAATCTTGGAGTGATCATTGACAATCAGTTGTTGATGAAAAGCCATATCAGCACTTGTTAAGGCATATTGAGTAAACTACGCAAAATCTTTCAATGGATTCCAATTGAATCCAGGAAACCGCTGGTCCAGGGACTTATCATGAGTCGTATTGACTATGGTAATGCCCTGTTGGCCTCTATAAATGAGGAGCTCTACTCCAGGCTTCAAGTCCTGCAAAACACCACGGCCAGACTGTTATTAAACCTCCCAGCCAGATCTCCATCTGTACCTAGTCTGAAGTCCCTTCACCGGCTCCCCATTACGAAGCAGTGCCGTTTTAAAATTCTCTGTCTTGTGCATGAGAGTATGTATGGAACTGGGCCAAGTTATCTAGCAAAAAAACTTGGCTGGTATCAACCAAGTAGGACGCTCAGATCCGGTTCTAAATGTCTTCTCACTCCTCGCAGAGTCCGCACTGCTTGAAACGGCGAGCAATCCTTCTCCTTTCTCGCTCCCGCTTTCTGGAACAATCTGCCGCCTCATCTCCTCTCCAGTATGGACCATAAGTCCTTTCTCAAGGAACTAAAAACCTGGCTATTTGACCATCCATAACCCTCTATACCCGACTGTCAGTCTCTACGGAGTCCTCGCTAGCACCATGAGACCCCATGGTGATATATGCGCTTAACAAGTTCTTCTGACTTGACTTGACTTGAGGCCAATATCACCAAGAAGTACTGTCTACATTTGTATAAAATTGTACTCTTTTATTTAAAGAGCTAAAGCGTTTTTTCCCCCTTAAAACACATTTAATGTAGCAAAAAATATGTGCAAAACATGCTGTCCATAAAGTTCTATGTTTTTTCAGTTCTATGTAAAAATTCCAATCCACACCAAAATTCTTTCATATACAAAGTGGCAAACCTAATTAGCAACAGCATTAAAAATAATTTTAACACAGAGGGAGAATACCATAGACATTCATTTTTGTATCGAACAATTAATAATTGGTTAAACCACAACCATATATCCATAAAGTCTCTTATTTGAACTGAAACAGCTCTAAATGACAAAAATGAATGTCAATGGTAATAAAAACAGCACTGAAAATGATTTTAACACAGAGGGAGAATACCATAGACATTCATTTTTGTCATTTAGAGCCGTTTCAGATGCTGAAACGTCCTAACACTAGAATAGACTCAACAATGGTTGAAATAGGAGACTTTTTGGATATATGGTTGTGGTTTCACCAATGATTGATGTTTAGATAAGAATGCTTTAAATTACAAAAATGAATATCTATGGCATTCTCCCTCTGTGTTAAAATGATTTTCAATGCTGTTGCTAATTAGGCTTGCCAATTTGTATATGAAAGAAATTTGGTGAGAATTTGAATGTTTACATAGGTCAGATAAAACATAGAACTTTATGGACAGCATGTGTTGCACATATTTATTGGTACATTTAATGTGTTTTAAGGTGAAAAAGGCTTTTTCAGATATTTAAATAAAAGTGTACATTTTATATAAATTTATACAGTGGTTCATGGTGATATTTGCCTAAATTGGATGAATGATTGTGTTGTTTTCAATTAGTTGAGTTTCTTCATGTAAGTGTTAAATTATTTATACCCAAAGGGAAACTTTCTATTTTGACTGATTGTCAATTTGATGCCCTGTCCCTTTGGTGCAAGGGGGGCCCCTCTCTTGTTATTTAAATGTAGTGGGCGATAATGACTGATGTATTTGCAGCCTTAATAGACCTAGCTATTGTAGTTGATTCTCTTTTGCCTAACTTAGCCATCGCCCTTCCCTCTTAATATGGTGGTGCAGTACATGGAAATGTTGAGTTATGTTATCTTCCTTAGACCACTTATATGACGACCAAGTCTGCCTTCAGTTAGCCTGTCAAACAAGCAGTGTGTCGTCATGTGCCCTATATCTTTTCTTAAGTCTTGGCACCATAGTTGCAACTCATTCCAGTCCATGCATAATCGTTAGCCCTTTCTGCCATGTACGGTCTGTGAATGGTATGAATTTTACAACTCTCGTTGTCAGCTTCCTAAAATCATACAAGAAGCAGTCAGTCATTGTGATATTGACAAAAAGCTGAAAATTCTCGGAAGCTCTCTCAGCTACTGTGTGAAAATGCTCAATGTCATGGAAGGGCAAGGGGGAATATGCAAGTGGGACATGGGAGAATCCCCTGAGGTAGGTGCCACATAATCATTCCACTCACTGAGACAGTCGGGTTGATCCTTCACAATTCTTCATCTGAGCAATCACTGTTCATCTGGATGTTTGGTGGAGCATGTGGCACACGTTGTTGTGGTAACCTGGGCAGAGGTGCCTGTTGCTGTTTTCCTGAGGTTGAGGCATACGCAGGGTACTGCCATAGGTTGTAATGGATGCTGTGGCAACCATGCATGTAGTCTGTTATTAAAGGGAGTTCATTAATAAGGTTCACTAGCACCAACAGTATATATTCAATTTGATATTATGGTTTTTGATCGTTTTCATAGTAGTAGCAGTCATAATGAGGTTGACCATAACCCAAACTGGACCTACTCTTCCTCATCATAATCTGCGTTATAACAGTCACACACATCCTCATTATCAGACATGTCTTGAGTTGGGTCCTGATTGTCCATGTGGATGTCCACAATTGTGTCTTGGAACTTTACATGCAGCTTGTTGGCCTGGTTGCTATGCAAAACGACCTTCGTCCTGACATTAGTTCTCAGTCTCCTGATTGTTACATGGTGGTAGTAACTGGGTCAGGTATCTGTTGGCTAAAGACAAGGGATCCCCCTTTTTTTAGCTTTTACATGTGATGCTGTCGTTGTTGGTGACATCGCCTAGCTCTTGTTGCCAGTGTTGTCATCATCAAGGGTGCTGATCTCGCCATCAAAGGGTCTGTCGAGGATCCAGTCGCCAACAATGGCTTTTTAAATTATTTTGTCGACGATGACCTTCTAATGGTGGTCTTGCCAACAATATTTTTTCAGATATGGTACCTTTACAGATGCAGTCTTTGTCAACAATGATGTAGGCAAAAGAGCCATCAGTCAAGATGGAGAACACGCTGGGGAGGGTACCAAAGTGAAGGCGAGAGGTGCTGGCGTTGTTAATGTAGGAGGCACAGAAAGCAACCGAGATGAGGAGTTACCAGCTTAAGACTTGGAAGGCCTGTCTGGCTTCTTGTCAGACTTTCTAGAGGCCAGCAGATGTAGACTGTAGTTCTTCAGTGGAAGCCCCTTCTTTGGAGGTCTTACCTTAGTCCCAACTACATCTTTACATATTTTTTGATGTTGCAGTGTGAGAGCACGCACATCTGATGAAGGAAAATCAGTTGAAGTTTTCTTCTGCAGCCACCTCAGAAGTTCTCCCTTTCAGTCATTTAATGTTTCAGCAGAAAATTTACAACAGATCTTACATTCTTTTGAGCTATGGTGAAGGTACATGTAGTAGATGCAGCTCTTGTAGGGATCTTAACATAAAGTATTTCAATTCCGCATGAAGCACATGCTCTGAAAGAGCACTCCAAGGAGAATTTCAAGAATATAATCTCACAATGCCATAATCTCAAGAAATTCACTTTCCACTGGACCAATGTCAGCTGAACCCTGACAGTATGTTCCAAATAAAACGGCATCCCAGGGCAAAAGTGGAAAAACACAATCTAAAGAGAAGATTAAGTAGAGCTCCGAAGTCTTCCCTTCAATATGACGTGGGGTAGAAAGCTGAGGTTTGGTGGCCTCTAGAAGGAGTTGAGTGCAGTGTGACCACTCTGATTGGCTGAAGTGTGGGTATTTTCTGAGAGCAATAGGTTAAAGAGCCAGAATTTGAGAACTCTCGGTCTCCTTTGAGGCACACTGGTATTTCAATATTACCGAAGGACTCCCAGCTCAATCATTGAGAATGATTCAAGCATGTGAATCTACAAACAATACCAACACTGGAGAACACCTATGCTGCACAGCATCTTGCCAATAACCACTCAGCCTCCATATCTCTTCAAAGACCTTTCCAATCACCATAGGTGAAATAGAACACTTCAAAATACCATCATATTGCCACATACCGGAGTACTCACAAAAGAGCTTCCCACACCCCAGAGACTTAATACACTCCTTCATACCCCAATTACCATTGTCATGTTATTGACGATCTGAAATCTAACATCAATTATATTTTTTGTTCTCCCACCACAGATCCTATACAACTCCTCAGAAACAATGCATTTAAACATATATCCTCTATATGTATGTGAGATGAAATCTCAATAATCTACAACCCATGTGACTCTCCCAAAATCTCATTCATTTATGCACACTCTGTAATCTCTTCCAAGATATCTTAAATCATCCACATCCATTGTCTCTAAGAAACTCAGACACCTCTCATGTATCTGCTGCAGTCTTGCCAATGGTAGCTGATGTGACAGATTCTGCTACTAAGATTTAAAGTTAGCTTGATTCGCCGCCTCTAGTTATTATTGCTAACTTCTCATAGCTAAAGGCCATGAAACATACTGCAAGGCTATGAAGGTAAGAAGTCATGTCAGGAGGCTCCCAACCAAGTACTTTGCTGTTTGTACCCTTAAAGTCAAATTTAATCCACTACCACACGCCTCTTCCTGGAACCGTACACTGAAGGGTTGGTAGCCCTCAGTAAACAAAGATTGTATATAACACAGTGAATAAGAAGAGCATGTCATCTCTCCCCCACCTAAGGGTATGTAACATTCCCACACAGATGCTAGAAAGGCTAAGTTAGGCCAACAAAAAAAGTGGTTATTCCAAATCAATGTTTTCACAAGTTAGTAGAGAAAGCAGATTTGTTTACCTGCTTTATCTACAAACCATTCACAGCAATACAGGGACAACCACTGAAACTTATCAAGAGCAAAAGCGAGAGACTAGAAAGACAGAGAGAACAAGTGAAAGAAAGATTGAAAGAGAGGATGAGAGATCTGAGGGTAAGGAAGATGCACAGTGGTTATGAGAAAGAGACTGTTCAAGTGGCAGCAAAACAGAGGGGGAGTGGAAGCAGGAGAGAGCAAGTGAGGTTAGTGGCAGAGAAATCTCAAGGAGTAGAACAACAGAGATACGTTAAGCAAGTGTAAAGAGAAAAATATGATCTGTAGGAGAACAAAAACAAGAATAAAGGGGGAAAGGATCTATGGAGGAATTGATAGAAGTTAGGGAGAAATGGAATGTCCATGCAAGAAGGTGTGTGAGGTGGAGATTGGATGGACAGGGTAGGAGGGACAGATAGTAGAAAAACAAGAGATGGAGGAATGGGCAGAGAGAGCAGGAAGTGCGGAGAGTGATGGGAGAGAGTAGGCAGAGCAAGAGGCAGAGGAAGATCAAGAAAGAGTCATAGACAGCAGAGCACGCTGCAGGCAGTCTCCAGTTAGGAAGCTTGGAGCAGGACATGCACAAAAGAAGCATTTAGTTAATGTAATGCATTAGGGCTTCAGAAAGAAATTACAAACCAACCGGATTCTTAGATGCACATGTTGAAGATGAATGGGGAGATTTTTTGGGAGGTTATTTATTACATTGCAGATTGATTCGCAACCAGAAATCAAATTAGGTTGTCAATTGTGAATGTTTTGTCATAGAAATTTTTTGTATTTTTTTTGATTTAGAAATATTAGTTGGCATGGAGACACAGACCGATTCATGGATGGATACATGAGTTTCATAGTGCATTTTGATTGGATGAAATTTTCAGAGGGCGTTGCGCCAATATAGCAAAGTGTAAAGAGAGAGCATGGAAAAAGACAAGATAAGAGACACAACAAATCATTATACTTTGCAAACAGCAAATTCAGACGTATACAACAGCAGCAAACATACAACCCCCCCACTCACTGGGCTACACTACCACCACAGAAGGAAGAAGGTACTGCAGGCATTCGTACCATCCCAATTTCCCAGGTCTGAGCTTGAGATCACATGCACTGTAGGTCTGGTTACCCCTATATAAAGAAAAACACCCAAGGCTGCAGTGCCATTGAGAGCGGTCGGCAATGGGAACAGCACAAAGAGCTAGAGGGCTATTTACACATGGTTTCAAGGACAGTAACACAGGTCCTGTTGAGCATTTAAGAAGCTCTTTACTCAACTGTTTGGAAGAAGAGACTATGGGCTTGATTTAGAGTTGAGTGGCCATACAAAATCTTTCGATTTGTGTTGAGGCAATGATAAATTGCCTTTTGGAGAACTCACCTCAATTGATGAATCCATCAGCAGAACTACCTCTATTCTAGTATGCCTATGATCAATGTAATTCCATGAGTGGACCCTCCACTAGAGTCCACTCCGCTGGAGGATTGAACCCTTTTTCCACTTAAAGGCATTTACCACCCAACTGTGAATCAGGCCAAAGCAGTAGAGCAAATAGCATCTGAAAGGCTGAACAAACAGGTAAATCAATTCTCTACCCGCCCCGTTGAATGACTCTTCCTCATATTCCCTGGAAACACTCTGCAACACAAGGATGATACCTGCTCGCTCACACACACTGGCTGACACACACACAATCCAATGCACCAGATCTTGGTGTCCCCTGTGCTGGAAGAAAACTACGGTCCTGATGGTTGATGGGACTAGAACCGTTTCCGACTGTTGTCTAAACAGTCCCACTGGGGTTCTTCTAAAAATCCTTCTTATTAAAGGAAGACTAAGTCCTGTTGGCTCAACATATTTGGGTAATAATTTGTGAGAGTCAGAGGAGTGACCACTCCTAGATCAGATAAATTCTGCGTCAAGAGAAGTGAACTGGGTAGACAGGACACAGTAGGTGGGTGATCATTATCCCAGCGCTGCTTGCTGATTGATGCCCTTGAGAGGGGACTGGGAGCAAGTGGTAATGAGGGGGTTTCCTGATCACTCACATCATGCCCTTGAATTACTCACAGGAACAGCACAACTCTTCCCTCAAATTCAGAATGTGGGGTAGGGGCTCTCAAGTCAATCATGCTTGGAATTTGTTTTGCCTGGGTGAAGCTCTTCAATAACATTAGTGTGCAAGGATGCTGAAATCTGAAGTATAGAACCACTCACATTCCGACTGTCCATAACAATGACTGTTGTCTGATCCCACTAATTGATGCCTAACTAAAAATTGCATTTATTTTTTGTGATTTCTTGAACACCACATGCAGCACACAGGTCAATCTCTAATCTCAATGCAAGGTTTAAATAATTGCTAAGAGCTTCGAGTGTCAATTACTATTGACACAATCCTCCCATAGCTATTCCACCAACTACTTCTGTTGGGAGATCTACTACCAGTTGCACAGAGGAGCACCAACACGCTATTTCTGTTCTGCTATCAAACCACTTTGGCCCACTGCTCTCTCCCACTTTATCTAAGTATTTTGAACACCCTTTGGACATAAATGTCCTCTCATGCAGAGCAGCTTACATGTGAGCTAACCCCACAAAGGCTTGCTACCATTAAACTTACCCCAAACTCTGTCACTAAGATATCCGTGATGCTACCAAGGACGGTGACAAAGTCAAAGATGTTCCATGCATCCCGGAAATAGTTCTAGAAGACACAATAAAACAAGAAACAGATTATGAAAAATGTTGTGAGAAGGACAAGACAAGCATGATCCATTGGGCCCCAGCCAGTGTTGGCCAATGAGTTAAATAATCATGAGTTATAAAACTTCACAAATGCCTGGAGGAGGCAAGCTCAAGGGTGAAGACCAAATAACCAGCACTGGACGAGTTTGTTTCAGAGGCGAAGCAGGTGCCCCATGGCTGGTAAGGTGTATTTCAGGGCTGAAACAGGAAATGCATTTGGCTGAAAATAGCAATCTCAGGACAAAAAGGATGACCTTTAAAGCAAGGAGGCAAGAGAAAGAATAACCCAGGGCTGATGCAGTTACTCCCAAGACTGGAGGAGAGGGCAGGCAAAGGTCTCCAAGACTGGAGAAGAATTATATAGCTTTATTGCTTGAGTTTTACACAAGAAAAAAGTTACTTACTTGTATGTTGGACTTGGCCTTTTTTGCAGGGTCATCCCTGAACTTTTTGCCTTCCTCCTGTATTTTTTCTGACCTGTTGTTGGTGGTTTTATGACTCTGGGCACTTTTTCACTGCTGATCAGTGCTAAAGTGCATATGCTCTCTTTGAAAATTGATGTTATGGATTAGTGACTCCATGATTGTATTATTTGATTTACTTGTCAGATCCTAGTACAGTGCACCATGTGTGCCCAGGGCCTGTAAATCAAATGCTGCTGGTGGGCTTGCAGCACTGATTGTGCCACCCACAGAAGCAGCTTGTAAAGTGTGGCTCAGGCCTGCCATTGCAGAGCCTGTGTCCAGTCTGGGACTGCCATGTCGACTTGGCAAGTGCACCCACGTGCCAATCCCTAAACCTTCCTTTAACTACATGTTAGTCACCCCTAAGGTAGGCCCAGGGTACCCCCATGGGCAGGGTGCATTGTATGTAAAAGGTAGGACATGCCCTGATGTGTGTGGCATGTCCTGGTAGTGAATTACAGCCAATTTCGTTTTTCACTATTGCAAGGCTACCTGCTCCCATAGGCCAGAATGGGCAGTTTGATTATAGCTTCTTATAATCCTAACTGATGCAGGGAACAAGGTACAAATTCGAGTTTAGTATGCCTGAAATCAGAATGTTAAAATACATCTTTTAGTGAAGGTGATTTTTACATTCTGTGTTTGAAAATACCACTTTTAGAAAGTAGGTATTTTCTTGCCTAACTATCCAGCATGCCTCTGCTAGGTTTGTGTATTCCATGTCTGGTTTGTGAGTGACATGGGGCAGGAGAGGGCTTTGGCTCCAGCAGTCTGATGGGTCAGGGCTGGGCTGAATAGGACCGGCATTGAATAGAGAGTAAGGAGCGGAGATTTCCTTTCACTGACCTGATCCCTCATAGAATAGAGAGTAGGGGGGAGGAGATTTCCTTTCAGCTACCTGGGCAAGGTCTGCTCTCAGACAATGCTGTCTCCACCTCCTGCCAGGAAGCTGCACGGTTTTGGCTGGGCACAGGCACCCTCTGCCTTCAGAGGACAAAGGATTTACTGGTATAAATATTTGGGCCCAGACCCCAGAACTTTAGATCACTTCTGGGAATCAAGACAAACCTTTGCCAAGGAGAAGAACCAAAGAAAGCTGAAGGAGGAGACTGCCCCTGTGCTGTGCTATTTCTGGGATTGGCCTGCAGTGGTTACTTTATTTGCCAAGGAAAGGGGAAGAGGACTTTTGTGAACTTTTCATAATCTTGAAGAAGAATCTCCAAGGGCTTGAAGTGTGCTTGTCTCCAGCCTGAAGTCTTAGGGATACAAGACTTCACCACCAGCACCCCTGAATTCTCTTGCTGGGGATTCTACCTGCAGAGAGGTGCCTATTGTTGTTTGGGCCCTGTGAGAAGACTGCGTGTCGCTGGGAGCTGGAAGCACGATGCAACGAGGAGAAGCGTGTCGCCGCCGCAGCAGTTGCCGTCGCATCACCGAATAAGCGTGCCGCCGCCGCAGCTGTTCGCCGTCGCATCACCGACAAAGCATGTCGCATCACCGGAGAAGTGTCGCAGGGCCTGTTGCGGCTCAGAAGTTACCGAGTTCGCTGCACGGCCGTCGGGCGTGCTTGATCGCATCCAACATTGTAGCATCGCATCAAAGACGCCATTTTGTCGCAATGCACCTGATCGTCGCATCGAGGCGCCATCTTGTCGCATCGTCACCGGAACGCAGTAAGAAACCGACGCCTCACCTCCTTTCCGGTAAGGACCCGACGCATCTCCTCCCCTGCGCTGCAGTAAGGAACCGACGCATCACCTCCCCCGAAGCAAGGAACAGACGCATCACCTTCCCTGCGAACCTTTTGTTTGTATTGCGTGACGCATCCAAGGTACTTTGAGAGTACAGTGTCGCATTTACCACCTACATTGAACTAAGCTATTTTCTACCATTTTAAAGTCTTATTTTTGATTACAGTATTGTGGATTTTTGTCGTTTGGTCTTGTGTTAAGTCTAGTAAAGATTACTTATTTTTCTAAACTGGTATGGTGTCCATTTGTAGTGTTTTCACTGTATTACTGTATGTGTTCACAAATGCTTTACACACTGCCTCTGAGATAAAGCCTGTCTGCTTGTGCCAAGCTACCAAGGGGGGGAGCAGGGGTTATTTAGGACTGTAGCCCCCTTACCCTGACTAGAAGCAAGGGTCCCTATTTGAACAAAGGTACCTACCTCTGCCAACTAGAGACCCCCAATTCTAACATTGGTGGTCAGCGGTGAGGATTCTGGACTTGCATTTATGACTCATATACAGTGATTGGTGTACACTACTAGTGAGCGCAGACCATTACGTAAACACATACTATTTTTCCCTATTTGCCTTTGGAATTTCGGATATTGGAACTCTGGTTAGTTGTTGCACCTGTTGGGCCTTGTCAATAAGGAAGTCAACTTTTGGAACCTGCACATCTGCAAGATAAGGGAACTGAAAGTATTTTGCAAGGAGAGTGGGCTACCTGAGAAGAGGAGATCCACAAGGCGGGATCTTGAGGCAGCCCTGCACAGCTATAAGGTGCTACGCTGGGAAGCAACACTAGCAGGTGAATCTGAGGGGAAGGATCCCCAGCCAGAATACCAAGAGGGCAGTGGCCCTGAGGAGGAAACATTTTGGGAAAGATTGGCTCGTGAAGAGAGGAATCGGATTTGTGCTTGTGACCGGAGGCTGAGGCAGCTAGACTAAGAGTGTGAGTAGATAGAGCGAGCCTTAGCTGAAAAAGAAATGTATGAAGCTCAGGAAGTGAGCTTGGCTGGGTTAAAGGTGGAGTCCAGCTCAGATGGTGGCAGCAAAATTGAGTTATATAGTGCTGAGGGAGCAGAACACACACCCAGAGATGTGGCGCCTGACTTAAAGGAGGGGGTAACATACACCAGGGGGCTCAAAGATATGAGGTAGCTCCAGTGGTGCGCAGTGTCCACGAGGTGAATTGGGAAACTGACGCAGGGGTTCATGGTCCTAGTGGTAGGCGGGACACTCTACTGACTCTAGATGAGATGCGCAGGGAGAGGGGTTCCCCCATGGTTGGCATGCTGGTGTGTGAGTGTGAAGACCGCCCAGAAGAGTGTGGGTTGAGTGACAAAGACAGTCAGATACTGTCTTGCCAATCTCAGGAGAGTGGTGTGGAGTACATGTGCGAGGCACTGGATGGTGAGGTGAAGGATAGTTTGGTTAACACCTGTGGGGGGCTGTGTGATCCAATTGTGGGAGAGCATATTGTAAGTCCCTGTTTTCCAGAGCTATGACAACACCTGTTGGAGTGTGAGTTCTCTGACCCCAGGGAGCTCACCAGGGAGGCAGACCTTTTGGTGGATTCCAGAGGGTCTGAAGAGGCATTGGGGAGTGACCCTAAGAGGAGTGGCTCAGGTATCTTCCAGTCCAGAGTGGTGGGAGAGGTTCAGGGTAGCCCATTTAGGTCCTGGTGTAGTGGGAGGGTTGAAGGGCCTCACGTCCTGTCTCCAAAGAGAAGGAGTGAGATTGGAATGTGTCCCGAGATGCCCCAACCTCAGTCTCAGGACCTGGATGGTTCCTTAAGGGAACACCTGGTAGGGAGCCTAGCCTGTACTAGGAGTCCAGAGGGGGATCTCCTAGTGTCAGGAGAACTGGGAGTGTCTGTAAGTGGACCTCCATCAGTTCTGGTGTCTGGCAGTGCCACTCCTAAGTGGAGAGTGCCAGAGTCCAGATTGAGGGATGAGAGGGGGACAGAGTCCCCAGTGGAAGAACCAGTGGGTCAGGGACCAGCCAGAAGGGCTGAGTCTCCCAGGAGTGACCATGGTGACACCACTTCTGCCCTGGGGGATCTTCACGCACTGTCAGATGGATAGGGGTCGGGAGATCTGCGCCAGGCAGACTGTCACACAACACATGAGTTATGTGTTACCCTCGGGGGCCTGTGTGCTCCCCAGGAAGTCCTGGTGCGCCGGGAAGGTGCTCAGCCGCAGGGGTTAGTCCCTGGGTTGGGAAGCAAGGTTCAGGTGTTGCCTGTAATCAGTATCCCTGCCGGTTTGTCTTCTGGAGTAACCGCTCCAGGTGGAAGGTTGAAGGGCCTCAGTAAAGGGGGCGGGGAGCGGACAGCCTCACCCCTGACCACTGCCCAGTCTAAGGGTACAGACCCTAAGCTGGGATCCCAGTTGCAGGATAGAACCCCTGAACTGGTGGGCGAATTGTGCAGGACACCTGCCACAGGTGCCCTGGCAATTCTGGAAGGGGGTATCGCTCCAGGTGGGAGGGTACAAAGCCCCAAGGAGGAGGAGGAGACAGTCTCCTGTCCAGCCACCGGGTACAGGCCCAGGGTTGGTGGGTCAGTGTCAGGATGTCATACCTGACCTGACAGGAGGGAGAGTGGACCAAGGGAGCCAAGCACCTGGGGCTACTGCCCCCTGCTCTCCGACGCCGCAGAGGTGGGAGAACCATGAAAGGCCTGGGGCCTGGTTCTCATCGCTGACAGCTGTCAGTGGACACTGTGGCTTGCTGTCCTGGCGGACAGAGTTGACCCTGGGAGGGGGACAAGGAAGTTTGTGCTTCCTCCCACTGGAACAATTTACCCTTGTCCATTTGGTCCATCCGGGAGGAACTTCCCTTCCGGAGAGCTTTGAAAACGTTTCTCTTTTGTTAATACCACCAGAGTTCTGACACAGCTTCTGCCTTCACATAAAGCGCCGGGACACCCCGTTGGGGTATCTGTGCGCTATACAAGATTCCCAAATAATTGTGGGTACTTTCGTATGTTGGGGCACACCTGTGAGCAAGCTAAGGTTAGGTGCTGCACAGTTGGTGTCCAAAGGTGAGGAGAAGGGTTCCCCATGGGTTAGCTTAGTGTCCCCTGAGAGTATGGACAGAGGGATCCAAAAAGGTTCAGATTGGCGTAGAACTGGAGTATGCCTCTGCAGTTGCGGGCCAGGGTCCATGTTCCATCGCCCAAAGCAGGGAATCCCATCAAGGTAGTGATTGGTCTACCCTGCGTTTCGGCTGGAAGGGGGTTGTGTTGGACTTGGCCCTTTTTACAGAGTCATCCCTGAACCTTTTGCCTTCCTCCTGTATTTTTTTCTGACCTGTTGTTGGTGGTTATATGACTCTGGGCACTTTTTCACTGCTGATCAGTGCTAGAGTGCATATGCTCTCTTTGTAAATTGATGTTATCGATTAGTGACTCCATGATTGTATTATTTGATTTACTTGTCAGATCCTAGTACAGTACACCATGTGTGCCCAGGGCCTCTAAATCAAATGCTGCTGGTGGGCTTGCAGCACTGATTGTGCCGCCCACAGAAGCAGCTTGTAAAGTGTGGCTCAGGCCTGCCATTGCAGAGCCTGTGTGCAGTCTGGGACTGCCATGTCGACTTGGCAAGTGTGCCCATGTGCCAGTCCCTATACCTTCCCTTTTCTACATGTTAGTCACCCCTAAGGTAGGCCCAGGGAACCCCCATGGGAAGGGTGCATTGTATGTACAAGGTAGGACATGCCCTGATGTGTGTGGCATGTCCTGATAGTGAATTACAGCCAATTTCGTTTTTCACTATTGCAAGGCTACCTGCTCCCATAGGCCAGAATGGGCAGTTTGATTATAGCATCTTATAATCCTAACTGATCTAGGGAACAAGGTAGAAATTCGAGTTTAGTATGCCTGAACTCAGAATGTTAAAATACATCTTTTAGTGAAGGTGATTTTTACATTCTGTGTTTGAAAATACCACTTTTAGAAAGTAGGTATTTTCTTGCCTAACTATTCAGCATGCCTCTGCTAGGTTTGTGTATTCCATGTCTGGTTTGTGAGTGACAGGGGGCAGGAGAGGGCCTTGGCTCCAGCCGTCTGATGGGTCAGGGCTGGGCTTAATAGGACCTGCATTGAATAGAGAGTTGGGGGCGGAGATTTCCTTTCACTGACCTGAGCCCTCATAGAATAGAGAGCAGGGGGGGGGGAGATTTCCTTTCAGCTACCTGGGCAAGGTCTGCTCTCAGACAATGCTGTCTCCACCTCCTGCCAGGAAGCTGCACAGAACTGGTTTTGGCTGAGCACAGGCACCCTCTACATTCAGAGGACAAAGGATTTACTGGTATAAATATTAGGGCCCAGACCCCAGAACTTTAGATCACTTCTGGGAATCAAGACAAACCTTTGCCAAGGAGAAGAACCAAAGAAAGCTGAAGTAGGAAACTGCCCCTGTGCTGTGCTATTTCTGGGGTTGGCCTGCAGTGGTTACTTTAATTTCCAAGGAAAGGGGAAGAGGACTTTTGTGAACTTTTCATAAAAAGGCCCTCTGAGAAGACTGCGTGTTGCTGGGAGCTTAAAGCGCCACGCAACGAGGAGAAGCGTGTCGCCGTTGCAGCAGTTGCCATCTCATTGCCGAAGAAGCGTGCAGCCGCCTCAGCTGTTTGCCGTCTCATCACCGATGAAGCGTGTTGCATCACCGGAGAAGTGTGCTGCCGCCGCAGAGGTCGCCGTCGCATCACCGGAGAAGCGTGTCACAGGGCCTGTAGAGGCTCAGAAGTTACAGAGTTCACCGCACGGCCATCAGGCGTGCATGCATCGCATCCAACATTGTCGCATGCATCAAAGATGCCATTTTGTTGCATCGCACCGGATCGTCGCATCGCATCGAGGCGCCATCTTGTCGCATCGTAACCGGAACGCAGTAAGAAACCGACGCCTCACCTCCTCTCCGGTAAGGAACCGACGCATCACCTCCCCTGCGCTGCAGTAAGGAACCGACGCATCACCTCCCCTGAAGCAAGGAACAGACGCATCACCTTCCCTGCAACCCTTTTTTTTGTATTGCGTGACGCATCCAAGATACTTTGAGAGTGAAGTGTCGCATTTACCATCTACATTGAACTAAGCTATTTTCTACCATTTTAAAGTCTTATTTTTGATTACAGTATTGTGGATTTTTGTCGTGTGGTCTTGTGTTAAGTCTAATACAGAATACTTATTTTTCTAAACTGGTGTGGTGTCCATTTGTAGTGTTTTCACTGTATTACTGTATGTTTTCACAAATGCTTTACACACTGCCTCTGAGATAAGCCTGTCTGCTCGTGCCAAGCTACCAAGGGGTGAGCAGGGGTTATTTAGGAGTGTAGCCCCCTTTCCCTGGCTAGAAGCAAGGGTCCCTATTTGGACAACGGTACCTACCTCTGCCAACTAGAGAACCCCAATTCTAACAATGTACCTATGATTTTTCAGCATTGGTATCTTTCACAGATTTACATGCTTGAAATATTCCCCGTTGTAAGACTAAGATACCTTGGTGTTCAAAGTTGGCATAGTAGTATACAGAAACTCAATAACTTTTAAAGTAGCGACAGACTATATGCTGCCAGTCAACCTCATTTTGTGTGACTAACTTTGGTCAGTAATATCAAAGGACCCATACCTCTTCCTTTCTGACAAGCTCCCAACTGCCAAATATTTGCACTTTCGAGCTTCATGCAAAAGGAGGAGGATGAGTTGTGTGTGAGTCTATAAAGATATCAATTCTTAAGGACCATAGTTACAAGTAACCAACTTTTTTGTTGTTGTCCAACATGCGATCTTAAATTCATCATGAAGCTTTATTTCGAGATCCAGTGTCATAAAAGCAATAAAATCATTTTTTAAGAACAGATACAAAATAAACTTTTTGTGCAACAATACGCTAAAAGATAATGTAATCTGTAGTCCATTCAAGTGCTCTGCTGCGCCCTTGGTATAAAGTTCAATTACCAGGTTTTGCCTTTTAAAAGTTAGTACACATCATATCAATAAAAACATGCAAATAATACAATAAAAATTGGGAGGGGAAAACAACATGACAATTCATCTTAGGTGGAATCCGGTAACAGGATATGACCCCCCGTAGACCTTGTAAAAATGATCCAACCCTCCGTAAGATAGCTGCACGTGAAATTAAGAAGAGAAAAAATAAAGTGCATGTCAGCCGTAGAGCCCTACAGTAATTAAATGTCAGCGGGTTTCGGCAAAGTGCTGTTCCTGTCCAAGACTTCTGTTTAATGAGCCACGCGCGACTTAAAAACTTTGCCACACAACATGCGATAAAGGGTCTGGGATCAGTCCTAAGAATACGGAGGGAGACCCGATAGTGCTGTGTTCCCTATTGCTGGCACAGAGGTTTTAGCCATTTGGCCTTAGGGATGTTATAAGCAGTGCAAGCAAACAGAACATGGGCAACAATTTTTAGCGAGGCCTTGCAGCAAGGACAGTCCTTTGACACTTGATTGCTCGAGTGCCATTTCGCTGTGGTCTCACAGACAGGAAGTGTGCCGAACCTGAAGTGGATGTATAATATCCTATCCCATGGGGCCTGGATAATATGTAAAAAGGGCTCAAGGTATCTAGTCTGTTTGTGGAGATAGAATTCAGCTGTAAACCTGCCTAAATTTGGTTTACGGGTTTCTTGGTGGTCCACCCGTTCCCAATAACGATATGTTAGCTCTTTTTTCGTAGGTGGCTCTTGCCTATCCCAGTGTGCTTGGAGCCCCAAAGCGGTCAACATTTTCCTGACATAAGAGAGCCAGACGATTTTACAATCGTTATCTAGTCGTATCACCTTGGTAAGGGCCTCGGCATAGGGAACAAGCTCTGGGGATCGCCTGATGCGGGCCCAAAAGAGGAGCGGGCATAGCCTTGCTATGTCACCAATAGATCGCCCGCCCATGTCAAGCATTAGTGGGGTGAGGGGATGGATTGGGGCAGCATAACCAGATCTCTGAGAAACTTGTGCTCATGCCTACAGAGATGATGAGCCTTTCAAGTCCCCATAACTCTGCTCCATACAATGCTGCACTAACTGCTTTAGCATCGTAGACCTGGAGAGCTGGGGCTACCGGTCTGCTGTGTGAGAGGCAATGTTCCCTCCCAAGAGCTCCCACTACTCTTTTGTGCCCCAGCAACATCTTTGCTAGGTTGGGCTTCCATGACAGTTTGTCAGAGAGACGGACACCAAGATAGCCAAAGGTATCCATCTTTTCCAAAGGTATCCCACCTAGCAAAGGGGTGCTTCTGTAGGACTTAGGAGGGTTAAAGGTCATACATTTGGTTTTTAGAGTGTTAATAACCAACCCCCGGTCGTCACAGTAAAGATGGAACCTATTGAGTAGTCACTGCAGCCCTGCTGGTGTCTTAGACACAAGCAAGGTGTCATCAGCTAATAGGAGGGTCGGTACCTTATTGCCCCCGAAAGTTGGAGCTTCTGCTGGAGCTGCTTGCAGGAAGCTTACCACCCCGTTCATATAAAGAGAGAATAGGGTGGGGGCCATCTTAAATTTCCATACTCTAATTAGGAATAAAAAACAGTTCCAGCAATACAGTAGTAGAAAGGCATGTGACTCAGCATATGCAAAAGGCTTCCAGAGCATCACTTGCCCCACTGAAGATTACTTTCAGATTTGAACATCAGTGTAATAATGCTTATCAAATGCATGCAGTGTTCTCCATGTTGCCTCTTCATAATGCTCTATCAGGGATAAGCTCATAAAAAGATCAGTTGTGGCATTTTGGTACACTGATGCCGGAAATAGGTCTGGTATCTTACTGTCGGCCAGGTGATAATTGAGACAAGCTATTTAGACAAACTTTCACTTGGCTGGCTGTACTAAGAAATCTTGGAAGACTGATCATGTGACGTGGTCTTTCCTTAGCACTTCCGAATCCATGCAGTCATGCTTTACAAAAGTGCGGAGAGAAGCCCAAACAGTAGCCTTGCAAATGTCTGCAACTAGAACCCCTCTTGCCAGTGTAGAGACAGAAGACTTAGCTCTGGTGGAATGAGCTCTGATGCCCTTTGGTGGTTCTTTATGAGTCAAGGCATTACACATTTTGATGCACAAGATGGTACATCTTGGTAATGTTCTCCTGTTGATTGCCTTGCCCTTTATCTTGCCCACATAAATGATAAACAGTTGGTCGTTGATTCTAAACTCATTGATGAAGAAGCTGGCTGCTCTCTTGGGGTCTAGCCTGTAGAGCCTCTCCTCCTCTTTCGTAGGATGTGGGGGAGGAAAGAAGGTTGGCAGGGTGATGGATTGGCCTAGGTTCACATTAAACACGTGAACACAAGATTAAGGTCCCACAGTGGCATTATTAATGGCAAAGGGGGAACATTGTTAGTGAGGCTTTTGAAAAACCTTATGACTACAGCGACTTAAAATGGGGCGGTTGGTCCAGACAACAGAGAAAGGCAGATAAAGCTGATAAATATCCATTCATTATGCCTACTGAGCACAATTGTTGCGGCAGAGAAAGGGTGAATTATTAGATGTCGGGCCTGAAGAGGGTCTACCGAATTGTCCCTACACCACTTCATGACCCTACTCTATTTCCCCGAATACACCATTTTGGTGTAATGCGTGTCGGCACACAGGATGACATCCATCAATTCAGGAGATGAAGCAAAAGCTTTCAGATTACTTTGCTCAATCTTCAGGCATGAAGGTGGAGGCTCTGGAGGATGGAGCTCAGAACCTACCCCCGCTACTAAAAGATGTCTAGCCTGGGAGGGAGACAGAGCTGGGGGCACAGAATGACTAGGGTCCAGTTGAGGCAGATCTTGGTCACAACCCGAGGAATAAATGGTTTGGGAGAAAACACATAGTGAAGCGGAAAGTTCCTGCAAGCGAAACACGTCTTTCTGAGCTCCCTGCAATGGATGCTGGGGGGCACACAATTTAGGGAAGTTAGAGTTTTCGTGAGTTGGCACAGAGATCCACCAGAGGCGTCTTTCAAAGACTGAAGATGTGTTGGACTACATTTGGGTGAAGGTGCCACTTGTGGAAGGTAAGATGACGTACTCTAAGATTGTTTGCACATACATTCAGTACTTCAGTCAGATGTTTAGCTACCAGCCTGGTCTGATGGCCTAATCCAAGAACCAGAGTTGCAGAGCTTCCCAGCTGGGAAAGTGCAACCCTAATCCTCCATGCTTGTTGATGTATCACATCTCGGTTATAGTTTCTGTCAATATCTGGACAGACTGGTAGAGAAGGGAAGGCAGGCTTTGAATATCAGCTGGATAGCCAGTAAGTCCAGCAGACTGATGTTCAAACTCTGCTTCTCTGGACACCAAAGGCCTTTGTCCTCCACTTCCCCCGGGTGAGCTCCCCATCCTAAAGTGGAGACATCGTGATGATCGTTGTCCCTGCTTGTGGGGGTTGAAACAACTTCCATTGAATCATATTACCACAATATATGAAGCGGTAACTACTCAAATGAAAGAGTTGAATAAGAAAACACAATCCAAAATGAAGCAATACAACAAAGTCAATCAGCAATATAAACTGTTAACATCCAAATTACAAAAAAATAAAGAGATTGTAATTCTCAACAGCGATAAAGGTGGAAACATTGTCATTTGGCCAATGAGTTCATATAACAAGGAAGCATACAAACAACTTAATGATCGCGCATGTTATATACGGACCACTATTGGTAACATGAAAACCACTTACAAGGAGTTCCACCTTAAGCTTATCAAATGGAAAAACGCGAATCTTTTCAGCAATGATGAATTCAAATTTCTAAAAAATGACAGTCCTACTACACCAACCATTTATTTCATCCCAAAGATTCATAAAAACTACAATGATCCTCCAGGGAGGCCAATAATCAGTGCTACAAACAGTCTGATGGAGCATACAACCAAATACATTGACTATTATTTACAGGAGTTCGTACAAAATTTACCATCCTATGTAAAGGACACCAGTGACTTCCTCAGAAAAATTTCGAATATTGCGTGGCAGGACAACTATTTACTCATAGCGTTGGATGTAACATCTTTATACACCAGCATAGAACATGCGTCAGGCCTAACAGCAATCCAACATTACCTTTCACAAAGATCTGTGCAGCATCTAGAACATAATCGCATGCTGGTAGAAATGATTGAATTTTGTTTATGGAACAACATTTTCATGTTCAACAGTCAACTTTACCAGCAAACTAGAGGTGTAGCAATGGGGGCCAGCTTCTCACCGAGTTACGCATGTCTACACATGGGCAGATGGGAGGAGCTGGTCCTCAAGGAAGAACACTATGAATATGTTAACACCAATGTCAAAGTATGGTTGAGATACATTGACGATCTTTTTGTAGTCTGGGAAGGCACATGTCAACAAGCAAATGACTTTATTGAAAAGATTAATGTCAATAACATGAATTTACATTTTACTGCCACAATCAGTCCCACACAAATTGAATTCTTAGACACCCAAGTCTATATAAACAACACCAGAATTGAAACCCTTCTATTCAGAAAGAAAACAGCGGGTAACTCCATGCTCCATGCGTCAAGTGCACATCCTAAACACCTTATCAACAGCATCCCCTACGGGGAAATGCTAAGGATTAGGCGCATATGTAGTAACAGCGATGACTTGATGGCAGCACAAGAAGCAAGTAAATTTCGCTTCAAACAACGTGGCTACCAATCACACATTATTAACAATGCTATCAAAAAGTCTATGACATGGAGCAGGGATGAAGCCATGAGGGATAAGAAATCTGACAACACACCTAATAATGAAGGCTCCAAAAATACTATGGGTGTTGATATCAATGTAAACAATGAATTTCGTCTGATTGTTCAATATAGCCAACAGCACAAAGCGTTAAATAAAATCTTCCAGCACAATTGGCCACTAGTACGCAGCGACTCAGTGATAGGACCCCTGCTACCGCAGAGGGTGTCCATCACTTACAGTAGGGCGCCCTCAATGAGGGACTCACTAGTCAAAACAAGCCCTGAGGTGATTGATAGTAGCAGCTGGATACAATCCATTAAAGGATTCTTCCGATGCAAAACATGCAAAGCTTGTATTCAGGGAGTTAACACGAACACATACAAAACCCCTTTTAGTGACCAAAATCACGTCATTTCCAAGCTCCTGACTTGCAAGACAGAATTCGTGGTATATGTACTCTCATGCCCCTGCAATCTGCACTACATTGGCAGTACTAAATTACCCGTATATAAACGTATCCTTCAGCACCTCAGGGCTATTACAAATCAGGACAACACCTACCCCGTTGCACGGCATTTTAAAGAACATCATGAATCGGACAACCGTAAACTAAAATACTTTGTTATTGACACTGTACCACCAAGCAGGAGAGGAGGTGACCGAGAAAACAAATTAAGAAAACTTGAAACTCGGTACATCTTGCAGTTAGATACTAAGCACCCTGCAGGCCTAAATGCTACTGAAGATCTATACACATGTTTGATTTAATCCAATAGAGGAAGTTTTTGGTCACCACAGGATTTGATAACTAGAACACTTAACGCCATACATCAATAACACCCATACTATTTAGTTTTATTACCTGAGACTTACATATATATTTTTATCACCATACTTTTTACTTACAGGTCCTCCAATGCCTAATTGGAACACAATAATTTTACTTGTGTTTATTTATTATATATCATTTTTATAAGGTTTTAATAAGATCATGAAATCTTAGTCTTTTACTATATTTATTGTAAATTTGTTCTTAAATTCGCACCTATCAACTTGTCATATTACAGGGATAGGTCAACTGACATATAGAATTTTAAAGGTTATTAAACTCCTTTTATCTATTTATTAGCAATTTGCACTAATTAGTTGCACTGACTTGTATGCACTTTACAGGTGCATTTAGTCTAATGCGATTAGGCGGAGATGAACCTTATTTGAAACTATATAATCCACTAAACAGCACAAAAATATATACCAGACATCTTTTTCCAGGACTGTAAAAGTATCAGGAGTATTAAACTCGGAAGTCAGGGATTTACGGACCCCAACTAAAGTATATGTTCACAAAGGAAAGACCGGTCCTTGAATAAAATAACTAAATATCAACAACGAACTGGTTTGACTATACAAACTCATGGTGAAGAGAATAATAATAATATATTTTTTCAATTTTCTCAACCTTTCCACCTGTTATGCTGATTAAATCAAGCGGCAAGGGTATTAATACCATGAATTAACAAACATCAAATATTTCTTGATAATTTAACGAACAATATAACCCTACTGAATTGTTGTACGTATCACGAAAGCGCAGCACATATACTTGGCTCTTTCGCGCACACATTGCACTAAACACTCAAGCACTTTTTCAAGAACAATTGTCTTAATTTTATTGTTGTTGATTTTATAATGATTGTGACACGAGTAATAGAAAACAATGTATTGACAATGTATAAATACAATACACAACGTGAGCATGCACAAGGTCTTTTACTGAGATTTATGCAAAGTATATATTTTATGTGACTTTACCCGTCTCTTTACAAATGTACGCTGCTCTTGTTGTTTATGTCTATGACGATATTATCGTGGTAGGCTTATCACGTGGTCACGATTATACTCGCACTTTCACTTTAAAAACGAGCTATCTCTCTCAGGCCACTGTCATGTGATCAAGGCTCAGGCGAGCCGAAGCGCGTAATGGCAACAGAGGAATAAAGGATATTCACTTTTGCACAAAAAACTTGGGTCCGTGTCCATCTCTTCAGGAGAGCCGCGTGTTTGAAAGCAGCGGAGGAAAACTCGTGATATCGAAGTGTGTGTGCCACGTTTTGTGTCTTTGACAAAAAAACGCTTGGAGAAATATATATATATATATATATATATATATATATATGTATACCACTCCACCACTCAGAATTAGTTGCAGTGTCCCTAGAGATCACGATGGAACTCTGATGATCCCCGCCATGTTGGAACCACTGACTGCAGAGGCACCAATGGTTAGCCTACATGTGCCAGTGTGTGTGGGTGATCAACAGAATGCAGGAAGCTAGCAGCCCTAGGAGGCATAAGACCATCAGGACTGGGTGTCCTGAACACTCTGTGGAGAGGAAAACGCTTGATTCAATGTGATCAGTACTGCCCCTAGGAACAGGATGCGCTGAGAGAGCACCAGGTGGGATTTGGGCTTGCTGATTGAAAAACCGAGGTTGTACAGCAATGGGGTCATGACTTGCAGGTGATGCAACACCATCTCTAGAGACCTGGCCATGAGGAGCAAGCCGTCTAGGCAAAGGAACGCAGGAATCCTTGATGGTCTGAGATGGGCTGCGACCACTACTATCACCGACATGAAAGCTCATGGTGCTGAAGTTAGGCAAAACGGAAGGACTGCAAACAGGTAGTGGGCAGATCCTACCATGAAGCAAAAGTATTTCCTGCGCAACCGCAGAACTTGTATATGTAAATATGTGTCTTGCAGGTTGACAGACACCATCCAGCCTTCGGCTTTCAGCCCGAGTAACACCTGAGACAGGGACAGCATTTTGAACTTCACATTCCTGAGGAACCAGTTCAGAACTCTGAGGTCTAGGATCGGATGATGACTGCCGTCCTTCTTCAGGAGCAAGATGGAATGGGAGTAGTACCCCTGGTCCACTTTCTGCTACGGCACAAACTCCACTACCCTATTTGTGCAGCAACATTTTGTATCTCCAGTTGAAGGATTTGTAGGTGATTGGGTAGAAGCGCTAAAGGAGACGAGGGTACATGTGGAGGAAAGTGCTCAAATGATAGGGCATACGCCCTTTGCACAATATGGAAGAACCTTTGGAAAGGAGGATACCAATGCTCCAGCTGGTGCCCTGTGTGCAAACTATGGCTGCCTCCTTGCAATGGCTAGGGAGGAAGAAAGGGGAGGGAGTGGAATGGAACAACCTCTTCCTATGTCTCTCCCTTGGTATTGCTTGTAGAGTGGGTTACCCTGCTGTTCTTGCTGAGAGGTGTGATGCTGTTGGCCTCAAAAGGAAAACCCCCTGGAGAAGCCATGAAACTATTTGAATTGGCAGTAATCCCTCTGCTGTGTCTGAAAGTTGACAGATCTTCCAGATGCCTTGCTTTCTTTAAGCTTCTCTGGAGCAGCCAGCCTTGGCTCTGAAGATGTGTGAACCATCAGAGTGGAGGGCCATAAGGGTGTAGTGGACATCCTGAGAGAAGCCTGAACCTCTCAGTAATGCATAGCGGCAAAGGGAGTCAGAAGTTCCCATGGCCTGGGTGACCAAGGCTGCTGTACTCAGCCAGGTCTGAATGATTTGTTTTGTTGCTGCTTGTTCGCCCCTTACCAGCTATGAGAAGTGGGGGGAAAGGTGTCTGAGAAATTAAGTAGTACCAGCTGGGCCCTGCCACAGAGGATGTGGGTGTAACAACCCATGAGTGAGTTGGCGTTTGAAGATTTCAGGGCCATCTAGCCTAGTGAAAATGACTTGGAAAAGTGCTCAATTGTTTTGGACTCTTTGTCTGATGGTATGACAGGGAAGGCACCTGGGAAGGGTCTGGAGGAGCAGGAAGCATGAACCATGAGGCTCTCCAGTGAAAGGTGTGACAGCAGAAAAGCTGGGTAGACTGAGGCTGGTCTGTATCTTCTCGCTATGACCTGATGCACAGATGTAGAGGATGGGGGTTTCTCCCAATCTGCGAGAATGGACTCAGAGAGGGCCTCATTGAAAGGCAAAAGAAGTTCCGCAGAGAAGTATATAGTGTGTAGCACCTCTGTCAAGAGGTTGGCCTTGGTTTCAGCAGAGGGAAGCTTGTGGAACGCCCTGAACGTCTCAGGATCGTTTAACAGACACGATAATGAGAACGCAACCACTTGTGAAGGTTTAGTTATTTTAATGAAGGCAAAAATAATACAAGGAATCAACAAAGGTTATAGTCACTGGAATCCGCCAGGCTAAGTACGTTACCAGCCCACAGCACGGATGGTCCTAACCGTCCTCTGCATATACGCCGATCCCGGCGTATGCCAACAGAGGGCAGAAATGAAATGGCCGACAATGCCAATCGGTAGGCTGTGAGGGGCACGAAGAGTGTTGGGGAGAATCGAGGAGTCAGGGAAACACCCAGCCGGGGTCTCTACCTGAAGGGAGCAGCCGCTCAACCTCTTCCTCAGACTGCACCGGGACGCGGAGTCACCTCCTGGTGATGCGTCACCGATACCCCAATCACAAGCAAAGAAGACTGAACCGAGAGCAGCCGCTCGATCGATCCTGTGGACTTCCGAGTCTGTAACGCGGCAAACACCTCCTGGTGTGCGTTACAGCTGGCAGTCCCTGTATCTCTGGTCGGGCTGGGAGTTACGACTCCAACCAGCAAAAGCGCCACTGCGCTTTGACTCAGCCGAGTCAAAAAGCGAAGCTCAATGGTTATCCGGTAGAGCTTCCGGGTCCTTCACAGGTGACGATGGGGCAAGACACGGCCCAGGGAGTAACGACTCGACCTACCTCCGTTCTTGCCTTACTGGAGCACCACTCCGGAACACTGCTCTTCACTAAGCAGGTACGTCGGTGTAAACACAATATCCGACAGCGTTGTACCTCCCGGTTCCTCCCTTTATAGGGCGTGTTTTCCTTGAGTTATGTAACAGCTCTCCTGTTTACATAAGGGCGTGTTTTCCTTGAGTTATGTAACAGCTCTCCTGTTTACATAACCTCTCAACCGGTAAGCATCCTGGGAGATGTAGTCCGTTTTCGCTGGTTACCGTTTTCCTCCCCTCGCATGACAGGAATTCTTGACAGTACATCCTCCCTCTCAGCGGCTCCCCACGGGTCCAGCGCTGGCAGGAAAACGCCGATGGAACAAGGAGACCAAGCGCGGAGCATGAACCCCTTCAGCCGGTTCCCATGACTGCTCCTCCGGGCCATAGCCTTTCCACGCAACCAGGTACCACAGCTTCCCCCTGCGCCATTTGGACGCCCGTATGCCCGACACTTCATACTCCACCTCCGACTCCACGCATACCGGCCTAGGTGTCCCAGACGGCTTGGAGGGTGCTGGTTTGAGCAATGATACATGAAAGACAGGGTGTATCCGCAATGACTGGGGCAAGCACACCTTCACGTTCACGGGACCCATACACTTGGTAATTCGATAGGGGCCCATGTACTTGGGATGGAACACACTGTTCTTTCGAAACCTCATGTTTCTTGTGGATATCCAGACGTAGTCTCCAGTGCGGTACAGTGGCCCGGGCCTTCTCTTCCTGTCTGCCGCAGCCTTGTATCTTCTCTTGGCCTCTATTAGGACAGCCCTTGAGCGCATCAACGTGTCTTTTATGTGTGCCACCCTGTCCACTGTGGCGGGAATCCTGTCCTCTCTGAACGGATGTAGAAATGGCAAGAACCTGGGATGTTGGCCATAGTTGCTATAGAACGGAGATGACTGTGTGGAGCTGTGAGTGGCGTTGTTATAGGCTATCTCTGCAACCCATAGCAAGTCGACCCATTCTTCCCTGCCCTGGTCCACAAAACATCGCAGATACTGTTTGAGCGTTTGGTTCAGGCGCTCGGTTTGGCCGTCCGTTTGAGGGTGGTAGCTGGTGGACAGGGCGGTCTTAACATGCAGCGCAGTGCACCAAGTCTTCCAGAATTGCGCAGTAAACTGCGACCCCCGGTCCGACACGATCACCCCAGGTAATCCATGCAGTCGTACCACATTCTTTAGGAGTAGTGACGCCAATTCCCCGGCCGTAGGGACTCTCTTGCAGGGGATGAAGTGCCCCATTTTCGTCAAGTAATCCACCACCACCAGTATTGCCGTCATCCCCTGGTCTACCGGTAGGCCCACCACGAAGTCCAGTGATATGCTATCCCATGGTCTATCCGGGGTCGGAAGTGGATGTAAGAGCCCTTGGGTTCGGCCATGGTCGGCCTTCATGGTAGCACACGTAGGACACTCCTGTCCCCACCTCCTGACATCCACTCTCATGGTTGGCCACCAGAAATGCCGTCCCATGCTAGCCACCGTTTTTTCAAAGCCCAAATGACCTGCGCATGGAGAGTCATGGCACCAGATGAATGCTTGTTTCCTTAGCCTAGGCGTGGGTATCAATAGGCACCTGCCCTTCAGGGGTATCCCGTCCTTCAGCTGCCATTCTCTGTGACTGAGGAGCCACCTCCGCCATGCGAATGACCTGATCCCTCTCTTTATCCCCCTCAGGAAAGTATCCGGTTGGATAACCCCCAATACCATCCTCGGGGAAATGATGGAATGCTCGGTCGCAGGCAATGGTTCCTTAACTGCAGATTGACGGGACAGGGCGTCCGCCTTCCGGTTTTCCGTCCCCGGCCGATATGTGATGCGGAAGTTGAACCCCGCAAAGAAGATCATCCACCGCAGCTGTCTGGGAGAAAGGTGTCTTGTGGCCGTCATGAACTGTAGGTTCCGATGGTCCGTGTACACCGATACCACATGTCTTGCCCCCATCAACCAATGCCTCCATTCGGTGAAGGCGTCCTTGATTGCGAGAAGCTCCTTCTCCGCAATATGGTAGTTGCATTCGGCGTCGTTGAGTTTGCGGGACATGTACGCAACGGGATGAAGCACCCCTGTGTCGTGGTTGCGTTGGGACAAGATAGCCCCCAGCGCCACATCCGATGCGTCCGCTTCCACCACGTAGGGGAGATCCGGATCGGGGTGAGCCAACACCGGCGCCTTACCAAAGGCGCTTTTCAGGGCCTCAAAGGCTTTGTTCGCTTCAGGGGACCAGACAAACTCCTTGGACTTCCTCAGTAGCTGTGTGATTGGGGCCACCAATCCTGAAAATCCATCTATAAACCGCCTGTAAAAGTTGGCGAAGCCAATGAAACTTTGGACGTCCTTCACGCTTTGGGGCACCGGCCATTCTTTCACCGCCTTGATCTTTCGTTCTGCCATCTCCTGTCCCTCTGGACTCAGCATCACTCCGAGGAATTCCACGGATGTGACGTGGAAGTCACACTTGCTGAGTTTACAAAACAGCATGTTTTCCCTCAGCTTTTGGAGCACAGCTTTGACGTGGTGTACGTGCTCCTCCACACTGGACGAATAGATGAGGATGTCGTCGATATATACGACCACGTAGATATCCAACTCCTCTCTGAATACCTCATTCAAAAAGTACTGAAAGGCTGCCGGGGCGTTGCACAGACCGAACGGCATGACGAGGTACTCAAAAAGGCCGTACCTGGTCTTAAAGGCGGTCTTCCACTCGTCTCCGTCCCTCATGCGCACCAGATGGTATGCCCCTTTCAAATCCAACTTGGTGTAGATATGAGCTTTCTTGACCTGTTCCAGAAGTACACTGATGAGAGGCAAGGGGTACCGATTCTTTACGGTTATCGCATTCAATGCCCTAAAGTCCACACAGGCTCTCAGCTCCCCATTAGCCTTCGGGATGAAGAAGAGTGGCGAGGCGGCCGGAGACTTGGACGGGCGGATGAATCCTAGCTTGAGGAGTTTATCCAGGTACCCCCGGAGATGCACGTTTTCAGGCTCCGTCAGGGCATACAGCCTGCCGCTGGGAACGCTGGCCCCTGGCACCAGGTCGATCTGGCAGTCAAACTGTCTATGTGGTGGTAGCACTTCCGCCTTCACCTCATCAAATACATCCTCAAAACTGTGATAAGCCTGGGGGAGAGCCACATCTTTTTCTGCCGCTGTAGCCACCGTCTGACTCCCGCTCTCATCTGCGTCAAGGGATTCCGTTCTTATTCCACAATGCTGGATGCAATACGGTGACGTCAGTTCGATGCGATGTGTTGGCCAATCCACAGAGGGGTTGTGTTTCTGTAGCCACGGCAATCCCAATATGACGCCATATTGGGGCGCTCGGATGATGTTAAAATCGATTTGTTCCAAATGGTTCCTCCCACATCTCATCGGAAGGACCCCCGTGTGCTGCCCGATGGGCCCCGTCACCAATCGCCTTCCGTCTACCGCATAGACGTCTTCGGGTACAGCTTTGGGAAGAAGCACTAGCCCTAGCCTGCATGCCTCGTTGTGGTCCATAAACATGCCAGTGGCCCCTGAATCCACCATGGCCACAACGGGTATCCACTGGTCATGCACTCCCACGTGCACCGTGAGAAACAGGTGTCGTTGTCCCTTAGTGACCGAGTTGGAAAGTGAAGGGATGGATGAGTGACTCCGAGATGCCCCTTCTTTGGTCTGGGAGTCCTCTAGTTTTCCGCCGGTACGTCCACCACGGCTGTTACCGACCGGTTGGCCCGATAACGTGACGTCTTTGGTTTGGCAGGGCATTCACGTACGTAGTGGCCTTTTTTGCCACAATATAGGCACAATCCTTGTTTATGGCGTGACTCTTTCTCCGTGTCTGTGAGGCTCGCTCGTATTGCGCCGATGTCCATGGGTTCTCCCTTGGATGCGGTGGAAGTTTCAGGACTTCCCACTGTCACATAGGATGGAAGGGATTTTCCTTTTCTCCCATGATCCCCCTTTCTTTCACTTAGCCTATGTTCCAGCCGTAATACCAGGTTGATAAGGCCCTCACATGTCTTGGGTTGTGGGTCAATATGAGCCACGGCGTCCTTGAGCTCATCGCACAGCCCGTGATGGAAGAGCGCCGTCTGTTTAGCAACAGGCCACTTGGTTTCCGCAACCAGCCTTCGGAACGCGTTGAGATACTGCACCAGGTCGTTGGATCCCTGTCTCAACTCAAGCATTTCACGGTCCGCCGTGTACGAGTCAGCCCTTCTGTCGAAGACCTTCAGGAATTCCTCGCGAAAAGCACCCCAATCACATAAGATGGGGTCGTCCCTGCTCACCAGAGGTACGGCCCATTGTGCCGCGTTTCCAGCCAAATAGGAAATAAGGAAAGCCACACGAGCCTGACTCGTGGGGAACGCCCTTTGTTTGCACGATAAATGAAGCGCCACTTGTGTGAGGAATACCTGCACTGTGTTAGGATCCCCACTGTACCTCTCTGGTGTTGCCAAGGGAACGGCTACCGGCATTTCCACTACTACCGCAGGGGTCTGGTTCATGAGGGAGGTGCTGGGCGTGAGCGGGTCCAATTGGATCGCATCCAGTCTGGCTTTTACATCGGCTGATTCTTGCCTGGAGGCAGCCAATTCAATTTGCACGGTCGCTAAAGCAGCCAGCACATCATCAAGTGTTGCCATGTCTGTTATCGACCGGGAGACAGTTAGTGTTATTATGGTCGGATATTTTGTAACGCCCTGAACGTCTCAGGATCGTTTAACAGACACGATAATGAGAACGCAACCACTTGTGAAGGTTTAGTTATTTTAATGAAGGCAAAAATAATACAAGGAATCAACAAAGGTTATAGTCACTGGAATCCGCCAGGCTAAGTACGTTACCAGCCCACAGCACGGATGGTCCTAACCGTCCTCTGCATATACGCCGATCCCGGCGTATGCCAACAGAGGGCAGAAATGAAATGGCCGACAATGCCAATCGGTAGGCTGTGAGGGGCACGAAGAGTGTTGGGGAGAATCGAGGAGTCAGGGAAACACCCAGCCGGGGTCTCTACCTGAAGGGAGCAGCCGCTCAACCTCTTCCTCAGACTGCACCGGGACGCGGAGTCACCTCCTGGTGATGCGTCACCGATACCCCAATCACAAGCAAAGAAGACTGAACCGAGAGCAGCCGCTCGATCGATCCTGTGGACTTCCGAGTCTGTAACGCGGCAAACACCTCCTGGTGTGCGTTACAGCTGGCAGTCCCTGTATCTCTGGTCGGGCTGGGAGTTACGACTCCAACCAGCAAAAGCGCCACTGCGCTTTGACTCAGCCGAGTCAAAAAGCGAAGCTCAATGGTTATCCGGTAGAGCTTCCGGGTCCTTCACAGGTGACGATGGGGCAAGACACGGCCCAGGGAGTAACGACTCGACCTACCTCCGTTCTTGCCTTACTGGAGCACCACTCCGGAACACTGCTCTTCACTAAGCAGGTACGTCGGTGTAAACACAATATCCGACAGCGTTGTACCTCCCGGTTCCTCCCTTTATAGGGCGTGTTTTCCTTGAGTTATGTAACAGCTCTCCTGTTTACATAAGGGCGTGTTTTCCTTGAGCTATGTAACAGCTCTCCTGTTTACATAACCTCTCAACCGCTAAGCATCCTGGGAGATGTAGTCCGTTTTCGCTGGTTACCGTTTTCCTCCCCTCGCATGACAGGAATTCTTGACAGCTTGATATGCAACACCTCTGCCACCTTCTTAATGACCAAGTGATAAGAGGCAACATCCAGGGGAGATAATGCAGTTGGGGAGTTTTGCTTCCATTTAGGCGAGGTGTCAAGGTTGCTAGCTTCTTTAAGAACAGAAAAGTCTGGGTCCAGTATTGTAGAGTGCCTGTCCCTATTTTCTGTGTCTGGACAGGTATCCTCATGGGGGTCAGAGTCCCTAAAAAGTATTGCCCTTCCTCCATTAGGACCTGAGCCTCCCACCAAGATCAGTGAGGAGGAAACTCTATGAGAGGCAACAAATCCTGCGTTGGGAGCTGCGGAGCCAGAGGAGTTAATTGTGGTGCCAGAGGAGTCAGCAGGTTTGGCAGCAAAGATGAAGAGCCTGATGGGATAGTAAGAGGATGTGGTGTTGGGCGGGTGCTGAACGCACAGCAGGGATCGGAGTTGTGGTCAGAGTTGTAGCCAAAGTGACAAGTGAAAAAGGTAAGAACAGATTGAATGCTGTACAGTACAGCATCAGAATAGTTCCAAAGGCATATTCCATTGGATCCATGGGCTGGAAGTAACTTCAGAGGGGACCATGGAATGTACGAAAATGTCAAACATTGTGTTCAAGAAGTGAGATGGATCTGTTCCAGAGCCGGGAAACTTCAGGTAAGGATGACCAGGCAGGGGCCTTGGTTCCGCTGCCACAGGTGGTAGCACGTCCCGGATCAGTGCTAGTTCCTATAGAGCCACACATGGCAGCTCTTCTGTGGGTTCCTCCACTAGCTCTGGCTCCAAAGAGGATGCTTGTGGTGTGGGGGGCAGGGCCTGGGGGGCTTACACTTGGAAGATTGGTGTCATGCAGAGACGCAACATCTTCTCATGCTTATATTTTGACAACTTTGACGAAAGTGGCACTCTGGTGTTCTTGATGTGAGTCTTGACCTCTTCTTCAGTCAATGTTCACCTGAGTCTGACCTCCATATCCTTGATAGATTTGTAGTGCATACTCCGACAGGAATCGCAGGCCTTAATGTTGTGGTCTAACCTGAAGAGCCACATTTAGATGTCATGCGGTCAATGATGGATGTCAATCACAGTTCCTGCAAGTTTTAAACCCTGAATGTTTAGTGGGAGACCTCATGTAACTGCACTTGAAAAATGTTTGAGAAAGGGTTAACAAAGATCGATTAATCTCTGAATACGCGTTGATGGCACAGTAAAAGGGAACTGACATCAGTGTGCTGACGGGGACTATTAGAAATTGGATCTCTAATAGGCATAGGTATGCACCCAGTCCAAGTATGGACCACCACTCTAGTCAGATACACACTAAAAAATAACCTGTGGTCAGCCTCTGGTAGCTTGGAACAGAACAGCCAGTCTTATCTAAAGAGGCAATGTGTAAAGTATTTGTGAAACACACCCACAGCAACACAATGAAAAATCCACAAAAAGACGCCGCACTGATTAGAAAAATAGACAATAGTTTTATAAGTAAATCAAGACCAAAATGACAAAAATCCAATAAGTAGAAGTTGAAATATTAATTTTTAAAGAACACAAGTGTTTCTAGTGCTTAGAAGCAATAAGTGCCTATGGGGGGTTATCTGGTCGTGTTAAATCGGGAAAAAGTCGGAAGATCGGCCCCATGCGATGGACCGCAGGCCAGCTACAGGGCCCACACAGGCCTGGTGAACAAACTACCTTGATCCTTGGTTGCAACAGCAAAATGCAGGGTGCAGATGTCGAGCCAGAAGTTGAGGTGATGCGCTAATTTTCATCATGCAGTGGTGGCGATGCATCAGGTCCATTGGGCGAAGCGCAGGTTCTGAAGATGATGTAACGGGCTAATCCATGCTTGCAGGGCACTGTGTCGATCTTCTCCACGCAGTGGCGGTGATGCATTGGTTTCAAAGTGGTGTTTTTGGATGTGATGCAGCGGTTCAGAGCGTGATGCGCAGATTCTACTTCCGCAACAGAGACGATGCACCGGTTCTGCTACAGGCAGACTGGAAGACTGTAGATGCATTGATGTCTCTGGTGCAAATATCTAGGTCCATTTCCAGTGAACCAGGCACAGGAGCAGGTGTAGAGACTTTGATAGTCTTGAGTGTCAAACAACAAGAGGCAAGCTAACAAGCCCTTGGAGATTACTTTGATTGGTAGCAGGGCAGCACAGCAGAAAAGCATGCCTTCCAGGTCCGCAGTTCAGCAGAATGGCAGTCCTTGATGCATCACAGAAGTTCTTCTGACAGAGTCCATTAGAGGCCAAGAGAGTCTGATTTGATGGGGTAAGAGGCCTAGTACTTATACCAAGTTGTGCCTTTGAAGTGAGGGTGACTTCAAAGACAGGTCTTTGAAGTGCACAGAAGTCCTTTCTTCCCAACCCTAGCTCTAGATAGGTGGGCATATCCATCAGAAAGTGCTATGCCCTATGGCCTCCCAGCGGTATTTCCTGTGGACTGGGCTCAAAGCAATATGGAACTATAGGCCCAATTTAGAGTTTGGTGATCAGGGTACTTCGTTGGAAAGGTTATGATGTACCCTGTAACCAAACCCTTGGTCCGTCCACCTCATTTAGAGACACGCAGACTTACAGTCCATAGGCAGAGCATTTCTTGGCTCCATCAACAGAATCTATCCTTGGACGGCCAGATAAAGTAGGGGCTATCACAGGAAGGACTTTACACCATTTGCCCTATTTAGGGTGAAGGGTGTAAAGTCTTTTCTTAACTGTCTGTCACAACTAGGAAAAACTTTGTAGTAAGGAACAGGGAAAAAATAATGACCCCCACTCCTGGAAGGTGGTGGGGGGGGGGGGGTTCCCAGGGTGTGAGGCCATTCGTCTTTGGTTTTTCAAAAACAAAGTCCTGCTTTGGGAGTTTTGTTTTTGAAAAACTATTTTTTTTTATAAGTCTGACAGGTGTCCGTCATTTCTTTTGGTACTGTTCATCATATTTTTCCTAGATTGTAAAGAACCACCATGATGGCAGTTCCTGTCATTGTAAAGAGTTGTCCACAGGACTAGTGGAAAACTCCAAATCTGGAAGGTAAAAGTCACTCAGGATGGCGGTGAAGTATTCCTCTCCACCATCCCAATGGAGAAATCTCTGCCTGCCAAACTCTAAATCAGGCTCTATATGCCCTGTAAATCCTCTGACCATCACCACGACACATAAAGCTAAAGTGCTGTCAGTATGTGTGCCAAAGTCAGTGTATTGAATTTTTGAAAAGGGGTAAACTGATTTAGGTCACACATATCCCAAAAATAGTAAACACTGAAGCGCCGCCTCCTCCTCTGAATAATTGGACAGGATCAATGGCTCCCAGATGGAGAAGTCTCTTGTACTTTCTGCAAGTGCCCCGGAGGGATAATCTGAATTTATTGCATAAAAATGTATCTGCTGTCCTGGGGTTTGGAATTTATTGGGTGTGATAAATTTACCCTATTCTAAATTGTTGGGGAAAATATGAAGATTTTGTTGCTACGTCACCAAATCGACATGCCTCAATAAACACCGGGTTTTCCCCCTGTTAACATTTCAGCAGGATTGACCTGCTGAGATTTAACAGGGCAGGCCAACTTTATAGCAGCATGTAATTATTGGGTGTGATAACAATCACACCACTTATAACTGTGATCCCGGCGCTAACAGGTATTTGCTCGAAGGATTGCAATTTAGTGGGTTATTTATAATAAGTCCCTTTGAATCACAGCCAGAATCCCTGAAAGGACGATTGAAACAGAGTTTCTTTGGCAGTGACTGGACAACCAAGAGCAACATGAGATATAAGTAATATGGGTTCTATAATGGCTGTGGAAGAAGGAAATGTCACCTGTAATCTCAGCTCTCCTTCAGTGGAATTCCTGTTGAAACCATAAAAACTGACTTGTCCCACAAACCGGCAGCAAACTGAAGAACTTCTATAAAATACTTAAATGTAGTGATTTTCTTTAGAAAAGGCCATTTTTAAAATTAAACACATTGTAGGCACGTATGGTAACGGCCATTGGCCAAAACGATTGTGCATATTTTTCTTCAAAAAGAAGACCATTATAATTCAAAAAGGGGTCAGTGATTGCCAAACAAAAGAAATTAATAAAGGTAAGCATCAGTTTGGGAATCGCGGTACTGCTTGAAAAGGTTTATTTACCTCCAAACAATCTATTTCTAGATGGATTGCCTCCTGTATCTTAAACTATATTATCAGAGAGCCAACAAATCCCTATCAGACAGAACCAAGGCGAATTCTCAAGAGCTAACGCTGCAGCTACTGACTGATCAAGGAACATTTCCTATAGCAAAGTTCTGTAAAGCCTCTACCTCGACCTTCACAAGGCACTATGTTCTTGAGTCAGACTCTTGGGCTGATGGTGAGGTGATCTGGATTTTTGATACATCACGCCATTTACTTCAACTGCATTTTCAAAGAAGGGCCTTGCTACTTTGATTACCAATTGAGGACTCCTGAAGGAGAAATGTTCTCCTTCAGTGGACTCTTCATTGGAACCATATACAGCCTTCTCTCCTTCCCAACGAAAGAGAAGGATCTACTGAGCAGGAGTACACGTCTCCACACAAAAGAACTCAAGCAATTGCCACTGGCAGGGCCTGATGGGACACTGGTGAAGTGTGCTCCCTTAGAAAGCATTTTCGGGTTGCCACCCGTTAAAGGCTGCGGTTGCCTAGTTATATTGCCCCTTTTTCTTTTAAAAAGCCTTGTGAAAGACTTTTCTTTTATTGATCTGGCGACAGCTTTTAATTGTAATTAGCTTCCTTTTTTCATAAGAAAGATAAACAAAATCAGCCAATATAACTTGGAGATGAGTTTTCATTCTATATTTTTGATTTCAAAAATGAGTTTTTCTAAATAAAAGCATCATTACATTTACATATTTAGTAAAGCGTCCTGCGAGACCTTGCATGTTGGCGGGGCTATTAACGACCTGTGGTTATCAATAAAAATCCCCTAAAGGACGAAAATCGCCTCCCCACTCCATTTGTCTTTTGTGGTGAAAACTGCACTGCTTCAGCAACGAGTGAGCGACTGGGATTTCATGGCCTCTTGGACTGTGAAGTGGAGGGAGAGTAAAAGGGACGTATAGAAGTTCTGGGGAAAGGGATCCCTGTTGGATAGTCTGAAAACCTTCAGACAAATGGGAGTATGATTTGGGACTTGCAAGTTCTACTTTAATGACTTTCTGTGACCATCCTGCCTTCAAATAACTGAGCACCTGAGCCACTGAAAAATAAAAATGTAAATTTGATACTTGTATAGCGCACTACTCACCCGCAAGGGTCTCAAGGCGCTTGTACGAATACCGCTGTGGAACCCATCCTGGCTTTCTCTGTGAGGCGTCCACTCCTGGGCACCCCCAAGGTGGAGGCCAGGCATCCTTAGCGTTGTGGGGGCCGTTGTGGAGATTAAGCAAGCTATTGCCCAGAGTTGCAGAGTGGGACTCCATGATTGGAATAGGCACCGAGGCGAGAATTATCAGGTCCGTCGAATTTTTGAGCCCAAGACCCGCCGAGGCGGGGAATTGAACCCTGGTCCCGGGCTAGACCTCTGCATCATGGTCTGCCGCTCTAATCATTGAGCCACACTTCTGGAAGGATCCAAGAGGCTCTTTCCACCCAACAGCAGACTGATGACCTTTGTTCTGACTCCGCTGCTTCACCTTTCAAGCCTTCTGTCAAGCCTAGCAGCTCTCGGGATGAGGGCAGTACTTGCTCGGCTACCTGATTCATACATTTTAGTATGAATCGATATGACACTTGGACCTCTTCGTTTGCGCAACAGCAAAGCAGAACGTTCAAACTCATGCAAAAGGTGCAACCCATTGTGGAACATGATACATTGATTACAATGGCATTCATCTCTCATACGGTTTATTTATTTCCAAAGTTCCCAAAAGTCTTTTGCCTCCCTGTCAATGTGGCAGAATGAGGCCATGCTCTTTCAGGAGACTATCATCACCACAGACTGAGCTTGAAGGAGCCCTGTACTTGTTGTCCAGCATTGTGCATCACTGGAGCGTGAACAAAAGTAGTGCTTCGGCAGGCCAGGGGCTTGTAAATATCCCCCTCAATTTCTTCAGTTGAACTGAGCTGGGTGTGAAAGCAGGGATAATGGGATAAAACCTTTCTTCTGTATCTCAAAAGAAGAAACTTGGGTCAGATATACAAAAACGTCAGTTTGTGATTTCCTAATTGCTAATTTTTGTGATTCGCAATTAGGAAATTGCAAACACCTATGTACAAATATGTCTTAGACACGTTTTGTGATTCCCAGGGGCTCGCAAATAGAACTACCTTATCAATATTTATGGGGTAGGTTTCGCTTTGGGAATGTCCTGCACTCACAGGAATGATGGCTTTCTGGGATCAGCAGACCACCATATCTGTGACTGTTTTTTAAACAAAGCAATTTTTGTAATGCAGTTTGTTTACCTTAAAGGAAAACGGAATGCATGTCAACAATAAAAAAAAGCTATCTTTTAATTTTTTAAGGGTAGGTAGTGGTCTATTGGACCACTGACTGCTCTTAAAAAATTTTTGCTCTCACATTCACAAAGGGGAAGGGTCCCTTGGGGTCACCTTCCCATTTGTGAATGGGTTACTACCAACTTGAAGCTGGCATTAACTGTTAATGTTTTGTGACCACATTCCCGGTCGCAAAACATTCCTACAAAACAATGCAACTCGCTATTTGGAAGGGATGCCTTAACACGCCCCTTCCTAATAGAGACTCGCAAACCCTTTTTTGCGAGTTGGTAATAGATTATCGACTCGCAAAATAGGGTTGGTACATGCCAAAAAAACATTTTACCGGTCGCAAACGAGAGGTAAAATGGTTCGTCGATCCGCCTCCTTATGAGTTGCCCAATAAAAAAGCGCAGAAAGTAGGAAGCGGAGGGTAAAAAAGGGATCAGAGGAACTAAGTTAAGAGGAGATTTACATGGACTTGTCCTCCAAAACAAAAATGTTCGAGAAAAACGACAAAGAAAACAAGCATTTGCAATGCAATAGGTCTCGCATTTACGCGAGTTTAAGCTATTGGCATTGTAAATGACGATGCCTTTTATTTATGTTTGAAAAACGAAAACACAAATAAAAGGCATTGTTATTTGCAATGTGAATAGCTCAAACTCGCGAAAATGCGAGACCTATTGCATTGTAAATGCTTGTTGTTCCTTTCACTGTAGCAGTGACCTGGTTTGTTTTAAAAACAAGCATTTACAATGCAATGGTCTCGGCATTGGTAAAGTTAGAGCTATTGGCATTGCTCATGACATTATTTTTGTTTCTGTTTTTGTTTTTAAAACATTTAAAGAAACGGCATTGTCATGAGCACTGCCAATAGCTCTAACTTTAACAATGCCAAGACCGTTGCATTGTAAATGCTTGTTCTTTCTGTTACGTTGTTGGAATGGGTGGTTTTCCAACAGTGATGCAGTGGTACTTCTATGCTATGCCTATACTCTATGGCTGCCCTATTCTTATACGTATAGTATGCAACTGCTTTCATCAGAAGTGGCGGCTTTGGTTAACCTAGTGTACTGAAATATTGCAGCTTTGCTGCGTTCAAAGCACCATGGCATTCGTTATGGTCTTTGTAATTTTTATCTCAATAAAAAAAAAATGGTCTTGCAAAATTAGACGTGGAGATATTTAGTGCTTCCATCTTTACAATAAAGGAAGGCATTTGACTATGAACCGCTAAATGTATTCTGAGCTCCAAATATTCAAAAGGTAAATTAATCAGAGAGCTACATATATGCATTATTTTCAAACGTTACTAGCTTTTTCTACATATATTATGCAACGGTTGGGATAAAGACGACGAGGAAAAGATGCACTAAAAAAATACAATCCGAACTTAATTTGGATTCGAGTAGTTACTTTCACAGGATACTTAGCATTACAAAAAATCTCAGAGTATAAAGAATAGTGATATACTGAAGTCCTAAGTCAATGAAGGAATTGTCAAGTTAGCTGGGTTTTGGCAATCCTCTCCTACTCTGCTAAAGGCAGATTTGAAGTCACTGGCCAACGAGAGAACATGTGACCCCACCTCACAGGTTCTAAATGAGCTACACTGGCTTCCACTCCAAAGCAGAATTAAATAGAAGATCTACAGACAGGCAAACGGGGTGATTCACCAGGGAAATCCACCTTATCTGGCTAAAATGTCTTCAGCAGACAAAAGGGTTGTGGAATAAAGAAGCTGCAGCTGAATGGAAACCCAAAATTCAAACCTCTCTGGCACTGAATAAATATAACACAGGAGCTGCAACCAAATCTTTGGAATGGTCTTCTCCTATAAAGAACTCTACCTTTCTTTCGGGAACTGCCAAAGAACAGTGCGGTCTTCATCTGAAATATTTACCATCTCTTAAAGCCTATCTGCTTTATCAGTTTCATTTTTGGCCATTTCGTGGTAAATAATATATTTCCACTAACTTTTTTACTGTTTTCTTTCAGAATGCCTACTAAAATATTAATACTTCGAGGTGATGCCTTTAAGGTGCAGCTACGCTTTAAAAAATGTTAAATACTTAACATACTTTCGCAAAAAAATCGATATGTTCAATTATTTTCAATGAATAACAAAATATAGCAAAATACCTTTGGAAAAATAAGGGAACAAGGTCGATTACAAACCGGTTGATTCTATATGGCAGATGCTACATGGCAGATGTTGAGATTGCTTCCTCGCTCTAGCCAGACTAGTGTTTGCTACATTACCTGGCACTGAAAACAATGCTGATGACATCAGCTCATTTATGACGTTTTAATGCTGGATTTTTTACGAGAATTAATCGGGACAGGCAAAGAGGAAGTTACAAGCTTGTCCTGCAGAAAGCGTGAACACAAGTTTAGCTGGCTTTACAACGACATTTAAGCTATTTCTTTAATTCAATATTAAAATCGATCGTTGTTTAAAATCAAACGCAAATTAACTTGTACATCCATGTTTTGTAAAAAAAAAAAAATTTAAAAAAAAAATCAAAAGTTGTGTCTTAGTTCTGACCTAAATAAAATCCCTTCGGACGTTCTAAACAGTCGTTCCACTTACAACAGGTTTACAAAGCTGAATCACAGTGCATTTATACAGCTTCCGAGATCTGTGTCGTGCTAATCCAAGTGGTCCAGTCAATCACCCATGACGCTCGATAAAGGGAAGGCAAGAGAGCCTTGTCATATTGTTAAACGACATCCCGGGCTGGGACTATTTTCAGCGATTGGGATCATACGAAAATTGGGTTCTAACTTTGTTGGAAGCCAGCAGAGGGGCTGTCAGCTGTTTTTCAAGTAAGTGGAAACGGATGCGGTCTCATGACACGAGTTAGGAGAACGTGTTCTGATATACATCTGGAGAAAGCAGCAGAAAACACACCAAAATTCACCATATAATCCAGTGAAGATATGTATAAAGTAAGCATTAGCAAAGCCAATATATCTCGCCGTCCCTAAGCCTTTCTGTAAAAGTTGTTACCAACCACATCTTAGTTAAACGTCTCCACCGGATGCAACGGAGCCTTCTCCACCTTTATTTAAAGGAAATAACTGGGCTGTAGATATCTCCTCACAACAGGACCCTAGTACGACTGTACCAGCTGCACTGGCCACAGTGATGTACTCGAGTTGTAGCTTCAGCAGCGCTGACTTGCCCTCGTGTCACAGAGTGGATCACTTTAGCCCATCCCAGCTTTTGAGCCACAATCGCAATGCTTGCTGAAACTGTAAGCGCAGATGTGCGTAACGTTGCAGACTGAAAAAGCAACAAAGGCTGGAAGCCCCCCTAATGACGAGGAGCCACTGCACAATTATGCTGTAGATGTCCTTAGAAACTGTCTGCATACGCCTTGTTGCGATTTTCCAAACTTCAGTGAGATCACTGACGTAACATCTTACTGCAGCCAAATACAAATTCTCCCGGGCAGACGGAAAAGCAGGGGGTGGGGGGACAGGGGCTGACAGAAAATCACGGGATATAGAAGGGGCCTGTCAGACTATACCATAAAAACAAGAGCTTTATATGAGCACCAGTTAGTTACGTTACATAAGGACACATTCATTTTTGGTAGGCACAGGGAGATTACGTGATTTGCCTAGAATCACACGATGTTGAGCCGACGCCGAGACTAGAACCTTGTTTCCCAGCCCCAAAGTAGTCAGCTCTGGCCGTTAGGCCACATCCTCCCTTGAGACACCCCGTGTTGTGGGTGAAAATCTCATGTGTTCAGAAATGTGACCCGTTTCCTCTAGCACCGAGGCAGACGCCACTTCAATACACTACTAATTTCAGCAGATACCGATACAGAGCCACAGGGTGATAAACAGCTTTGTACGGATCGCAATTCAGGTGGGGAGCTTAAGTAAGGGAATGGGAGGGAGTAACAAGGAGGGCGGAGAGAAGAAAAAACGAAGAGTTGGCGGGGAACAACACGGAGGGCATGGGGAGGAAAGCAAACGGAGAGGAGCAAGAACAAGGAGTAGAGTGCAATGTGGTGCTAAGGAATATAACCACAGGAGGGTGGAAAAACAGGGGCAAAAGCACAGGAGGGTGAGCGCATCAGAAGGAGTCAGAGAAGCACACAAGCAACAGGGAAGGAGAAGCACGAACACGGCAGTGGAGGCAGCACACGAGGGACACCGATAACAAGTACTGACACTGGAATATGCCGTTCGCCGACAACTTTACATCCTAAAAGAAACAGTGCATTACGTAGTGCACAATTATGAACTCTCGCGGGATTCCTTACAGCGGGTAACTCTCGTCCACTGACGTAAGGCGGACAATGCAGAAATCATCAGAGTGAGGCGGACGCGTCCCTCGGGCCAGGAGCATGCAAGCCGGCGCAGATTTAAAAAATAAATGTAGCTAAGCCCCGGCACACAAAGCATCTGCTGGACAACTTCGCGCACTTACATAACTTTACATCTTAAAAGAAACAGTGCATTACGTAGTGAGGCGGACGCGTCCTTCGGGGCCAGGAGCATGCAAGCCGGCGCACAGGAACCCCTTGGACGGAATTACAATTTCAACCGGAGCTTTCCTGAAAAACATATTATTTCTCTTGCTTTAATGAACCCGGTGGGATGATAGCAAGAGGAGCGCGTCATTCCGACTGATTTATTAACAGGCCCACCTCACAGAAAAGTAAACAAAGAAGCACACCGAAGCACACCACCGCCTTTCTCCGAGGCCAAGCAGAAATGCCTCGGAGAAACGCAGCCTCGGTTTTGGATTCGGGGGCGTGTTTCTTTTTCTCTCCTCTTGCCATTGGCTGGAGGAGAGAAAAACACGCCCTGCGAAAAGCAACGAAAAAACACGCCCCCCGATCCGAAAAGGACGGGGCTTCAACGGAGTGACTGGACCTCTTCTCCAGTGGCTGGCCAGCATTTAAGAGGCCAGCCAATGGAGAACAGGAGAGAAGAGGGGCGGGTGCAAGCCCCTCTTCTCAAAGTCACTCAAACTCATTAAATCTCGGAGCGAGACTGCGCAAGCGCAGCCTTTCGCAGCCGAGACCTAAAAAATAAGACCTTTGGCCTCACGCTGTTTGTTCATTTGCATCTCACTGATGCTGGGAACAAAGAGATTGCAATCTTTACTGCCGATCTTTACTGCTGTGCGGCCCGCGAAAGTGAAAGCAAACAAGTGCTTTCAGGCCTCCAAATGGTGCGCGCGCCCGGCCGGCGCACATGCACTGTATTTGGAGGCCTGAAAGCACTTGTTTGCACTTCCAGATCCCCCATTTACAAAAGCTCTCGCGAGAGCAGCGCTAAAGCGCTGTCTCAGGCGAGACCTAAAAACAGAGGATCAACGAAATAAATAAATCGGTGTTTTACCTTAAATAATTTCGTATCTGAATGTAAGAGACTCAGGGCCTCATGTAGGTAAATAAATTTTACCGGTTCGTAAATACCGAGCCGTACCGAATCGGTAAATTAGAATCGGTAAGTTATATGTAGGTAAAAATTCGGTAACAGTTACCGATTCGGTAACATTCGGTAATTACGAATCGGAATACACCGAATCGGTAAATACCGAGGTGGAATCCACCGATTCGGTAAATACCGAGGTGGAATCCACCGATTCGGTAAATACCGAGGTGGTATTTAGCGATTCGGAAAATACCGAGGATACTACCACCTACCCTTAACCAAGTAGCCAATATCACAATCATGCCATCATAGAAGGTCTCTCAGGCTTGAATAGGGGACCCCATACCTCAAAGATCAGCTCAGTGAAATCACATCACAGGAGCATCAGGAGTCTCCTCGCAGGAAGGCTCGCCTTCGGTCTGAATAATAAACATGATGTCTGTGATAGTAAAAGCACCAACTTTCAGGTATGTGCAGCTGCGCGTGTGCCATGGCTCAATCGTGGGTCGAACAACCCAGAGTGGAAAACATGCATTGTGTAAAATTCCAGACTGTGTGTCACAGCATGTACAGACCAAGGTCGCTGCGCAGTGCTTGGGATGGGAACAACATAATGCACTCGTCTGAAGGAATTTTCGAGTCATCAGTTTATTCAAGAAAGAACATGTAAACGCAGTGTCGTGTGCAAAGACACAAATATGGCTACATAACATTCAACGCGGTCATGCCAACTGAACAATGCATGTTCGTATGCAGGGAGAACTCACTACACGCCCCCTTGAGCGAAGCAATATGTAATAGGCAAGAAAAGAGAGAAAGCAGAGTTCAGTTTGGTCAGTGCAGGACAGGGCATAACCAATGCAGCGCCAAAGTCCTACAGTCCAATTAATTGCAGCATACAATTGTAAAAAACACAATGCATATATAGTAAACAACTCAAGCAGACCATCAGGAAGAGAAAAACGAGAAATAAAAGGAATGAATGTCGCGCCAGGGTGCTGTCCAGTAGCACAGGCGCAATGGACGACAATCCAGTCAATCCATGAATGTATAGGCAGCATATGTGGCCACGGCTTCCAACAGCCAATCGTTTTCAGGGCCACTAAAAGTCTCAGCCATCCAATTGAGTAAAGAAAAGGAACATACGTGTGCTCCAACCAACGGAGCCTCTAGCACAATCTGAGGGCACCCGGAATGTTCCTCCAAATAGCTCATGGACAAGAAGTCGTAGGCTGCCGCTGAGATGTCCCAATTACCCAGGATACCAAGCGCCGCTCCACACTCCATGATCCGGACACCATAACAGGACAACTCGTGAGACACTAAGGGCCGCATCAGTCGTTCGAAATCCGGCACCGGAGACAGCATGAAGGTCAAGCACAAATCCAGAGGCCATTCAAAGGGACAATCCAGGCAGTGCAATACAGGTTGTACGCAGGTGAAGTAGGAATACCTGAAGGATAATCCATAAGCCAGGCTCAAAGTCGCCAATGGCAAAGTACCATAGAAGTCAAGCATCCTATCACGAAGAAGATGCAGACGGGACAGGCGCTCGTGTGGCACAGAAGGAGCAGCCATTCCGTAGTATGAAAAGTAAAAGCAGCACACCTTCCACCAGCGCCAGATGCAGCGGAACACCTCCAAAGATGCTCGGGAACAGTGAATGTAAAATGCCGAAATTACACAAATAATAGTGTGGAAGGAGGTCACGAGACCCGAGCCCCACATGTTCACACAAATTGAGCCAGGCCGGTCGTGGACGAGGCATTGATAATACATTGGATCAAAGAGCCGAAATGCAGGGGGAGGTCAGTATTCAGAAGCGCCTGTTCCTCAGTGCGCGTAGTAGCAACGTGAAGGACAAATATTTCACGAGGGAAGTCAAAGGCACCTGTTTGTGGGACAATGGCGCTCTATTCTGCTCAACTAGTTGGACTCTGCTTTCAAGGTTGGAATCGAAGGTCAGATGGAAACATCCCGCCGCCCATGCGGGGGTGGAATAAGAACAGTATTGCAGCAGACAACTTCATGCGAGACAGTTATGTACGGGATTACCACTCACATCCCGCAGCAAACATCATTTATCATATTTAAATGAATACCGTTTGCAAGCACAGTGAAAGAAGGTGTAATCACAGGCACTGGGATACCTCGTAGGACGCACGCCGAAATCGGGGCTTGTACATTGCATGCGCCGTGTACTTGCATGTGCCCATTGTCTCATGCATGAATCCTAGGAGTGAGAGTGCTAGTGCTAATATCTATAACGGCTTAGGCCTTCTCCATGTTCGCTTGGTCAATGGCTCTCAGTCTGGAGGCCGCCTCACTGTGCGACAACTTGCAGACCTCGTTGTAAATAGCATACGCGCACCTTTTGGTTCTGCCACCCACGGGACCTTTCACAATAACATTCCATTCGGTATGCACATTGATGGAGTGGGTGGACTTCCTGATCCTGTAGATGTGCTCTGTGTCAGCTGGTGGACAGAGTGGGATGTGTGTCCCATCAATGCAGCCAATGTAATGGGGGAATGAATTCCTGAAGGAACGGGACAGGCAACTCTGGGATACACCACCCACCGCAGCTGTCACCACCTGCGAAATGCCGGATGCCAGCAGATGTGGGCTGCAGAGCACCTGCACATGTGGGGGTATGGCGTGCGCCCTTCTTATTGGCTGGTCCAGGAGTGGGTGTAGGTCCCTGCTTAAGTCCATGATGGTTTCGGGGTGTAGCCTGTACCTCTCATGTATCTCTGCATCAGTCAGCTGGAATAGTGTGATGCGCTGTCTGTGGATGCGTTCCTTCCGTCGCCAAACCCTCAGTCCTGCTGCCTGTAGACGTAGGCGCATTGCAATGACGTGCATGGCTGCCAGGCTGTCCACGCTGTTGCATTTTGGGATTGCTGAGCTGCACTGCTGTTGGTTACCACCTGCTTTCAATCCGTGTTAATTACCGACTCTTATTTACCGATTTTCCTGGATTTCTTATTTACCGAGTGCTCCTACATGTCATTTTAATTATTTCCACTTCATATTTACCACTTCATGTTTACCGATTCGTTAATTATGTATTCGGTAACTATGAATCGGTATTTACCGCCTCATATTTACCGAAAAGTGGTTTTTGGACTCCTACATCTCACTTGTCTGTATACCGGTCGGTAACGGCATATTTACCGAAATTCGGCCGTTACCGACCGGTATTTCGCTACCTACATGAGGCCCTCACTGTTTTAACAGAATCCAGGATGGCACAACTGCAATGGTCTCTGCTTGCTCTGACGACGAATGCCTCAGTATATCACCAGGCAATTAAATTAGCACCCACTTCCGTACGTTAATATATCCTATAGCGTGACTGGCCACTGGGTGTCACTGTTGCACCAGTTTCCAATGATGTCAAACTGACACCAAAGGTGGACTAAGAGCTAAAAAGAGCGTAGCAAGTAAGGGCAACTGGAATTCTGTCCTAATGAAGCACAAACTATGCACCATCGTTGACTAAAATATGCAGCATGAAAAGAAACTGCTCCTCAAGACGCCAGGCAGTGCATATGGCGAATGGCCACTTTGTGTTACGGCTAAACAGGTGAACGTCTGCTCTTTGTGGTCCTATGTCGATTCCACACTTTCACTGGAGGCTCGGTTTCATTGCAATATTGTGTCTGCCTCCTTGCTATACGACCTTAACCAGCGTAACAACAGTGAACAGTCATGGTATATTTAGAATCACAGCTGCCTGCAGCCGTGCCATCTCAGTCAGCCAGTGCGCTACTGGTACTGGCCACTGGGTGGCACTGCTGCACTGGCGTCTATGTGTTACCGCTGGAGCTTCCCCAGTGCCTTAGTGTGAATGGTACTGGCTATTAATATTGACTCTATAGATTTACTCTCTTCCTCAACGAACCCAGCAGTTCGATTAGTGTTTGGGTTTGCTCAAAGCTAAAATAATAATACAAATTGTAGGATACACACTCAATTGTGTATCAGCCAAGGAGGACTCCTAGGGTTGCCGAGTCGCCTATGTAGACTTAGGGCTTGATTTAGACTTTGGAAGATTAAGTCACCTCCCACGGGATGGCAGAGGACAATACCTTGATCATCCAGAACGACCTCTACCCGCCAAATTTAGAGATGTGCTCCGACCCTGCAGACAGCTCTCTACATTGACAGGTACTGCACTCATGTGGTTCCTGTAAATGTAGGAACATTTGTTGGGAAGTTTCTTTTTGAAAAACAAACATTGAATGGTTCCACACCCTAGGAGTTTATTCCCCAGGGTGAGGGGTCATTACTATTTCTACCTGCCCTTTACTGCCATGTTTTTTTGGCTGTGACGGACAGGGGAAAAAGATTTTTCACTGTCCACCTTTATGAGGGCGACAGCGAAAAAAAGTCCTGCCTCCAGCGGCCACTACTGCATCAGGCCACGAGAGGAAGCATTCAGCTGATGGAGAAGCGGTGGCTTTGTCGCTGTAATACTTACTATCTGGTAGACTCTAAATGAGATAGGGTACTTTGTCACATTTGAAGCAGAGTAACAGTCCACCAAACTCTAAATCAGTCCCTCAGGGGCACAAATCCACTATCAAGCTCCAGAGTTAGAGTTTGGCAGACAGGTACTCCGTTACAAGTGTGTCCAGCATTGGTATCTCTCATAGATTCATATGCTTGAATAGTTCCACACTGTCAGGCTGGAATCCCTCAGCAATAGGAGATCCTCTAAAGCTCTGTTTTGATTTGACTTTTTTTCCAAGTGTTTTTTACCTATAGGTACAATGCCAACAGCTTCAGATCTGCCTTCCAGCAGCAGACAGTGTAAAGCCCCTTTTTCTGCATGAATTCCTTCTATTGTGAAGACAGAGGCAGCAGCAGGAAAGGGGAAGATGTAACATTACATGGGAACCTATGAAAGATGTTAATACTGGAGAGCTAAAATTAGAGGTTCGTAATCAATTTTATTCTCCAGCATTGGATCGTTCATAGATTCATACGCTTGAATCAAGATTAGCAAAGCATTGCTAAAGACAATGGAAGGTGGGAATTAGGCTCACCTTATAATAATAAGTTCTGGAGCACCGCTTATCCCACTGCTGCATCTGTACTGGATTGAATGTTGATGCAGTAATGCTTCAATAAAGCATGTATTGTACTCCCTGACAATGCTTTTCAGATTTTTCCTGAGCAAGACTCCTACAAACGGAGCTGGAGTGGCTGCCATTCTTGTTAGTGAGTGAGCTCTTGCAGTTTCGGAAAGTGGTCTGTAATAGACCTATGGGCTAGAAAACAGTCTATCTTTCTAGTACCTGTTTTGTTATTCATCTAACTGTATTCAATGGGCCATCCACAATGAAAAATTGGTTCTATCAAAGAACTTTGTTTTTTGGTAGGTCAAATTTAAGACATCTTTTAATGTCTAGAAAATGAAGTGCTCTCACCACCGCTTGATTATGGTAGGGAATAACGAGGCGTAAAATATCGAACAGGTATGTGCACTGAGGAAAGCACAGACTTACTATTCTTAACTCTATATCTACCTACCTTGAAGATATATGTATCACTAATGTACATATATTTGGAGTTAGGTATAGAAAATGTATACAAACCTACCTTCCGATATTTTGTCTCTTAGTAGTCTGGTCATGGTATTATGACTATTCGATATTGTGTGTTCGGTATTCCTGACCTACACCCTACTGCTGTGGAAAGGTTTGGAAAAACTGTTGCCAGAGATCTTTTGAATCAAATGAAATGCTATGTTTACCTTATATTAAAAAGGAAATGGCGCAGCACTGCAAGCAATTTAGCTGCGTCGTGCCATTTAAAAAAATACAGGGATGCACAGGATTTACAAGAATACGGCACACCCCTGTGTTTTCCCTTGTGCCAGCACTAAAAAAGCTGAGTAGCGTGAGTGCAGGCACCCTTGCACCATGGTGCAAAGGGGCCTGCATTGAGGTATGATTGTGTTTGTGCAGGAAGGGATACCTTCCTGTACAAAATCAATCATTAATGGCATTTCACTCCTTCTATGCATGCTGCAGATTGCAGCACGCATAGAAAGACCAAAAAACGAGGAGAAATAAAAACATTTCTCCTCATTGCACCACTCTAATGCTTCCTTTTGAAAGGCATTAATTTTTAGCACTGCCTCTGAATTTCAGATCCTTGTACATCTGGGGCAGTGTCAAAAAGCAATGGGTGTTGCGTGGGAACGCCCACAGTAACACCCATTGCACGCTCTGAGGATCATATTTACAAGGTGGGGTTGAGGCATGCAAAGTTGCTTAGCGCAGCCTTTTAAATATGAAGCTAGGTATTGCAAATCTGGAGCATCGGAAAAAGTGATGCTCCTGTGACACAATGCCCTAGTAAATATGCCCCACTGTACTCAGAGAATCATAAGAAATAATCCTTACAAGACAGCCTGTAACTCACAACCTCTTGCCAGCAGATGCTATGCCTAACAAGTAAGCTGTCAAAGAGAGATGCTGTATCATAGTCTTACCAATTTGTTCAAAAAGTGGTTTCATCAGAGCTGCTAAAACAGTGTTGAGCTCCAATGTTGATTGAGTCTTGTTTTGGAGTGAAAGAGGTAAATAAACCCATCAAGAACTCTTTAATCCGTTACAAACGGAATCAGGAAGAATTACCTAGTCTCTTTAGGTGTCTAGATGTTACTGACAGGTGGACTTTAATTGAGGCATATCTAAGACCAGTGTTAGCTTGCTTCAGAAGCTATGGAAAAACTTGAAAGGGGACATTTCCAGCCGGTTTAGTTTCTCCTTCTTTGATCATAGCTTTAACTTTAAAGTGTAACTTTGAGTATTTGCTTGCTAATTTCAGGGGTATTCAGGAGGCAAAATTCCAACTCCTGATGAACCAGCATGACAATCAAAGAGACTGAGGGGTGTGCTGAATTTTTTTCCCTAGTCTTACACCGCACCTTCACATCTATCTCATATAATTGTATTAGAGTCTGATGGACATGTTCTGCAATTCTCTGTTCCAATGGGGTCGCAGCCATGTGGCAGCCATCAAAACCACTTTGCACTCTCTCTCTAGATTTTTCAAAAAACCTAAGGAATTAGATGTATTGGAGGATATGCATAAACTTTCTGACACAGTCGATTGCAAACCCTTTTCCTCTATATCCAGGGCTATCCCACTGGCTCGCAAATAACGGTCATTCGGTCTGTTAAATACATGTCTCACTGGGTCCTTCCTCACCTCTGAATTATTAACTACAATTGCCTGCTGTCTAGTTCCCATTCATGGTTGCCTGGGTTCTTCCTACTCAGACGATCCACTAATTAGTTCTGTAGGCCCGGCACACGTTCTGCTGATAGATTCATGCTGTGCCCAAAAGCCCACTGTCAAAGGGTTTGAGCATCCTGGGATGAAGGGAGAGATCTTGGTTCTCCATGTTTGTGAATATAGTACATTGTGGTGGTGCTGTTTGTTCGTATCATGACCCACAAATGTCTTACTTTTGTAAGAAAAGCCTTCAAAGCCAATCTGATCGCCCTGAGCTTGAGGAGACTGATATGAAGTCATGACTCATAATTTGCCACAGACCACTGATGTGAAGGTTGTGTACATATGCCCCCATCCCAAAAGGGATGAGTCTCTTGTAGGCTTGCAAAATGGAAGACACGTTTTAACCTTGGTAGATAACTGTCTTTGTTTTTCCACCGCTGCAATGCCATTTTTGTCTAATTACCACCATCATCCCAATCGCTGCTTACTTGTTCCCACTTCCAGAATAGCTGTTCTTGAATTTGTTGTCATTTGAAGACAACAATGATACAGCAGAAGTACATATGAGGACATGCTTCCCAAAAATGCCTTGACAGTGCTGAACATTGCTTTTTGCCATGACAGCAGATGAGATGCTAGTTACATTAGTTTGTTCCCTCTCTCCAGGGATGTAAACACTGTTCTTTCCCCGTACTACAAGTATAATGCCCTTGGTTGAACTCTGTACGGACTTCCTTACATTGATTGCAAAACCCAGGATTGTCAACTTCTTTGCAGATTTCCTTGGCATATTTAAAGGTTTCTGTTGAGTAGGTGCTATGATTAACCAACCCCCTAGATAATGGCAAATCACACAACCTTTTCTTCAAAGATAAGCAGCCCCCAATGCCAAGCATTTGATGAAAACTCGAAGGGAGAACTTATGCCTAAATGGTAGTACCTTGAATTACACATGGCAACGCACCACCATGAAACAAAGGAGTTTATGTTGTTTATATGGATCAGAAACTCTACATCCAACAATGCCTGAAAGTCTCCCTTAATGATTAAAAGCAACATATTTGTTGAGGCGCCTTAAAACAAGCACTGAGCACCAGTCACTAGATTTCTTTAGTGTGAGAAAATATCTACAAATGTCAGACCTTTCCTGAGATCACACTTCCTCTATATAACCTTTCCTTATCAGCTTGATAATCTCCAAGCCCGGTTCTTTTACATATTTTAGTTTCATCTTCTTTTTAGGATGAGATGGTGGTTTCTACAGGAATTCTAGAAGATCTCCATGTTGGACTAATTTCATGTCAAGGGCTTGTTTTCTTAATGATGCTAAAATAGTCTTCTTAGTAAGTACGAAAAGCCTACTGTAAGGATGAGGAGGACCAGCAGGTAAGGGGTTTTAAGGAATTAATTTAGTAGAAGCACAGTACGTCTGAACAGCTCAGACGGTAGAAGATAACTGCCACAAACAGAACATAGAACATGGAACAGCAGAGAGAGCAGGCACGCTCTATAAATTCCATGTAGAACATATGAAAGCAGCACACTGATGAAATCAGAATGTAACACATCTCACCCCATAACACAAAAGGAAAAAACAACAACAACAAATAAAACAAAACAATAAAACAAAAATAAAAAAATAACAGAATAAAATGATAACATTAAGTATGGTACCTCTTTGGCACAGAAATGGTTCTATTGTTAATTTTAACCCTTGAAGCAACAGACAACCCTTCATCAGGAACAGGACGATTTCCAAAAGAAGTTTTAAATACAGTGAACTTGGAGCCTTCACAAGACCTGCATTTGACAACTCTTCTTACATTCCAGGCCTTACCATCCAGAGTAACTATACTGTTTTTACACACCTTCACAACTTTAACAGGACCAAATCTGGAACTACCTTTGGCTAAAAAACAGGTTTCTTGATCCTGACAAAAACTCCAACAACAAAATCAGGAACTCTAACCTTCCATTTCTCATCAAAAGCGTCCTTCATTTTATCTTGCTTCCTCCTTACCCTACTGGCAATGACATCCAAATCAATATCATCCACCTGCTAACAGGATTTCTTTACCCACCAAGGGCAAATATCAGAGACAGGATCTCTTCCCTTAGGAAGCCTAAAAGGACTCACACCCATAACAGAATGGAGAGTAATACGGTACATAAATAATCTCCTCCTAAAAACATCTCTCCAAGGCTCACCAGACACACCAACAGACTCAATACTATCTTTAAGAACACAATTGAATCTTTCTACCTGACCATTTTCCCTAGGTTCATAGAGGGAAGTGGTGATGTGTCTGATCCCACATGTGGTGAAAAACTCCTCCATTTCTTGAGAGACAAGTTGAACTCTGTTGTCAGAAACTAGGACTTCCGGACAACCTTCCCTGGCAAAAACCTCTTTGAAAAAAGAAATGACAACCAGAGAAGTAGCACTAGCAACAAACTTGACCTCAGGCCACTTAGAATAGTAATCCACCAGAACTAGAGCAAAGTGAGCATCAGAAAGTAAACATTTGAAAGGACCTGAAATATCAAAAGCAACTTTTTTGCCAAGGTGATTCGGGCCAAGTCACAGGTTTGAGAGGATCGAAAAAAACCTCTGAGCACCTTGTCACCATTAATACAGAAAGAACAGACCCTGACATTTCTATTCACCATCTTGTCAAGACCAGCCCACCAAAAATTGGCTCTAATAAGATGCTTCATGGAAGACATGCCAAAATGTCCCTCATGGGCAAGCTGTAAAATGTCATTCTGTAGAACAACAGGGGGAATAATCTTGCCACTCTTAAAGATTAAGCCACCCTCTCCCACAATTTCTTTAGCAAATTGACAGAAAGGGCTCCACTCAGGTGACACACTTTTAGGTTTAGGCCAACCGGACCTTAAATAATTCAAAATGGAGACGCATATAGGATCATTATCCATTTCCTTTCTCCATTCAACTTCAGAAACCCCAGAAAATTCGGAAGAAACACAATCCTTAAGAGAAGCAACCATATCCAAATAGTGATCAGCGTGAAGACTGTTATCATCAGAGCAAGGCAACCTTGACAAGCAATCTGCTGTGACATTACTCTTACCAAGAACAAACTCAACCTCAAAATTATATTCCTGAAGTCTAGAAGTAAGGCAAGCAATGCGTGCAGTAGAATTCCACTTACCACCAGGGGACAAAATCCCAACAAGAGGTTTATGATCAGTTCTAAGTAAGAACCTGCTGCCCCACACATAATTTCTGAAATGCTACACACCACTCCTCTTTAGCACACCTTTGACTCAAGGCAGCACCCAAGCCATATAAACTCGCATCAACCGTAATCACACACAACTTGTTTAGGCAAAATGATTTAAGAGTAGGAGCCTCCACAACCTCCCTCTTAATCAGTTGGAAAGCAGACTTTTGTCTTTCAGACCACAAAAAATCATAAGTTCTCCCTGTCAATTCCCTGAGGGGTTCCATCTTAGTAGCAAAATTAGGTATAAACTTGCTGTAGTATTCACAAAGACCTGCAAAAGACAACAGTTTTTCTTTATTGTCAGATGATGGAGCTTTGATAATAGCATCAACCAGGGATTTTTTAGGCATTACACCATTACCTGCAAGCGAATGGCCAAGATAATCAACAGATTCACAAAACAAATTGCATTTTCCAAACTTGAGTGGCAAACCAAAATGCTGTAGTCCATCTCATACCAGCTTGATATGACACAAATGATCTTCATTGTTCTTGGAAAAAAGAAGAATGTCATCTTGAAAGCATTTGACAAAGATACCAAGATCTTTGAATATATGGTACATAGCTCTCTGAAACACTGAGGCTGCAGAGGCCAAACTAAAAGGTATTCGTTTGAACTGGAATAAACCATGTGGTGTTATGACGGCAGTGAATGTTTTGGAATCTTCCGTAAGCTCAATCTGATGATATGTCGAACGGAGATCCAGCATGGAGAAAATGTGAGCCCCTTCTAGCATGCATACTATTTTATTGATGTTAGGAAGAGGATGACAATCAAAGATCAAGTTAGAATTGAGAGCTCTTAAGTCCACACAAAGTCTCAATCTTTTGTCAGGTTTACGGGCTAAAACAATGGGAGAAACCCTTTCTGAAGACTCAGCTTCTTCAATGATACCTACTTGAACCATCTCATCAAACATGTTTTTTAACTCTTCTCTTACAATAATGGGTACACCTCTAAGGTTTTGCTTAATAGGTAAAGATCCCTCTTTGACTTTAATTTTATGGCTGAAACCAACCAATTTGCCAAGCTTTTCTGAAAATACATTAGTATAAAGTTTTGGAAAATCAACATTGTAAAAACAATCTGTTACAAGAGAAACAGGCTCTTTGCTCCTAGGGTTCAAAATGATACCCAATTTGGCTTGATCACGCCACCCCAACACATTGACACCTTTAACCGCAATTGATAATTTGATGTGGGCCTACAGTTCTTTAAATTCAATCTCAAACTCTTTAAACCCAACCATATCAATTTTGGTCCCACTAAAACCTTGTGCAACAATATCTGGCTGCATGAGAGAATTTTAAATCAATTAATTCACCAAAACATTTGTGCAATACTCTTGGGTGATGATAGTCCAAGGCGAGCCAGAATCTGCCATGAGCTCTAATTCATTGCCCATAATATGTGCCAGACACTTAGGAGGACCAATATTGAAAGTTGAAGTATCAACAGGAACATTGCGAATAGAAACGACAATACCAAATTCAGGATCAGCATGCGGTTCATTCTCCACCAGACTTTCACCAGATACACAGGAAACCTTACTCTTAGATGAACTGCCTGAAAAATTATTTTTTATATCCTTGCACATTTAAGAGAAGTGTCCTAGACGCCCACACTTACTACATTCTCTACCAATGGCAGGGCAACGTGGAAAAGAAGCCACATGACCTGGATTGACAAATCTAAAACAATGTAAACCTTTAAAATTGTTATTCTTGTTGCTAAAGGTATTTTTGGAAGAACTTGGAGTAACACTATTTACATTGCCCAATGCAAAGGTTTTAACATCCTTATTGAGAGATTTCATCCACTTCTCTGATTGCTCAAGAGCTTTAGCAGTACTAATGGCAGCTTCTAAATTAGGATCACCCATAATCCATAGCTGCTCTTTTCCTTTTTTCCTTTTAACATGTACAATAATTCGATCTCTTATCATCGCGTCAGTAATCATACCAAAATTGCAATTAATAGACAAAGCACGCAAAGCTGTAAGAAATTCATCAAAACCTTCCCCTTCTTCTTGAGCTCTAGTATAAAATTTGAATCTGTTAAGAGCAATGCCAGTGGTAGGCTTAAAACGATTCTCAATGCGTAACAAAGCCTCATCATAGACCTTGTAATCACCACCAGATCTGACAAGAGGCAATGTTCTATACACAACTTGCCCTTCCAAACCTAAACAATGGAGAAAAATATTTTTTTCCTTTCTGCTGACATCCTTTCCCAATCAATGGCTTCAAAATATGTAATAAACTCTTCTTTTCACCTTTGTTCTGCAAATATTTGCTGGGAAGATCAAACTGCATTTTGTTGGAAGACTAACACACAGTAAGTATAAAAGCAAATGAAAATTCCAACTACATAAAGCAGTGAATGAATGAACAAATATAGGAGTGTAAGTCACTGTAACACTATAGGCGCAACAATAAGAAAAAGTCTATACGTATATATATATATAGGTCTATCACTGCAATGATAGGTAAAAACCAATAGGAAAACAAACACAAGAATTGCCCAAATATGTGATAATAATCAAAGATAAAGTACAGTACCTGAGGTGTGCGTATCACGTTGTAACACGCAAAATAAGAGGTGTGCGTGTCACTGTCATAATACACTACGTGTAGGAGTGATAGTAACACAACTGAAGGTGTGCGTATCACTGTTATAACATAACTGTTGTAACACGCTACCATGCAAAGTGTGCATGTCACTGTCTTGATACTATTCAATTCCAAAATAATGAAATCAGCGCAGAAGGTGTGTGTGTCACTGCTGCGAGACACACTAATGTCAAATAAACATAGCGCCAAGCAAACAACCAACAGAATCGCTCAGCAGTGAATGGTGAAATCGGTGCTGAAGGTGTGCGTGTCTCCGTTGCGACACGCACAAATGCCAAATGCAAGTAGCGCCATGCAAACAACAAATATCGCCCAGCGGTGTACAATTACGTGACACGGCAGCAGTAAATATAAAGTGTCACGGTACACTGTTACCACGGAGATGAAAGCCAAACAAAATGGCCGCCGTATGTAGGTTACGTAGAAATCTTTAAAGGAAGTTGGGCAGAGGTAGAACCAAGCATAGAATGTCAGAGATGATGTGTAATCACATACGTCACCATTATCAGCGGAGGTTTGGAGGAGTGAAGATAAACAGGCATAACATAGGACAGTGCAGAAGAAGGCCGCCAACGACGAGTCAAAAAATGCCTCAGAATGGATCAGTAACTCGTAGGAAGGTGCGGTTTTCAGGAATCCTTAGAACACAGCACCACCATGGAAACAAGATAAAGGATCTTCTAAACTGCCCATATCTCTTGACACGGAGGGTCCAGAAGACAGCACTGCACCTGTGCTGTGAAGGAAACGTAGCAGGGTGTCTTCTCCATAAATCGTCGCCACTTGTAAGGACGAGGAGGACCAGCAGGTAAGTGGTTTTAAGGAATTTATTTAGTAGCAGCACAGTACGTCTGAACAGCTCAGCCGGTAGAAGATAAATGCCACAAACAGAACATAGAACAGCAGAGAGAGCAGGCATACTCTATACATTCCATGTAGAACATATGAAAGCAGCACACTGATGAAATCAGAATGTAACACCTACTATTCCCAGAGGAAATGCCAGATTGAAAAGACACATCTATTGTTGCTCTGGTAAATAATATCCACCAGGAAGGGAAAAACTAGAGACCAGAAAAACCTCTCAGCTGCCCATACCAAGCAGCAAGGTGTGAGCAGAAACATGAGCAGGACCTAGAGAAATGCAAAAACAACAGTTGATGGACAGAATGCAGAACAATGTCATACATAAACTGGGGTGACATAGTGAGCAAAAGAATGATGAATTTAACCCAGATCTCTTGACTGGGGGTGAATGTTTTGATTTGTTCTGCATTCCGTCCATCAATTGTGTGTCTTTTGCTTTCTCGCCTCTGGGCCGGTCACACCACGCACCGCGCACACTCCCCGTGAGTGAGCCCAGGCTGCCCCGATCCCGCCGCTGCCCGCAGCTGTGCTCCTGACCACTGGTGTGGTATCCGCCTCCATAGCGCAGTGCTGCTCTTCACCTGCTAACTGTTGTTTTCTCCCCTGTTGCCCACATCGTGACCAGCCACTGTCTCCTGTGATTTCCAGTTTGTTTCCCCGCTGACTGTTGTTTTATCCTCCGTTGCCCGTATCGTGCCCAGCCACTGTCTCCTGTTATATTTAGTTTGTTCCCTTGTTGCCCTTACTGTGCCCAGCCATTGTCCTCTGTTTATTTGTTGTTCGCTGTTTCCCTCTTGCTGTGCCCCCGCCGCGTTTCCCGCCATCTCCCCGCTCCCTGCCTCTGCTCCCCTGCGGCCCCGCCCCCGTCCACCTGGGACCCTTCCCATTCGCCACCCCGCTCCCGCCTCCCAGCTGCTCCTCCCTCGCTCCGCCCCCCCACTCTCCTCATATGGCAGAGGGGCAAACGTGCAGCGTTGACGCGCAGCGTGCGCGCCCTAAGCGCGCCGATGCCGCGCGAAAGGCAAGCCCGTCTGCGCCCATCCGCGCCTGGCCCGCGCCCAGCGCCAGAACCCCTGGCCCCCGCAGACACCAACCCCCCCGCCGGACCTATAACACCACCGAACTCAACGCACTCAACCCCGGCCGGATCCTGGGATGCTACCGAGCCACCCCGAGACGAACCCACGGACCCTTCAGCTGCCACTCCTGCAAGTTCACCTGCATCCGGACCCGCACCGCACCCGCCACGCCGAGCACCAGCAGCAACCACCTGAAGTGCATCCTGCTCAACACCCGCTCCGTCCACAGACACGCCGTGGAACTCTGGAACCTGCTCGACACCACATCTCCAGACGTCGCCTTCCTCAAAGAAACCTGGATGAACGCCTCCTCAGCACCCGACATCGCCATCGCCATCCCGGACGGATACAAGATCACCCGCAGGGACCGCGGCAACCAGACAGGAGGAGGCATCGCCATCATCCACAGGAACACCATCCGCATCACGACCAACACCGACGACACCCTGACCACCGCCGAACACCTGCACTTCCAGATCCACACCGACCCCAAGACCACCCTCAGAGGCACCCTCATCTACAGACCACCGGGACCACGCACACAATTCAGCGAAGACATCGCCGACTTCATCAGCCCGCACGCCCTCCCCTCCGCCGACTACATCCTCCTCGGGGACCTCAACTTCCACCTGGAGAACAACAACGACCGCAACACCACCACCCTGCTGGACAACCTCGCCAACCTCAGTCTCAAGCAGCTGGTAACCACCCCCACCCACTACGCCGGACACACACTCGACCCCATCTTCTCATCCAGCAAGGACATCGTCTTCAGCCACGCCACCGGAATCCACTGGACGGACCACAGCTGCATCCACTTCAGCTTCAGACGAACAACGGTCCACCACCACCAGCAACAAGTCGCACGCAGAAGCTGGAACAAGATCACAGCCGACCAGCTCGCCGCATCCCTGAGCCAGCACCCCCCCACCAGCTCTGCGGACCCCAGCCAAGCCGCCGACAACCTCACGAAATGGATCAGCAGCTGCGCAGACGACCTCGCCCCACTGAGGACCCCGCCTAGCAGACCCGGCATTAAGAAAGCACCTTGGTTCACCGACGAACTCAAGAGCTCCAAGAAGAACTGCCGAGCCCTCGAGAGAGCCTGGCGCAGAGACCCAACACCAGACAACATGACCACCCTCAAGCTCGCCACCCGAAAACACCACCAACTGATCCATGCCACCAAGAAAACTGCATTCAAGGAACGACTGGACAACAATGCACACAACAGCAAGGAACTCTTCAACATCGTCAAAGAGCTCTCCAACCCCAACGCCGGAAACAACGACATCACCCCATCTCAAGACCTCTGCAACTCCCTCGCCTCCTACTTCCACAACAAGATCGCTGACATTCACAACAGCTTCAGCACACAACCAACGCTCCCCACGACCGCATCTACGCCCCCCACCACCACACTCCGCACCTGGACCCCGATCAGCACCGAAGACACCATCCGCACGATGAACACCATCCACTCCGGATCTCCAACCGACTCCTGCCCTCACCACGTCTTCAACAAGGCCGACGCTGTCATCGCACCCCACCTGCGGGACATCATCAACACCTCCTTCGACACCGCAACCTTCCCTGAGAGCTGGAAGCACGCCAAACTCAGCGCTCTACTGAAGAAACCATCAGCGGACCCCACCGAACTGAAAAACTACCGCCCCATCTCGCTCCTCCCGTTTCCGGCCAAAGTAATCGAGAAGACCGTCAACAAGCAGCTGGCCGCCTTCCTCGAGACCAACGGATCCCTCGACCTCTCGCAGTCTGGCTTCCGGGCCAACCACAGCACCGAGACCGCCCTGATCGCAGCCACCGATGACATCCGAGCCCTGCTCGACAACGGAGAAACAGCGGCCCTCATTCTCCTGGACCTCTCTGCGGCATTCGACACTGTCTGCCACTGCACCCTAGTGAAGCGCCTCAGCAACGTCGGAATCCAGGAGAAGGCACTGGAGTGGATCATCTCCTTCCTCGCCGGAAGAACACAGAGAGTCCGCCTACCCCCGTTCCGATCAGAAGCCACCAAAGTCATCTGCGGCGTCCCTCAGGGCTCCTCGCTCAGCCCCACCCTCTTTAATGTCTACATGAGCCCCCTTGCGGCCATCGCACACCAACACAACCTCAACATCATCTCCTACGCCGACGACACTCAGCTGATCCTCTCCCTCACCAACGACCCCGCCACCGCCAGAGTCAACCTACACGAAGGGATGACAGACGTAGCCGAGTGGATGACGACCAGCCGCCTGAAACTGAACTCAGACAAGACGGAAGTTCTCATCCTGGGCTCCTCACCCTCCGCCTGGGACGACTCCTGGTGGCCCCCTACCCTGGGCAGCGCACCCAAACCGACAGACCACGCACGCAACCTGGGCTTCATCCTGGACTCCTCCCTCTCCATGACCAGACAAGTCAACGCCGTCTCCTCGTCTTGCTTCAGTATCCTGCGCATGCTATGTAAGATCTTTCGGTGGATCCCGACCGAGACCAGGAAGACGGTCACCCAGGCCCTCGTCACCAGCCGACTGGACTACGGCAAGGCCCTCTACGCCGGAACCACCGCCAAGCTCCTGAAGAGACTCCAGCGGATCCAGAACGCCTCAGCAAGACTCATCCTCGACATCCCCCGACACAGCCACATCTCCGGACACCTGAGAGACCTGCACTGGCTCCCGGTCAACAAGAGAATCACCTTCCGTCTCCTCACCCACGCTCACAAAGCCCTACACAACCATGGCCCAAGATACCTCAACAGCCGCCTCAACTTCTACACTCCCACCCGCCAGCTCCGATCGACCAGCCACGCCCTCGCCGCCGTCCCCCGCATCCGAAGAGCCAGAACAGGAGGAAGTTCCTTCTCCTACCTGGCCGCCAAGACTTGGAACTCCCTCCCGACCCACCTCCGCCTGACCCAAGACCACCTCGCCTTCAGGAAGCAGCTCAAGACCTGGCTGTTCGAGCAGTAGCGGACCCCCCTCCCCAGTGCCTTGAGACCCTCCGGGTGAGTAGTGCGCTATATAAATGCTTTGATTGATTGATTGAGTGTGCCAGGTATGCCCAGACCTGGGTCCTGGGCTCACTGTGCCACTGGAATCAAGCTATCCTGGCTGAAGAGGGGTGAAACCCCAAAACCGGTCCTAGGATGCTTGATTCCGGTCCAGGGAGGACCTGGCTTGGCAGTTCGGCTGGACTGTTCCCATGAGGCACAGGGTCACGACTGATTTGCATATGGTCATGTCTAAACTGGGGTGGCATGGTGAGCAAAAGAATGATGGATTTAACCCAGATCTCTTGAGTGGGGGTGAATGTTTTGATTTGTTCTGCATTCCGTCCATCAATTGTGTGTCTTTTGCTTTCTCGCAAAAAGTGCATCAGGTATGCCCAGACGTGGGTCCTGGGCTCACTGTGTCACTGGAATCAAGCTATCCTGGCTGAAGAGGGGTGAAACCCTGAAACTGGTCCTAGGATGCTTGATTCTGGTCCAGGGAGGACCTGGCTTGGAAGTTCGGGCTGGACTGTTCCCATGAGGCACAGGGTCAAGACTGATTTGCATATGGTCAGGTCTAAACTGGGGTGGCAAGGTGAGCAAAAGAATGATGGATTTAACCCAGATCTCTTGACTGGGGGTGAATGTTTTGATTTGTTCTGCATTCCATCCATCAATTGTGTGTTTTTTTTTTTTTTTCAGGAACTAGAGAAGGCGGAAAATCCACAGATTCCAGTGAGCAAGCAATGATTTTGGAGCAAATGAAATGCAATTAACTCAAAAAGTACTCCACTTTTATAGAGAAAGAAAAATAATGCTTAATACAACCAACTATATAATATAATGTGCCAGGTAAAATAATGTCTGTGAGGCCAAAGTCTTATACTAATAATATTTCTTCTGAATGTGGCATTTCATATAAGCCTATAAGCAGAATAAGTCCTTCTGGAGTTCGTTGCACATGGCTCAAATGGCGGGCACCCATTGTGAAGAAAAAAAGATGGTGGTTGCCTACACCGTGGCTGACTAAAAAGACACGGGAGGGAGCCAGCGCAGAATATACCTTCAGAAAGCTTGCGGCCGGGTGCAGTGGCTGAGACCCGGAGAAAGAGGATCCCTCCACGAAGTCCACGCCCAGTCACGGAGATGGGCATGTAAGGGAAAAGTCCTTACAATTCATACCCATCTGTCGGATATTACATTCTGCTACTTCAGAGTCAAGAGGGAGAAGGAGAGCCTGGTCAAGCTAGTTTGGACTTCCTTTATCTCCTAACTTTCCATAGAGAAAGGATTTTTGATTTTTGGTACCTGTAGAATTTGTAGGATTGACAGTTCTGAAGTGACCATAATAATCTTGCGATCATCAAAAGTTATGTCCATAATTCTGTCTTTACCTCAGGTCTTTTCAGCCATCTGTAGTGCCTCAAAACTGTGGCTTCACCAATTTGAAAAAAATCCATAGCTGCATCAATTAAAGTAACGGGGTCCCGCTCACTGTCCTTCAGAATTGCTCTTGCTTGAATCCTGTCTTCCTCCAGAAGCATATCAATAAATGGGAATATGTCCTTACATTGCTAAAGGTCATACCTGGCTTCCACTAAAATGTTGGCATTGTTCTCAGCTAAAGCTCCCCATGGAGTCCCATTTCAGCCCTCTTTATCCAGGAGAGCTGTACACTGTTTTTTTTTATGATTGAGCAGGAGAGAGACAACAAATCAGCCTTATTTGACTAAGGACACAGGCATAAGCAGACTCAGTTGCCTTTCATTTCTTCTCGATGCACAATAAATGTACAGACACAGTAGCTGGATCCTTCATCATTAGTAAGCCATCCTCCTGAACAAGGTCAAGGATGGGTATTGCTCTTAAACTCCTATAAGACTTTGTCTTGAAGTCAAAAAGCAGACTAGACTTCTCCACAGTAGGAACAGTCAGACTGAAATGCTTCCTTAATGAGTGCCTGTATTTTGTCGATGTGGTCATATGGAGAATCCCTAGAGATAGGTTCTGGACCTGCGTCATCAGGAGAAACAGATTAGTCTGACACCGAGGGGCAGATTTACCACTTTTTCAGGCAGCGCACTGCAGCAGCCTCAAATGCTGCACTGCGTGAAAAGTAGGGAGGAGGAGAGCACCAAATTTACTGAAATATGACACTCTCCTCCCCTTTTCCCAGTGCTGAAATCAGCTGCTGTGCGCCACGGAGTCACCTTTGCGCCATAGTGCAAGGGTGTCTCTTTGAGTCTGGCATAGGTTTTGTACTGGAAGGGGGCCCTTCCAGTACAAAATACTATGCATAGACTGACTTAAACCATTTTCCCTCTTTGTATGTGTGCTGTACAGTGCAGCACACATACAAAGTTGGAAAAGGAAGGAAAAAGTAAAGCATTTTTCCTTCGCTGCGTCTACTTCAAAAGGGCGCAGTTTTCTGATGCTAAACCCGGTGTACTTTATTTAGTAAATTGGGTTTGGCGTCATAAAACGTGGGTAAGTTACTTCCAGAAAGTAAATCGGAAAAAAAGATCTTGCGCCGATTTGGCACAAGCATGGCGTAAAATCTTAGTAAATCCCCCCGTGTCTTTGTCAGGGACATTTGCACTGAGCCCAGCAGAATCATTAGTGTTGCCAATATCATCATCATAACCTCCTTATCTGTCACCTCCATCTTGATCCTGCTGACCATCACTCCCTGAACCTAATCTATCATCATCAATACCAATACTGCCTTCAGGGAAGATGGCAGAGGAGTTGGTGGTACAGACATGGGAGTTTAATCTTCTTGTGCTGAAGGCACTGGAGGAATAGGGTGCAGGACAGGAGGCAGTGGATTCAACCCCAATTCCTGCTGCTGATAAACTAGGGATACAAGTGATAACCTTCGAAAAATGTCTTGGACGATGCATTGCAAGGTGGTCAATAATCTCAGTGGTACCTGGACTAATGACCTCATATGGGTGAATGCTTACTATTACTGCCAGGGATATTATCTTATTGGAGTACTGCTGCTTGGCAACACTGCATGTACTACATTTCCTTGTTTTCTTCCTCTTCTGTATTCATATATTGAATATGCAGGTCAGCTGGTTATGTAGCTTCTTGAACCTCAGTCTGTTCCTCTTCCTCACTAAAGAAGGTTTCAGTCCGATCAAGATCAAGTTCCTCATTCCCCTCCTGACAAGAAAAAGCATATTATGAAATTTTATTTAGACGTTATGGTGGAACGAGCAGACAGGAGAGAAATAAAAGAAGTCGGAAGTCAAACTGCCAAGGCAGAAGAAACCACGGACAAAGGGCCTGAAGAGGTTGGCATGTTGAAAGCTGGAGACAGCTGCAGGAAATCTGTTGTCACAGAAAGGATAGTAAGCAAACAAACCACCATCTTCCTTTAAAAATGAGAAGTATATCATAGACGATAGAGTAGCAGACAGCATCAACGTTTGTGGTGTAGATGACTGGGCGATAACTGCTGTGCCAACAATGCTGCTGGTGGCAAGTTGGATGTTTCTTCATCAGAGTTGATGGAGTGGAAAGATGGAGTGGAAAGATGTCTTACCAGGATCTTAGTTGTTGCCACTCCAGTTATAGGCAATGCTGTCATTATGGATGTATATGACCTCATCGATGGTAGAGTCATCAATTGTTTAGGACCTGATGAACCAAAAACTGCAGAATCTTTTTGCTTTTTCTATGGCAGCTCAGGGCTCAGTAGCAATGAACTTTTGTCTTTCACGTATACTTCTTGGGAAGTTCTCTTTTTTCACCTGTTCGATGATGAGAGGTGACTTTTTATTTTTATTAATAAAGCTTTATTTAATGCAAACATGACCCAAGGGTATCACAGCGCTGTACATAGAGAAGCCATTACTGTTACATAGCAAGTTAGTTTCAGAGCGCTCAACGGAGATAGCCCATTACATGTTACATCCAGTCTGGTATCATCGACTGCGTACAGCACTGAGACACAAAAGATCCTGACTTCAACAAGTTCTACTGGCACAGCGAGGGCAAGAGGGTGCAAGAGGTAATGGTATAAGGTTGCATAAGGTACAATGTGCATCATGCTGTCAAGGTGTACCTTCTATTCTGGGCCATTATGTAGGTAACTGTTAAGTAAACATGAAGTCTGAGCCTTAACAGCAGGATAACAGAGTATTTAAGCCATAGCAAAAATGCTGGATTTTTACTGTTCTGAGGCTAACTTTAATATCAGCACCTAGTTGCCAGAGATTTATGCCTCCACATTTTCTTCCTGGATTGCCAATGCAAAGTTTCTCTTTCTGTCCTTCAATATTTTAGAGGAGAAACCCTTGCACATGACATATTTCTTCAAGTTATGACTAGAATGTAGGCAGTAAAGACACATGCCGTGAGAATCATTCATATATATTTTGCCCAGCCACATACTTTGCAAGCGTTACACAGGGATTTCTTCCCCCAAGTCTTTGCCATCCCAAAAGAAGAAATAGTCCATTCAGAAGAATAGGGCAACACTGCCTTACTGCTACAAAGCGGATTAATCCAAAGCTGCTGGAATTGAACCTGTGAGTGAAAAACGCTTGAAAAAAAATCCAAATAAAACAGAGCACAAGAGGATTTACCATCACTCATAGTGCAGTACAAAATCTGGCAGCTGGAAAACAATATCGGGGAAGATCTGTGGATCTAGGTGTCTGACTGGTTGAAATTCAGGCCACACAATGAGGTGTACTGGCTGTATAAAGTATACAGGTTTTTTTTCAATGTTATTGATTGTAATGGTATACTGCTATGCTAATATTGATTACAGATGACTCCCAGTGTGATACTGGGGAATGATTCAAGCATAGAATCTATGAAAGATCTAGTGTTGGAAAACATCTTCTCTTATATATTCAATATCTCATGTATCAATGAATTTTTAAACCCAGTCAGGAAAGGTGGTTTTTAAGGATATAACATAAACGTGTAGAGATCCCCAAATTTCAGCACAATATAGATAGCAACATCTACAAATCATGATACTATTTTCCACTCCACAAATGTTCAATATGCGTATCACATATTACCAATGCACAATACCTGATCAAGTAACCAAATAAATCATACACACAAAAGGCAACAATTTATATGAAACACATAAAATGCTGTCCTTCATTAACCCCCATGGCCTCCTTGAACCAATTGTTCAAAAAGTCATGATTTAGGCCGTAAAATATTTTTTTGTAAATTATCACAACTACGTGATGGTCTTATGATCAGTAAAATAACAAATCAAATTTGATTCCAATAGCGACCTTCTTCTAGAAAATGACTGGTGATTTAATTTTATTAAAAAAATGTTGGCTCTGTATTTACCAAATTAATTTGACACTCTTGCTGTTATTCCTAAAAAATATATTTCTTTTGCATAACTATATTATTGTATAGAGGCAGGTAGTGTTGTTATATGTTTCAAAGTCATTTAAGGGATTGCCTTTATAACATATTGAATCACCTTTTGAGATGTATGTACAGTGTTCTTGGCTGGTGCTTTAATCTGTTGCATTTTCCTTCCAGTTAAGAGAATGCTGTTCATTGACAGATCCCTGCAGTTGATAGCCTGCTAAAGCAAAAGTGTGCCTGTGTCCTAGGGTGCAAAACCCCGATTGAGTTCTACAGCAAGCTCTTCCATATATTTTCATGTTGTAGTAAAAAAATTCCTTTGCACCAGACTCTCTAATGACACCAGTGAATAATTCACCACAACATAAAACTCTATGGAATATTCCAAAGCTGGACAACCACAGTTTCATGCAAGTTATATTTTTTTCCTACGATTACACATCTTGGCTTGCTCTAGGATTGCCACATGATAGGTCAGTACTATCCCCATCCCTTCTCTTCCGTTCTAAAGAAAAGTAGAAACATGTTGCTTTACTGTATAAGTAAAATCAAACCAACAATGTAAATGTTCTGCAGATCTCTTACCAATATTCCAAAGGCCAATATTTTCAGAAAACACTCCAGGGAAAACAATGAGGTGAAAACAATGTTGAACATCTTCAGCACGTAGTCGTAGCTTGGCGAGGAACCGAAGAACTACGTAAATGGAACAGAAGATGGAAAAACAATAAGTCACTGTATAATGTTTTTAAAAAGAAAATCTACACTGGGCATTTCAAGGTGCCTGACACTCTTACAGAATGAGAGTCACAATACTGGAGAAATCCAGAATGTACAAGCTGGTGCATAATCCACTGTGGGAATAATCACCCAAGAGCAATTAGAGCTTCACAAACATTGTCTGAAGTATACTGGGGAGGTATATAAAATGTCTGCGCTGGAGTGGGGGTTTCCAGAAAGGGAATATCCTATCACCTGCTTCAAGCCCTAGCCAAGGGACAGCCAGGGTATTCTTACTCATAGAAGCTGTTTAGGGTGGTAGAGCATTGTTAAGTCTCCAAGCTATCTCTTGAATTTTACAAAAGAAGCTATGCTGAGTAACAGTAGTGTACACAAGAAGAACTAGAATCTGCAACCCTTATATTTCTTTAGCAAATGCTATCCTTCCTGAAACAGACTTCAAAATGGCAATATATGCTAGAGACAGGTGAACCAACAACTTAAAAGGGGAATCCAAACAGAGTTCAGTCAAAAGTCTGGCTTGGACAAAGAGCAGGCGCAAGCCAAGCCCTGAAAATGTTTGCCATGTAAATTGCGCAAAAAACTGCATGTAGAAATATAAAATCTCTTCAAAATTCAAAGCAGTGTATTTCTTTAAAATGCAGAAGTGCTTTACCTAATAACATCAAATTATATGACTGCACTGAAAAACATTTATTAAAAGTAATAATTTTTAAACATGAACTTAGAAACATTCATGCCGCCTGCCCTGCCGAAAATGCCATTAGTGAACTAAAAGGCAAGTCAGTTGTCATGTGCACCATATAACTGGCCTAGATTCTTCTTATACATGGAACAACATTATAGTCTATTAAATAAAACACAAGAAGAATTTTCAGCGCACATATGAACTCTTGTATTTGAAGGTGCTCTTGTATGTGATATTAGCCTAATGACATGATTACTTATTCCTCAACGCTTTACATTCTACAATTTTATTCACTACCTACATCCAACCAAAACCCTCAGCTAGAAGAAGTCATCCTGTAAATACCAAGCTTTTGGTTGCAGTGGAAATATGGGAAATAGGATGAGTTGTTGTAGGACTGGGATGAGGCAGTTCCAGAACAGGAGAAATGAAGATTATAGGTAAGTAATTGGGCCACTACCTCCTCGTTCTACTCTTCCTCATCCCAGTCCCGCTCATGCAAGGATACACAGAGCCCTCTTTTTCTGACAGCTATAACTATATTTTTCAATAATTTAATTGAATGCAGAATATTGTCTTTATTTTTGTACAAATGTAAATTAAATTCGCAATACGTAACAACAGAAGGAATATGCTACTTACCATTATGCATCTGTTCTTGGCATGTAGAGCTGCAGATCTACACACTTTTGCATAGATCGCCATCTGGTGTTGGGCCCGGATGTTTGCAGTTTGTTTTTCCTCTTGGAAAGTCTTTGGAAGTCACGAGGTCGGTGGCTCCTCCCTTGGATCGTATTGCGCATGGGCTTCGGCTCCATCCTCAGATTGTTTTTCGTCAACAGGGAAAGATGGAGCGTAGTAATAACAGTGAAGAAACCCATGTGTGTTGTATCTAAATAAGATAGACTGGAACAGATACAGGTAGCCGGGGAGGCGGGTGGGCGTGTGTAGATCTGCAGCTCTACATGCCAAGAACAGATGCATACTGGTAAGTAGCATATTCCGTTCGAGGCATATGAGCTGCAGATTACACACTTTTGCATAGACTATATAGCAGTTCCCAACCCTAGCGGCGGCCACCAGTATCTGTTGCAGTGGTTTGAAATAGTGTTTTTAGTACAGCCTGGCCCACACTAGCTTGTTGCTTGGTTTGCACATCTACACAGTAATGTTTAGTGAAAGTGTGCGGTGTTGACCATGTAGCTGCTTCGCAGATATCATCTAATGGGATGTTCCCTAGAAAATCCATAGAAGCCCCTATCTTTCGTGTAGAGTGGGCTTTAGGGGGAACAGATAGCGTTCGTTTTGCTTTGTGGTAGCAAATCTGTATGCATTTTACAATCCACCTAGCTATCCCTGATTTTGAGATGGGGTTGCCCTTGTGTGGTGGAGAGAAAGAGACAAACAGTTGTCTGGTCTTTCTGAAAGGTTGTGTTCTCTGGATATAGTAAAGTAAGGCCCGTTTAACATCTAGCGTGTGTAGAGCCCTTTCTGCAACAGTTTGAGGTTGCGAGAAAAATACCGGTAATTCTACCGATTGGTTTAGATGGAAGGGGGAAATGACTTTGGGTAGGAATTTTGGGTTGGTACGGAGGACAACCTTGTTCTGGTGCATTTGGAGAAAAGGTTCTTGTATAGTAAGTGCTTGTATCTCACTGACCCTTCTAAGGGAAGTGATGGCTACAAGAAAAGCTGTTTTCCATGTGAGAAATTGCAGTTCGCATTTATGCAAAGGTTCGAAGGGCGGTCCCATTAGCCTTGTGAGAACTATATTTAAGTTCCACACAGGTGAGGGTGGTACTCTGGGAGGAATTGTTTGTTTGAGGCATTCCATGAAGGCTTTAATGGCAGGCACTCTGAAAAGTGATAGGTGCTGTCTGTTCTAGAGTTCCAGCAGCGTGGTGTACCACGGTTGTCTGGCCCACGTTGGAGCTACTAGGATCAGTGTGAGGGAGTGCTGTTGTAGCTTTCGCACCACTAATGGAATTAGTGGGAGAGGTGGAAAGGCGTACGCAAATTTGCCTGACCAGTTCATCCATATCGCATTGCCTTTGGACAATGGGTGTGGGTATCTGGCGGCAAAGCTTGGGCATTTTTTGTTTTCGTGGGTGGCGAAGAGGTCTATCTGTGGATGCCCCCACATCTGAAAGAACGGGTGAAGAACCTGTGGGTGAAGTTCCCACTCGTGGATCTGCTGCGTCTGTCTGCTGAGCAGATCTGCCATGGTGTTTTGGACTCCTGGGACATGTTGGGCTAGGAGAAAGATTCTGTGTGGAATTGCCCATCTCCATATGCTCTGTGCTAGTTGAGAGAGCTGTGGAGAGTGTGTGCCGCCTTGTTTTTGAATGTAGTACATGGCCGTCATGTTGTCTGTGCGAATAAGGACTGTCTTGCCTAAAACCTGTGTCTGAAAGGATTTTAGGGCTAGAAAGATTGCCAGTAACTCCAGATGGCTGATATGGAGTAACTTTTGTTGCGGCGTCCATGTGCCCTGCACTGTGAGGTGTAATAGATGAGCTCCCCAGCCGGAGAGCGATGCGTCTGTTGTTAGGATTATTTGTGGAACGGGGTCCAGGAACGGTCGTCCTCTGGAAAGATTTGTGGTGTTCCACCACTGCAGAGAGCGATGGGTGCGACCGTCTACCAACACCAGATCTGTCAGTTGCCCCTGGGCCTGGTTCCATTGGCGCGCTAAGCACTCTTGGAGTGGACGCATCTGGAGTCTTGCATGAGGCACTATGAAAATGCAAGAGGCCATCATCCCTATTAGTTGCATAAACACTCTTGCTGGGAGAGAGTGTTGAGGTATGAATCTTTGACGCAAAGCCTGAATGCTTGCAATCCTGGCAGGATTGGGGTAGGCTATGGCTTTTGAGGTGTCTATGGTGGCACCGAGGTATTGCTTTGTGTGGGATGGTATTAGCTGGGACTTTTGGTGGTTCACCGTGAAGCCTAGCTGGTGAAGTAGTTGGATTGTAGTGGCGGTGTGATGTACACATTGGTTGAAGGACGTGGCTTTTATTAGCCAGTCATCCAAATATGGGAAGACATGAATGTGCTGTCTTCTGAGGTGTGCCGCCACTACCGCTAGGCACTTGGTGAATACCCTTGGCGCTGTTGTGACCCCGAATGGGAGCACCTTGAACTGGTAGTGTTGCCCGTCCACTACAAATCTGAGGTACTTTCTGTGAGCATGGTGTACCGGAATGTGAAAGTATGCGTCTTTCAAGTCCAGTGTGGTGAGAAAGTCGTTCTGGGAGAGGAGCGGAAGTACCTGCTGAAGTGTTACCATGTGAAAATGGTCCGAATGTATGTATGTGTTTAGAGGCCGGAGATCTAGAATAAGTCGTAGAGTCTCGTCTCTTTTTGGTATCAGAAAATATAGGGAGTAGACCCCTAAATTTTGCTGATTGGCTGGGACTTGTTCTATTGCATGTTTTTGTAGGAGGGAGATTACCTCCTGTTTTAGTAATGTGGAATGATCTTGTGACATTGGGCGTTGCCTGGGTGGAATGTTTGGGGGGGTAGATGTCAATTCTAGGCAGTACCCTGAGCGAATAATTTGGGTCACCCATCTGTCTGAGGTGATGGTCTCCCAGACCTGAAGGAAATTTTGTAGCCTGCCCCCGACCAGAGTGGGATGGTCTGGAGTGAGCGGGGGGAAGTCATTGGGTAGGCGGTGTGGCAGAGCGGGCGGTATTTGTTTTGCCTCTGCCTTTATTGTTATTGCCCCTATAGCCGCCTCTTTGATAACCCCTTGTGAAGGTGGATTGAGCAGGGGATTTGTAGGAAGTGGACGCGCTATCTGAAGAGTAGCCTCCAGCCGTACCCCGAAAGGAAGAGCGGCGAAAGGAGCACCTAGGAGGGTGTGACTGCAGGGCTCCCATAGATTTCGCCCTATCCGTGTCCTTCTTCATTTTCTCGAGGGCCTCATCTACCTTTGGGCCGAATAGATGTTCTTGGTCAAAGGGATGATTTAAGATGGAGGCCTGTACCTCAGGTTTAAAGCCTGAAACTCTCAGCCAAGCATGGCGACGGAGGAGGACGCTAGTGTTAATGGCCCTGGAGGCTGTGTCTGCTGCGTCTAAGGCACAGCGTATAGAGGTGTTAGTTATAGTCTTACCCTCTTGAATTAATTCATTGGCCCTATTTTTGTATTTTTCTGGGAGATGGTGCATGATGGTTTCTAATTCATCATAATGCGCTCTATCGTATCTGGCCAATAGCGCTTGAGTGTTGGCGATACGCCATATAGTGGCTGCCTGTGATGCAGTGCGCTTTCCTGACGCGTCCAGTAGCTTTGACTCTTTGTCAGGTGGTGGTACTTCGCCTGACGCCTGGGAGTTTGACCTCTTTCGTGCAGTGGAAACCACTAGGGAATCTAGTGGCGCTGGCCCTTTGATATAGGCAGGATCTGTGGGGGCAGCTTTGTACTTTTTCTCTATGCGTGGATTAATGACTCTAGCCCTGACTGGGTCTTTAAAAACCTCTGGCGCATGTTTTATTACCCCCATGAGCATAGGTAGTATGGAGGTAGACCTATGTGCGGTATCAAAGGTGTCGAGGAGGAAATCCTCCTCTACCGGGTCCATGTGTAGCTCTACCCCGTGATAATGTGCCACCCTCTGAAGTAGGTGGTGAAAACCTAATGAGTCTTCCGGTGCAGATGGCCTGGACGGGTAAAGGTCATCTTGTGGGACGTCTGGAATGTCTGGATTATTATAGTTGTCCCATGGGTCTGGGGATCCTGTAGGGGTGGGGTCTTGTGGCACATCCCCTGGATCGTAATATGGGTCCCCCTGATCATCATCGTCTGGAGACCGGGTCGGGGAGCGATGAGGCGGGGGTGGAGAAGGCGGGGGGGGTGGAGAGGGTGGAGGAGGTGGAGGAGGTGGGGAAGGCACTCTGAAAGGGGAGGTAGCAGAGTCTTTCCTCTTTGGAGGTGGAGGCGGAGCCGGTTTGTCCAAATGTTTTTTTTTAGAAGAGAGTGCCATATGTCCACTTTTTGGATCCTTGGTAAGTGTCTTTTGCAAGGGATCCGGTGTAAACAGTTCCTGTGACAATGTTTGTTCCGTTGGCGCGAAGGTTTCGGGGCCGATGACTTTTTAGGCTTTTCCGTGCCGTGCTTTTTGGGAACCTCCGATTTCTTGGTCGGCGCAGAGGTGGGCTTCGGCGCGGGAGTGTCGGTGCCGAGGGCCTTATGGGGTTTGGTCTGTACCGAAAGGCTGGGTTTCGACACCGAGGACTTTGGTGCGGAGCTCGGTGTCGAGGTAGAGGCCGGTCTCTTTTTCGGTGCCGAAGTGTGTTTCTCAGCACCGCTGGCAGGCTGGCTCGAGCCCGAGCTGCCGGAAGGCTCTTTTGGCTTCTTCACCGGGCCCGAAGGTGGGGTGTTTGAAGCAGTGTCTCTGGTCTTGCCTAGGCCCGGAGGCGAAGGTGTGACCAAAGCCTTTTTGGGTTTCGGCGCGGGTGTGGGAGGGGGTATAGTACTCACGACCCTCTGCGCCGGGGTGATGTCCTCCACATCCGAGTCGTGGGCTTCGGAAGCACTGACGAGGTCCTCTTCGGTGTGCTGCTGTCCCGGAGCTTCGACGTCGTCCCCAAAGATGTCGACTGGAACGGAGATCGAGGATGCGCCATGTTTCGTATGGCACTTCGATTACGAATAGTCTTTTTCGATTTGAAAGACTTGCATGCGGGACAGTCTCGAGCCTCGTGTTCAGGGGAGAGGCAGAGGTTGCACACCTCATGAAGATCGGTGTGGGGGAATTTGGACCCACATCGAGGGCACTTCTTGAATGGAGTTCTTTCCATCAGCCGGGACCGGAGCTTGGATAGGCCCGAAGGCCGCCGTCGATGACTGGAATCGAAGATGTGTCGAAGAGAAGGTGATTGAGGAGATCTGGATCTGAACAATAACGCGATGAGCGAGGATTCCGCTTTGATCGTCGAACTGGAAATGTTCGGAACTGGAGTGCGAAGTATTACATCCGAGCCCGATGGCGGAAGAAAACAATCTGAGGATGGAGCCGAAGCCCATGCGCAATACGATCCAAGGGAGGAGTCACCGACCTTGTGACTTCCAAAGACCAGACGGCGATCTATGCAAAAGTGTGTAATCTGCAGCTCATATGCCTCGAACTATACTGTTTTGGAAAATTCCCCAGTGAGCTAGCCAATACCTCTTTAGCAACTATTCTTCAGGAAAGGAAGGCTTTGGAACACAACTCTATAACACTATGTCCTGTGAAAAATGACATTTTAACCAAAACTCGGTACTGCAAAATCTGTAGTTAGGGATGATCTATAATTAAAGCACCTAACTCAATCCAAGAGGCTCAAAAAGATGTCCCTAAACTGCTTTCAGCAGGTAATGGAGGAAGCAAATAAGGTTACCCTAACTCAAAACTTAGGAATAACCTAGGATCCAAATGTTCAATGGATGCTAGAAGATTCTCCAATTCTCTGCATGCATGCTCTTATGGCCATTCATTGGACTTTAGGAGAGGAGATTAATAAGTCCTTCTGGTGAACACTGAAAAATGTTAACAAAGGCTTTCGGACTAGACACCAGGTCAGTGAGGGCTGGGCTGCCCAGAGCAGTGGGAGGAGTGGTTTGCACTCTTGTGTCGGCCAAACCGTCATGCGCACTTAGCATGTCCTCTACCTGCCTGTGTTGGACAGCTCACGGGAGAACATGCCCAGGCTCCCAGGCACTGCCTGAGCAGCCAAACAAGCCACTCAGAACAATCACAATGCTGCTGTCCTGCAGTGCTGGGAGAGTCTGGGAGCCTGGGTGCTTCCGTTCCTGCTGCCAGTGCAGATATTGAAGACGGAGGAGAGGTGGCGGTGGCGTTGTTCACAGGTATTTTTTTTTTTTCCATCACCACCTCCGGTCCGAGGCAGCTGCTACTGGCATTCTGGAGGATATGAATTAGAATGCTGGCAAGGCAAACTCATCCTTCAACATGGAAAAAGTTTGAAGAATAAATTGGGTACTATTAACATCTGTTGTATACATTGTGTAGACACAGAAGTGAGGTTTTTAGCGTTGTATAAAAACAAGCTATTATTAATACATGAGGATAATAATTATTTGAGAGAATAAATCCATGTAGGCCTGTCTGAGGTTATGGTTCTGCTGCTTGAGGGTACCACGTGAATCTTTTTGGATGACATCCTACCATTACTAATGCTTCACTGGCCTGCACTGCTGCCCTCTACAGCAGTGTTTCTCTGACCTGGAGGATGTAGACTGCTCCACCCATGACTTTCATTAGCCAGAATGTTCATGGTTAACTGATTTATAACTAGGGCTTCGAGTTTTATGGTATTGTTTTATTTCCAACATTTTTGTCTGCATGTATCCATATTTATTTTTTGAAAATTCCATTGATATTTATCCCTATATTTGTGTTTCGAGAATAAATAGAGTTGTAAAATTGTATATTTCCACATTTATTGAATGGGTAAACATTCACTCGTACATCAATACCAGTCTCGTTTTAGCAAATAAAGCAGTCAAATATAACAAAACCCTACAACCACAGATAAATACTAACATTATATACGAATATATGTCAACATAGGCCTGTATTTAGGGTAATCTCATCCTGTTTTTTAACTCCCCACGCTGTCTATCAGCTCAGCTGTTGGCCTGGAATTCATGAGGACAACATGGAGAGTCACTCAAAAGAAGCACAATTTTCTGTATTAATCCACTTTAAAAATAAATACAGACAGGAAACAGATTGTTTTGTCTGTAATTGGCTCTAAAAATCAGTAAAAACAGAAAACTGTGAGCCTTAGTTATAACATATTTCCTAGACTCTGCCCGTCCTGATCATTCCCCTCGCAAGCACTTTCTAAACAACTTACCTTCATCATGAGCACAATGGTGTTTAGGGCAATCATTGCCATGATGGTGTATTCGAAGGGTGGGGAGACCACAAACTGCCACATGCGGTACTGGAAGCTCTGTTTGTTCTGTGGCATGTGCCGCGTAAGCGGCTTGGCACTGATGGCGAAATCGATGCAGGCTCTCTGCAGTGAGAGTGGAAACAAACACAGAAACTGATGGTGAGGAGGGTTAGTGGCAGACACTTGGGAACTCAAATACAAGGTATTACTAGGGGAGCTGAACTCCGCAGCAAGTGGAATGAACACACCCATGTTTTAGACTTGGCCACTATGATTAGCCACTGGAGCAATGGCCACTCTATGAAGTACCACATAAAATACTAAATAGCAGAGTTAGCAACAGGATTTTCAGTGGTCATAGTGCCACTTTCAACTATATATAGTTACCAGTTCCTTTACCGTGACCCCAAAGTAATGTTACATGTCAGTATATCTTATACAGAAATATCAACTGACCTAAATATTGTTTACCCAATATAATCCTAGTGGGTGTGTATTTTCTATTATGAACTCCAATGGCCCATGGGGCAATGTTTTGTAGACGAGGTTCAGGATACAGCATTTATTCCACACAACATTTTGACAACAACATTCTGGAACTACACCAAAAAGAATGAAGCTTGATTTCTGCCTTGAAAACTAAGACCCCATGTTCACAGCTGATTTCCTCTGTGTGCCATTACTTTTGATTCTTGAATTACCGAATAGATACAAGTTCTTGTTTAGCATTACTTGGCGAAATGAATTGCATTTTGGAGCTTGTTGACTTAGATAAGGGGGTGCACGGAGACTTCAAAAAAGGCAAGTTTTTGTTGTTGTTCTTATAAAGAAGTGCTGCTTTGATTCACTGTGAATATTTGCATGGTGCCTATTCTATAGCCTGGGCTCTTGAGCTGGGAATCACCTGGCTCCATTTGGTCTAAGTGTGCTTCCGGGCATATTAAGTTGCTGATGATTAAATGAGAGTAGGGTGTCCCTGGTGAGTGGGGTATTTTGGTTTTCTAACGAATTGTTGAGCTTTTTAGGTCTCGGGACCATCCGGTCGGCAGACCGGAAGTCCGGAGATTTAATGTCATTGAGAAGAGGGGCTTGCACCCGCCCCTCTTCTATCCTGTTCTCCATTGGCTGGCCTCTTAAATGCTGGCCAGCCACTGGAGAAGAGGTCCAGTCACTCCGTTGAAGCCCCGTCTTTTTCGGATCGGGGGGCGTGTTTTTTGCGAGAAGTCTCAGGGAGGAGACAACAGCAAAACACGCCCCCAAATTCGAAAATGAGGCTCCCTTTCTCCGAGGCATTTCTGCTCTGCCTGCCTCGGAGAAAGGCGGTGGTGTCTTCCGGTGTCCTCTTCACTGTACGAGTGCTGCCTGCTGCCTTGCCTAAAAAAAAACACACACAAAAACGTTGTCATCGCGGTGGTGTCCTCTTCAGTGTACGAAAAAAACACAAAAACGTTGTCATCGCGGTCAGCTTCGGCAGCGCATGTTTATTTACTTAATTGCTCAAGCCCGGTCCGCTTCGGCCGTGCTGGTTTTCTCCAGCTGCAGGTCACAGCGAGGCTCCCAAGCAAGGGGTGGGGGAAGCAGCGGTGGCAACATGACGTTTCTGGCTCTACAAATTTAACAGGACCTAAACGGAAAAGAGCGCAAGCGGGACCGAGACACACAAGGAGGTGAACTGTGTGCAGTGAGAGGTGGGTGCTGCTTGCTGCTGCCACACGCAGATCATGGGACGCTGTTCTTTAATTTATTTGCTTAGCACGCATGCACAGTAGGCGTGGCCTTTTCCTACTTCTGTCGATGCCGTGACTCCTGCAACACTGAACAGAAAAGTGTAGGTTAGTAAAGCGCCGCCATCCTTCTCTTGGTGGAACTGGGAGGGTGCAGGGCTTCTTCGATGCTGCCAATAACTTAATTTACATGGCCTGAAAACATAATATGCCCTGATGTCTCTCTCTTATGTCTGGAATTTGCCAGATCAACTAGTTATGAAAAGTGTTAGGCAGAGCGGTGTGTTCCTCAAAAAACAGAAAAGCCAAGCAATAATGCACATTTGCAATGGTTGCGCGCGTAATGTTTACAATATGCGTGGCTCGCACCTTTTGTTTCATTGACGAGTGCTCTTGAGTTTTTTTCGATTTTATCTTTTGTATTGCCTTGCCAAACAATAAAACCTGAGGGCAAGCAAAACAGGCGCATTTCCTCATTGATGCGTCGGAGACATCACGGATTTGCAAGCCCATATGTAGGAGCATTCATTGGATTTATGATGATCACTTTAGAGAAATGGTGTGGACATTTACCCTCTTTAAAAACACTGCACGGCTCCTTCAAACCATTCTTGGCAATGGCGTTACCAGTGATGTGCTAAGGCCTTCCAAGATTAGAGCAGCCAGCTTAGTGAATGTGAAAGGCAAACAAGGGGAGAGCTTTTCTTGTTCAGGATGCTAAATAGTGCCATGGGAACAGAAATGGCAAAGGCAGTTAACAGCAATCAGCAGACACCAGATGAACAGCGAATCAAGGACACTGATGTCAGCATGATTACGTATATTGCTATTGGATTTCCTTTGCGTTAAATCGTGCCGTAACAGTAAAAACAAGCATTTACAATGCAACGGTCTCGGCATTGTTAAAGTTAGAGCTATTGGCATTGCTCATGACAATGCTGTTTCTTTAAATGTTTTAAAAACAAAAACATAAACAAAAATAATGTCATGAGCAATGCCAATAGCTCTAACTTTACCAATGCCGAGACCATTGCATTGTAAATGCTTGTTAGTGGTTGTATTTCAGTTTGAGGAAAAAGGATTCAATTAGAAGTTGACTGGCATAGCCTGGGCACCACTGTCATAATTGTAGGGTCTGGAAGATGGAAGTCTCAGTGCTTCTTGCCTGGGACCATTTTGCTTAGCATTCGCTTAGATTGATAGAGGTGGGCACTTTGGTAGAATGAACTGGGGAAACTGACATAGTTAATACAGGAGGAGTTACTACGAGCTGGTTCAGTGAAAGGTGAAGGGAAGAAAGTCTTTGAAGTAGCAGGGAGATGTGCTGTTCACTGATCCGATCTGGACATAAAGCTTGATTTTTGACTTAATGGTGGTTCTAAGACGTAGGGCTTGAGTGTGTTTAGTCAGTGGAGAAGTAGAGCCATTTAAATTTTGTAGCATTATAGTCTCAAGAAGCTTCTATCCATCCAAGATTGGAGGGAGGGAGGGTACTAGGGTACAGGGGACTTCATGGCCTTATCCTGGTTTTGCTTGTATTTATAAATAGGTTAATTGTTTTTATTACTATGGGTGAAGCAATGGAGGCTGTGACCAATTTAGCCTTTGTACTAGATTAGGCAGGGATCATGCAAACAACATTGGAGGAGCAGGTTCTTCCCAAAGGTTGAAGTCCCCCTTACTTGGAAATCCCCATTTACTTTAGCTGAAGCAAATAGTTCTTTGTTTAAAAGATTCAATAAATACGCGTAACAGATGGGAGTTTACAGATGATTTAAGGATGAAACTACAAAGAAGATCTATATTTAGGTTCCAGTAGAGAGATAGCTCAGAAGAAAAGCACATGGGCCCCAATACATCTCAATATCATAAGGGTTTGTGCCTAAATGTTAGTACAGTTTTCCATCCTAGGGTTGGGTGCAGTGGAGTAGGGTCAATAGATTTCAATCATACCAGTAGACATGAACACACCCAGAAGGTAAAGGTAACATGCTGAAAGGGGAAAAGGATACAAACAAGAAGATAACCAACTTCTACCACAGGACAGGCTACATACAATTCATCATTGTGACTGGCTTACGAGAAACAGGAGATAAACGTGATATGCTACCAGAGGACACATACATAATTGTTAGTGTTCAAAGTGATGTAGTACACGGGGACAGAACCATAATTGATAGCAATTAACTTCATATGCTAAAAGGGGAAAGAGTCACAACAAAGAGATCCACATGATGTGCTACAAGGGGAAACTGTGTCTGCCAAGAGATATGTGTGACGTGCTACTATGGGGCAGAGTCGCAACCAATCGATAACTATAATATGCTTCCAGTAGACATAGCCACAATCTAAAGGGTAAAGTACAGTGCTAGTGGTAATGACAAGCAAAACAGCAAAATGTGCTACCAAAGGATCAAAATAACCAGAAAGAGATCATTGTGATTTGTTACCAGGAAACAGGGGTGAAACCAAAGGGTCAATATACGAGTGCAACAGCCACAACCAAGAGAACAATGAGAGGTACTACCAGGGTAGAGAACCAAAACCAGGATATCAGTGTTAAATGTTACAAGGGGAAGGGTAGGTGCATATGTGCTTTAAGCTAGAGTCATGAAAGGATTCCCACACCAGACTACTATTTCCACACCTCATTCTTTTCCAGGCTGTATTCCTCCATCATTTTATCCCCTTGCTCCTGAAACGTGATGATGATCAAGGCCACAAATATGTTCACAAAGAAAAAAGGGAAGACCACAAAGTACACCACGTAGAAGATGGACATCTCCATTCGGAAGCCGGGGCTAGGGCCCTGGTTTTCATATGTGGCATCCACCGAGTGCTTAAGGACTCTGCAAAAAATGAGAGAAAGAAAGACAGATTAAGAGACTAGATACAATGCAACAGCAAAGATGTATCTCTTGATCTTCTGAAGTCCGAAGGAATGGAGCAGGGGGACCTGGAAAATATCTGCTAGCAGGGGGGAGGTCAACTCTGAGAAACCCCAGGAAAATTTCAGCAACTTGTTCACAGTTGTATGGGTCTGTGCAACCTTTCATTGACCTGAGTACGGTATCTAATAAATCGTCATGATTTTATATCTAGTGATAGGAAGTTGTTCCTTTACAAGTTCTGACAATACTCAATACTTTTTTAGGATAAATGTGTCAAATCTATATGTCTCATTCCATCCAGGATCTGTCAGCAGATAGCTATTCCTGGACGCAGCCTTATTTCCTGACATTAAGGGGCAGTAACATAGAATACTGAAGATTGGTGACCAAACTCCCTGGCCTTTAAATGTCTGAAAGGAATGTTGTCAGGAATTTGGGTATGCAAACTGGTGATGGTCTTTCATTTTGTGCCCCAATTTTCGCTGTTGAAAGGTTATGCTACAGCGGCGAGACCCCTGCACATAGCTCCTAGTGACGTATGCCTTTGAACCTGGGGGAGGGAATATATATTGGGTTCAGTGGCATAGCTACAGCTTAGTTTGCCGCCCAGTGGTGCCGGCTGGTGCAGGTAAGAGTGGGGGAGGGCATTGCCGTTTGGGTTGATCAAGGAGTCTATTTACTGCTTTTTCAAAATCAGTGCTCTAAATCAACACCCCTTCCCTCCCCCGCCTACATTATGCACTTTATCACATCAATTGGTGCTATTTATGCATTTTTCATTAACAATAGACTGAGGAGCATATTTACAAGCCCAGTGCCCTGCCTGAACGTAATTTTTTGTGATGTTTCGGTGGAGCACAGGGCTTAGCACTGTTGACAAGGCCACGTAAAGACACCCTGCATGGCTTTTCATGGCCTTGTAGATATGTAGTGAGGCAACCCAGCATAAGTCGCTGCTTTGCCTCACACTACATGTGGGAGACATGCCATGGGTGTTACGGTGGGTGTTCCCACCTAGCATTCATGACATATGACGCATTCTTAGATTTACAAGAACCTGTAAACCTGGGAATGTGTAAAAATCTTATGCCTCCCCAGGGGAGGCGCAACGAGGACAAATATCTTTAGTCCTCCTCGTTTTTTCATCTTTCTATTAGTGATGCATTCTGCAGCACACATAGAATGAGGAAAACGCCTCCATGGATTATTTTTGTGCAGGAATGTGTTCCTTCCTGCACAGAAACAATCCTGTCTGGGATGCAGGCATCTTTGCACCATGGTGCAAGGGTGCCTGCGTTTGCGCTAGGCAGCCCATTGTGCACCAGCACAGGGGGAGAGAACAGAAATGCAACATATCTTGTAGATACAGAGCATTTCTGTCCTTTCCCTGTGGCGCAGGCCAGCACATCAAAGTCACGTGTGCTGGCTTATCAATATGCCCTTGACTAACGCAAATCACTTATCCTACACACTATAACTTTTGCAAGGAGTCTAGGTGCTCTGAAGTGACCATTGGGCAATATTTTTCACACTTTATGCTGTGATACATAAATAAGTAAATATGTAATCAAATGTTTCCTATTGCAAACTTAACTTTTGTTCAAGTCAAAGACGACTAATGTACAAAAGCCTCAAAACCCTCCCTGCAGAATAATATTGCAAGGAGAATAGTTTTTAAAAGTTACACTTAACTGTTGTATGCAGTAAGGGTTTGAGCATGTGCTCCTCTTTGGATAGTAATAGTAGTTTCAAACATGCGAAGGGTATCCTTTTAGATCTGTTGCTTTATAGAGAGAAACCAATGCCGTGTGTCGTCTTCAAGAAACTCTTTATTAGTTAGATCCTTGTGTGTTTATACACATTATTTACATGTGTGCTCTGAAGGCACAACAGCCGACACGTGTTTCGCCCTAGGCGGTCAATGAGACCAGGGCTTTCTCAAGGCTTAAGACTAAATTCAGATTCCTTGCTACGTGGTCCTGTTGTCTATCATGCAGATTTTGCTCTGACTTTTTCAGTGGCAGCCTAGATACAAACCATTCAACACACCAGCCGTCCGTAAAGTTTTGGTCCAGGGACAGCTTTAGTGTTGGTGGCACCCAGTGTGACCTCCTCCTCCAAGGATTCCCTCACCACCACCATCTGATGGCACCCCTCCTTTCTCCATAACCCGTCTCACATTTGATTAATTTTACAGTGCACTCACCCCAATCTAGGGTGTCAAAGTGCTTTATATCATACACACATATTATACAGAGAAAATAAAGCATAAAAGTGTGTGCTGCCTGTCCCTGTTGTTACTTGGTGGACGATAATTTCCTCCATATGTTCTGGATCTGCACATCCCTACAACTATACTAGCAGGGTGTCACACTCTACCTATCTGTCTGTATGGGGAGCTCAGCGCTGCATACATGGGAAGTATGTCTTCTAGGCCTTTACAACAGGAACAAGAAAAAAAGGGTCACATCCCTCTCCCTTGACCTGGGGTTCCTGACAGCCAAATGGCTCATTACCTGACGATGGAAATCACATGAAACTCCATGCAATCCCTCATTGCATGGGCCCAGGCGGAGAGCTTTGCCTTGCATAGGGAGGACCGTCTAGGGCTATGCTATGCTCATTTCAAATATCAACCAATATCAACCAACTGGGACACTAATCTGATTGACCTGCAAACCGCCACTTAGCATGCCACTGATGCTCAAGCCGACTTGCTAACAGACAGGGCAGAGGCAGCAGATAACCAAGGGGCTGCTTAATCACAAGGTACATACGAGGTGCATGCCTCTCTGCACGATATGTTCCAGGATCCCATCTTCTTCTTTTACCTAGACACATGATGTCTTCTCCTGCTTAAGCTCAATGTGTGTGGCTGTTCTTGGGGAAGGGAGGGTTACGGTTTCTTTGATAGTTGTTTTATTATATGTTTTAATATCCTGTTTATTTCTCGATGTGAATGTGTTATCCTCTTAATGGGTTGCTATGTCTGCACGGCATCTTCTCCCCACGGCAGGTAAACAAACCCTTACAGACTGTTGTGTGGTCAACTCTTCTCGACAGTGTACATATCTGTTGAACATAACTTGTTGCACCTCATGACACTGCGCTCCTAAAGAGCTGTAATGACAATGTAATCTCTTGTTGTCTGTTAACCTTGCCAATAACCTGAAAAATCAATAAACAGATAAAAAAAAACTGAAGCATAAAAGTGTGTAAATCAATGTATAGGAAATGTCATATATGAATTTGAGGGCTTCAACATGTATGAGTCATGTCATCCATACTGGTAGGCATTATGTTAAGAGTGCATGGTCGGGTGCAACATAAAGTCGGGATTTAAAACGAAAAGGAGAAGGAGCTGACTGCAGTAATAAGAATAACCAAAGGAATCCTGCTTAGCAACCTTAGATAAAAGAAGATTAAGGAAAAAATAATAAGGCTCTAAACCTATACTTTATAGTCTAAGTGCTGCTCTTTGATGCGGGTTCATAGTTCAATATTTTAGGAAGATTGTAACTTATAAATGTAAGTAAGAAACGGACATCCGTGGCAAAAGCAGTAACCAACTCAACTATCCACGTAAAATGTAAATCTAAAATCTGCATATTACACGTTGTGCCTTGCAGTGGACACAATACCCCCCTGTGCTACTTTATAAGGCAATACTGGGACTAAACAAAACACTGATTTTTTCCAACAGGAACAATACATATACATACTGGGCAGATCACATAAAGCAAGTCTTTAACAAGAGACCCAGGCCCTCTTTTAAAGGTTTGTAGGGAAGTGAAAATCCTTCATCCTTCATTTGTAGGAAACTTCAAATATGGACTATTGCCACCAACTAAACTCCTACCACCAAAGGATATTATTGTGGAGAAAATTCAGCTGGAAGATTCTCCTGAGTATTTAGACTTTCCTACAGTGCTTGAAGGATTTTGATTCCCTTCCAAATGAGGCCTCAATCCACTTGTATTGGCTGCAGATTATTGGCTGATCACGGGACACACTCCCGGCAAGACAAAATAATGGTGTACATCTACACAAAAGCAGTGTTTGTGTCCCTGCACTGACATTGTTCCGATCATACACACAATGCAAGCCCCCATTTAAGGCAATCTCCTTACTGTGGCCAGCCTTCTCCTGTTGACACTGTAAACAGGGTGAGGAGAGCCCACAGCACATTATCGTAGTGAAACTCATACTTCTTCCACTCTCGCCTCTGGGCTTTCACCTCATTGTGCTTCTCGTAGACGAGATACTCGCCCCTGAAAGAGAAGAAGCAAATTACAGGACACAATGAGTGGAAGGAAACTACTCATGCAATATGGGAAAACAGGCAGCAAATGACATTATATTTCTTTACACAAACAAGTACCCTTGTAAGTCACTGTTGTCTGTTAAAGATTCAGTGACTCTCTGCTTCTGCTGTGTTCTGCCAAACACAATTTTTTTGTTGTTGACATTTTTATTATATCCCCTAAAACTCTGTGCAAACTGTAATATACCTTAAGGCAGATAACAGTATCAGAAGAACATGTTGCTTACCTGTGGTAATATCTTATCTGGAAGAGACTCTATCTAGCCTCAGATTCCTTACCTTAGAAATATCCCCAGGCATCAGACTGGATCCAGAAACGTTTTCATGAGCAGTACCCATGCTCGCTAGTAGGTGGCATTGTTCGACCCTGTGTGGCATCGTCGGCATTGCCCACACCAGAAGTGATGTGCGAGGGTGCCACCCCATCGAGCTGACGCCAGTTCTTTTGTTTGCGCGCCAGTCAGCACAGATCTGGAGTAGAGCTATCCCCAGTAACTTTCTGTCTGACCTTTTTTCAACCCTTTTGCAAAGGTTTTTGAGACATTGTCTCCTGGTGTGGCAGGAATGTCCACTAGGAAGGCTGGTTTCAAGCATTGCGGCGCCTGTCACTCACAAATGTCAGTGATGGACCCACACCTTGTCTGCCTCTAGTGTCTGGAGCATGTCGATTGTCACACTATGCACCCCAAGGCCTTGAGGGAACAATCCCTCAAGCTCCTTGCTGCCTGACGTGTGATGCCGCAATGGTCTTGATCCCGGTCAAGAGGAAGGTCTCGGGATCGGTCACAAACCAATCAATCTTCTTCACAGTCAAAGTCGTTCCACTCCAGTAATTCACACAAAAAGAAGAAGTCAACAGGACCCGTCCATCATCTGATGAGGCAAGGGAGCGTTGACACTCAAGGTCTGGCTCCGCAGTTCACCCTACATATGGGTCGTCTCTACACCTCTTCAACTTTCTGGGAGCTAGAGCGATGTACCCCTGCCCAACTCCACGAATTTTATGAGGCCATACACCTCATATTTGGGCAGCCCGTTCCAGATGGAAAACCTTTGGGTCGCATGGGTTCAGAATGGACCCCTACTGGTCTACCAGAAACAACTTTTCAATAATTTTGCAAACTGTCAATATTTATTTCTACATGGACTAAACCCAATGAGGAGGCCGTGAGAAGATAAACACAGAACCTGCTATTACCAAAGCAGATACACCTTCAAGTACTCGAAGAAATGCTACACAGCCACCCGTGAACAATGAACAGACTCTTACTTTACCAGATTTGTATATACTTATCCCCCCATTTAACTTTAGATAAACCCGCCCAACGTTTTTTATAGGTCTTCCTCACTTGCTTTGCCCACATTTTACTTAATCTGCAGTTAACATTCCAGGCTTTTGACTAAGGGCCCAATTTAGGTTTTGGCGGACGGATATACTCTGTTGACCTGGTGGGGGCTTAACATCAGCCAGGCCAATAGTACTTTGCCTGCCAAATGTAGAAATGACAGCCAAGCTAGTGGTCATTTCAAAACCATTGGCAGGAAGTGCCGTCATAGCGGTTCCTGTCAATGCTTTTTTAAGTCTGACGCATGGCTCTGTCAACATGACGGAGTTGTCCATTAAACTTATTATTTTTTTTTTTTTAAATAAACCAAAATGGGATTTTCTTTTTGATAATTACAAAAAAATGCTCCCCTTGCTGTGGCAGTTCTCTTCCATGGCGAGGGGATCATTATGCTGTTTTCACTGCCCCTTACCTCAAGGGTTTTCCTAGTGATGACGGGCAGTAAAAACTGATCTGTATGTCTGCCCATCTAAATTAACTGTGTCAGCCTTCAGCAGCCCTTTCTCCGTCGGCCCATCAAAGGTGAGTAATCATTGCGGAGACAGGGTAGTCTTCGCTGTGTTTACACCAAAAGTCCGCCCGCTTCTAAATCTAGTCGGTGGATTATTATGTTGACGGTAAGGATACTCTGTCACTGTTGCAAAGGAGTATTCATATTGCCAACATATAAATCAAGCTAGAAGTCTTTACTACCTCCCAGATTTTTTTTTTTTTTTAGTTTTATATAGCACAAACTAGACCCAAGACATTGGGTATCAGAGCGCTTTACATGAGTACCGGTTTCGTTACAGATGGAAACATGAATGTTTTTTGTTTTTTTTTGTTAGGCACGGGGAGATTAAGTGATTTGCCCAGAATCACAGGATGTTGAGCGTCGTTGCCGAGACTCGATTGTGGTTACCCAGCTTCGAGGTCGACCGCTCTAACCGTAAGGCTACATCCTCTCCCTTAATCCTCTGAGACCCTTTATTGCCTCTGCCCTTGACAATTCATTATTAGATCAGTACAACTCACTGTTTTTCTTTGATTTGAGTTGTACCCTGAAGTTACTGCATATGACTTGACCTACATGATTTTATAATTGTGCAAGTGCCATCAGAATACCATGATGTTTACAAAACATTCCATGGCCCTATTAAACAAAACAGTCTATTACAACTGCTGCACAAATCTATTCAATATTTTCCCACTAGTAGTAGAGGAAGGAATTCTGGTGTACGTACCTACAGTCCCTCTCAAACTCCTTGGATTCATCTGTGCAGTAGAAAAATTTCCCTTTGAAGAGCTGGACAGCCACCACAGCAAAGATGAACATGAAGAGCATGTAAACAATAAGGATGTTCAGGACATTCTTGAGCGAGTTCACCACACAGTCAAACACAGCCTGCAAGAATAGTGATCATTAAAATGTGAACAGAACTAGATCATGTACTCTGAAGACATTCATAAACAGTTCTTTGTCTGCCTCAGTGCTTATGCTTCACTAGCGTGATTCTGGATTTTTGGATGCTGGATACTCTGCAGATGATGGCTTTTCTGCCACAGGTCAAACTGGTTATTATAGAGAACATGATTGCAAAATTCACTGCTACACAAAGGCAAACAGAAAGACAGCAAGGAAGGATCTGCTACATATAGAGCCGATGACTGCATGCATTTTTCTACCCCCCTCCCCTATAAGTAAAGTTAAGGTTGGAACCATGTGCTGCAATGGATCTAAAGAATGGGTTGTACGTTCCACCTTCATTCCTCCTTTTTTCATGACACTGCATGCAGTGAGGATTGTGATTGATGCTTCAATTCAGTGATAGGGTAAACATTTAGACAAGATGGTCTTTGTGCTATCTGGACACCTCAGGAAGTAACTGAATTTAAATGCTCTAGAGTTAGCAATGATAGAATTAGCTTTCAAGATTTTTCCTCAGCTGAACTCTATAGCTCCAAAAAAGTCAGCAGTCCTCACAAATGCATAGAGACAGATTACCCCACCTCATAAAAAAGGCTTGCTGTTTTGTTCTGGCAAGATGGGAGTGGCTAAAGCAGCCACCTTCCACAAAACGAGGATTTAACTGGCTAAACAAATTGTGTAGGTAGCCATAAATGTAATACTGCCTATAGCAAAACTTCCCCTACCAATTACATATAAACATTTTGTCTCCCTATTAGGAGAGACAGTTGTGGTGGTGCTCTGTTTCGTTCATGAAGAAGCCTGATCCATCGTGGAACGCGCAGCCGGATAAACAGGATCGGAAGTCGAAGTCCTCTACCTGTGAGTGGCCAAACACATTTTAGGAATTGATTGTGCAATCTCCCAGGCACCTTTCCGTCTGTCTTGTAAAGCCTCATGAAAAGGTAGAAATATATCTGCTGATTTCTTTTCTGTCAAATTCTTCATGAAGAAGGAGGACTTCACCTGTTCAGTCTAAAGTAGAATGGCAAATATCTCAGCCACTTTCTTTTTTTAGCACCACGATAATGGATGATTTTTTAGCAGATGCTAGTTCCTGTGGAGTTGGAAAATCTATCCCTCCAGAAGTATTTAGTCCATTGCCATTTGGTAAGTCCATGAGTATATGAAAAGGACTATAATACTGTCGCAAAAAGTGATGGCATTTTTATCATCCTGTTGATGAATACTGCAAAGCATATGAATTATAACAAAGCAGCCGATGAAATCATTGAAGTTTTTCTGAAGGTGTACAGAAATCTGAGGATATTCAACTTGCCTTAAGTAAGATCCAGTTGCGGTTTTGGTTGTGGGTAATATTTCTTGTTTCTTTAGTGGAACAAGGGGAATAGTTTCCAAAACTGGCATCAGTATCAACTTGAAAGACAATGTCTACAGTGACAAAATGGGAGCTGCCTGATTTCTTGTGAAACTAGGTGACTTCAGAAGCAGCTTTGAGACTGGTTTCTATTGGAGTTAAGGCACAGGTTATTGGTGATTGCTGACCACAGTTATAGGTGCCAAATTATCCTTGATGAATACAGCGAGTGCTGCAGAGGGCGGAGGTGGGGCCAGGAATGCCATCACGTGCTTTTAAAGCTTCAGTCTGTTCTGTGGAAGAACACAGGGGAGAAGATGTACCGGTTTATCCAACTGGAGAACCGTAACAAATTAATGAGATAAGATCGGACTTTACTTGGTCCGCTTGAGCTTCTTGCGAGAACAATAATAATGTTTCTTGCGTTTTTTGGGGGGATTGTGGAGTCCTCTATTTCCCAGATACAGTCCCTCTCCTCCACAGTCTGAAGGATATTTTGACCAGAACTTCCTAAGGGAAGCCACCATTGGCTTACCCTTTCTCCCTGATGGCTTTTAAGAGCATGAAAGGGCAAAACTCACACAACAAAGCATTGTTCAATTTTCACAGGTAGAACAGACACACTGCATGGCAGTTTGTAACTTACATTTGATACCTAAAAGATTCAACTGTTTAAAACCAGAGAATTGTGGAAGAGACATTATCAAAAAGCTGAAAATAACAACCACAAAGGGTACGCTCCGGATTCTGCATCAGTAAAAGTAAGGAAAGAAATTAGCCGATCTCAAGCATGCAGTGGAAAATGATATACCAAGTGTGATGTCATATACTGTCATCTCATGGCCCTGGTACTGACACAGAAACAGCCCTAATTTGTACTGGTGATTGGGTGTGAAAGGAAAATGTCCTCAGAACCAGTCTGGCATCTGGGAAGGGTTTAAGTAAGGAATATGTGGAGAGAGCATCCAATACAAAGCTTAAACAGATGGAAAACTTCACTCTTGTACCACCAGTTGTACAAGATTTTCTGTCTGCATCTTCACATGACAGTCCAAAAGGAGAAAAATAATTAAATAATGGCTTCCGTGCCTTAGTGTCTTCAGATATTGACACCCATTCCTCCCTTGACCATGATACTGGCTTTCAAGACAATTGACAAAATACATAACATGACTCCTTAAGTTTGGTTCAGGTACACGCTGTTGGGATCGTCAAATGGTACGCCTGGGTGTCTCAGGAAAAAGCAGACCACAACCGCCACTTTTATAGAACATTTCTGTCTCCTACCCTGAAATGATATTTCAATTCTCCGTCTCCGTTCCTCTTGGATCAATGTTTCCACTCTGCAGATTAAACTACTCTCTGCACCTTCTCTCTTCACCTTTATCTCTCACTCAAGCATGTGTCTCAAGGCTCTCAGGGCCCGATTCACAAAGGTAAATTTACACTTTTTGTGTTAGTTTACTACTTTTAGGTATTCACAAAGGTAAGCTCAGACCAAAAGTGTAACTTTACCACTTTTTGATATTCACAAAGGGAAACTTAGACCAAAAGTGTAACTTTACTAGTAGTAACTCACCTTTGTGAGTACTGAAAAGTAGTAACGTTAGACTTTTGGTCTAACTTTACCTTTGCGAATCGTGACTACTGTGTTTAAAATGTATCCTTCACCTCTCTCTGTAGCTTATTCCCATTGTTGTACTGCTATCCTTGCAAGCACCAGTAAATGAGAAGTTGCTCTAGCACTATTACTTTAGGAACTTGGAAAAATAGGCTTTAGGAGCATCCCCTGCTCTCAGCCTGCACTGCTTTTCACCCATCGTGTTTCTTCTGCCCTCCAGATCCTACCCAGAGTAGTGAGTTATTTTTGGCCAGTAGACGAAAAGCAGTTTGAAAAGGTGCTGTAACTGAATGGCATAGAATACAGGCGTTATCTGATCCACAAGAACCACTCATGAGGAAATATTGCATTCATGAGTTCAACAAAACATTTCTTTAAACATGGGGTTGCCAAAGTGGACATCTGCCTGGAGCTAGAACCTAAAGAATAATGTCTTGATAAAATGTGAATGGTGGCTCGTGCTGCAGCTTTGCAAATTGGTCTCCAGTAGGTCATAGAAGCTTTGTTAGCCCTGTCTACAATGTCTTGCAATCGTTACTGGGGTAAGTGGGGGGAAGGAGTAAAGGGGATATCTTTCACGGAATAACTCTCAGTTATCTAAGAAACTGTTCATCTTTCTATATAGGATTTAGAATATTTTCGTCCTGGCAGCAACATTCCAAAATGTTCCAAATAGCTTAATTCTTCTAAACAAAAAGAGAAAAGTTACTTGCCAATAACTATGGTTCTCCAGTACAGGAATCGTTCATAGATTCACATGCTTGAATATTCTCCATTGTCAGGCAGGGAAACGTCTCTAGACAATGTTAAACAGCAGTGTATGTACACACTCACTAACATTTGAAACAGCCATAAGCTTTTTTGGTTTGGGGAATTCAGCTCATCTTAAGCACACAGGTTTCAAAGCACTGTTTGTGCCACTGTCAACTGCGCATCAAAAGAATAGTGCTTAACAAAGGCATGAGTTGTTCTCAATGTTGTCTCTATACAAAGTTTTTACAGGGTGACTTCATTGAACAGAGCATTAGTAGCAACCATGCACTTTTAGAGTGAACTCTGATTCCCCAGATTGAGTTCTGCCCTTCATTTTAAGAGTTGTAGTGACTAAGAACACACTCCTTCTGGCCAAACCTTCTTTCTGCCCTTATTTACCTTCCACAGTCTATACAGAGTCGGTCTAATTGGTCAGAATCTTTTCTCTTTTGAAGGCTGAATTTTAGACAGTGTCCAAAGTTAAGAGAATGCAAAGTTCTTTCCACCACCATAGTGAACTGTGGGAAGATAACAGATAATGAGATTTGCTGATTCAGATGAAAATGTGTTCAACCCTTTAGAATAATTCTGGGATTTATTTGCAAACCAATATCTTTAAAAAACACAAATTAGTTTTGTTATTGAATAGTGCATGAAGCTCAAATATTGTTCTAGCTGGAGGCACACAAATAGGAAAACCATTTTCCAGGAAAAATGCTGCATGCTGGCCGTTTGTACTTGCTTGAGATATGCCTTTATCAACACTACAGGTTGTAGTCTAACAGATGAGGTCCTGCTTGGACAGAATGTCCCTCACCACTACGTTTTTCTTGGTGGTGATGGATAGGAAAAAAAGGCATTAAACCGCCCACCCTAAACAGAGCAGAGAGTGTATTTCCATTCTTCCAATGGCACCTACTTTGTTGTGCCGTTGGTGGAAGAATTCTGCTGATGACGCAACCAGAGGATACATTGACAGAATACCTAAGGTCTGCCCACCTATAAATGAAAAGGGTGGAACGAGAGTTTGGCAGGCAACCAGGGGCCATATGTATGAAGGCAATTTTGCTATCGCAAATGCCGAAATTCACAGAATTTCGGCGTTTGCGATCGCAAAGCAGCAGTGTCATATGTATGACACAAACCACCCTATGCAAAATAAGGAATCGCAAATTTTGCAATTCCCTATTTTGCGATTGCATTTAAGGAATCGCAAATTGCGATTACTTAAATGCACTGTAAAAAGCACACAAAAAGTGCAATTTGGACTTAAGGAATTGCAAATTACCACCAACTTCAAGTTGGTGGTAATTTGCGATTTCTTTGAAAAATGCACTTTTATGCATTTGTCAAAGTGCCATGTGACTCACATACATGCCCTTAGGGCATGTATGTGCGCCACATCTGCACCCATGCTTATTTCAGGGGTGCAACAGGGTGCCCTTTTGACACCCTGGCACCCTTGAAATTGCATTCCCAATTTGCGATTCTCTAATTGGGAATCGCAAATTGAGAATGTCTTCCCATTCATCCCGATGGGCTTCTAGGCCCATAGGAATGAATGGGGAGGTATTCCTTAATTGCAAATCGCAATTTGCGATTCGCAATAAGGAATATGTAGGATTCGCAAAATGTATAGCAAATCCTACATACATAGGGTTTTGCGATTCCCAAATAGCGATTCACAAAAAATCGCTATTTGAGAATCGCAAATGGGCATTTTCATACATATGGCCCCTAGTCTCTCGTCTTTGAGACAGAGTATTCTGTTTGCCAAACTCGAAATCGGCCCTTAGTGTTGAGCCTTCAGTTTCAAACTCCTTGACATTTACAGAGCATTTTAAAATTTACATTTTTCAACACTGAGTTTTTAAGTATATATTTTATTAATCTGCTAGTATTCTTGAATTTTCTAAACAGTTCCCTGAGTAGTCATTTTGTATGCCCAAGTGTCCACAGACTCCAGGTTAAGAACCACTGCTGCAGAACACAGGAATTATCTAACATCAAATCAATGTAAAGTCTTTTCTGCGTTGGATATATATATAGATATATATATATAGGCCTTGAAAAGATGGTAGTGAAGCAAATCTCTTAAGTGGAGAGTAAACCAGAGGCAACTCTGAGCAAAAGTATTTGGTTTCAGCAGTGCATTAGCCTCATGAAAACCTTACCCTGCACCTCTTCTGAAAGCACTAAATTGATGTATAAATTGTGTTGAAATGATGTGATTGAAATCCCAAGTCACCTTGTTATTACTATAGTAGTGGTAGGCTCATAAACTTTGCACGTTAGTGTACTAAGAATAACACTTAAATCACAACACAATAGGATGAGCTTTACCCACTGGGTTGAACCAAGGGAAATCACCAAAGTCTCTTCTGTCCAACATATCTTACAGACAAATATTCTGTGCTGTGGTATTCTGATAGGGCGACTGTTCTGAACACAAAATAAGCTTTACAATAAACTGCCTTATGGCACGAGTCTACTGAGTTATAACTAAAAGTCAGTACTGAGTTGAATGTGCGAGAAAAGGCTATTGATTGCTGCATAGAAACAGATTTGTATTAATTTGATTTTGCATTGTTTCCCTATCAAGTACTGCTCTGATTTCCTAGTTTTTGACAAATTCAATTAACTGTAAAATAAGCAATTATTACTGTTGGGTGTACAGGGAAAAACTGGCGCTCATATAGTGATCACACTAAATTAACCTCCAAGTATAAGATCTAAGGTGCATCCAAAAGATAGGGGAAGAGAACACCCTACTTACCTAAACTCAATCCAAAGACTGAACAGCTAGATTACAATTTTTTTGGAGCACACAATTACAGTAATCATTCAAATCACAAATCATAAAACACGCAAGGACTGAAAATCAGTTGGGCTCTTTTTCTTCTTTTATTGTTCCTCATTTCCTCCAATCCCATATGCCAACGCATTTCGCTGTGGTAGGATTTACCTACGGCTTCATTAGGGCTGGAAGTAACACAGAGTACACATTTGTAATCACAATAAATGGTGCATTACATTTAAACCATAGAGCCCACATTTGTGACAGCCTTATGCCAATGAATTATTCAAGCCATTCATTATGTGCAACATGTTGTTACATATGCAATTATGAATACGAAACGTATTCGTTTGATACATATCTTGGGAAGATTTACTATTCATCCAGTTCTCCAGTGAATTGTGACCAGGCTATTAGTTTCCTTCATTGCAACCATAGTGTAAGTTATATCTATAAAACCCGTGTAAAAAATATCAAAGTACGTCTTCCGACGCAAGTACCTCAAAGTTCCTCAGAATTTGTTCTTGGCAAAATATAAATAAAATCTATTAATAACTCTAGATTTATGAGGCAAAAGGTTCATTTGTTCCAAATATTTGATCATTAGTAACAATATTATTGCTATTCATTAAAGAGCCATACCTTATTGCAGACAGCTCTCAGTTTTGTAACTAAATCTTCCTTCCTTATAGTTCTTTACAGATATCCCAGTGATAATAGAATCCAAGTCTAAATCAAATATAACGTCATGTTATACTCCGTCTATTGTACCACACTCAAGCGTCATAAAAAGTGTACTTATTCAGTTTATCAGGCCATTCTGAATTAAGTTCTAAAGCATAACGCTAGATCCGCTATGTCAATATAATATTAAGTCACACTCGATCTATGCCCCAAGATGACTCGTAACTACTCTTGCAAACATCAAAGTAATCACCATAAATAAATTGGTTTCAAAATACTCTCGCCGCTCGAGAAGTATTACAAATATCATAATGAGCCTAACTGGAGTCTTCTTACCAATTAGTTCCGACTCCACGTGTACTTCGAAATATCTCCAAACGCCGTCTGCCACCATAAAATAAATAAACCGTTTCTTCCAAGTCCTGGCGGGAAGAGTCAGTAACGAAAAGAGCATATTAACCACTCTTCTACGTGGTATACTTTCGTATTTTGTTAATGAAAAAATACAACTAACATTGATCCTACCTTCAACTGAGGAAGCTTCTCACCCGAGTACAGGTGACGATCGCTCACTTCCGGGTTTCCGGGACAGATAAAGAGTGTCCGAGATAAAAAAGGGACTCAGACATACTCTATAACGTCAGCGCCATCTTGAAATGGCAATTACTTGCCGCTTAGGTTGACTATGAGTAGTTAATTCACTGCTATAATGAAATGAGAGTTTCTTACAGACAAAAATCGTTCACATTTTAGAAAAATAACTCCTCTCTAATAATCCTTAGATGCCCCAAAACATGAGGTCAATATTATTCTATTTCTATGTTTATACTAGATGATTCTCTAGCGGCGCAATCACAATATCTAACATGCAAGAATATAGGTACTGTTTCACTAATTATTATCTTCAGTTTTCCTTCATACATCAAATTAAATGATGAAATAATAACTACTGCATAAACCATGCCTCAATAGTAACAAGCAATCATATTTCATTATAAAATATTACTTATTGCTCCATTTAGGCACCCCAACTTTATCATGGTCGTCGTTATTCCAAATAATTGCTTACACTAAAGAGTGAATTATGGTCACTATAAATCAAAATAAAAGAACATAACAAAGTCAATAAACTTTATCAATCTTTGGAAGTTCATTGTCTTAAAAGACTCAATCGCCCAAAAAATATTGTAGCTCCTGATCAAAATTCAAGCCGTCCTCTACGGCCCTCAAACACATAATCCACTTTGCCTCATGCCTCCTCAGCTTGAGTTCTCTGTTGCCACCACGTGGATCTATTTTAACGTGCTCTATCCCAAAGAATTTAAAACTTTTGCTATAATCCTGGGATGCGCAATTGTGTACATGTTCTGCAATAGGATACCTTATATCATTGTTTTTAATTGCTCTTAAATGTTCACTGACACGTTCCTTTAGCATACGTATTATGCTACCTACATATATTTTGGTACATTTGCATTCAATTATGTAAACAACATATTTAGTACTGCAAGTTATGTTCATTAGTATATCATATACTTTACTATTATTGATTTGAAAATGCTTGGTTTTGTCTTTGGCACATCTGCACATCCCACAATACCCACATTTGAAAAAACTTTTTGAGTATTGATCCAACCAGATCTCTGGTTGCTTCCTTAATGGGTAACTTGGACTTAACAGAGTACCTAGGGTTCTACCTCTACAAAATGTGATTTGCGGTGACGCACCAATATGGTTTACTAAAGTTTTGTCCATCTTTAAAATGTGCCAATGCTTGTTCATGCTTTTGCGTAAAATATTTCCACTCGGTGTAAAATCAGTGATAGTTCTGACAGGTTGTTCAGTACATGAATTATTTATAGCAGGTGTCAAAGTGGATATGCGTTTAGTTCTCAAAGCCCTATCCTTCGCTATGTGTATATCCCGTTTACCGTAACCTCTTTGTATAAATCTCTTTTCCATGTCATTAATACATTCCTCAAATTGTGAGTCTTCACTGCAGTTTCTTCTTGCCCTGATCATTTCTCCGGAGAAATGATCAGGGCAAGAAGAAACTGCAGTGAAGACTCACAATTTGAAACCAGCTATAAATAATTCATGTACTGAACAACCTGTCAGAATTATCACTGATTTTACACCGATTGGAAATATTTTACGCAAAAGCATGAACAAGAATTGTCACATTTTAAAGATGGACAAAAATTTAGTAAACCATATTGGTGCGTCACCGCAAATCACATTTCGTAGAGGTAGAACCCTAGGTACTCTGTTAAGTCCAAGTTACCCATTAAGGAAGCAACCAGAGATCTGGTTGGATCAATACTCAAAAGGTTTTTTCAAATGTGGGCATTGTGGGATGTGCAGATGTGCCAAAGACAAAACCAAGCATTTTCAAATCAATAATAGTCAAGTATATGATATACTAATGAACATAACTTGCAGTACTAAATATGTTGTTTACATAATTGAATGCAAATGTACCAAAATATATGTAGGTAGCACAATACGTATGCTAAAGGAACGTATCAGTGAACATTTAAGAGCAATTAAAAACAATGATATAAGGTATCCTATTGCAGAACATGTACACAATTGCGCATCCCAGGATTATAGCAAAAGTTTTAAATTCTTTGGGATAGAGCACGTTAAAATAGATCCACGTGGTGGCAACAGAGAACTCAAGCTGAGGAGGCATGAGGCAAAGTGGAGCATGCGTTTGAGGGCCGTAGAGGACGGCTTGAATTTTGATCAGGAGCTACAATATTTTTTGGGCGATTGAGTCTTGTAAGACAATGAACTTCCAAAGATTGATAAAGTTTATTGACTTTGTTATGTTCTTTTATTTTGATTTATAGTGGACCATAATTCACCCTTTAGTGTAAGCAATTATTTGGAATAACGACGACCATGATAAAGTTGGGGTGCCTAAATGGAACAATAAGTAATATTTTATAATGAAATATGATTGCTTGTTACTATTGAGGCATGGTTTATGCAGTAGTTATTATTTCATCATTTAATTTGATGTATGAAGGAAAACTGAAGATAATAATTAGTGAAACAGTACCTATATTCTTGCATGTTAGATATTGTGATTGCGCCGCTAGAGAATCATCTAGTATAAACATAGAAATAGAATAATATTGACCTCATGTTTTGGGACATATAAGGATTATTAGAGAGGAGTTATTTTTCTAAAATGTGAACGATTTTTGTCTGTAAGATACTCTCATTTCATTATAGAAGTGAATTAACTACTCATAGTCAACCTAAACGGCAAGTATATGCCATTTCAAGATGGCGCTGACGTTATAGAGTATGTCTGAGTCCCTTTTTTATCTCGGACACTCTTTATCTGTCCCGGAAACCCGAAAGTGAGCAATCGTCACCTGTACTCGGGTGAGAAGCTTCCTCAGTTGAAGGTAGGATCAATGTTAGTTGTATTTTTTCATTAACAAAATACGAAAGTATACCACGTAGAAGAGTGGTTAATATGCTCTTTTCGTTACTGACTCTTCCCGCCAGGACTTGGAAGAAACGGTTTATTTATTTTATGGTGGCAGACGGCGTTTGGAGATATTTCGAAGTACACGTGGAGTCGGAACTAATTGGTAAGAAGACTCCAGTTAGGCTCATTATGATATTTGTAATACTTCTCGAGCGGCGAGAGTATATTGAAACCAATTTATTTATGGTGATTACTTTGATGTTTGCAAGAGTAGTTACGAGTCATCTTGGGGCATAGATCGAGTGTGACTTAATATTATATTGACATAGCGGATCTAGCGTTACGCTTTAGAACTTAATTCAGAATGGCCTGATAAACTGAATAAGTACATTTTTTATGACGCTTGAGTGTGGTACAATAGGCGGAGTATAACATGACGTTATTTTTGATTTAAACTTGGATTCTATTATCACTGGGATATCTGTAAAAAACTATAAGGAAGGAAGATTTAGTTACAAAACTGAGAGCTGTCTGCAATAAGGTATGGCTCTTTAATGAATAGCAATAATATTGTTACTAATGATCAAATATTTGGAACAAATGAACCTTTTGCCTCATAAATCTAGTGTTATTAATAGAATTTATTTATATTTTGCCAGGAACATATTCTGAGGAACTTTGAGGTACTTGCGTCGGAAGACGTACTTTGATATTTTTTACACGGGTTTTATAGATATAACTTACACTATGGTTGCAATGAAAGAAACTAATAGCCTGGTCACAATTCACTGGAGAACTGGATGAATAGTAAATCTTCCCAAGATACGTATCAAACGAATACGTTTCGTATTCATAATTGCATATGTAACAACATGTTGCACATAATGAATGGCTTGAATAATTCATTGGCATTAGGCTGTCACAAATGTGGGCTCTATAGTTTAAATGTAATGCACCATTTATTGTGATTACAAATGCGTACACTGTATTACTTCCAGCCCTAATGAAGCCGTAGGTTAATCTTACCATGGCGAAACGCGTTGGCATATGGGATTGGAGGAAATGAGGAACAATAAAAGAAGAACAAGAGCCCAACTGATTATCAGTCCTTGCGTGTTTTATGGTTTGTGATTTGAATAATTACTGTAATTGTGTGCCACAAAAAAATTGTAATCTAACTGTAAAATAAGCTTTGAAGCACAATGTACGCAGCACCTAAAATTGAAGCCAATGGTGTAAAATAGACCCCATGACTTTTAAGATAGGATAGTTAGTATCCAACATCTGATATTTTAAACACAAACTTGGGCAACAGACAAAGAACAAAAAATCTGTGCAGGCATACAAGCAGCAAACAATTAAATTGTAATTCATTAAATGACTTAAAGAGCTGCTCATGATATTATTACAAAATATTTTTAAATCTTTTATATAAAAGTTATTAGAAATATTCACTTCTTCAAAAACATAGTACATAATTTAAATTTCCTGAACAGTAGTCAATACATGAATTATTCTATTATATTGTGGAACAGTTGTCAATCATTTATTCCTGCTTAGCGTGCTAATCTTGAGCACATCTGACTTAATGCACAATACGCCAATTCATTAAGTTTTGATACAATGGCAATTTAGTTCACAGTATGATAAACTTGAATATCTGAAAAAAAATGTTTTTTCTTGACAATATATAGGCACAAAGGCCGACGGTGTATAGACATTACACGCGTTGTGTCGGGAATGCCTTCATCAGGGGACCGTCACTTTAATCACTACAGAGGACACAGAAAGAGAAGAACATGTAGATACAGGAAATATTTCCCTGCAGTTGATAAGTATTCATGGAAATTTCTTGTCAATTAACTGATTGAACTCCAACTACAGTAGGTAAGTTGAAGCCAATGTGACCACAGATTCATAGCTATAAATAAGTAGACAGGTACAAGATAGACCCCTTTTGTGATAAAATTCCTATAACCTCCAAAAAGATCTAGTGCAAAATAGGCAAGATTACACCCAATGAGGGATATTCTCAAGAACGGGTGATAATTATCGCCAACCTAGGTTAACGCAATTTCACATAACGCCGCCTATAGTGGGAAACTAACGCTGTGTTAACGGTGTATTCTCAACATGCCGGCAACAGGCAATAGTTTCCCGATAATGAGTCAAATGTCCGCGTTAAACTTACCGGGACACCGATAAAAAAGGAAACCCGAACGTGAAAAAAGTTCCGATGGGCCCAACAGCGATAAAAATATCAGCGATAATCAGCACCAGGCTTGCTATTCCCATGTCAGGCAGGAAAATTCACCATAAAAGCTGCAAAAAACACACAAAAAAATAAAAAAAAAACAACTGAGAAGCACCATGGAGGAAGCTGCAGCAACTACAGAGGCCAACCAGAACCCCACAAACCCCCTGGAAGACCAGCCAGGGACCTCGGGGAAGGAGAAGGACAAGGAGAAGAAGAAGAGGAACGCGCGATTCAGTCCGCAGGAAAACAAGATCCTGATTACGGAGGTGATAGAACACCAACAACAACTGTTCATCACCTCCACTGTGTCATTGACAACTAAAAATGCAATATGGCAGTCCATCTTGGCCAAGGTGAATGCAGTTGGAGTGAAGAGAAGGGAAGTGGACGACTGCAAGAAGTGCTGGAATGATGTGAAGCCCAAACCCAAGCTGAAACTCCCTAACAACCGGAAAGCCGCAATGCAGACTGGAGGTGGGAGTCTAGCACCACAGAAGGAGCTGGATGAGATGGAGGAAATGGTGTCTACAGTCATCAGTGGGGAGACGGTGGCAGGAGTTGGGAGACCGGACACTGCTCAACATGACCTGACCCAACAACAACAGGGTGAGTAATGACGAGGGACTGGGGGACGGGGGAGATGGGCACAATGGCACCCATGCACAATTAGGTATAGCACAGTGCACACCCACATGACTCTGGATCATGTCCCTGATCTCCTTGGCATACTGCCGCACTCATAGAAACAGCAAGTAGCCCCCGTGGAAAATGTGCCCAGAGGGGGCCCTCCCCACACATCACTAATCTCACAACAAACCCATGCACATGTGCTGAACCCAGCAAAGCTGCGGGTCCATGAGCCACACTGACAATGCAAGTGACACTGCATGACGATTAGCATGGCTGCAGTCCAATCTTCATGACATGGTGCACACCACGGCACTGAGGTGGCTGAGTGTGGACCACATCCGTAAAGGAGCAGGTCACACTCTGACACATCCACGTGCACAAACAACCCCTGACGTCAACAAGACATCTACGGACAAACCATGCCCAAGAGTCCCAACTCCCACCAAGAGCCCAATTTACCCAAGTCTGCAACATCTCAGCACTGTATGAGCACAGAAGTGAAAGGCACACCGCCTGAAAGGGATAAGGGCCAGCAAAATCAGGGCTGCAGGGGCGACTTTCTCACAATGCGCCCACACACATAAGAATCAGAGCACATCAACATTGACAACAATGTGGTGCAAACTGCAACACTTTCACAACAGAACAGAAGACACAACTGCTGCCGCTTTTGTGTAGAAACTGGCCAATCACATTTGGCATAGCAGGAAACTGTGAGATGATAATGTACAAGTACAACCCCACATCCCTGATGGTGCAGAAATGTCCAGTGTCCCGCATCAAATAGGCATCTCCTCCCAAACAGTCACAATGTACATTGTCACGCAGTCTGTCTATAAACTTGTCCAATGCGTGAACATACATGTAACACACTGTTAAACTGCATCTCCCCTTTACATTGCAGAGGGAGAATCAACAGCTCCTGCAGAGCAGACCATACATCTCTTCACTGATGATGAAGAAGACCTCCACACCATCGACACCGACGCCCTGCAACAGCTCATGGACACCCTCAGCACCCCACCCCCAGGAGCAGGGCAGCCCAGCTGCATCGAGGAGACCCCGCCCCCTGCACAGACTACACAGCAGGAAGCACCCACCACCACGGCTGTCTTCCAGGACCCCCATGACCAACACATGGCATTCCAACGCCGTGTGTTAGGGGGCCAGAAGGAGATGGTTGATCAGGTGCGGGTGGGGTTCGACCTCATGGCAGCCAAACTAGATGCCATACGTGGGTGTCTAAGTTCCATGAGGGCCCACTTACAGTCCCTAACGGACACCCACAGTCCGCTCCATGCTCTCCAACAAGCCATGGCTGATATCGCTGGAGTCATGACTCTGAGACAAGAACAAGTGTCTAGTCAGAGTGGCTCCAGCGATGTCACCCGGGAGTTGGGACACATGCAGAGGATCATGGAGAACATGGAGCGGATGCAGGCGGAAAGAAAGGCTGCCATGGCTGCACACCAGTGAGATGTAGCTGGGATCTTTCATGCCCTGCAGATGCTCATCATGGCATTGCTGTCACAAGGCCTGGTGCAGATGAATGCTGCTGCTACCACTCCATCCACATCTCCGCCCCCCTGATGTGTCAGTGCCTCACAGTGCGGCAGACATTCCAGCTCCGGCCCCTGATGTGGCACTGCCACACAGTGCGGCAGACATTCCACCTCCAGCCCCTGATGTGTCAGTGCCACACAGTGCTGCAGACAAAACACCACCACCCACATGTGAGGCACATCACACATTAGACGACGATGATGTGGATGATTCTGCCATTCTGGTAAGAAGGAAGCGGTAGCATTAATCTCCGCCACATGGCCTGTTTCAGCTTGGTTCTGCCCTCTGCATCATGCCCTGGAATAACACCTTCCACTGTCCCCCGATACACTCTGCGACACTCGCCTTGACCCTCGACATGGACTGCCATATTTGGTTTGGTTACCAATGACACAGCAATCAGACTGCGGACTGAACTCTTCCTCTTCCGATGAACTTGTCAATCCCTAAAGGACTCTGGCTGGTCCTCCACGGGGCATCAATGTAAAGTGGGGTTTGCATGGCCATGCACCGGTCCAGCTTCAACACTCCACCGAATGTGATTAAAACATTCTAATTCACACAGATGTGTCATGTCTATGATCAAGCAAGTATGCGATTGAGGCTAGGCCTTTGGCTTATGCTGAGGCAATGAAGATACACACACAACAGTTGGCATGTATGAGCCAAGACCCCGAGCGGTCTTGCGCTCCTTTATTTTTCCATTCAGGCGAGCCCGCCCCCTGGGTGCATGCTACATTGCAACATTGTAGATTAAAGTCTGGGTGACGCCGACACTACAACAGAGACACTGCCATAGTTACTTTTGTGGCCAGCCCAGAACTGAACCACGCCCAGAGCCCTGAACTGAACCACGCTCAGAGCCCCGGGTCATTTCTTCACAGTCCTCAGATGCCTATCTGTGGGCTGCCGCGGCGGCACTGGGATGTCGTGCGCTTCGGAGTATGTCTCCAGACGTTCCACCCAGGCTTTCCAGCCACCGCCTGGGACGGGGGTGGCCCCGTGACTGTGAACGGCTTCAGTGGCATTACCGAGGACATGTTGTTGGCTGCTGGAGGCGGACTTGTGGGGTAGCCCCACGGGACGATGACTTGCGGTGCACTGAGTTAGGCCCACCTGAAGAGCTGAGCGGGTGTGCAGCCTGCAATGATGCAGTGGCCTGGAGGCTGGACGGTGACTTGTGGTGCACTGAGTTAGGCCCACCTGAAGAGCTGAGCGGGTGTGCAGCCTGCGATGATGCAGTAGGCCTGTTGGGCCGGACTCGAATGGATTTGACTGAGACCTGCTGGACCGCAGTGAAGGCCGAAGGGAGCAGTCAGCACACACAGAACTCTGCGGTGCGGTGCCGCAGGGTGCGCTGGGGGCCCGTTGCATGGAAGCCAGCAATTGGCTGAGGAGGCTGCCAGGCTTGCGGGCCTCTGGCTTGAAGATTGCTCTGGCACATGGTGGGCCCTCTTGGAGATACGCCGGTGGCAGCAGGTGAGCAGTGAGACCTGGGTGCGAAGGGGAGGTCAATCACCGATGGGAGCCGGACGGGTCTGGGGACCAGCGGGCTGGGGTGCAGCAGGCGCACAGGATTGCGCCGGCACCACCGGTCATGGCGGCGGCCTCGTGGCAGGCAGACATGCCCCTGCAGGCGATGACGCGATGTGCGCCGGGTGGCGTGTGACGTAGCCACCTCATCCCCGGTGTAAATTTGGTCACTGGAAGAGGTCGGCCACATGTGTGTAGGCCTATGGTCAGGATATGGCGCACACAGAGACACATGCAGAAGGTCCGCTGTCTTGTTCTGCGCTGCCTCGTGGTAGTCCGGGGGTGGTGGTCCTGGGGTGCGGGTGGTCCTGGGGGTGGTGGAGGTGGGTGTAGTGGCTCGATGGCATCTGTTGGTCTTCAGATGTGGCTTTGGGCTGGGCTCCCTTTCTACTGCAGGTTTTCGTCCTACTTAAGGCCAGAAAAAAGCAGGTCTTAAGTCCGTGCTGCTAACGTGCCTTATCGCCTGTTTTTGGACTGCATCGCAGATCTGGCTGCTCGTTGATAATATCGCAAAGTGGTGTTATCGTGAGTTTTTGGATGGGAACGCCTACTCTGCATATGATTAGCATTAGTTGTCCCTGTCAGTCTTGGCGATGTTTTTAGCGGCAGCTATCGCAGGTAAACTGACAATGCCGGCTGTTAGCGCAGGCTTGTGAATAGGGCAATAAATCTATCACCACTTTCGTGGCGGAAAAGTGCAGCTAAATCGGTGGTGTCCTTGAGAATATGCCCCAATGTGTTTTGCCCAGAGATATTGTGACTTTCATTATGTTGGCCGCTAAGTAGTTTACCTACATCTCCACTAGAGGGCCCTCCCATACAAAATATACCAACCAGAGACATAATTAAGGTTTAGCATTTGGGTGCATTGACTTGCCATAACTTTTTTAATACATTTACGCCACCAGTAAAAGGTTTACCATATTATATACTGGCCTGATGAGTCACCCTAGCAGTACTATACATCATCTGTTATAAAAGGCGTATTTATACACCCCTTAGCGGCCGTTACATGTTGCTTTACTCTTTCTTTCGCCAGGATGCATCATTAACATTTTTACCATATAAGAAATCTTTCTGTAACACGGAGCAGAGTTTAACTTTGTCCATTGAGTTTCTTCGTGCTTGGAGAGACTAACAAGGTAATGCTCAGTAATAGAGGCCCATAATGTCTGCCCTTGCATTACCCCTAAGCAGTTTTGTCATGCAATCCTTTTTTATCGTTAACCTATTTAGGATCCAGCATTCCATTAAAACTCGGAATCCTTTTGATGAATTCATAATGGACAATATATCGCATTTACCTGTCTAACGACTAGACATTGGGCATTCGAGTCACAACTTTAGGTGTTTACCCTTATTGCGTTAGACAAATTATTGCATGATCTCTAGAGCTACAATCTATGTGGAACTCAGGCACTATTGACCCCCAAAGATACAAAACTTTCAATATGTCCAATAAGTTGAAATCCAATGCATGCCCTTGGCATGACCTTAAATATGAATACATCTATTTTGTATCTTCAAAATTGCAGCTTTCTTTTTAGCAACCAAGCACTTGTTTTATCTTAACACACTGGGTGTAATCTTGCCTATTTTGCATATAGCTTTTCGGTGGTTATAGGAATTTTATGACAAAAGTGGTCTATCTTGTACCTCTGTACCATAGCTATGAATCTGTGGTCACATTGGCTTCAACTTACCTACTGTAGTTGGAGTTTAATCAGTTAATTGACAAGACATTTCAAAGAATACTTATCAACTGCAGGCAAACATTTCCTGTATCTACATGTTCTTCTCTTGTTGTGTCCTCTGTAGTGATTAAAGCAACGGCTCCCTGATGAAGGCATTCCCGCCGAAACGTGCGTAGTTTCTATACACCGTCAACTTTTGTGCCTATATATTGTCAAAAATAATCTTTTTTTTCAGATATTCAAGTTTATCATACTGTGAACTAAATTGCCATTTTATCAAAACTTAATGAGTTGACGTATTGTGCATTAAGTCAGATGTGCTCAAGATTAGCACACTAAACAGGATTAAATGATTGACAACTGTTCCACAATATAGAAGAATAATTTGTGTATTGACTGCTGTTCAGGACATTTAAATTATGTACTATGTTTTTAAAGAAGTGAATATTTCTAATAACCTTTACATACAAGATTAAAAATAATTTTGTGATAATGTCATAAGCCGTTCTTCAAGTCATTTAATGAATTACAGTTTAATTGTTTGCTGCTTGTATGCCTGCACACATTTTTTTTTATTCTCTCTTGCCCAAGTTTGTTTCTAAACTATTAGCCTTTTTCCCTGCGCTTGGAAAGTGACGTTGCATGCAGGGGCCCCTGCTTTCTAAACTAACTGTCCAACATCTGGCCAGTAAGGTGCAAATAGATCACCATACGTGAGCTGCTCTTGAACACCTTGACCACCACCCGTCTTAGAACTGGAAGTGCTGAAAAGCAGTACACAAGACCTCATTTCATCTCTAATATTTCTAAGTAAAACCTGGGAATAATGGCAACATCTCAAATAGAGCTATTTTATAGGTAGTTAGTTGATGACAAACAATTCAACAATAAGCAAATTTCTCAATTTTGGATCTTCGGAGAGATTTAGTTGAGAAGCTACAAGAGAAAGTAAGTTTGATGGATGGCAAATAAATGATATGAATCAAAATAATGCTGGCAGTAGCTAAACTTAAATAATCTACATTTACTTGGCGTATAAAAGGATGCCTAGTACCTTGAAGCTGCAACTTACCTTGAGCTTGGGCAGGCGCTTGATGGTCTTAAGGGGTCTCAGCACTCGCAGGACACGCAGCGATTTGATGGTATTGATGTCTTTCCCTTTACTGCTACCACTACGTACATGGGAAAGAGAATAAATTAGAGAGCACAAAACTGATGTCTGGTATGCTTAGATTAATCTCATCCACTGTCAATGACACTTTTCCTTTTTCTTATGAGTGAAGAGAGAGCACAGATAAAGAAGATCCAGAAATAAAGAGCACCCAACTACAGCTGCTTCTTTCCAAGAGCATGCTCTGGAGTTTTCCCAAGCACACCCAGGATACACAGTACAGTTTCTATGTGTTACGCTTGGACACAGTATTCGGAACAGCCTGAGGGACATTTATTAGTAGCTGATACTAGTACTCAGGATAATGAACTGGCACTCTCCTCAATAAAGTGTGAACTCAGGACAAAAAGGTCTTAGAAACAGGCTCTACTTCCTGTGGGAAGGAAATAAGCATATTGGACTAATCTGAAAAATGTCTTTCCTGAGATCAAAGCTTAGGATACAGGATAAGTCCTTCTAAGGGCCAGCTGTCCTCCTTGACACAGGAGCTCAGGACACTGGACAAGCCATGGAACTCTCCCCTGAGAAAGGGAGACAGGACTTCTTAGAGGCAGTGAACATCTCTAAGGGTGGTATTCAAAATTGAGTTCCCTTGCCTTGAGGCCCATTGAATACATTGAGAAAAAGCTCTGAGTGCGACTCTCCAGATTCCAGTCCGATTCCTGAATTCTAACTTCAGAGAAGAGTTCCCCTAACTCAAAAGAAGATCACTACGCTGAGACTGAAACACACATTTCTCATGGGGCCAGCAATACTTGGTCAGCGTGTTCTCTAAATCCAGCCACCAGCACTATCCTGAGCAAGGTGCTAGCCCCTAAAACACCCGATTCCAAAATTCCTACCCTGGCCCTTACTGCGATGGACCTTCACTGAATCTTCACCCGGTTTGTAGGTGTTTTACTACAGAGTGGTAGTTGAAGAATATATGCGGGTATCCTGGGCCCACTCACGGCCCCGCTAGAGCAGGAGCTGCCAGAATCAGGAAATTGTGTGTTACATTCAGCATAAGATTTCCAAAGCCCAGCATTGAAAAACAGTGTAAAAGTGGCTATTCGGTCCACTATTTAATAGTTACCATTTAGTGCTGCATACAAATCAGAAATCGGCTATACATCTCACAGCACCCCCTACAAAGGGATATTTGTGCTTGTTTGTGCACCCAAAGCACCTTTAAGGCAGCCCTCAACCCTGCAGATCTAAGGTCAGGCTTCTCTTGGGTGGACTTCCAAACACATCACAATTAGTGAATCAATCAACAGGCAGGATTATAGAGTGAACAGCTCACCATGTTTCTCTCAGTGTTGCAGATTACTAGTAGAACACACTGAACAGACAGAGTTAGTCACCAGGAAGTCACTTAGCAGGGCAATAAAACTAGGATTGGTGCAAAGACGTTGGCAGGCCTTCATTTGGTTGTCACAAGAATTCAGGGTAGGCAACAGACTTGGCACCACAGTATTTAGTTCAGTTTCAGTGGTTCCTACTACTTGGCCAGGAAGCTGCCACTTCCTTGTCCTGTTGTAGAATGATTCGTGCCTTTCTGTGCTGATTCTGTATATCCATACACCTCTCAAAGGGGGTTGGGATATAGGCACTAGGTAAGCATGCATTTTAGCAACGTTGTTTACTGGAATGCAGCAGTCATTCACCAGCACATTCGCTTTTTAATCTTCACCTGCTCTTAGACCTGGCACTGATCAGCACATGATTGCAGGACGGGACACCCCAAGCTCTATTCTTTGGCCTTTTATATTAAGGCCATGATACGACTGAGACATGGTTCTGCCCCATATAATATAATGAGATTAAATAAAACAGAGAAGAAAAGGTGCAGTCATACACTGATGATAGCAGATGGCCTGGTGGACCAAAATCCCTTTTGTGAGAGGCAATTGGAGAGGGGTCTTCCTCTTTAAAAGTGTCACACTCAGCCCTGACAAATTCTCAGTCAAACTCACAATGCTTCAGAAATTCTGGCATTCTTGAAAACAAAATCCATTGAAATCTCCTTGCTTAGGGAAAATAGATCTTGTCTACAGGTAACCATGAAATTGAATTAATCAGGAGGCAGTCCCCCATGACTATAATTAAAGCAGTATGTTTGTATTTGTATTTATAAGCACAACTTACACTTCATACCTCGTGGCACTGTAGAAGTGTAACAACACTTTGTCTAACACATTTACATGTGACAGTTGCTGATTCAGAAAAAAATCATTGTATAAAGCTTTCTTGGGCATTAAGTTGGCTTGACATCGAATAGCAAAATGGTTATTGATTCTATTTGGCAGCTGCAGATACAGAAAAGGCGCCACGGCCAACCTTCAACTTACTTCAATTTAGGAACAGGTATCAGGTATTGATATGCTGATCTTAAAGAAAGTTGTGGGAAGCACCATTGAAAACACATAGACAGGGGACTCTGTTTTTGATTGTTGATACAACTGTGAAACAAAGATATGGGAACTCATTTAGAATGTATGGGCAATGAGCATCTTTCAGTTTCTGGAGGAAACTGTAAATGTGGAGGAGAATCCACCTGATGAATTTTATCCACCACAGGGATAGTAATGTAGAGGAATTTCAGGCAGTTGATTGTATTCTGTATTTAGAGTTTCTTCCAGAAAGTGGCGGTTTTCAGTTCCCTCTAAATAAGGCCTGTAGATTTAAATATAACGCACTGTTTAGCCAGGAGACCACCTAATATGGTTCCATCTCGCTAAATCTAATAGAAATCTGGCAGCAGTGCTCTGAGTTGATTGCATTTTCTGCAAGAAAGATTTATGTAAATCCTAGTAAAGCGTGTCTCGATAAGCCACATGAGATGATTTAAAAAGTTCATAGTCTGGATGGTGAAAGAAAAAGAAGTGCAATATACGTTTTGATAGAGGCAATTGGTAGAAACATGAACTGACTCCAGAGTTACTTTGAGCCGTCATACTTAACTGTGAATCAGTCTTAGCCCCCATGGCACTTGACATGGTGTGGGTTGATCTTCAAGGACCCAATTAACAAAGGCATTTACAAGTATGTGTATTAGTACTCCTGTACTAGTTAACCTACTCTTAAATGCGATTGACAAGGATAGCAGCATAACTCTATGCCTTTTTGGATTTTATCTCTTATGTGGGTTCTCTGCCTAGAGTGCATAGAACTTCACACATGTAGTTCTACATTTTAGGTATACATGTGTAAGCATGGGAGCGGCACATGGGGTGGCTGGATAATGGTAAATATCTAATACAAAACAGAAGCACAATGAGAAAATGAAGGAGGGGGATAAGGAGGGACTTGCAAATACAAACATACATCTATAAATAGTGCTCCAGTCAAATTCATCAAAGGTAAAACCACATTTGCAACTGAGATACCACGAAACAGACCAAACAGGCTTAAATCTACTCCATCCAAGCCTTGAGTAAATCACACGCCACAAATGGCCACGCACAGGTACTTCAAAGTAATTACATAAAACCCCATGGAGGAGATATAACACTGCCAGTACAGAGCTCATGACCAAAAGGAAACTTAAAATAAGTAAAACACAAAATGGTGGTACACATTTTGCTGTACAAATGTAAAACAGTAAAAAATAATAAAATGAATGTAAAAACTAGACATATAGCTGTATACATAGCAGACGCCGATACTAATCACAATATAACTTTTTTTACAAAATAAAACTAATGTAAAAACAATGTTCATATATATTGCAGACACCTATACAAATCATATTTTAAAAATGTTTACATAACAGATGCACGTACATTAAAATGAGAAATATGTACGTTAACGAGTTATAAAAAAACATACAGCTCATCTCACATCTTACACTACTCTCCACACACCCAATGCTACTCTACACACATCTTGCAGCACAAAAAGGAAGAGGGCAGAGATGAGGGTTTGGCTTATATGTGCTACCAGTAATAATGTTTGTCAGGTGTTAATATTTACCTCAGGTATTACTTGTTACCCTATTTTCTTCAATGCATAGTTCTAAATAGCTAGGTGGAGGCGCACTTGTAGATTTACCTTTGGGAATTGGGCTCCAAATGCACGTGGCCAACAGAAAACACACTAAAATGGTATACTCACATGTGGCAAACATATTTCTATTCTACTTTCTCAACATTCAATTTTAGCTATTTGAAATGCATCCAGTTATCAACAGCTGTAAGACAGGTAGAACCAATAAGAAGAACACTAGCTGAGCTCTTTAGTGGTTTTCAAAGCAACCTGTGTGACATCAGCACACATACGAACACATGTGTGCATGAAGTGGCCCATTGAAATTACATACAGATTATTAAAAGGAAGGCCTAGCAGAATAGAAGCCTGAATATTCCCAAAGGGTAGAGGCCGCCCTTCTGAGGGAAAGGGAGGGAGTGTTACTCACTGAGTACTATGTGCCAGGGTGTCAGTCTAGAAACTAGGCCATGGCCAGGTCCACTAAGTTTAGTTATTAATATCTGATAATCCATAGTGTCAAATGCAGCTGACAGGTCTACTAATATTAACACATCAGAAAGACATGTATCTGATAACAATGCAATTCTTCCACACCTGCAACCATAACTGCTTCCATCCGAAGCCCCTTTAAGGGGGGGGGGGGGGGTCCTGTTTGCTCTGAATGTAGCAAATTATTGTTTTGTTTAAATTGCTGAATAAAGGCTGTTTTTTCTAGTACTACAGAAAGATATGGAAGCTGGGAAAATGGTTGATAATTAGCCAGGTAATTGGGTAACAGGGATGGATTTTAATAAGGAAATTTGGAGTACAGATTGTAATTCACTGGGGACCATTCTTGTAGTAAGAAAAACATTGAACTATCTGACTGTAAAAAACGTGGCTTGAGTTTTGCAGGTAGAGTGCCTTTATGAGAACCAAAAGGCTTGCTACTCTGGAGAGATTGAGCAAAGTCTGCATCATCTGGAAGGACATTCGACAGAGACTTGTCTCTGGTGGAGTACTGAAGTGTCAAATTGAAAAGTGGGCATGATTTTCTCTCTGCGTAATCATAACACAGAGGTAATCGGACCTATTTTTTCATGAACTAACTCAGAAAATTCATTGCACTTTTTTGCTAAAATCCCTTCTACTGTTACTCTTTTTGTGGCTCTTCTAATTTATTTAAAGTGGCAAAGATTTCTGAAGACACGTTTGAGATTGCAAATACTTTATCTGCGTGAAAAGAAGCAGATTTAGTTGCTGTCTTGCCACTGAACATTTGCCATTGCTGGTTTAGTTCTGGAGAGTATTCACAACACCACTTACGTTCCATAGAGAAAAATTCTTTGGACATTTATTTTAGGTGTTAAGAAAACCAAGAGGCTGATATAGAGTTTGACGGAAAGGGTAACCCATCACAACAGCGAGAGAATAACATCTCAGCTGAACTCTTGGTTCACTTCGATGATTTAGGGCTGGACGGGTGCACACGATGTAGACAATGAAGCCTACTTCCGCTGACATACTCTTCCTAACAGAGTCCGGGTCGTCATCATCGAGCCATCAGAGGTAAGCCAACCGACCAACCACCCAATTTAGAATGGGCGGGCAGGTGGCTTTTTCTTCCTGTCTGAACACTGCCAAGTAAAACATGGCAGTGAAGGACAGTAAAAACAAAAACAATACCCCCACACTATGGGAGAATACTACCATGGTGTGGGGGGGGGTCATTAATTGTACTCTTTTTTTCTAAAAACCTCCCACTTTGAGACTTTGTTTTCGAAAAATGCAAAGCTTTTGAAAAGCTTGACAGCCAGTCGTTATGTTTGATAGAACCATCAGTCAAACTTTTCTAACACTGACAGGAACTGCTGTTGATGGCTGTTCCTGCCAATGTATAGAGATCTCCGTAAGACCTACTAATACCTCTAAATTTGGTGGATGGGATGTCCATCAGGGAGACGGAGTAAAGTACTCATCCTGATTGATGTTAAACAGTCCCCCAAACTCTAGATCAGCCCTCGTGTTTATTTTGGAGGTGCTAGCAGGTCATCCAGGGTAGTCACGTATTTCACGTAGTAGCTACAGGTCTTTAGTTGAAGTAATTGTCTGCCCTTTATTGACTCCCTGTGAAGCCCATAGTGCTTTCTGCGTGATTGAGTAAATGAGGTTTGCAGATGTGAACATGCCTAGCGAAGCCATGCTGCCATGCAGTATTTATTATGAGCAGCGTAACAGAAAAAGTGTGACAAATATGCTCGAAGCTTGCCTATAGCAGCTAGTGGTTCTTCTGAATTTAATCCAGTTGGTTTTATATTTTATGCAACACCCAGGTCTTAGTAGCCCTGCTAAACTCGAAGCAGTTGCTGTTTATCTGTATTTTCTTCGGAAACATGCTCCAGAGACTGCAAATTTGTACACAGAAAGACCAACCACAGATCCATTTTATTCTGTAGCTGCTTCATGAACTTTCATGATTTTGTCTGTTCCGGATTCAGGGTGGTCATGCCCAACTATCTGTCTAAATAACTTGCCCACTGATAGGAGAAAGGTGATTCCTCAGGCTCCAGAAGCAACTGGAGGTGGAGTGCACACGTTTCCTTGAAGTAAAAAAGGATTCATGGAGGTAGCACCTCAAAAATGAATGTTGAAGGCAGCAACTCTTCCACTGGGCCCTGCATGAGGCCAATACATGATGCTGGGTTCTTCTCCTACACTACGTCCGGGTGACCTCATGTCCTGAAGCTCCACAGATCTCACAACAATTCCCACAGGTCCTCACAGGCGGATGAACTGTTGAACTTCAAGTAGCAAGTAGGCCTTCCTCTGTGAGGAAAAGTCTTGTGGTCTGCTCCTCAGTAGTCTTTAAAGGGAAATTAAGCGGTACTTCAAGCAGGATCCTTGGTCCAAACTTAGCCCCAGATTGGAAGTAGGGCAGCAGTCAGGCTGACCCCTGCATCTCAGTGGTTTTCAGCTGTAAATACAGAATAAGATCCACTCCCACTCGTCACCAGTATAAGGTAAGTAAAAGAAGCTTCAATAACACCGCTAAAATGTATGCGTTGCTAAAAGAACAGATTAATGTGATCTGCAGGAAAAGACAAACAGCAATTGGCAGAACAAGCAGGTTCCAGCCAATGACCTTAAACCAGATTGGTCGCACACTGCTACACCTACCAGGCGTGTTCCCCCAATGAAAATGGTCCCTGAAGGTCAGCGTCGGCGGATACACCTATGCTCGAGTGTGAATGCAAGTATGCGTGGCGTGTGCCATCCCTGGACACGTGTTTCGAGGTAGTTGCCTCTCGTCAGCAGGGAGTAGGAAAATGTGTGGGGTTGCTGTGTAAGCTGCTAAAATCGTATCAGGTCTAGTACCTCTCGTAGCGCGCAGGTGCGTAACCATGAGTCCGTCGACCTGTCAACAATCTTGCCCGCTCCTTTTATCGTGCCTGCACATTCCAACGCTCTCTCCCCTTATTCCAATGTAAACATGCACAGTGGCAAAGTATCTTTAAAGAACCAGTTACTTAACTTCGATGGTAACACGTTATTTGTAAGGGACAAGATCTTTGAATTTCCCATGTGTCAGACTGGATTGGGAAGATTTTTGAGTGAGAAGTACCCCTGCGCTCCGGTTGGTGGTCTCGGACGGCTCCACACGGCAGAGATGTCTGCTGCAGAAGTGACATCTGCGTGACGTATATAGGCACCATCTCAGTGCGCTGTCATCAGTTACTTTTCACGACATTCCACGCCAGAAGCGCAGAGTCATGAAGTGTACTGGCACTGGTGTGTCCAAATTAGGGCCCTGAAAGGGATCAGCCCTGACCCTAGAAACTTGTCAGCAGAGTGGGGAGGATGGGCGGATTGGTAAGGAATCTGTGGCTAGATCTTGTCTCTACCAGATAATGCGTTACTGAAGGCAACTATCTTGTTCATCTGATAAAGACATCGAGCTGCAGATTCCTTACCTCTGAATAGGTACCCAAGCAATACCATCCCTGGTGGTGCGCTGCAGCCAAATTCTTAACTAACAAATCCTGCAGGCACAAACGAGCGAAGTTCCCATCCCTGCGGACCTGGCTGTCCCGGCAATAGTGTTTGGTAAATGTGTGCAGGGATGCCCACATTGCTGCCTGGCAGATGGCCAAGAGTGGGACTTCATGTGCTAATGCAATGGTAGCAGCTTTAGCCTTGTTGGAACTAACCCTTAAGCCCACAGGGGGCTGCTTCTTGGCCAGTGCATGGCAGATTTTTATACAGAGAACGACACAGCATGAAAGGGTTTGTTTCTGCACCACCCTACCCTTCTTCCCCCCAACATACCCCATGAAAAGTTGGTTGTCCACCCAGAAATCTCATGTGTGGTCAAGGTAGAACGACAATGCTCTTTTTGTGTCCAGAAAGTGGAGTTGTTCCTCTTCTTTTGAGGGATGTGAAGGAGTGTAGAAAGTGGGCAAGGTGACGGATTGGTTCACATGGAATGGGGTTACCACTTTTGGCGGGAAAATGGCCCTAGTGCAAAGCACCAATTTGTCTGGAAAAGACAGGACTGGAGGTTTGCATGATTAAGTCTGCAGTTCACTCACCCTCCAGGCGGATGTTATTGCCTCGGGAAAGGCTGTCTTGATGGTGAGCAGCCTGAGGGGACAATTATGAAGAGACTCGAAAGGGGCACACATTAAGAAAGTAAGAAACAAATTAAGGTCCCACTGAGGCATAATGGTGGGGGAGAGGCAAGAAACATATTTACAAGACATTTAAGGAACCTATTCACAATAGGGGACTTAAATAAAGAGAGTTGGTCAGGCAGCCGCAAAAGGCAGACAGAACAGAAAGCAGAGCACCCTTTAGAGTGCCCAGAGCAGAGCCCTGCTGGGCGAGGGTAAGAATAAAAAGAAGGACATCACAAAGATACGACAAAGAGGGTCAGTAGACTTTTGTGTGCATTATATTACACATTTGTTCCACTGGCAACGTATACCATGGCCATTATAATTTTGCAATCTCCACACAAGAAGGTGTAGAGTTGACAGGTTTGGGTGGAGGACCCTCCCCTGCTGCTGAAAAGGAAGAACCTCCCAAAAGGGAAGCCTGATTGGAGGATCAATGCTAATGCTGAGAAGCTCGGGATACCATACTCTCTGTGCCTAGTCCGGAGCCACAATGATGACTGAGGCCCGGTTGTTCCTGATCTTCTTAAGCACTCAGGGCAGAAATGGTATGGGCAGACAGGCATACAGGAGGCCCGAGCAACACTCAAGGTGAAATGCGTCTCCGAGCGAGAGCTGCCCTGGAAACTCCAGCACGCGAAACTGCTGACATTCTGCATTCTCATCAAAGGTGAACAAATCTAACCAAGGCTCTCACCCCGCCTGCTGAGAGACCTGGTGCCACTTGTTGATGGAGATGCCATTCGTGATCTATTGGCATCGACAGCCGAGTCTGTCTGCTCTGGCACTCAGACAACCTGCCAGGTGTTCAACCACCAGGGATATGCCTTGCTGTTCCAGCCACTTGAAGAGAAAAAAGGCTCCATGACCCCACAACCCCTGTTTGTTGCAGTACCACATGGCAGTGGTGTTTTTTGTGAACACCTGTAACAACCTTCCCTTGTTGGAGGGCAGAAAGGCTTTCAATGCCATTCAGTTTGCTCAAAGCTCCAACATGTTTATGTGGAGTCCGGATTTCGCTGGAGACCAGAGTCCTCTGCTCTCCACCTCTCCCAGATGGCTGGCCCATCCTAGGAGTGATGCATCTGTCACTACTGTCATATCTGGTTGGGGAAGAGAGAGAGTTCTGCCTCTCACCCAATCATGGTTTGTTAGCCACCACTGCAGGTCCTTTGCAGTTCCCTCCAAGATCTGGACCATGTCGGAGAGATTCCCCTGATGTTGCACCCACTGGAAATTCAGGTCCCACTGTGGAGCCTGCATTTGCCATCTGGCATGTGCCACTAGCAGTATGCAGAAGGCCATGAGGCCTAGCAGCTTCAGTGTCATTCTCACTGAAATCCAGGCTAGAGGTTAAAAATCATTATCATAGCCTGGATATCCTGAACTCGCTGCTCTGGAGTATAAGACTGCAACTGCAGTATGTCCAGTACAGCTCCAGTGAAAGGGAGCATCTGAGTGGGAGTCAGGTGTGACTTCGGCACATTGATAGTGGACCCCAGGGAATGAGCTCTTTCCATATATGATTTATTTGATCTATGTGTCTGCAGAAGAGATTCTCACCGTCAAATGAAATATCCAGAATACATTGATGTTCATCTAGCCTGAAAAAAGTAGAACATAACCACCCCTACTGCTATAGAACTATGCTCCCCTACCAATTGGTAGAAGCCAGTGTTGGCCACGTCCATGAACCATCTATGATGACCGCTAAAGCTCTTTCCTTGTGTCTGGAGAATTGCAAGGAGAATTCCTTCCTTTTTTCTGGCTGTTAAAGTACTCACCCCCATCTGATGATAATGATGCCCAATAATGGTCAAAGGGTTGCCAGAGAGTTGTCATTCTTGAAAGAAGTTGGTGCTAGAATTAAAATTCTCTTCCCAAAATTGTGCATTTTACACCCTCTCAATCCTGAGGAGCCATGCAAGGGGAACCAGGATACCAGTAGTGGCGCAGAGCAGTCTGCGTTTCTACAAAGGACGAACAGTCAAAGAGGCTGGAGAATCATCCGGAGCTCTGTGGTTCATATTGACATAAGGAACTAAGGCTGATACAGAAGCTGGCACCTGCCTAATCTTGAACCCTTCTTTCCATATATGTTCAATCAAGGGAACTGATTTAATAGATTTCCTGAGGGCCTTCTTAAACTCATACAGTAAACAATCCATCCCTGTTTCAAATACAGGTAGAACAAAGTGCTTCAAAGCTCTCTCCAACAACAAATGAAATCGTGCTATAGCAGCTGGTGGAGAGTCTGCATGAAGTAGAATTGGCCAATTGGTGGCCTGGGCCACGTAACTATCCCAGTCATACGTTCCGGTCAATGGTTGGTCTGGAACCACTCCTTCTGATTGCACATTATAATCACATGTTGATCAGTGGAGCATGGTATGGCTCAATCTGAGATGATGGATGCAGAGGTGGGTGTCGAGGGAGGGATACTGCAGGGGTGCTGGAGCTGATGAGGTTGACACAGAACTATGGCAGGCGCGGGGTTGAAGGAAACCTGTTGTAATAGTCGTGCCTCATTTAATGGAGGTTGTTAATGAATCAAATAGGGACATTAAGTGTTGGTTGCTTCCAATAGTCAGACGCTGCATAATATTCATCATAGTGTCTATCATAGAGGGGGTATCTGTAACCACAATATGACTTCTTATCTACCTCCGCATAGTATGGTCTTTGACTTTTTCTTCCTGATCATAACGGTTGTCATCATCTTCTTGGCATTTGGTGTTCAGCTGGTTAGGGCTAGTGGCCAATCTAAAAGGCCCTTCATACTGGAATTTGCCATCAGTATATAGGTTCTTAGATGGCAGATTCTTGTTAAGAGAAGTATTCTCCAGGACAAGCGTCCCTTGGCTGATGCAGGTGGCAGAGTTACAGACCTTTTCCTCATGCCATTCATGGTGACATCATTGATGGCAAGGTCATAGATGGTATGCCTGTTAATGGTGGTTAGCTCATCGAGTATGGTCTTATCGTCAAAGGAATTAAAGTTATCGATAGTGGGGTTGTTGTATGTACAGTTGTTTACAAAGACAGTGTTGATATTCCAGTGATGTTAACCAGGCAGCTGTTGAGGAGTCATTGAAGGCTGTGGGCACCAATGGCACTTTGAAGACAGGAGTGTCCATTGTTGGAGGCGCAGTTGGCCTGGTCTTCAATGGTGGTTCTAAAGAAACTTTGCATTTAGAATGCCCTCAAGAGATGTCTTACAGGGCCTACTGGGATTCCTATTGGATACCCTTTGAGACCATTCCAAGGACGTTCTTCATCACCCTTCAGATGGTGTATAAGCAAATGTTTTGTCTTACTGGAGTCTGCTATAAGAGGACTCTTCACACTGTTCACTGTCCTTCTTCTGGAGCCAACAAATTAAATATCCATTCCAGTCCTTAAAGATTTTGCTGAGCATTTCTTTGACATCTTGCATTCTTTATGCTTAAGGACTGTAAATAGGTCTGTCGCAGAGCGCTGACAGGGCCTTCCTTCCACATGACATGCATAGAAGTCTGAAGTATGGCGGCTTTTGAAGTGATTGAAGGGCGTATTTTTTCTAGGGAAGTGATTGTGCTACCAAAGTGGTACACCTTAAAGCAATTGTATGATGCAATTTCTTTGTACTGCTATGTTAATACCACCATGGGACACCCAGATCAACGACAGGGAACAATTCATGTATATGGATTTATGAAATATCCAATGGTGGACCAAATAACAGTACATGGTAAAAGGAATATCCCAATAAATGTCAGGTTGTGGTTATGGTCCTTCGAACAAAGCTCAATTACCAATGGCAGCAATGCTTCTATTCAAACCGCTGAGTTGAGCACTAGCATGCCACTATTCCATTTTCAGCTGCTTGATAGTGCTCAACTCAGCAGTTCATGTAGGAGCCTTGCTGCCATCAGTCACTGAGCTGATAAGCCTAGAGCGTTTTACCTACCTGGTATTATCTGGACTTGACGTGTACTTGAATCATCTCCACCTGACTTTGATGTTACTGAGTAGCTATGCGTGCAAACTACACGTCACTGACTCCACTATCTTGTACCTTTATCCCTTTGAACCTGTTCAACATGATTCAATGGATTTCATGACTAAAACCTGATATTTGACATTAGCTTTCAATGTTTGTCACCAACAGAAATTACAGTCTTCATTGTAGACTTGAGCACTGCTGACTAGGTTTACTTACCTATTTGAATACAGGCTTGATCATTTTTCAAGGTGACTTTAACTGTTTTATTAATTTATCTTTCCGGTCATGCACACTTGACTAGTGTCACCCTTTAATTTCCTTGGAACAGCTATATATGATCAATAACTTTCGATTCACTGATTACATTTCTGCACCTTAATTTTTATGAAATATTGCTCTTTTTTAATGTAAATTTGGCATGGGCCTTAAAGGTCTTTACTTGTACACTGCACCTTTTTATTAAACACATTCTGCTATGGCTTAGCCTTGATACTCAGACCTTGTTACAAAGTCAAGCCATGAATATCTTATAGAAAAAAACTCAATTTACCTTGGTGAGCAAGCCTACCTGGGTGGTTAGGAAGTCCATGTGCTGGATAGATTGAGACTGACCCCTCTCTGCCCCATAGCCCTACTGGTGAGTTTCTCATATGAAAAGGGATGGTCATCTCCTGGCGACCAACAATGGACTGCTAGCCTTGAGGTTCATTTGTGGGACACAATGCCGGGTGGTACATCCTGAAAGGAACTTCACCCAACCTATGTCTAGGGAACTAGGGGTTTTATTCGGAATTAGGTGAACACACACTGCGGCCCTCTGTGGTGGCAAAGGTCGGTGGATAACCTCCCATCATATTTAGAGATAATCGCCTGGCTGGTGGATATCTCTGTGCCTTCACAGTAGTCGCTGACATGCCGTCCTCGTTTCAGAAGACACTGCGACTTTCGCAGAGCGGACACACATTTAATGCAGCAACCCAGCAAAGCCTTTTGTTTTTCAAAAACAAACTCAAAAAGCAGAAGTTTGTTTTTGAAAAACACAAAAAATGGCCCCAACTCCCTAGAAGTTTTCTCCCATTGTGTGAGGGTCATTTTGTTTCCTATTTGGAGCTGCCAGGCTTTGAAAAGCGATCCTGAAAAGGAGAAAAAAAGCATTCCAGAACGCCTGCCCTAAATAGGAGAATGGACCTGGGTGCTTAGATAGAAAGTCTGATGTCTGTGAGGCTGCTGGGGTAAGTTTCTGCAAGCTGAACTAGAGGAGACTCCTCTAGCAGAAACATGACAGCTTGCCTGACTCTAAATACAGTAGGCAGACCAAGTCTTTCATGGACAGGGAGTACCCTGTCTGCAAAACTCTAAATAAGACCCAAGGTTATTACAATACGCTAACTTTGGATTTCAGCATGGCAGGAAGGCTCCATAATTACAATGGATGCAACAAGTAACCTCGAAAAATCTATAGGCCTGATTACAAGTTGAGAATGTATTTATCGCACCTGATAAATAACGATACCACAGGGTATGTTATTTATCGGGTGCGATAAATAATGCCTATTCTGAGTTTACGGGGAATGATATGCAGATTGTGGTGTTTAATGCACCAAAATTCGAATGATACTGTAAATACTGCATGTTTTCTACTGTTACATTTTGGCAGGTGTGACCTACCGAAATTTAACGAATGTCGGGTTATTTAGCGAATCGGATAATTATCAGATGCGTTAAATAAAACTAAACTTGTTATTCCGTTCCGTGCTTAAACAGGGGTTTGTGCATAGGAGAGAATTAACCCCCCCAACTTGCCCTATATAATCTAAAATAGCCATACACAGACAAGTTACACGTAGCTAAACTACAACGGTCATTTTCCCATAAGAAGATGTAATTGACATTTCCATCCCTCAAAGCTGAAGAAAGTAATCAGAATTGCACACAATATTTGGCTTTGGTAGACGATCTTGTATGGATGTCATTCATACTGTTGACCAAGACAAAACGGTTTCCAGCAAACTGTAGTAGTGTACACATTAGGGTTTTCTGTCTCACACACATTATGATGAAGAAACAAAAAGATGTGTTACATTGTAATTAAAAAAATAGAATAAAATTAGCTAAACAGCTGACGTGTTGGGGATTGAATACAGGAGAGTCCTCGTGCCCAATGGTTTCTTTGCCTACACATCAAGAATATGCACACAATTAAATGTTTTTGAAAGTGACAACCACTCCTGTACCTACTAGGTCTTTTTCCTTCTGTTCTTGTGCACTACAAAACAAAAACTGTGCCAGTTGGGACGACGCAGGTTGAGTCTGTTAAGCTATAATTAAATGGATCGTAGTGATGTCTGTGCAAAAGCAATTTGAGGTTCCTGTATCTTCTTACCAAACCATGCAATAGTGCCCTCAAACCACATTGGAAGTAGATGATGATACACAAACTGCATAGAAGGTCCAATTTTTTTGGGGTGCTACAGCACATGGTCAAAGCCAAAAGACAGTGATAGCATCTAACAAAATAAACAAAGTCAAATTTGATATAAAATGTACACCCTTTCTTAAATAACACACTTAGGCATCCTCACCAATTTATAGTCAAATATCTCCTACAGGGAAAAAGGAGAGGAAAGCGTGGTATCCAACAATTTGCTGATTTTATAGATGTTTGTGAAAAGAGGACTGGGGAGTGAACGTCCACTTCACGCAAAAGCAGCAGTGTAGACAAGGGTACCATGCAATTCTAGAGACATCCTCAAGAAGGAGGACAATTAAATTCTGCTGGAATGTGCAGTATGGGAACACTCTTTTTCTATTCTGGAAATTAGAAAGCATTTTCAATCCTGCGACTTTGTAATATTCTGTTTTTAGAAAAAAAGGAGGTGCCCATAGTATAAAGATGCCTGGAGCCCGGGGAAATCCACATCACTGTGACAGGAGCTCCATGTGATGAAACAATGAATAATTTAAAATACAATCAAAGTATTCGATTAATGAGAAGAGACACAAACTTTGCAAGTATCCATCATTTTACTGCTAAGAAAGTGCTCAGTGCTTGTGAGTGTTCACACAGTGACCAATAATAGGCATGGAAATAAAATGTGTACCAAAACATGTCCGGCAATGGAACTAAAAGGTTATACAATCAGTGATCCTGCATATACATTAGATTATAGGTCAACCAATGAATATATCTGCATCAGTTCCATTTGCTGGGTTTTTTATGGCGTTTTGACCCCAACTGTGTAAAGGGTCATATTCAGGAGTAAAGACATTTATACGACCCAGCGAGCCATGTATATCTCCAATGCATCCATGTCAATTCTGGTGTGTAGTATTTCACATTCGATGAAAATCACTAAGAGAAAAAGTTGGTTCCTGACTGAAGCTCGAAGGTTGTAGTCACGGTTCAATTCACCGGCTACTTGGCGGGCTCATTTGTTGGGGGCCATGCTACAGTTTGGAAACTTCAAACTATTTATTGAGCGATTCATTGTGAATGCAACCTTTCTTATTATTCTTTTTGTTTTGTGATTTTCATTGAAGGCGAAATACTACATACCAGATTTGACAAGGATGCATTGGATACATACATGGCTCGCTGTGTCAAATTAATTAATTTCCTCAGTCCTGAGGATGACCCATTATACCCCTTACCTGTTATTGATCACTGCGCGAACACTCACAAACACTGAGCACTGTTTTGGCATTTAAATAATGGATACTTGTAAAGTTTGTGTTTCTGCTCTTCAATTATATAATTTGATTGTACTCTAAATTATTCAATGTTTCATTGCATGAAGACCTGGTCATATGTATCTTTCAATATTCTGAGCAAAAGGAAGCAGAGGATTCAAATGAGGGTCGCCAAACTGTACGAAGGCTGATATAAACAATGAGACCAGACAGATCCCACTCAAATGACATGACTGTTCCACAACATTGAAAGGTTACCTTCGAATCTAAGATGCCCTTTCGACACACAATTTAGAACACTGCACATAGTACAAAAATATAAATGTAGAAAGACAGAGAAATTATGCATTAGAGTAAATGTAGGTACCAGTGAGAATGGAAGCTACCAGCAGTTAATGTATGAGAAAGAAGAAGAAATTTACCGCTGGCCGCTCCTGTGTTGGAAAGCAGAGAGGAAAAGACAAGTAAAAATGAGACAATAAATAATGAACACACAACACAGACTCGGATGGCAAGAGTCACTGCCCTCTGAGTGAAAGTGGCGGGAGGGTAGACATCAATGCTGTGTCTGCACCCGTCACGTGAGTAACCACCTACTGTGTATTGGCAATGGGAGTGGGTTTTTTCACTGCCTTTTTCTAGTCTCACACTCGTAAAACCAAACGGTGCTGAAGAAGCACACAGAAGTGGCATGTAGATATATTCGAGTCCCTGAGGATTTTTGTCTGAACCTTACTTAATGAAGGGCGATATCCTGCACCCTAATCCCTGAGGGATCATACTAAAAACAACGAAAGGGCAATACTGGAATGATTTCATACGGTTGCTCTCCACCTGAACACCTTACAAACCCTTTTAGAAACCGTAAAGGTGACATTAGTGGGATAGGCCCAGAAGACGCCTCTTCGGCCAACCATTTGTTGAAGTTTGTTATAAAGCACAACGTATCATTAGGTGGTGCTTCCAGAAAATCTCTTTCTCATGAAACACCAAATAACCATTTAAGACACCCAGGTGGCAAGAAGCAACCACAAAGGTAAAAGTGCAAACAGGAAGAGTTGTTCTGCACCCAAATGCAAAAGAAGTGAAACACAGAAATCTCAAAGTAAGCCCAAAAGGTGGGAAGGTGGTTCATTATCTCCTTATGGCACCAACGTATCAGAAACCCTGTTGAGTGGAGCGGTGAGAGAGGGGGCCAGAAGATTCCAGAGAAGATCAACTGCCTTTTGCCACTGAAATTATAGTTCGTAATGAGATAGTTACAAATGAAGTGGAGGCTTGTAGCTCTTCAATGTCAGTTGTGCTTCTAATGAGAAAATTTGCAGCTCAGGACAATACCCAACAAAAAGCTAACTAGAGCCTTTTTGTGCTCAAGAATTATGAAATAACGGTCAATGATTCGTCGTGAGCCTGGTTCCTCGTTTGCGTTATTAAAAAAGAAGCCTGCATAGTAAAGAAAGATAGTATAAACAGGAGCCATCATTACTCAGATTTCAAAGGAAGGTAGAAATAAAACATAGCCGGCAGCTGTGGGTTCTGGCCGCCAGGGGGCAGTCTTCCAAAAAGTGCATCACTTCGAAATCTTCATTTAAACAAATGGTTTTAAGAACATCCGCTCCATTGAAGCTTTTTGAAAGTGGCTTCTAGAAAGGGGTGATAGAGTGAGGATTGGGCCATTCCAGCCCACTATGCAGCATACGTAAATGATTGCTATTTGACTGAATAAAAAAACACAACAAACATAAATATAAGAAAAGCATTACAATAAACATCATGAGTGCAAAATGACTTCCCAACAATTATTTCCCCTTTAAACAAGCTATTTTCTGTTTTCTAAAGATGCAGCATGCAGAGTGTCGTTTCAGATGGGGTTACATGCAATGCAACAGCCATACTGCACTACATCATCTCTGGATGCGTTTCTGTTGCTTCTAAAAAGTGAGAGGTTGTGTGACTGTAATACAATTAGAGACGGTATTTGGTTATTTTGTAAAGAATTACTTCTTTAACCAAAGACCCACCAGGCCTCCACTCCTCTCTGAAATGGCATTCAAACAAGTTGTTTCCTTTACAGGAGTTGGTGACAAGCGGGGCGGCTCCTTCGTAATGGTGGAGGAGCGTCGCCCCACTGAGCCAGTCAGCGGACAATAAAAGGATAATATAACAATATTATCATTTTTTATTTCCGCTGACTGACTCAGCAAGGGAGTCTTGCACGGGGCAGTGTGGGGCCGGCATCGTAGGGAGGAGGGGGTAGTGTGCACTGTAAAGTGCGCATGTCGGTTTGGGCGGACGGCTGAGGCTAGCCAAACAGACATACACACTTAGGCTTCTCCAACCCGGCTCTGTTGCACAGCCAGGTTGGAGAAACACCACAGGCACTAAGGCACTATCTGGGCGGCAAACGAGGCCTTACCCCCCTGCCTCCTGCCCTCTCACTGGAGTTTTGTGGCAGCCGCCACTGGTGACAAGTGTGCTGCTGAGTGTAAATTGTCATGAGATAAAGAGCGCAAGTTAGGTGCTACAACACTTGATTGATGCGGGGATTCTAGATGGTTTATGTACTTGGGTGACAGGTACAGACTGACACTGTCAAGCAGATTGAGGAAGAGTAATCGATGCACCTGAAAAGAAAAATGTGCACCCAACTACTTATTTCTTTTGCGACTATATTTCACAGATTCAGATGCTTTTCAATTATTCCCTGTCGCCCAGCTGGAAAACCCTATAACTTCAACTTTGTTGTTTTTAAGGCAAAACTTTACAAATTAGTCTACTTAGCCTATCCTAATTTGTTTGGTCCTTTTGTCTGGCCAATGTGGTGGATCAGTAAAAGCTCCACACCTGGTTGCCACCTTCTAATTATAATAAATATATTACCTTATCATGAGGAGGGACATTTGCCTGTTAATCCATGAAATATATCAAGTCTGAAGAAGAAACATTTTACTTAGCTGTAACGACAGTTCTCCTGCATTGGCTTCTTTCAGAAATTCACCGGCTTGATATGGGAACCAGCAGAAATCAATGTTTACAAAGCAGTGTACATAGTAACTTAATGACACTCAAAACAGCATAAACTACATATAGTCAGTGCATCTCCTTTTATTACCTAAACTTTGGTCCATCAAGTTAAGATACATAGCTCCACTCATTCTCAAAGGTTCATCTGGGACCATGGGCAATGCCTGTGCTACTGAGTCCCACAAGGTGTTAGAGTAGCCTAGGACACAGCTGGCATTCATGGACCGAAGGGCAAACCATGTTGAGGAGAACATTCCTTTGGCAAATGTTTCTATCCTCTTTGAGTCCCTGTCAGGAGAAGTAGTGGGAGACGTGTTCAGATTTACCTTACTTGCCAAAGCCTGCACAACAAGCTTCTCGGACATAGGGTGCTAAACTATCAAATCAGGGATGGCTGGAGCAGGGCGGTGGCACCTGGCGATTAACCAGTGGCCCTCAGCAGAGTTTAGTCCAGATCCCCAAAAGTGTGTCAGTTAGAGCCTAATTAAATGTAAAAAGAGCCTCAGAATTTGTTTGTCCAGGCTGAAGGACTTCAGTCTAGATGTTCTTAAGTTACTAAGAAGGCAATTGAAGGTCAAGAACCTCTGCTACCCTTCGCACAACCATGGCACTGGGGGTGCTCTCTTTGAAGTCAGGCCTGGGGGGGACTAGCCTCGTGTCTGGGGTGGTATCAAGACCAATGGCATCCTGGAGGTCTTCCGACCAGCTGTCCTTTTGGTATTACTGGGCAATCTCATCCCCAGCATCACAGCCCCCATTATCAGAGTTTGTACCAAATAATTCATTGAGAGCTTGAGCTCTTCCAGAAATTACAGGTGCTGTGTGAGAAGCAGAAGGGTGGCTAAATGGTTGCAGCTCAGATAAAGGAGCAGATCCTCGAACAAGGTTGGGTCAATGACACCAGTATCAGCTTCAGTGGATCACGTTCTGGCGTGGGTTGTGGCACTGGGGAGGGATCCTGAGAGTCAATTGCATATCGCAGCAGATAGTTCTCCTCATCAAGAGCTTCTATGTTAATTTTACCTGCAAGGTGGGAGATAGTGAGTATAGCTTTGAAGTCAAGATCGATGTGAGACAGGGATGCATGATGTCCAGAATGCTCTTCAACCAAGTCATCGACTGGGTAATGCGATGCACAACTGAAGTCCAAGCCAGAGGCATCTGATGGGCAATATTGTCAACACTGGAGGACCTTGAATATGTGGATGATCCAGCCTTGCTCTCTCACACACTAGCATATGCTGGAAAAGACATCTCACCTCAACATCGATGGAAAGAAAGTGGGCTTAAAGATCAACACAAAGAAATCAGAAGTCATGTCACTCAACATCCCAAAACCTTCAGCAATCAAGGTGGATGTAGAAGACCTTGCCATGACTGAGGAGTTCACCTACCTAGGCAGACATGATGGAGGGGTAGGCACTGACATCAAAAGCAGATTGAACAAGGCCAGGATAACCTTGAGGACGCTGAACAATGTGTGGAATGCATCTCAATACAGCACCAACACTAAGCTGAGGCTTTATAAGAGCTGCATTCTGTCCACACCCTTGTATGGATTGGAATGCTTGATAATGAAGAAAAGCGTCATCACCAAATCATCAGCCTTCCACACCAGTAACCTGAGAAGAATCTTTCACATTTTCTGGCCACGCACAATCTCCCAACAGGAACTGCTCACCAGATGCAAGCATGGACACTATCATGAGAAAACTCTGGAGATGGATAGGACACACCATTAGAAGAGAACAAGATTCCATCATACAAACAGCTCTACACTGGACCCCAGAAGTTAAAAGGAAGAAAGGCAGGCCAAAAAACACTTAGAGGTGAACTGTGGAAACAGAAATTACCCCTGCACACGAGACACACCGTGACACAAGCCCTCCTCACCAGCCAACTGCATTACGGCAATGCCCTCTACGTAGGAATCGCCAGAAACCTTCTACAGAGACTTCAGACCATACAGAATGCTGCAGCCAGACTCCTCCTCGGCCTTCCCCAATTAACCCATATCACATCCCACCTCAGGAGACTCCACTGGCTCCCCATACAGAAGAAATGCCAATTCAAGCTGCTGACTCACGCACACAAGACTCTACACAACCAAGGCCCTGCCTACATTAACCACTGCCTCCCTTTCACTTGCCTATACTCCCCGCATCTACCGAAGCAGAAGTGGGGGACGCTCCTTCTCCAACATCACAGCAAAGACCTGGAACAGCCTCCCCACGCACCTCCAGACCATCACCTCACTGCTGGATTTGTGAATGGCCCTCAAGACCTGGCTGTTTGAATAAGCCTCGGGCGTGCAAGCTCCTGGCTACCCTATCGGGTGATTATCTGCGCTTTTATATATAATGATTGATTGATTGATAAGCATGACTTTGCAGAAGTCCTCTTTTCGTTGCGGCATAACAGACAGCCCCGTACATTTCGGCTGCTGCGGTCTGAATCAATTTTGAAGTAGATCGACTTTAGGAATGCGACTTGGATGCATGATGCCACCCTTGCGCTTTCTCAGGACATCGAGAGTTGCAGGATAGAGCCAACTCCTGCTTGGATTTCTTATGTTTCTTTTTTGATTTACCATAGACTGTAGTTCGCTAAGTCTAACTGTTGCCAGAGCAACCTTGGGAGGTAGACCGGGACCTATCTTTAGAATTTCACCAATCTTGCCATTAGGTCTTGCAGTACTTTGCCATGAAGCGCTTTGCTTCCTGGTCTTGATTGCCCTTGGGGTGCATCAAGGCGCAATCACAAAAAAGGCCTTGGAGTTGTGGTCCGACCCTAGGCAGCACAAGCAAACCACAAGTAGGTCAGTCACAGACATTTGTTTGCCACATTCTAGACAGGGTTTGAACCCTGTAGATTTGGGAGGTGACATATTCTCTTACACACAGTAAAGTTTCTTTCCAGAAATTTGTCTCAAAGAGATGAGGAGTAGCTCCAGATCCGTGTCTGTTGGTGCAGAAAGAAAGGAATTGATTTAAGGGCACATGGGTGGCACCTATATAGGGTACTGCACGTCCTTCCGGAGTGGAGTGACATCGGTGCGAAGCTGCGTGACACCACCTGTCAGAGTGCAGGTGTAACTGCTTAAGATATTTCGGATCTGGTCTGATGCCTGAAGAGTATTCAAAAGGTGAAGAATCTATGGTTAGAAGTCTCTGTCAGAACAAACCTTATAAATAGCCCTATTTAAGATAGCGGTCTGCCCACTGATAAAGTAATCCAAGATATTACACTCTCTTCATGCCATATAGAAGAATACTCAACAGACCTTCTTGGTGTCTACGCTATTCAAAGTGAGGAGTTTTCATTTATAGGAGATATTTGTGGCGGTGTCACTACAAGTGTTAACTTACTGTTTTCCAGTAATATGCTTGTATCATTATTAAGAAGGGTTTGTAAGCTGTTGACAGGGCATGTGCTAATGGCATTGGCAGACTGGATTTTATAGCAGAAATCCAATCAAACGTCACAGAGCTCAGGGATGAGGTCAGGGTGCAGTAAACATTTGTGCTACTTATGAGGAGTCATCAAAAAACTCTAATTTAAATTACAAGATTTATAGGATCTAAAAAAGGGTCTCCTTGTTTCTTCCAAGATTCATTTCTAAAAGTACGAAGTATAAATTAAGTGTGCCTAAAAGATCATTTCAAAGGACGGTAGAAGATTCTTCGCCTAGCTTCCCCACCTAAGATCAGCCCTCAGGGGCCAATCTAATATGTGTTGTAACCTGCAAGGAAAATGAGCCTGGAAGAAAAAACCTCAATGATGTCTTCTTTTCTAATTGTGGAAAATTCTCGGATGACAAAGCTATGTCAGATGACACACTGTAGCACATGATGTTTGGTTGAAATATAAAGATGGTCAACCATCAAGACGTGGTAAATATGAGTACCCTTTGTGCAAGGAGCTGCGAGAACAAAGTTAACAGAACTTATGGCAGCCTCTCATTGATGCCTTTAATTAAGGCATTTAAGGACAAAGTATTTGCGATAGCTCTCTATTGATGTTTTAACTAGTATTGAAATGAAATTTCACTATGAAATTGACATTTACATGAGTAGAGAACTCAATAATTGAGACAATCTATATCAAGTCAGGCCTCTGCTCATTCAATGCTGAACCAAACTATGGTATTGAACTCCTATTTGAAATTGATTAAACACCCTGAAACCCTAATCATTGGTTTGCACACGAGAAAATTACTGGCGAGTCAGTTCACATGTACCACTGAAGAGCAGAGGAAGGCTTGATAGTCTGTCCATGAGATATAAGACGGAGAATAGTGGCACTGTAAATAGTGTATTGTGACAATTAATAAATAAAAAATGAAGTCAGGCTTTTGTCCGATTTGTATTCCTTCACTAAACACAGCATGGCTGCTGGGCGCAAAAAATACACATTTTGTAAAGAAAGACACAAAGATCTGGAATGTATCCTGGATGTTAGGCTTGGTGCTGAAAATAAGTCAAACACATGTACCAGGCAGCATGTCCAGCAATAAAAGATGTTGTTGGAATCTTGGTGTTTCCAATAATGTGTCTCATTTACTGCTTACACGCCCCCTATTTGGACACGGACCTAGAAACTGAGTGCTAGTCAAACTGCCCTCTGCAGAGCAGGAAGGCCCCTTGGTGGACGAGCCTCCACATCAAGGGTTTTTAGAGGTGTAGGCACAGCACTTCTCTAAACATCAGACAGAATAGGAGAACCGCGAGTTTGGCAGGGCATAGCACCGCTTTTCTTTTTATAGCGGTGCTCTTGCTCCACTAAGCTCTAAATAAGCCCTTAGTTGTATTGAGCTTTACTTGAAGCCAGAGGCAGATGTACATCAACTGTGGGCAAGTACTTTAGTTTTATATACTTTATTTATTTACTTATGTATGCATTTATTAATTCATGTATTTATTTTGCATTAATTTGTAAGAATGAACACATTAATAAATCCTTAAGCTCCCTTACAAATTGAAGCGGGAAAGAGTAGGAGAGACAGAAAGCGGGAAATGAAAGTGAAACCAGGGCAAACGAAGAGAATATAAAAGAGTGGAAGAGATTCTCGCTGGAAAGAGGAGAAGAGATAGACACTAGGTGAGAAGACTGTATCAGGGCAAATGAATAAAGGGAATGACAAAAAGAAAGGAAGAAAGTACAAATATAATGGAGATAGAAAAAAGAAAAACGTGGAAAGATTGAAATGAGTGACAAACTTCAGGAGCTGGTAGGGACGAGAAAGAAACGGTGGAGGGAGTACGTTTGGATGAACTATACAGAGGGTTCACGAGAGGAAATAACTGGGGAAATGGCGAGTGCACTCAGGAGAGAAAGAGACGCATGATAAGAGAAGCAGGAGGGCTTTCATACCGAAAGAACAAGGTAGGCAGGGAGGGACTGGGAACCACAATCGGCCCTGGCAAAGTGCTCGCCCCCCCTCCCCCCAGGGGGGGAGGGGGTGCCGCCGAGCTCTTTGCCAGGGCCGGTTTTCGGCCGATATTGTTACAGGGCCGATTTTGCAGCTATGCAAAATCGGCGCTGGTAATCGGCCCACACCCGTGCGGCCGCACCGGGAGATTGCCCGGAGCCCGCTACCGCCAGTCCGGCCCTGAAGGTAGGTGCTAAGCAACACGTGGCATATGGAGAAAGAGAGGGGGTGCAAGCACACCAAGCAAGAGGTAGTGGGTGACAAAAGGAAACAAGCATTTGCAATGCAATAGGTCTCGCATTTACATGAGTTTGAGCTATTGGCAGTGTAAATGACAATGCCGTTTTTTTGACTTGGTTTTTAAAACATAAATAAAAGGCATTGCCATTTACAATGCCATTAGCTTAAACTCGCGTAAATGCGATACCTATTGCATTGCAAATGCTTGATTTGGTAGGCACAGGGAGATTAAGTGATTTGCCGAGAATCACAGGATGTGAAGTCAACCCCGAGGCTCGTACCTACTCAACGTCATGTAATTGAGAAAAGATGCTGTTCGCATCGCATGCGATAGTGTGCTATTTTTGTTATCGAAGCGCTCTCCTTCAGTCAAAATTGGCAAGAATGCATTTTGCTCGAAAAAAGTAACTTACAATGCCACACAGGCATTTTGTATAATGTGCATTTGCCTCCATAACTTGGTGTTTATTCACTCTGAAAATATTTATCCCCGTTGAGAAAAATCTTTTACACTCCAGGGAATTCCGGGGGGTGCGGGATTCTGTCTCTGTCCCGTCCGGCCCCCCTTACAGCTTTTGCTCTTTCCTTGTATTTGTGCTTGCAACTTAACTTCAAAACGTTTGTGATACGATAGCCCTTCTTTCACACAGAAAACTGCACATTTTGGGTGTTTACTGCATTCCCAGCGCACCTTTGTGTTATACGACCGGCCCTCTTTCACTCACCTAACCCTTAATTTATGGTGGTACGAGCCCCACAGCCCCTACCCCTCCTACAGACATCGCGCTGTTGTTTTAAGTCTACACTAATCCTGATTGAGGTGAAATTTCGAAAGGGAAATGGCTTTTGTTTGTGAATGTTTGTTTGTTGAGGTTGACACACTGCAAAGACCACGCTCAGCATAGGTGTTAGAGCGCTGTAGAGAGCATAGTGCGCGTAATAGAGCGAAGGCAAAAATCATAACGAGACAAAACTCAAAGGGTCTGGTGGCCTAACGGCTAGAGCGGCTGGCCTTGAGCTAGAGAACTAACTCAAGCATTCCTTGATTCGGGGCAAATTACTCGTGAGTACAAAAAACTTGTTCGTTTGTAATGCAACCGGTGCTTATGGAAAGCGCTCTGGTTCCTTCGAGTTGAGTTTGTGCTATAAAAAAACTGAAGAAAAAAAAAGATTTACAAGAGTTCAGGACGTGATGGGAAGTGCACAAGGTGGGCAGAAATATTTATAATCGGGTATTCCTGTGTATGCACTCTCTTTTAAAACGAATTGCTGTCTGGGGCGTTAGTGGCGTTCACCTGCAGAAAACAAGACTACAACTCCCAAAATGCAGTTGTTTTGACTGAATTGTATGCCGCAGCCTTACTGACATTCAGTCCCATGTATGCGTGATGTCGTGTGCAGAACCTCTGGGCCGCTTTCAGCAAATATTCGCTTTAAGGCTTGTATCTTCACTTTGTGTCTCCATCATTTGGAGTGGACATCAAATGTGTTCGTACTTTTGCGGCTTGCTTTCAATCACGACAAACGTACAATGTTTGGCCAACTGATCGCTTTGCTTGTGTGAGTCCTGTGAAGTTTTAGAGAGCGGGGGAGGGTGTATGGGGGCATCACAGAAGATGATGAGTTTGCAACACAAACGTGGATTTTATAATTTTCCGTTTAGAGGTAGGGGAAAAGTTGCAAAAATATCAACCGGTGATGGCCAGTTAATAAGAAGTCTCCAACAACACATCACGTCTCCAGTGATGGTTCGGTCCCCAGCACGGCTCCAATTTTCACACGCTTTCTTCTGTTTTCACTCGGAGTCATTGTCCTCGAGCCGAGGAGAGGGCAGCGGCCATGGGAGGGGAAGCCCTGTTTGAGAAGGGGTCTGCGCGAGGCTCTTGGGAAGGGGGGGTGGGGGGGGCGCATCCTTTAATAAGTAATTTACCTACAGGAATTCTCTGAACTTGGCATGCCGTCTTTTCGAGCAGGTAAGCTGAAGAGTTAGGAAAAAACTCAGGGAATTAAATGCATCCATTAAATATAATTAAAACTGAGTAACCTTGAAAATGATAACATTAAAAACAAGCAGGAAGTGGTATAAGGGAGGGGGTAGGGGAGAGAGGCACGCAGGCTGGCAAATGGAGTGCACTTTCGCGGCCGCTTTGATGTTCTCAGTGGCCGCGCGGCTCACTGAGAACATCAAAGCGGCCGCGAAATGATCACGCAGGCTGCTAAATGGTGCGCGCGCCCGGCGCACATGCACTGTATTTGGTGGCCTGAAAGCACTAGTTTGCACTTTCAAATCCCCCGTTTACAAAAGCTCTCGCGAGAGCAGCACTAAAGCGCTGGCTCAGGCGAGACCTAAAAAGCACATTATCAGTAAAGAGACATGGGTGAGAGACATTTGACAATCTGGAGAGCAATGACGAGAAACAGTAAGACACAAAGAGCTGTTAATGCTACCCTCTCTTTCATGCAGTGAAAGAGAGAAGAGCTGCACACCATACTTCCTATAGGAAGGTTAAGAGGAAGGCAATATTTGAGAATGCTTCGGGCAGACACCACCTTGCTCTTTAACACACTGCGGCCTTGAGACGGAGCTCACCCATCAGCATCTATAATACGGGGCTGTACAGCGTGAGGTGATAGGGGCAGGGGCTACCACCTATCATCCCAAATCCGCGTATCGCCATGAATGCCTGAACAGGACAGGGCATGGATAACCTCATGATGGATCATGCGATGGGGCATCAATTTTCTGTGGAACTACATTATCTATTCCCATAGCATGCACTTCATATCTCAGTAATGGGGAACGACTTTGTTACATTATCAGCAAAAGTGTTTTAGTGAGCTAAGGACACCGATCCTTGATCCAATCTGAGTGATTTCTTCATACTGCTCATACAGCTGCTGAGCCCACCGGCACCGGTTATATTTGAGCTAATTCTTAACACAAATCCTTAAACTGGAAGTTCAGTCCAAAAGAGCAACCAGAGCACAGCAGTCAATGAGGATGTGGGGTGGCGATTCGTTCCAGGCATGAATGAACTTGGATTAGCATGGCGAGCAATTAGGCTTTCCTGAATGGCCGGCCAGCCTGAGTGACAATGAGGTAGAGGGAAAAAATGTATGTTCTGCAACTGATGAGGGGATAGATAGAAACAAGCAAATCTTTCTATCACCCTCTCACCCAGACCCCAAGTCATGCATCAAGCAAAACCAAGCACTGGCACAGTCTCTACAAGTCTACGAGGCAGTCCATATTGTGTCAAATGATCAGAAGAATATCAGGCAGCATAACATTAAGATGAAGTGGGAAGAAGGGCAGGGACTGATGAATATAAGGAAGGCAAACAGGAGAGCAAGTGCAGGGAAAATTGAAAAAAGGAGTGCTGGAAACTTACGTGAAGGCGAAGGCCACCAGAGCCCCACTGACCACAATGAAGTCCAGGATGTTCCAGAGATCGCGGAAGTAGGCGCCTTGGTGCAGAATGAGCCCGAGATCCACCATCTGTTGAGTGCCAAAAACAAAGAGGCAGGGGTTGTTTAGATCAGTTAGTTTACTGCTTACAGTAAGTCCCTGTGAGTGCACAATGGCAGACTTAACAAGGTCTCTGTCAAGTAAACCACGCTTTGTCGCCTCTGAAAGTGAAAGAATGCAGGTCTCCAGTTAGTGGGATGCTAAAGCCACGATTAAGAACAAAACCAGTTAGCTAAAGAGAAGATTATGAAATATGGATCTGATTTAGAGTTGAGTGGTAAATGAAAAATCACCACTTTCTAGAGGATATGCTAAATCCAGAGGGAGAGAGTGACGTTTGGTCCGTGGATTTCCTCAAGAAATTGGATTGGAGGATCTTTCATATTATCCAACTCCAAATCAGGTCCTATAATCGAACAGCATTAATTGGAGCTTTCCACGTATGAATTTTTGTTTTTCTTAGCCCCTTATGATCCAGCAGCCCTGCGAATTAGGCGTGTCTGGAATCTGCTTCGACTAGGATATTCAATAGTTAGAGGGCTAGATATATTCTATTGCACTACTCTGCATGAGATCCCTAAAAATTACAGCAGAGACTCGAACTCTGTGAGCACCATGGGAGCACTCAAATCGTGGAGTTAGCTATACAAGTGCTGGTAATATGTTGCTCCTTTCCATTCTTGGAAAACTGGCTCTTGATTTTCTACAGCCTGCTTAGTCCTAAAACAGCTGCACCGTAGTCCTACATAGTCCTGCTCATAGAACATCAAGTTGATCACACCTCCAGCGGTCTCTTAGGTAACACAGTGGGTGACTGGCTTGCCCTTTGCAGAATGCTACACATTGCAAGTCCCACCTTTTCCTCTTTGTAGTCTTCCGGCAACTGTACCACGAATCCTGTCAAGGGTTGCAGACAGGGCGCACTAAGGAGAACACAGGACTGTGGAACATCATTAGAAACAGTTTGCTGCTGAACCCATTCTGCTGTCCCCCGGATTCTTGCTAGTGTTTTTCAATGAATGCACTTTTTACCGTAACTGTTTAAGTGTATTATCTAGCTCTCAATTATTGAAAATTGTTGTATGTTTTTAGAATATCCTTTGGCTTTCTTTAAGAACTGGGTGAAATAAAAACTTTGTTGGTGACATTTTCAGAATTCCTGAATTTTGCTCTACATGAAATTCTCATAATTTCTAAAAAATTAACATTAAGTATTTTTGCGTAATTTTTTTTACCACAGTACACTTGTATGCACATGTGAAAAAAGTCACGCAATATACTGCCAAACCACTTTTCTCTCTAATTTTGCATAATTTCATTAAATATACCTAAAATGTCAGGAACAAAACTGTCATTTTTCACATCCTAGTTTATTCCTGATCCAGATCCATGTGGAGTCAATGCTGTACCTATTCTTGATTTTGTATTTATCTGTTGCCTAAAACCTGTAGTCGAGAATCTGACGCTCTGCATTAGTCCCATTTTCTGCTTTGGGTCACATATTTGTATTCTCACTTGAACCCTTTTGCCTTCTAAATAATTGTACCATGTCTTTTTAGCATTGATATTCACTTTTAGCGTTCTGGCCACTTTGCCTTGGCAGCCATGCCAGTCTGTTGCTTCTTATGTCATATCTAGAGCTTTTGCTTCTCTCTGACAATTGTAATTTCCCTTTTTCTTGTCTTAGTTGCACTTTAACTTACAGTGAGCATATTTTTGGAACCTGCCGGTGTTAGAGTTAAGGCTGGCCGAAAAATATTTTTTGGGTCCATGGGATGAGAATCACTGGATCCTCACTCACCTACAAAAGTTTGAAAAAAAGGCAAAGTGCTTTGGGTAACTTCACAGTAGTATACAAATTGTTGTGAAATTGCCAATATACAGACAGTTACTTTGGGACAGAAACCATGGGTTTCTCTAGTTCACCCTGCCGAGAGGGTTTGGGCATTTTTATCTCAATTTCCATCTGTGGGTGGATCAAAAATATGGTTGGTTTTGCTCAATTCACTTTTTTTGTGAGTGGTTTCACTACATCCCCTGGTTAGAACACAATGGCTCCTCGTTTTCTAAATAGCCCTTTAGCGGTTTTATTTAATCTTTGTTTAAATTATGAGAATTACCACGCATAAGGGATCTATTTTTATGTACATTTCACTGTTTTGATTCACTGTGATTATTCTGAGGTCACTCTGCCTATTCTTTCCTGTGGGGAAGGGCTGTAAATGCTATTATATAATGCTCTGGATGAATGAATAAGCTTTTTACGAAGCATGAGTGGGTGGCAGCGTCTGTTTTCGTCAGAAAGAACCTGATATTGTAAATAATGACTTATGCCCCAAAATGAAATTCACAATTATACAGATGCAAACTCAGAAGTGGCTGGCGCTTTTCAGTGAAAGCCCACCACCTCAGGAACAACCTGCTCAAGGAAATCCATCATGCCCATTCAATGATGCATTTCAGAACAAAAATAGGACATGTTCTAACCCGGTTAATTGATCGATCGTACATGGCGCCCCTATATATTGTATATTTTGCTTCACTAATGCCAAGTGGACTTGATGATAGTAACCCCAACCGCCCAACCATGGTTCCAGAGGAACAAGGCCCTGACCACTCTAACCACAATCTGACCTATCCACAAGTATGATTTCACAGCTCGGCTACAGATGGTAATTGTCGTGTGTGACAGTAAGGCCTCCAACATCAGCCATAAATGCATGTAGGCGCCGCTCAAAGAGGGGAGACACACACTCGGATTACAGGTGCCAGCCGGAAGTCCCGAGCAACCCCGGCCCCTTTATTTAAGCTCTCTGGCCACGCCTGGCCAGAGAGTGACACATAGTATGCTGATGCTTCCGGGGCATAGCCCACGTGGAAGCCTTGTAAAGTAGACCAGAGCGCTACATCCCATCCCAAATCAGTTCTATAATTCAGAGAGACTTAATGTCAGTCAGCACACAAAATCAGCAAGTCTTTGATTGGGTCTGGGATTTGGTCTTAGATTGTATCGAAGCTGACAACCACCCTGATTCTTTCTGGAAATGACTACTTCCCTGCCATCAGCTAAGGCTCTGTGACTGGAGTCGGTGGACGGTGTTGATGTCGCCGGACTCTGAGCTAGAGCACCAGCGAAGCTGGGCTCCACCCCTTCACTCGTGGCCTCTCCACTCATTGGTTGTTCTGAGTTCTGCACTTCTCCGTCCGCCGCAGGGACTCTCTTGAACCATGAGACATTTCGGGTTATTACTTCTCCCTTTCGCTCGGCAGTGATGGCTGTTCCTCGGGCCGTCCTCACAGTCCAGGTCCCTGGCTAGTAGGGAGTGCGGAATTTTCCTCCGTTTCGGCGGTTCCTTATTAGGACAGTACATCCTGGTGTCAGCACTCGGGCTCGTGCCCTCCTGTGTTTGTTGGCTTTCTCGTTGGTCAACAATCTACTTGCTTGGGTGTTTGCCGGGTCATACGGTTCTTGCTTCCAATTGTCGGCCATGGGAAAGGTGTCACGTCGAGGTCCTGCTAGCATCAGTGACCACGGAGATCTTTGCGTCGTGCAGTGAGGGGTACTGCGATATTCTCGCAAAAACTGTTGCAGGGTGACCTCTGGGTCAGTTTGTTCGGCCACTGCTATACGTAGATCTTTGTTCACTGTCCGCATAAATCGTTCCGCTTCACCATTGGCTTGTGGCCACTGTGGAGTGAGGCGGTGATGCTTGACGTGTTAAGAAGTCCTTGAACCCACTACCCTGGAACGGGGGACCGTTGTCTGTTTTGACAACGTGTGGCAGTCCAAATAGAGTAAATGTTTTTTCTAGAACTGGCTGCAGGTGGTTAAACTCCATGAATGGGAGGACTTCCCCGATGGGGTATTTTGTGTAACTATCAATCAGGACAGTCGTCACTCTCCCATCTGGGAAACTCCCAAAATCGAGGCTCACCCACGACCAGGGTGACGGAGCAGGAACCTCGGTTATCACTGGAGCTGGGACTTCTGGATTCCTGGTCAGCTGACAAGCTCTGCAATTGTGCACTACAGTGTCTACTGCTTCTTCTAAACTAGGAAACCACACTTTTTCTCTCATTCTGGACTTCATTCTTCCTGTGCCTTGATGGCCTTCATGGGCCAGGACGGTCGCTCGCTCTTGGAGATCTTGTGGAATGACAATGCGTGATCCTCTCAGTATGATGCCATTCCCAGTGGCACTGAGCTCGTCTCGGACCCTCCAGAACTTCCCCAGCCGGGTCCTGTCAGGTTCACTCCAACCGTGGATGTTTTGGAGAAAACCTTCCCACGATCCTTTCTGTAGAGCATCAGTCACTCGTCTGAGAACCATGTCCGTGCCCATGTGGGCCTTGATTTCTTCTATGGAGAGTGCTCGTGGACACGACCACTGGGAGATCATGTTGACAAAGTCTTCCGTCTTTGTTTCCTGTTCAGAGTTCTCTTCGGCAAGGTGTGCGGGATAAAGTAGGCCATGGTCGTGCTTTCTAGTAGTGCCGACTTCACTTTGCAGAATGCTTCTTCTTCCTCCTGAGTCCATCTCCAAGTGGTCTCCTTCTTGGTTAGGTTTCGCAGTGGCTCTGCGATGGTGGCAAGATTCGGAATGAACTTTCCACAATATGTTGCCATGCCCAGGAAGCTCCTCACTTCTGATGCATTTGTGGGTGCGGGGGCGAGTTGAATCGCTTGTGATTTCCTGGGGTCCGCCTTGACCCTTTCTTGACTGAATACGTAGCCAAAGAACTCGATGTTTTTAAAATAAATTGGCATTTCTGTTTATCCCGTATTCTGCAAGACTTTGCAGGGTGGCTCTGAGCCGACGGTGGTGATTCTCTATTGTCGCTGAATGTATTAGAATGTCGTCACTGATGTTGATGACACCCTGGAGCCCCGACAGGATTTCTCTTACTGCGTTCTGGAATATCTCGGCTGCTGACGATATCCTGAAATTTAGCGTTTTGTAACGTCGAAGCCCTAGATGCGGCGAAAATGTGGTGATGTACCTGCTTTCTTCCGTTAGCTTTAATTGGTGATAGCCAGCGTTTAAATCCAATTTAGAAAACCACTGAGACCCGTTGAGGAGGGCCAGGATATTGTCAACTGTCAGAATCAGATGTCTCTCTCTCTTTATTAACTGGTTGGGCATCCTCATATCAATACAAATCCTGATCTTCCCCGGTTGCTTTGGTTTTTCAGCGATGGCCATGGGAGATACCCAGGGAGTTGGACCTGTCACCTTCTCAATTACACCCTGTTGCTCAAGCTTTATGAGCTACCGTTCTACTAGTGGCCTTAGGTGGAATGGTATGCGTCGATGTCGGAGGGCGACGGGCTTCACTGCTGTGTCAATGTGCAATTTCACTGGCGGCCTCTTCATGCTGCCTAGACAGTCAAATAACTGTGGAAAAAGCTCCAGGATGTCTTCTGATTGAAGTGACTTCACTGCATTTGTGAACGCGACCAGGCTCAGATCTTCAGCGGTGTGACTTCCAACTAGTATGTCCGCTTCTCTGTCGACCACGTGGAATGTAGTTGTGACTTCGTGATCTTCCGACTTGACTTGACATTTTTCCTTTCAGGGGAAGCGGTGTTTGACTTCCGTATGTGAGGATTCTGACCTTGGACAGTGTGAGCGCAGGTCTTGGGTTTAATTTCTTGTAGTGTTGGCACCCCATGACGTTCACTGATGCTCCGGTGTCGATGAGGGCTGTGACAGGTGTTCCTGCGATCTCAATGGCACATTTTGGTTGGGGTCGACGTCTTCGTTTAAGGTCGCTCGGAAATGATATGAGGTGACACTCTTCTTCTTCATCTGTGGATGAGTCCTCCAGCCACTGTTTGCGGTGGGCTGCTACTGTTGGTGTCCTGGAAGCGGCAGGTTCCTCCAGTGTGAGGTGCCTCACTGTTCTTGATGGGGGTCTACATCCTGGAGCTCCTTTGTTTCGCATGCCTCCTCGACATACACTCGCAAAATGGTTGGGAATACCACACTTTGCACAGGTCTTGCCCCTTGCCGGGCATTCTTCTAGGGTGTGCTCTTCCTTCCCACAGTATCCGCACTGCGAACGTCGCGTGCCTCTATTGGGCCATCACCCTCGCCCACCGCGAGTCGACGTATGAATGGCATCTACTCGTTCCGTCTTGACTGTTACTGCCTGGTTAGCTGGCTGGTTGAGTGCGCCTTCCATGGCCGTTGTTCTGACATCCAAGAGCTCATGTGAGCGAGCTAAGATGAATATGTCCTCTAGAGAGATGCGTGGCTGTCGTAGGATGAGGGTCCGTAGCATCTTATTGCGTCATCCCTGGATGGCCTGTTCCCTTACTTCTTTGGCCTGATCGTCTTCGGTACACGTGCTAGCCAGCTCTCTTAACCGTGCATGAAACATGTCCATGGACTCCCCTTCTCTTTGTCGGGCTTGCCTGAGTTTGAAACGCTCATAATCGGGATTGAGTTGGGGGTCAAAATGGGCGTTCAGGGCCCTCACTGCAGCGTCATAGTCAGTGTGCGCTCCCGTGTCCGGTAGATGCGCGAATAGCTTGTATATTTCGTCTCCTGCGAAGTGCAGTAACAACGACCTCTTGACAGTACAGTCTGTCTCCCTTGTTGCTATGAAGTAGTGGTCGAGCCGGCCAATCCACACCTTCCATCTCGGTGATGCGGTGGCGGGATTGATGAGTTCGCTGAAGGGAGGCAATGCGCTGATTTGGGAGTGCATGTGAGGTGGTGGTGCCACGGGGGCAACTGGTTGCTGAGCCGCCGGCGCTGCCTGATCAACCATCGTAGGTCTCTACCTCGTTGCTTTCTCTCAAATGGTTCGTTTTGTGGGGCTGACGGGTGTGACAAGTGCGTTGCGTTTGCCCATACTTGTTGGCTATGAGCTTGTGTTGCTTGGGCAGCACTTGCTTTTGTCAGTGTTTGTTGACCCTCCTTCAGCTGGCACGTGTATTTGCTTAACTCTGGTGACGCGGGTGTTGGTTTTTCCAATGCTTGTTTTCTTTTCTTTTCCCCCCCATTATGGTTCTAGGTGATTTTGCCAGTGCTTGTTGCTGGGGTGCCGCTAGATGTGTCAGCAGGGGGCTACTAGCATGCTCCTGCTCCCATATCCGTGAGGCCTGGTGTTGTCAGGGTGCTGCTGCCATGCGCGCTCTCCCAACTCCAGCGCTGGCTCAACCGGATTTGCTCTGCTGGGAGCACCAGCGCGCTGTCTTCACGTAGCGGGTGCAATGTTCAGGCGGGCGCTTACTGGCTGTTGTTTGTCGCTCGCCGGTGATTGCTGGGCATTCCTTCAGCGCGGCAGACTCACCGCTGACGCCGCTGCTGTGTTCCGCGCTGACTCGCCGGTCGCGCTTCGTGGTCGCGTCTTTTGGCCACACGCTGGGTCGATCAGGAGCCAGGCATTGTCTTTGGGGACCCAGCGGATCCCACCTTCGTTGCGTGTGTCGTGTGTGGCAGTAAGGCCTCCACCCTCAGCTATAAATGCATGTAGGCGCCGCTCAAAGAACGGAGACACACACTCGGATTACAGTTGCTGTCTGGAAGTCCCGAGCGACCCCGGCCCCTTTATTTAAGCTCTCTGGCCACGCCTGGCCAGAGAGTGACACATAGTATGCTGATGCTTCCGGGGTATAGCCCACGTGGAAGCCTCGTAATGTAGACTAGACCGCTACAGTTTTCAGAATTAAACGAAACCATCTGGAGCGAGTCAAATGTATCCTGTCTTGCTATATATGCAGATTTCGTGGATTGGTACCTAGACGCACTGAGTTTTCGAGCGTGCAGTGCACCACGTAAGCAAAAAAATATAAACATGAACAAAACAAAGAAGAAATATAATGATGGGACAAAATATTGTCCCATGATATAGTTAAACATAGAGGAATCTGAGGAAGTGACAAACCTATGCGTTGCATGCCACACGAACAGAACGGAGCTGAGGCCAAGGGGGGCTTGGGGGGGGGTAGACGACCGCAGGGAGTTCCCCCCCCCGGGCGGTTTGGGAGGGGGTGTGTGGGGGGGCGTGGCTGGCCTTGCGCCGGCCATTTTGCGTTTGGGCTACTGTTTGGTAGCCTAAATATAGCCCAAATATAGCCCAACTTATAAAGGAGTTTGGCGTCTTTCCCCAGCCACCATTTTAGTTAGTGGTGACCTGGTGGCTGGGATTTAGCTGGGTGTTTTTTGTCCCGGTGAGTGAGAGGGGCCGCCAGCGTTTTAAAAAGGCGGCCCCAGCTTTTGTAATGCAGCCGCGGTTGCGGGCGACGGTGGTTGAGGTGGGAGGAGTGAGAGGGGAGGGTCGGGAGGTCTGGCGCGGTGAGGAGTTGGTGGCGTCTGAGCCGGCTTCAGCGGGGCGATTGTATTCCTCCCCCGCGGCGAGAGGCAGGCGCGGGGGAGGGCGTGTGTCAAAGAGGCGTTCCGTTTCTTTGCCGGAGGCTCCTCTGCGCGTTAAAAAGGAGGCGGGAGGTGTCACTATGCAGGGTGCCAGTGGAGCGTGTCATGACGGCAGTTTTGTGGAGCGGGGGGAAGTTTCCCCTCGCGCGTTTGTTTTTAGTGAGGCAGGTGGCAGGACCGGCCGCGTGGGGGGTGTAAGACGCCAGCTGTCCAGTATTGGTTTGGTGCAGGGGATTTTCTCAGGGCACTTGGGAGAGGAGCATGATTTTGGGGTTTTAGGCATGGCTGACAGAGCTGGTGAGGAGGGGGTGGTGGGCTGTGAGAGTCCTTTATTGTTTTCTTCCCCTCTATTTATGAGGGGAGGGTTGGGGCCTGTGGGAGCGAGCTCTTTGGGCGAGGGGGAGTGGGCTCAGGTAGGGGGGTTGGGTTCTCAGCAGGTTTTACTTTCTTCCAGGGAACTCGGGGGTTCTAAGGTTTCGGTGTCTTTGGGTGGGGGGGGTTTGCATTCTACGGTATTTGTGGAGGGTCAGGGTCGGGCAGGGGCAGGTGGGGGCGGTAGTGGGGATGAGGGTTTGGTTTTGGCGAGTTGGAGCCGGCTGGGGGGGACAGGGCTTGGGAAGGTCGGACATATTTTCCTTTTTGGTCTGTAGGTGTTCGGGGCCTTGGCGGGGAGGTGGCATTGGGCTTCTCTCACGTTCAGGGGCGCGGCGAGGGTTTGGATATAGGGGTGCGGGCAGGGGTTGGTGTTAGAGGTCAGGATCGCGTTGGGGTAGGAGGCTCGCGGGTTCGTGGGGTTCCGAAGGACATGGGCTCTGCTCTGCGTCTGCGGTGGTTCGGGCGATGTTTAGTTTGGAGTGGGGATGAGGAAGGTGGGGCTTCGCCGTGTTCGGGCGGTGTGTTTTACGTAGGGGGTTCTGGAAGTTGGCAGAATAGGGAGGTTTTTTCCGAGTGGTCGTAGGGCAAGTGGTTTGGTTAGCTCGCAGGGCCCCAGCACACCAGTCCACTATTTTCTTTACAGGACAAAAAGCGTAGCAGCGCAGCAGACTCGGTAGGGCGAGGTGCGGCCCATTTGCGCCGAGGAGAAGGGAGGGTGAGGCCTGGCGCGGCACATCCGTACCAGCGGTGGATCCCGTCGCGGCTAGCGCACGAAGGTCCGGCGCGACCTCGCTGGCCCCAACGTCACTACAGTCAAGGTGGACAGCTTTTTGAGATATAATGGTTTGTGATGCCAGTCATCGGAGGGGGGTGGACCGGCGTGTACAGTCGGCTCCCCCGTAAAGTGGTCATACAGGTCATGTGGGGTCTGGTAAGGCCCGCACGGTGGATCCCGTCGCGGCTAGCGCACGAAGGTCCGGCGCGACCTCGCTGGCCCCAACGTCACTACAGTCAAAGTGGACAGCTTTTTGAGATATAATGGTTTGTGATGCCAGTCATCGGAGGGGGGAGGACCGGCGTGTACAGTCGGCTCCCCCGCAAAGTGGTCATACGGGTCATGTGGGGTCTGGTAAGGCCCGCACGGTGGATTTTGATGAGGTGTTGCAGGTGGAAGAGCCACTCTTGCTTGATGATGATGAGGATACCCCTGTGGAAGGGGAAGTGCGGGATTATGAGGAGGGGGGGGCCCTCTCATGTTTCTTGTAGTTTGTTTGCAGGATTCCAAGGGAGCGGTACCCCTAAAGCAGCCGGTGGTGGTGACAGGCAAAGGAAAGCGCGGCCCATCGGCGAGGGCTCTTCCTGGAAGGGAATTTTATGAGAGACCGGCGCGGAGATCGGAGTCGGTACGAGCGTCCTCTTTAGAGCCAGGTGAGAGCGTATTAACACGGGCCAAACCTATTATGGTGTCTGTGGGGTCGGGCGGGGGGGAGTGGGGGCGGGACGGAAGGGGGATTATATAAGGGTAGGTACGTAAGGGACACGGGAGTAGGCACAGAGGATGGGGGAGTGGTTTTGGACTCTAAAGTGGAGAGTGGGTCTAACACAGTGGCTGTGGGTGGCAAGGAGCCGTTGGTAAGTAAAGAATTGACAATTAAAAAAGCTCCTTTATATGGGGGTGACTTAGCCCTTAGGCGCACACCTAAGGCTCGCAACAAAGGAGCGCATATGGAAAGGGGAATATGTTGAGATTTTGAAGCGTCTGCACAGGGAGGTGAGATTTAAGAGGGCCCTAAAGAGGAGGAATATGAATTGGCCGAGCGCCCTAAAGTACCGTTGGCAATTGAGAATTGGACAGCGGCAATTTTATTTTCTGCCAGTGTTTACTGCAAGAAGTTCCCTGGGCGCTGCGTGGCTATATTTAAGTATATGGATGTCATATGGAAGGCCCAAATTACAGGTAGTGTCTTGCATGGGCACAGTATGCCGGAGAGTTCAGGGCTCAGATGGCTTGGGACTCAGAGGCAAAATGGGGTGAGTTGGATAAGGATTTGTGGCAACATACCATGGGGGCGGCGCCAGGGGGTAAGACCTTCTTTGCAGCTAGTGGGCTGCCTCTAGTTTATCGGCCCTTTCAGGGAAAGCCCACCCAGGGTGGGGGGGGGAGGCTCAGCCGCGTCACAAACTGGATTTGGGGCATGTTGGGATTTTTATAAGGGTTTATGCACACGGGAGTTTTGCAAATACCGACACGAGTGCTCTAGGGCAGGAAAGATATCCTCTCGTTAACTGTTGGGGCATCAGACCGTCCGGCGGACAGCAAGGGCAGCAGTTACGGGAATGTGGAGGCAAGACAGACGCTTTGGATGTTCTCGGTGGGGGTTTTCATTTGGGGTACCACGGGCCTCCGCTCTGGAAGTTGGCGGATAATTTGAAATCTGCATCAGAGCATAAATTGGTTGTGCGTGAGAAATCGAATAAGGAAGTGCGGGAGGGGAGGATGGCAGGCCCCCTTTTGATGTGTGGCCAGTTCGCAATTTAATCATTTCACATATTGGTGTGGTGCCTAAAAAGGAGGAAGGGCATTTTCGGCTGATACATTTGTCATGGCCTGAGGGGTCATCAGTCAACGATTTTATTGATGACGGTGCTGCATCGGTGTCATATTCCTCAGTTGATGTACCCATGTCACTTGTAGTGACCGCGGGCGTAGCTGCAGGCATGGCAAAAGTGTGATATCAAGTCGGCTTTTAAGCTGCTCCCGGTTCATCCGGACGATGGGCATTTGCTGGGGATGCATTTTTAAGGCAAATGGTATGTGGACAAGGCTTTACCAATGGGCACTACTTGGATGATTTCTTTTTGTGGGTTTCCCGGGCTCCTCGGAGTGCCAGCATGCGCTGGACACTTTTCATGAGCTTATGGAAGAGCCTGGGGTGCCGCTAGCACCGGAAAAGACAAGAGGGCCCGATACTGTTATATCCTTTTTTGGGTATTGAGCTTGACTCAGTGGCAATGCAGGCCAGTCTGCCTGAGGATGGAAAATGCAGAATGTTGGCTTTATTGGTCGGGATGTTATCTAAGCGGAAAGTGACAGTGCAAGACATTCAAGTGTGGTTAGGTCATCTGAATTTTGCCTGTAGGGTGGTCGGGGCAGGTAGGATGTTCTGCAGGCTCCTGGGCCGGGCTTTGGCGGGTCAGCATTTGCCTCACCATCACGTGCGCTTGTCAGCAGGGGTGAAGTAGGACCTGCGCATGTGGTCTGTTTTCTTGCACTCCCTTAACGGAGTATCACTGGCTAGGGACGAGGGTGTACGGTGGGATGTGCAAAAGTTTTCGGATGTGGCAGGCAGGGTTGGTTTTGGTATTTATTGGCTAGGGCGGTGGTGTGCAGAGAAGTGGCCGCAGAATTGGAAGAATGGAGGGCGGAGCATTACTTTTTTGGAGCTTTTTCCGCTCTTGGTGGCATTGACCATTTGGGGGCACAGAGCTGGAGCACGAGAAGGTGCTTTTCCGTGTAGACAATATGGCAGTGGTGCATATAGTCAACAGGCAGTCAGCAAGGGATGAGCAGATTTTGAAATTGCTGAGAGTGTTTGTGCTACGACATTTCATACGGGGCTTTGCACGTACCAGGTGTGGACAATGACAGTGTGGATACTTTGTCGCGTTCACATTGGGGGAAATTCTATGGGCTGGCCGAGGGGGCGGACAAGTCACCGACCCCGACGCAGGAGCACCTTTGGCATGTCAGCAACGCAGGGTATTTCAACTGGTGGTAGGTTCTCTGTCTGTTTCCACTCGTGTTGCTTATTCTTTGGCGTGGAGGGAATTTTTGGCGTCGGGAGCTTATAAGAGGGAGGAGTTTTGGTGCAGTTCAGAAGATGTTGTGCAGTTTATCTTGGACCTCATTTAGAAAGGTTGGTCTAGATTTACTATTGCTGGGAAGTTGGCGGGTATTTCCTTTATGGGTAAGTTGTTTTGGGGATATTCCCTTTCTGCTGGGGAATTAGGAAGGAAGATGCTTGAGGGCTGGGCTAGGGAGCGGGGAGGGGCTCGTATGTCTCGTTCACCTAGTTCTTGGCAGACGTTAACATGTTTGTTGGAAGTTTTGCCTGTAGTCTGCAGGGATGATTTTGAGGCATCGTGTTTGCTACCTTTATGGTTTTCATGTTTTTGGGCCTTTCCGGGTTTTAGAGCTCCTTGGGACCCAAGTAAAGCGGGGCTTTGTTGGCAGGAGGTGTTCTTTATGGACACAGGTTTGAACATTTGGTTGTCCGGTGCAAAAACGGATCAGTGGGGTGTTGGTAAGGGGGTGTGGTTAGAGGCAGGAACCCCCAGTGGTACTTGTCCGCTGCGTTTGGCAAAGCAATGGAAGTTCCTAGCGGTGGGGGGGGATGGGAGGGATCTGGTTTTCAAGCATATGAATGGCTCGTGTCACGGATTATCAGCTGCGTTTGGTTCTTCGCAAAGGATTGCAGAGGATTGGTTTGGATGGGGCTCGGTTTGGGATTCATTCTTTTAGGATCAGGGCGGCATCTGCAGCGCATAACCGGGGTGGGTCCCAGGGTGACGCCATGTGGCTAGGGCGTTGGTCATCAGACTGTTTCCATAAATATGTGAGAGCTAGGCAGCGGAAGAGCATGCGTCAACCCCCTTTTTTGTGAGTCTCATTCTTGTTTCTCTTTTCAGGTTCTGTGGCTGGGCCCCACGCGAGGGAATTGACGGTGTGGACAGTGGGGCATTCCTTCATCAAATGGGCACATGTACAAGCGTGCAAAAGTTATTTTGGGGGAATGTTGGGATTTAATGAGCGCCTTTTCAGGATGTTAGGGAAAGGTAAAGGGGGAATGCTTTGGAGGGAGTTTATCCCGTGTTTGAACAATGCCATGGTGAGAGGTCAAGGTTCGGATATTCTGTGGATACACTGGGGCGAGAATGATATTTGTGGCGTTAAGGGGTGGTCTTGTTGCGGGCAATGCAGAGGGATTTGGTTCTGCTGTAGGAGCATTGGTCGGGTTGTCTTGTACTTTGGACGGAATTGGTCCCGCGGAGGGTTTGGAGGGGGGCGTTGAACCCCGGAGCCATTGACAGGTCTCGGAAGAAGTTGTAGGCAGAGATTTCCAGATTTTGCCGCAATCTGGGTGGTGGGAGAGTGACTCACAGGGATATTCGTTTTCAGGCGGTGGAGTTTTTAGGGGGTGATGGTGTACATTTGTCTAGGTTGGGCATGGACCTTTATTTGCTTGCAATTAGGGAGGTTCTGTCTTGGTGCGTGCACGTGCAGAGTCATGGTTTTAGGGGTCTAAAAGTTTTCTTTGTTGGGGGGCAGAAAGATGGGGTGGTTAGGGGATATACCACCCCGTCTTTCTGGGTGGCGGGGGTTATGCGAATTTTGACATTTTTGCCGGAGGTTGGTTGATTTATTTGTTGAGTTGGGTTATCGGCAGGGAAAGGATAGGTTGGGTAAGTTTAGCTCGGTTCCACAGTTTGGTTGATCGATAGCTGTAAAGGGGCAGGCAGGGGAGTTTGGTTATCGGAAGGTTTGGATTTAGAGATTGTTGATGGGTTATACAGGAATGTAATGTTGATATTGATGTAATGTACGGGCGGGGGCGGGTTTGAAGAAAATTTAGGGGAGGGGTGTGGGGTTAGGTATATGTTGTATTTAGTGAGGTTTAGTTTTGGAAGGCTGTTTGCCAAGGTTTTAAAATTGTAATGTGCACCTGTTCCAATAAAGCGGCCTTTTTCACACAAAGCCGGTTGTCAGTGGCCTGCTTCCCCCCCCACCCCTCCCTCCCAAGGGGGGCTTGGGGGGGGTAGACGACCGCAGGGAGTTCCCCCCCCCCGGGCGGTTTGGGAGGGGGTGTGTGGGGGGGCATGGCTGGCCTTGCGCCGGCCATTTTGCGTTTGGGCTACTGTTTGGTAGCCTAAATATAGCCCAAATATAGCCCAACTTATAAAGGAGTTTGGCGCCTTTCCCCAGCCACCATTTTAGTTAGTGGTGACCTGGTGGCTGGGATTTAGCTGGGTGTTTTTTGTCCCCCTCCCGCCCTCCCACAAAAAACACATTTTTTCTATTCGGTGTCTACTTTTTGTAGTTTCTATTTTCTTTTTGTTTTCTTTCAGAGTTCTCAGGTGGTTTTGTTTGGGACAGGTGCGCAAGGGTTTGTTTTATACTATGTATTTGTCGCTTGGAGCAGGTGCAGTGCGGGGGTTATGCGAATTTTGACATTTTTGCCGGAGGTTGGTTGATTTATTTGTTGAGTTGGGTTATCGGCAGGGAAAGGATAGGTTGGATAAGTTTAGCTCGGTTCCACAGTTTGGTTGATCGATAGCTGTAAAGGGGCAGGCAGGGGAGTTTGGTTATCGGAAGGTTTGGATTTAGAGATTGTTGATGGGTTATACAGGAATGTAATGTTGATATTGATGTAATGTACGGGCGGGGGCGGGTTTGAAGAAAATTTAGGGGAGGGGTGTGGGGTTAGGTATATGTTGTATTTAGTGAGGTTTAGTTTTGGAAGGCTGTTTGCCAAGGTTTTAAAATTGTAATGTGCACCTGTTCCAATAAAGCGGCCTTTTTCACACAAAGCCGGTTGTCAGTGGCCTGCTTCCCCCCCCACCCCTCCCTCCCAAAGTCAGCGGTGTGCAGGGGGCGATGTCTCCCGGCAATTTGCTGTCAGAGAGTTTTATCAGCCCCTTGTTCACTCCAGCAGAGCCCCCAACTTCCCCTGCCTTTTCCCCCTGCAGTGGCTCCGGTCTCGAGGCGCACTAGGGTAATGGGGCTTTGGGGGTGGCGGCCGACCACAGGGAGGCTTGCCTCCCCGGGGTTTTGGGGGCCAGTGGTGCATCCCAGAGACCAATTGGGCTCTTTGGGCTACCTTTTTGGTCACCTTACATTTTTGTAAGGTGACACAGCAGCCGTTTTTTGGTCGGGTAGGCAGGGAGTTTTGGAAAATGTTTGGCACGTCGGTGTAATGTGGCCGAGGTCGCGGGTTCGATCCATATACTGGCGTTATAAATTAAAAAATGAAAAAATAAAATCCTCGCTTGGCTCAGCGGTTGAAATACCGGGAGTTTCCTTCTTCCGAGGGCGGATCCCATGCATTCCGTGCTCCTGGGGAAGAAGGTGGCGACAGACGGGTGAGTGCGTGTGGCCGCGCTGCAAAGCGGCTACACGTTTGTGTAGTACAGCCCATTCAATCGTAATTACTAAGGCAAGATAGTGTGGCGAAGTTGGGTGGACGGGTGTGGCCGTGCAGCAAGGTGGCAGCATGGGAAACGCCATGAAATGGGGGGGGCTCTGTGTCGTGGGAGTGGGGTAACAGAGAAGGAGGCTGGTGGAGGACCCCCCTCCCGGCGCCAAAGCATCAGGTTGGGGGGGTGAACAGACATGGGCAAAATCCCTGGTGGACGGGAGAGGCCCCACCACTGTTAGCTGGGATAGGAGGGCCCTAGCCGCAAGGGGGGGGGGGGGGGGTACGGTCAGCATTATAGCAGGAAGCCTCAGTAGGTGCGGAGGGTTTTGGGGGGGAAAGTAAGTCCATGGGAGACAGGTTTGGGTGAGGGGTGGGAGGGTGGAGCGCCTGAGGCCCACAGGAGGGATTGGAACACATAGGAGAGGGGTAGGGGGTGTTGTCAAGGGGGTATCTGCCTCAATGGGTGCTGAAGTGGGGGGAGGGGCTCAAGGGGATCAACACAGCCCATCAGAGTAGACAACGGGGGAGGGGGGCTAGATAGTGAAAAGGCGCATGGGGGTGGTGTAGAAAGAGGTGGGAGCCAGTAATCCCGGTTTGTCGGACCTTACATTTAAATTACAGGGCAGCAGGCGCAGGAGGTAACGGTCTTGGGTGAGTCGCAAGCAGCTCCACGTGACCGAGAGGAAGAGATGGCAAAGTCAGAAGTGGACAGCCGGAACATCAAGGGACAGGCAGGAAGGAAACGGCGAGCTGAGGAGCTAGCGGTGCTACAACCCCAAGGGGTCGATGCGGCCACGGAGACAGCGGCAGGAGATGCTGGGCAAGAGCCCAGGATCAGAAGGGCGGTTTGCTCAGAGATATAAAAGGAAAAACTTGGATTAGCAATAGAGCAGCAGGAGGAAAGGGAAAGGAAAGAGGGGGTGGGGGGGTATAGTAACAATGTGCATAGTCCTTTCAGGTTGAAAAGAAAGAAAACAGCCGACACAGGACAGCACAATGGAATCCAGGGACGATTGGTTAGGCGACGCGAACCATGGTGGACGCCGATCTTGACGCCAGGTAAGGAAATATTATTGTAAGGCTTTTCAACGGCAAAGGTCAGCGGGGACGGAAAGAATCACTGTGGCTTATTGGTTAAGGTCTCTTACTTTTACTCTAAAGGTTAGGTGTTCAAATCCTGGTGTTTCAAGGGTTGTGGTTCTGAGATAAAATTATTAGGGGTAGGTACTGGGATGCAAAGTGGGACAGGACAAATGGGAGGGGGTAGAACATCGGCAGGACGAGGGGAGTGCGACAGCTACTGGCAAGGTTGAGACGAAAACAGAAGAGCACAACAGCGAAGGTACAGCGCTCCGGGCAGACATATGGGAAAGTCTCGAAGCTTTAAGGACTTTAAACCAGGTGGGTGGTGAAAGAAAAGATTCAGAGACAGGAGTTTGTAGGGATGTTGAGGTTGCACCACAGGGACCTGAGGACGAAAGAGGGTGCGAAGGTGGAAGAAGTGGAATTGGCAAAGACCTAAGGTATCCGGGACCATAATGAAGGGGTCGGCGGGGGTCTTGAGTTTGCGAGCTAGGAATGCAGAAAGTAGCCAGACAGTAGACATGGGCTGGTATCAGCAAGTAAGGGGGGCATTCAGGTAGGGGAAGACTTAGTACACGGCCAGCGGTTTTCCTTTGGTATACCGCCACACCCTTTTTTGTTTTTCAGAAGCACCCACCAGAGGGGTATGGGGAGGTTACGCAGATGAACCCCAGGTGGGAGTACAGGGGTCCTTTGGTGATTTTAATGCTTTTGCATTTGACTCATGAGGGACACCTAGTAACGACTAGTGGAACTGCAGCTTCATGAAAGGGTTTCAATGATTCTGCATTTGACTCGTGAGGGACACCTAGTAACGACTAGTGGAACTGCAGCTTGATGTAATAATTTGAATGCTTTTGCATTTGACGCGTGAGGGACACCTAGTACCGACTAGTTGAACTGCAGCTCTTTCTAGAATTATTTTGATATTGGATACTATAATATTCACTGGCCACTTCTAATCTCGTCCCATAATGCTTTGCAGGGCCTTTGGTCGGGATTGTATTTTTGCCCATAACTGTGCTTGGGGTAGTCCTAAGAGGATGGGACCAACACTGAATCGTTCAGCAAGGTGTGCTCTTTGTTTTCAAGGCATCTGCTTGGTTCTCTCCCTAGGTTAGGGAGAATCCCAAAATCATCTCCACTCTCACTGCTTGCGAAATTTTCATATTCACTTTTGTGAATTGATTATATGCATTGCAGCATGTAAAGACAGAGATACTTGTTATTTTACCAAATGTATATGAGGTTTCTGTTTAATTAGGAGTCCAACGGCGGGGAGCGGAATTCACAAAGTTTTTGTTCAACTACGCCCACCTAACACAGGCACCTGTCAGGGGAGTGAAACATCTGCTTTATCCATCTAGTCGTAATGGCCACGAGTGCAATAATCGACCAGTGGACACACTCTCAACACATATCGATCAAGGAGGTAGACAGATATGAAACTAAAGCCTGCCCAAAGTGGATAACACAAAATTGGATGCCTCTTGGTCTTGAGGAACTTAAAAGAAAACAAATTAACTATTGGCTCCAAACTTATTTTTTTAGAGATAATTTGGTGATTATCGCTTGGAACCTGACTGGATTGTAAATATCTAAACTGCACAGCCGGATGAGATTCTCCCCAGCAATCATTTGTCTCCAAGAGACCTTGTCTGTAGCTAAATTTGACTGAGACAGTTAATTCGTTATTGATGTTCCTGCTATGAGGGTTAGGAAAAGTCGTGCCAAGGGTGGCCTCTCTATCGTCCTTACGGTAGAGATACAATGGGACTTTGAAACAATATAACTTCAGTGCAACACCATGTAATGCATCAAAATAAAACTTTCCATAGTAAGTGCTCACTCTGCAGACACTTTATTTTTATTCCACATTTATGTTCCACCTGTCCCAGAATTCAACTCATTGATGAATGAGATAATTGATTTAAAAAGCCCATCCTCGAGTCAGGCGGAAATTCCCAAACAATAATAATGGGTAACTTTAACGCACATATCTCAAATGACACGATACAAGCATATCAACATAAAGATCTGAAAGAAGCCTGGTCCATTCCCGACCCTGTCTTTGCGCTGATAAATGCAGAAGCATGTTATTGGAATTGCTGAACAGAACAAAAGGCATGATTCTATATGGAAGAACGGACGGAAAAGTTCCGGCTGATTTTACCAGAAAGGGGGTCACTGACTTCTCTATTATTGATGACATCATAACCAGTCATGACCTGTACCAGAAATGTTCGCTCCTTAAAGCTGAGTTTGTTCAAGGCAGTGACCACGCACTACTATACTCTGAATTCAAATTACACCTACATCTAAGGTCGTTTGGTCCTTAGCAGAAGGAAATGGGGATGCTTTTATAGCCTGTAAGCAAGGTCAAATTATTTGGAATTATTTGGAACTCTGATAACATAACCAAGATGAATGCAGTAATCATGCCATGGCGTCTACATCAACCATCTGAAGAAAGAAATCCTATTCTGATATTTGAAGAGATAATCTCGGATGACATCTACATGATTCGGAGGAGGCGTGTAATTCTTAGAGACTCAGTAATCTAAAGAACAAGTCAAAGGAAGTCAAACTTTCTCAAAAGTTGAATAAAATCATTTGGAATCAATTTCTTTCTTTCTGCGTTTCAAGGGTTAACGAAATTCAAGCTATACGACAAAAAGGAGGAAAATGTGCTCCCTAGATAGTAAAAACACCATGGATAAGAACTGGGTAGAATCACAGCAAGCAGACCTACAAAAACATAGCTAAATCTTTTTGGCAGCTCATCTCCAAGTTCACGGGCAGTAGGAAAATAAAATCTGCAATTCCCATCCCACAGAAGGAATGGATTAATTATTTCTCTGAATTGCATGCGATTAGTATTGCCACGTCAAGTAGCGAGGAGCTCTCTAAGCCAGCCCCTGAGCTTGATCAGCACATAATAGCTCCTAACGAGAAACAGATAGAGTTATATTTAAGGAAAACAAGATCTTCTGCAGCGATGGGCCCTGACAAAATTCCCATAAAAGTATTAAAGGGTGACCCAGAAGGCTGAAGCAGGCTCATCACTCCACTTTTCTCCCACTGTTATGCAACGGGACAAATTCCAAATTCATGGTCTGGAAGTGTAGTAGTTCCCCCCCACAACACAAAAGGTTTACCGCCTTTCTACCATCAAATTGCACTACTTGATGCAACAGGGAAGAGCTTTGCCTCAAGTGTTCTTGACCATCTTAAAGACTGGGCTTTTTTGAAGGGCATGATACCTGCAGTCCAAGCGGATATCAGACCCAAACATTCTGTGACTGAAAATATTGCAATAGTGCAAACTGTTATCGATAAATACGTGGTGTCCAAATCACAAATTGTATACTTTTGTATACGTAGACTTCTCCACTGCTTTTGATAGGGTTGATAGACCCACCCTATGGAGGAAACTAGCGAGTTTGGGGATCCCTAGTGCCTTATTAAGACTTATTATTGGACTTTATACATCTACCTGGTGCAAAGTCTTAATGGGAGGAGGCAAGGGATTGACTCCTAAGATTTTATCCAAAAATGGCTTGAAGCAGGGATGAATTCTAGCCCCACTTCTGTTTTTCTTATTGATTTACCTGCCTGTTGTAATAATATAAATAATTCTCCCCCAAACATTGCACTTCAAAACACACATGTTTTAATATACGCTAATGATGTGGTAATTTTTGACCTCACACCTGTTGGTCTTCAGCATAACTTGGATGTGTTTTTTAAGTATGCAGAGGATAATTTCTTGAAAATAAACTTTACCATCACCAAGGTGGTACCTATCAGAGGGAAGAGACGATACCGCCTCTTTGATTGGAAGTTGGGCAGAAAGCCTGTGGTCACAACATATACATATTTAGAAAGGGTCTTCTCCCAGACCCTAGAAAGCACCTCTCACTTTGCTCAAGGCAACAGCTCACATAGGTGCCTTAAAAAGATGTTATTGCTCTACGGCTCAGAGATATTTTAAAACTCTTAGATATTTATCGGGCAAAGATACACCCCATCCTCTCATATGCACTTGCATATATCCCCATAAGTAAGTGGTCTATTTAAAACTTATTTGAAGAGAGGCTCTGCCATAAGATAGTATCCCTGAGTCAAGCAACTCCCGTCCAGGCATTGTGGTTAGATTTTTCCCCCATCTGTGCCTATTCCAGATCTCTGGCAAACGTGATTAGATGGGCATACAATCTACTGCATGCACCAGAAGGCACTTTGAGAGACCTCCTGAGGAACTAAACCTTTACGGAAGAAGTTGGTTTTTATACTTTCAATGATAATCTTGAGATCGCACCAGTGAGTTTCCAATGCCCTATCACCCATTTGTAATTATGGACACCAGCACGATTAAAAACATGATGGCCAGATTAAGCTACCCATGGGATATTGCACACTGCTCCCAATTAGAAATTTATATGCCCTACTTTGACATCCTAACATTCAAGACGTACCAAGAATATCTGAAGTTTTTTGATAAGCAAATTTTTATTTTTGCAAATAAACAAACAAAAAATACATGGACAACCGTCCAAACAAACTGGCATCAAAAGACATTGGATACATTCAGTGACCATCAGCAGCACAACCCCCCCGCCCCCTCCCCAACCACGGCACTCCCCCCACCTGCATTGACACCCTTAAATTATACCCCCCAGCCACTTCCCCCACACTGCGAAACTTCTTGGGGCAGCCCCGCGCCGAGTACATTGTGCGTTCCTGCGTCGCGCACCAGTCCACCCCCCTCCTCCACGCAGCACATAGGGGGGGTCAGACCGCTTCCAGGTGGCAGCAATATCTCGCTTCGCTACCACTAAAGCAGTAGTGAGGAAAAATTTCTCATGACGGGAACCGTCCAGACCATCCGTTATCCCCAGCAGAGCCATTCGGGGGTCATGGGGAACCTCCCACCCCAGTATTTCAGTGAGTTCAGCCTCAATCTCGCCCCAATAGGGTCCCAGGCGCGGGCAGGTCCACACCATGTGGAAGAAGTCCGCCGGGTTCGTCCTGCATCGCGCGCATGAAGCGTCTGGGGAGAGACCTGCACGGTGAAGGCGCTCCGGGGTCAGATAGGCAGTGTGCAAATAGTACAGTTGGATGAGCCGCAATTTGGCCGAGGAGGTGATCAACCGAGGTGCCATAAGGGCGTCCCTCCAGTCGGCCTCATCCAGTGGCCCCACCCAGGCCTCCCAGCGCGCCTTCGTGACCTCGCAGTCCATTGGGGTGTTGTTGACCAGGGCCCAATAAATGCGAGAGATACCCCCCTACCCAGAAACCCCAACATCACCTGCGCTTCCGGCGGGCTGTGGTCAGGGATCCGTGTATCCAGCGGGACATGGGACCGAACCGCGTGGCGCAGCTGATGATATTTGTAAAACTGTGAGGGGCACAACGAGAATGTTAATGTTATCGGGTTTATAGAGCGCATAGCTGCCCGTGAGCGTCCCAGCGCTGAACAGATTCTGATAGGAAGAAAGGGAGAGAAGCTTATGGGAAGAGCCATGTTTTCAAGGATTTTCGGAATGCCAGAAGATTAGGTTGGGCGCGGAGGTCGGGAGGGAGGGCGTTCCACATCTTTGACGCATTGTAGGAGAAGCGCCGGCCTCCTGAGCGTGCTCGCAGAATCTTGGGTGGTTTAGTAAGGTTGGCATTGGATGATCGAAGGGGTCTGGAGGTGTTATAGGGAGTGATTAAATCTCTCAGTATGAGGGGGGCTTTGCCATTCAGAATTTTATGTGTGAGGCAGAGTGATTTGAACTGCACTCTTTCCATGATGGGTAACCAGTGCAGAGCACGCAAGGCTGGTTTGGCTGAACAGCGATTCCTGGTGTTGGTCAGAATCCTAGCAGCGGCGTTTTGAACTACCTGAAGTTTGGTAATGGCTTTTAGAGGTGCATCAAGGTATAGTGCATTGCCGTAATCTAGCCTTGATAGAATGAGACCCTGTAACAACAGTTTCCTTGATTGGAAAGGGAGTAAAGGTAAGATTTTTCGGGTAGATCGCAGGAGGCCAAAGCAGGCTCCGGCAGTTTTTCTTGCTTGGGTTTGCATAGTGAGTTTATTGTCCAGCCATAGACCGAGGCTTTTAATCTCGGGCTTGGGGGATGGAAGTTTGCCCATGCAAGGCGGCCAGAGGGAGTCTGTGAGGAGGTGAGCTTGATTCCCCATTACCATGATCTCCGTTTTCTCGCCGTTAAGCTTTAAATGGGATCTGTCCATCCAGCTTACGATGTCGGTCAGGCATGAGTAAAGATCTATATTAGGATTTTTTTCCTGAGTGAGAGAAACTATCAGCTGCGTGTCATCTGTATATGTAAGGAGTTTTATCCCATGTGGAGTGACTATCTGTTCCAGGGGGGACATGTAAATGTTGAAGAGTGTCGGGCTTAAAGAAGAGCCCTGGGGCACTCCACAGCGAACAGGGGTATCTTTGGATGCATGGTTGCCCTCTATAACCTGGAAGGAGCGGTCTGCCAAAAATGAGTTCAGCCAGGATAAGGCAAGGCCTGAAATTCCAAGATCACTGAGTCGCTGGGTCAGGATTTGATGATTGACAGTGTCGAAGGCCGCACTTAGGTCTAGGAGGATCACTGCCACTGATCCTCCTGCGTCCGTGATCTTCCTGGCCTCCTCGACCACTGTCAAGATCGTGGTTTCGGTGCCTTGACCCGGGCGAAAGCCTGTCTGTGAGGATTTGAGTAGTTGATTGGTCTCGAGATAGTTGGATAGTTGGGAGTTTATAAATTTTTCTGTTAACTTGCTAGTGAGTGGAAGAAGGGAGATTGGCCTGAAGTTGGAAAGGTTGAGAGGGTCCAGATTCGGTTTTTTCAACAGAGCCCTAACCTTCGCCTTTTTCCAGCTGGGGGGAACTGTTCCGTTGATCAGAGAGGCATTGATTACGTTTACCAGTGGTTCGAGGATAGTCGGGGTGACAAGTTTTAAGATTCTTGCTGGGGCTGGGTCTGAGGGAGAGCCACTCTTGAGTGACTGAAGAATAGGCGCCAGAGTGTCGGGATTTATAAGGGTGAATGAATCAAGTCCAGTTTTAGGCGTGCTGGTCTGTTCTGCCGTTACCAGAGGAAGATCCGCGTTGGCGAGGGGGGGAAGTTTTTGTAGGATGTGTTGAATTTTCTGATCAAAAAAGGCGGCCAGTTTGTCACATTGATTGTCTGAAGGGTCGACAAATCCTAATGGTTCTGGTGTTTTTAGGAGTTGTTTGACAATTTGGAAGGTTTCCTTTGATGAGTGGGAAGCCGCATTAATTTTCTCTTGAAAGCAGGCGGTTTGTGCTTCTTTCAGGGCTTTTTATAGGCAAGAATCGACAGTCTGTAGTCTTTCTTTTGCTCAGGGTCGAAATCTTTCCGCCACATTCTTTCTGCTTTTTTACAAAGTTTTTTTAGGTGGCGGGTCTCCTGTGTAAACCAAGGGGCCGGGTTTTTTTTACGGAAAGTGAGGTGCGATTTTTTAGGGAGGATCGTGTTGAGGGAATTTTCAATCCAAGAGGAGAACTTTATGTCTGCTGTTATAGGGTCTGAATCGTGAGTCGGTTTACGACGTTCTAAGGCTTCCTTCCATTTTTCGATATCAAGTTTAGCCCAGGGACGCGTGGGGGCGACAGAGGGTTTATTGGGAGGGGATGTGTTAGGTATTTCCCATCTGAAAGGGATAAGTAGGTGGTCTGACCATGGCAAAGGGATCGGAGCGTTGGTTATAAGATCATCGATGTTGCATCGATGTTGCACAACGAGAAGCGAACCTGAAGCTCCTGGAAGGAGCACATACGACTACCCCGCCACAATTCGCCTAAGCTGGAGATCCCAAGGAGGTCCCACGCTCGAAAGCCCTCCAGGCCCGTAACCTCCTGCAGCCAGGTGCCATGCCAGAGTGGCGTAACACGGGTCGGTTTCCCCGACCACCGGGTATGCCATAGAGCCGCACGCCAGGCCAAAAAGGGGGCCCGCACAACATCCGGAAGCGTTCGCGGAAGCCGCGCCCCGTAGAGCATGTTTTGAATGGAGGAGAACCCCAGTATCTGGACCACCAGGAGCCGAGTCGCAAGGTAGTATAAGTAGAGGTCGGTCATACTCATACCTCCGTCATGTGATGGAATCCGGCACAGGCCGAGGGCCAGACGGGCCCTACCGCCACCCCATAGGAACTTGGTCGCCATACTGTCCAAGTCCCGGAACCACGGACGAGGGAAAGAGCAGGGCGTGTTTTGCAGCATGTACAAGAATTTGGGAAGGATCATCATCTTATAGAGGGCAATCCTCCCCAACGGATTTAATGGGAGCGAGTGCCATCTCGCCAGGTCAGATCTGGCCTTGTTGACCACAGGAGCCACGTTAAGGGCCCAGCAGAGCTCCGGTAGAAGGGTGATCCAGATACCCAGGTACTTGAAAGATAGCCTCCGGAGGGGAATATCGGACTGCCAGTCGAAGCAATCCCTGGCCGGGTGCAGCGGAACTAAGACCGATTTCCTGGGGTTGAGACGGAGACCCGATGCCCGACCAAACCGGCGAAGAATCCCACGCACAATAGGGCCCGATGTGGCGGGGTCGGAGAGGTAAAGGAGGACGTCGTCGGCATACAGAGCTATTTTATCAGGGACCATGCCCGGCCAGTCCCACCCACGAAGCGCAGGGTCGGAGCGGACCAGGACAGCCAAAGGCGCCCTCGCCAAGGCAAAGAGGAGGGGTGAGAGCGGGCAGCCCTGACGCGTCCCTCTCCCGATAGAAAACGGGCGAGAGAGAGCCCCATTCACCAACACCCTGGCCCGTGGAGCCGCGTACAAGATCCGGACCATGGCGCGGAATTGAGGACCGAACGCCATCCTTTCCAACACCTCGTCCAAGTAGACCCACCCCACCGAGTCAAAGGCTTTTTCAAAGTCGACCAACAACAAAGCCAGATACGGAGAGAGGCGCTCGCGGTTGGCGAGATGCAGGCGCCGCAAGCAGTGTCGAGTTCCCCGGTTCGGCATAAACCCACACTGATCCGGGTGGATCAGCGAGTCGAGGTAAGGACGCAGCCGCTGCGCCAAGATGGTAGCGTAGATTTTGATCTCAGTGTTGATGAGAGAGATCGGCCGGTAGTCCGAGCAGGACCGCGACGGAGGCTGCGTCTTAGGGAGAACGACTATCGTGGCCGTGTCCGTCTCCGGAGGGAACGAGCCCCCCTCTATCACTTCCGCATAAAGGCCCAAAAGCTGCGGAGCAAGGGTCTCACGGTAGTGGGCGTAGTACTCCTGTGGGAAGCCGTCTGGACCCGGAGTTTTCCCGGGAGTCAGGTGACTGATGGCGTCGTCAATTTCTTGTAGGGTCACGGGCGAGTCGAAGGTCTCCCTAGCCTCCCGCCCCAAGCACTGCAGCTCCGCACCACCTGATCCCAACAGCTCCCCAAGGGGGACCCCGGGCTCCCGAGCACGGTACAGCGTGGAATAATAGTCAGCAAAGGATTGGGCCACGGAGGCTGTGTGAATCTCACCGGAGGGGCCCGCGATCGCCGGAATATTCCTGCTGGACCGGGGGTACGTGGCTAACTGGTGAAGAAGAGCACCGTTCTTGTCTCCCCACCCATACACCCGTGCGACCGAAGAGCGCCATAAAGTTTAGCCCCCTCCAGGGAGTGCAAGCGAATTTCGTCCCGTAGGAAGGCCTCCGGATCACGCTCGAGCTCCAGGGCCTGCGCCTCGCACTCCGTAATTCGCTGGAGATGCTTCCGGCGCTGTTGCTGCACTAGACCCCTAGCCGCTCCCCTGACAGTCGCCTTCCCAGCCTCCCAGAGGATGGCCGCGGAGGAGACAGATCCCACATTATGGTGATAGTAATTAGAGATCTCGGTGCCAACCGACTTTCGGAAGGCCTTATCCTGGAGGAACTAAGCGTTCAGGCGCCACACAGGGCGGGCGGAGAAGGGAGGTGGGCCGAGGGCCAGAAGCAGCGGAGAATGGTCCGAGAGGCCCCTGGGAAGAATGCGGACGTCTTGCACCCCCGCGCACTCAGTAGACGGGACAAAGATTAAATAGGGCGTGCAAATGGTGCGCCGCCGAGGTGTGGGTGTACTGGCGGGCCCGCGGGTGCCAGACCCTCCACACATCGCACAAACCCTGAGCCTCAGCCCAGCCCGATAGTAGCTTCGACCGGGTAGCCCTGGCAAGGGAGACCGGGCCCGTCGCATCAGCACTAGGCATATATACCGCGTTGAAATCCCCCCCCAAGACAAGCGCGGCCGCCGGGAGCGTGGGAAGCAAGTGTGCCGCGTGTGAGAGGATGAGCTGCAACTGGGACGGGGCCGCATACAAGGAGACAAAGGTCAGGGGACTCCCCTCAAGGGCCCCAGAAACCGCAACCGCCATGCCCTGGGAGTCGGAGTGAACCTGGGCAAGAACGAAGGGAAAAGTCCGCCGAAGCAGGATAGCCACTCCCCGGGAACCCCTCACGAAGCCAGAGTGCCACACCCTGTCGTACCCGTAGCGAGCAAGAAAGGGACAGTTGTTGCCAAGAAGGTGGGTCTCCTGCAAAAGAAGCACATCAATCCCCAGACGCTGCGCGTATTTGAGGACCGCCATGCACTTAAAGCGGTCCAAAAGACCATTGACGTTCCAAGACAAAATGCGCATGGCGGCCTTGGGTATGTTAGTGTCAGCCATCACCCCAAAGCGGAGCGTCTAGTGTAAGCAGAGGAGGGACGCCCCCGGAGCACGAGCCCAGCAGGGCGGCCGGGGGGGGGGAGCGCAGGCACAGGGGCACTCCCAGGGGGGAGATCCCGGGAAGGCAGGCCAGCAGGAAGGGCAGGAATGCGATGATGCCATAAAACGAAAACACGGAGAAGGATCTCTCCAACCAACAAAATCCTCCATAGGAGAAAGAAACAACCCCAAACCACCCCAACCCCCCACCCCCCACCCTATACTTCGAGAACGGAAGCATCTGTCGCCCTAACTGTAAAGAACAACAACCAAGCTAAAACACTCGGGCTTGAGCACCTAGTGGACCCCCAAATATCCGGATGGTGACCAAATCCCCCGCCCTGGCCGAGAGCTATCTCTAAAATGGAGCACAGAAGTCCAAGTCCCAACATTGGCAGCCCGGTAAACCACCCCCAGTCCCCCGACCATCAAATAAACCACCTGCAGCAAGAGCGAGTCAAATAACTGGACTGCAAGAGAGGTCCGAGGTGTCAACTGGTCCAGCGGGCGGGGCCACAGAGCCCGACCGCCCCGGGGATCCAGCCCGGCGGTCCGCAGCAACAGGGCTGGAAGGGGCGACCGAAGAGGCAGGGGAGGCTCCAGAGGCCCGACGCGGCTGTCCCATGGAGCAGGTGACCACCACCTCGCCCTCCGCACGGCCCCGGGGCACTGTGCGCCTCCGACGGCGGGTCCTGGACGGCCTGGATGTAGTCGTCCCCTGCGACCACTCGGTGATGAGTCCCCTCCAGGGCGACGCAGCGGATGTTCCTCCGTCAGCCAGGTCCACGCGGCCCGGGGCGTCTCAAAGAAGATGGCCTTGTTCTGAAAGATGACCCGAAGGCGGGCCGGGAACTGTAGCTGGTATTGGAGACCCAGGGATCGCATCCTCGTTTTCACCTCCGTATAGGATCGGCGCTGCTCCTGTACCTCCCGAGTGTAATCCGGAAAGACCATGATTTTATGATTTTGAAAGTGGAGAGAGTCGGCACGCCTGGCCTCGCGGAGAATGGCATCCCTGTCCCTGAAGTTGAGGATCTTAAGAATGAAGGGGCGGGGGGGTGCACCCAGAGGCCTCGGGGCCAAGGAGCGGTGGGCCCTTTCAATAACAAACCAGGCCGAGAGGCTGTCCGCCGGCATCCAGGATCGGAACCAGCCCTCCAAGAAGTCGTCGGCCCGGCCCGACTCAGCCCCCTCCGGAAATCCCACCAAGCGGAGGTTACTACGACGCGCCCGGTTTTCCGCATCCTTGGCCCGGCGGTGGAGCTCCTTAGAGTGGGTGGTGAGCTCTCGAACCTGATCCTGCAGTTGACGGATGTCGTCCTCCGCTGTCGAGATTCGTGATTCGGCCTCCGAAATGCGGGCAGTAGCATTGCGCAGATCCTGGCGGAGAAGGGCAACGTCCACCTTGACCTCACCCACCATGCCCTCCAGGGAGGAACGGGACGCATGGATGGCCTGCAGGATGGCTGCCAGATCCGTGGCCGAGGCCGCCTCCCCCGTCAAGCCGGGCCCCCTCCCCGAGGACGTGAATTGGTCAATTCTGGTTTGGGTGGCCGCTGGCGCCGACTTGGAGGCCCTGTCCTTGCCCATGATGGCCTCAGGCAGTCCGTGGGGGGCACCCGCGCCCACTGGTGGGCCCCGCAGAGGATCCCAGCAAGTCCAGGGGGACCGAGGGCCAGGGCGGCAGGAGGAGGAACGGGCAGATAGAGCGTCCACTCACCCGGGCGGCCGGCAAATTCAGGCCCGCAAGTCGCCTCCCGGAATGACAGCCGAGCCCCCGCCAGGGACTGCCGCTGCTCCGCGGCTCGTCGGGGTCCAAAGCGACACGCCACTACCTCACTCCGCCCTTAGCCGATGCGGTCACCGCCCGCAGGGCTCCGCACCTCTTCACTCCACACCAGCGAGTCAGCACTGCAGGGCGGGCCCACGGGCCCAGTGGGGGGGAGGATGGAGGGAGGAGAGATGAGGGAACAGGGCTCCCCGACCGCCGATCGCGGCCTGACACTCAGGACGGCCCCAGGCTCCACGCCGCCGCCACACAGAGCCAGACGTGCGATCCAGGAGGGGCTGCATCCAGTGGGGGGGGGGGGGTGGAGGAGGGGGAGGCAGCCAAGGATCGCCGACTCCCAACCTGGAGCTACCACAGAAGCCCCCACACTGCCTCCACGGTGTCGCCGTCCGCGCCGATGCCGCCGCAGTCACCGGCCTTCACCTGGCGTCAGGCCGCCCCCCCGAGGCAGCTCCACGCCCCAACCGGCAAGAGGGATCCGGTGAACTTCGGCCGGCAACGAGGGGGGGGGGCGTGGATGGAGAAGCTGCTGCCCCCGTGCCCCCGGAGGCCCGGGGCCTGGAGACCTTGTGGGCACCGCGGGCTCCCGCAGCCCTCACAGCCGGACCTCGCACCAGGTGCTCCGCGTTCACGTCCCGGGCCCGCTTCAGTCACGGTTGGCGGCGCCCGGGAAGGACCGGAGCGCGTCAAAGTTTGCCCCCAGGCTGCGGGGCTGCTCCGCTGTGAAATGCGCCCCTCTGCTCCCGGCCAGGGCGTCTGGGAGCGGATCTGTTAGAAGTGGAAGGGACCGGGCGCTCGGAGCCGCTCCGTTAAGCGGCCATTTTGGTCCAGCGCCCCCTGGTGTCTCCAAGAATATCTGAAGTTTTCACAAGATCACAGAGTTAGGGGATTTATAATTATGTTAAGGTTGGGTATTTTAAAGAAGGGGAGAAAAATCACCCCGATGCCGGACGCACAGCGTACATTAAAGCATAACTCTGATGCCAAAAATGTGTGTATTTACATCATTTTAAAAATGATGTAAATACGCGATTTTTTGGCATCAGAGTTATGCTTTAACGTATGCAGTGCATCTGGCATCGGGGTGATTTTTCGCCCCTTCTTGAGATGTTCTCTTATTCACGTGGCTTAGGGCAGACCATGTTTCCAGGCCAGCACGCAATTGGACTTAAACACAGGAGTGAAAGTTCATGAAAAGAAAGTTTATGAAAAGGAAACCGGTGTGCACTCTGTCAACCCCCCTTCTTGAGCAAGGTTGGGTATTTTACCATCAAACAATTTCAAAAAGAGTTGGTCGAATATAAGAAACAAGACCAGAAAATGTGATCTTTGCAAGGGTGGGATTCAAGATATTAAGCATGTACTGTTTGTCTGCGCCTGTAAGACTGTGCTGGAAGGGAGGAATAGTTTTTTAAAACCTGTGTGTTTTAAATATAGTGCGTTTAAAGTTAATGATTTGATTGACTTAGCAAAGCCACCCCAAATGAATATGTGTACTACAACTAGTATACTTTTTTGAAGCATTTTTACATATGTATTAGCAGTACGCAAATGTAGAGTTTTGCTATGCCTATTATGTGTCCTTTAAGTAATTATTTCTGATTGTATATCTCTGATGAGATCTAAATCAATAAAACTGATTTTATTTTTAGTTTGGAATAATTTGACAAATTATTGTGAAAATAATGATGACTATATGATACAGAACGGTCAAATATAGAAGAACATGCCTTCACCACTGACTGGCTCCACTAGTAGAGTAACTAGTAGAACCGCTTTCAGGACGGATAGTGGGGGGAGGGGGGGGTTTGGTTCCACTGCGCTGCCTCTCACTTTTATCTTTGTCAATGGGCCTAAGGTTAAACCTAATTACTTTTCATTTCACTTAACTGTTCTAAACTCCAGTGCTTTTAGACAGCTTACCTTGATGACCATCTCGAAGGTAAAGACACCAGTGAATACGTAGTCAAAGTACCGTAGAACCTTTGGACAGAAGAAATAAAGTTTTTCGTGAGTGGGAACCACAAATCAGCACCAACAGAAGCCCCATGGGCACTTCCACATTTTTATATATGTATGTAATTATATAACTTACATAGAGCAGGTTTAGCTGCTAAGCAAAAAAGAGCTATACAAATGTTTAAAATAGATACACGGGAACATACAGAGCGAATGAGCAGCTTGTAAAGGCATTATCAGCTGGAGCTTGGGAGAGTGTGGAGGCAGAGCAAGAAGATTTCTTCAGCGGAAGAAAGATTAACTTGCATGTAACCACAGTTCTCCAATGTTGGTATCTGTAATAGATTCACATGCTTGAATGACCAATTGTACGGTTGGGAAGCTATGGAGGATTCCAAATCTTATTGTGAGCAATAATCAAATGTGAGTCAATGAAAGATCCATTGCTGGAGTAGAAAATTTTACTTTTCTGTAACTACAGTTTCCCATAACTGTTATCTTTTAAAGGGGCAGCAATCCTAAGTGGATTGCAAGCCTGGCAATGGGGAATAATTGAAGTATGTGAATCTATAAAAGATCCAATGCTTGAGAAGTCTGGTAAACGGAAACATACTTACTCTCTTTTAAAGACTATAGGAAACAGGCCTAGAGTGATAAACTGCTTTCAAAGTAACCTCAATTTTTGCTTCGGGATTGTGGGGTTCCAGCACCTCCCTGGATGCAGCACTTCATTGGCAGGATTTTTAATGGCAGCAATATACTGATGTGAGAAATCTCACATGAATGCATTGCAAATTACCAATTATTTCATATGTGCTTCAAGCACTCAAGGGACATGTCTTTGGGATCTGAGGAGGAACATGTGCTATGCGTACTTTGAAAAACATAAAAAGTCTACGTATTTGTCATGTCCTGAAGATAAACCTAGAAAAGTGACTGAATGCTAGCTAAGAGACTTTTACTCCTAAAAATAATCAAATGTCTTATTTCAAGAAAGTAATCCCCAATGTCCATTTATTAGCAGGGGAAAGAATCAAGCTACATTCTACTGTTTAGTATATCAGTAGAGAGCTGCTACACTAACTGGACTACAATGACAGGATGAAGAAACGCATATACAGGGCTTCATTTGAGCCAGTGGTTGCAGATGGGGCCCTGCCGTTTGAGGACCGGTACTTATTAATACTCAGCAGGCTTTGACCGTGATCAAGAAAGTGAAAAATACACAAGGAGGAAAAAAGGAGGAAGAGAAAGAGGGAAAGAATGTGACAAAGGGAGGAAGCAGGGATGAAAAATAACCTGCTGGATAGAGAGATAAATGGGCAGGGAGTGTCTGGTGATGGATTGAAGAGGCATGTGGAATCAAAACTACGTACCTTTGGTATTTACTATTTAGCAAACCTCAACAGACCAAGGGCTCCTGAGCAACATTTTGGGCTCCGGTATGTATTCCTTTACAAATTAACCCCTGCACATATAGTTTTACCAGCCAGCTACAAGAGTATCATCGACCGATGCACAAATCTTTTTAATAGACAATAAAAACTCCCTTTACCTTTCCCTCAGAGCTGGAATTTATAAGGTTGATCCTTCACTCCCTTTACATTTGCTGCAATCTTTGCTGCAGGACACCTTGTGACAAGAATCCAGAACAACGCCGTTGTGGACGCAGTTCTGATAGCTACCATGATGGTGCCTGCATCAGTGATCATGCATGATCTGGTGTATATCGGTGAACATGGACAGATAGGTCTCTGAGTGACTAGGAATGGTCAGACATGTATAACTGACCAGGAATAATCACGCTTCTATAAGTGACCAGGGGTTGTTAAGTTTATCTGTGACTAAGTGGTAAACATCTATTACAATGCAGGCATTACATTGTAGTGCCTTTACAATGCAGTCAGTACCAGGACTGCGATGTTACCACAAGTTACCACGAGTTCCATTACAACACAAGTCATTACAGTGACTTTCTTTAGGGAATGCGGTGTTGGACTGGTGTTAGATTTTAAGTCCACCACATTCCCTATTGATACTCCAACTGGAGTTGGAATAGTAATTTTAACTATTCCAAAGTCCAGGGCTTCCCTAAAGCAAGTCGTTGTAGTGACTTGCATTGCAATGTAACTCGTGGTAACGGGACAGTTGTGGTATTGACTGTGTTGTTACGCCACACATAGTTGTGGCATGTGTGGTAACAGATGCTATTCCACTAAGTATGGCCATCAGGCCTTCAGCTGTGACTGGCAGCAGAGTCAAGTTTCTATCAACGACTGAGGACACTGAGGATTATATCACTGGTCATGGATGTTCAAATCTCTCGGTGACTGTGCTGAGTTGAGCTTTCAGCAGTGGCCAGGAAGGGTCAGAATCCAACCAGTGACCATTACAGCCAGCGTTCTCTCATTTACTAGGGGCAGTCATGCTTTCAATCAATCAATCAATCAATCAATCAATCATTTGTAGAGCGCACTACATACCCACACGGGTCTCAAGGCGCTGGGAGGGGGGGGGGTTGCTACTGGTCAAACAGCCAGGTCTCGAGTAGTCTCCTGAAGGTCAGCAGGTCTTGGGTCTGCCGTAGGCTCAATGGGAGGGTGTTCCATGTCTTGGCAGCGAGGGGGGAGAAAGATCTCCTGCCGGTGGTTGTTCTTCGGATGCGAGGGACGGCGGAGAGTGCGAGGTCAGCGGAGCTAGTGGTTGGGGATGTAGAAGGAAAGTCATCTGTTGAGGTAGACTGGGCCGGTCTTGTGGAGTGCCTTGTGTGCGTGGATGAGGAGCTTGAAGGATATTCTCTTGTTGACGGGGAGCCAGTGTAGATTTCTCAGGTGGGGGGTGATGTGGCTGTGGCGTGGTACGTCGAGGATCAGTCTTGCAGAGGCGTTTTGGATGCATTGCTGTCGTTTGATGAGCTTGGTCGGGGCTCCCACGTAGAGGGCGCTTCCGTAGTTGAGTATGCTGCTTACGGGGGCCTGGGTGACTGTTCTTCTTGTGTCTGTCGGGATCCACCTGTAGATCTTGCGGAGGGTGTTGAAGCAGGAGGAGGAGACGGCGTTGATTTGCTTGGTCATGGAGAGCGTTGAGTCGAGGATGATTCCCAGGCTGCGTGCGTGGTCGGTGGGTGTCGGGCTGCCCCCAGTGCCATCGGCCACCAGGAGTCATCCCAGGCTGAAGGGTTGGAGCCGAGGATGAGGACCTCTGTCTTGTCCGTGTTCAGCTTCAGTAGGCTGATCTTCATCCAGTCGGCGACGGCCTTCATTCCTTCGTAGAGGTTGGATTTGGCGGTGATGGTGTCCTTGGTGAGGGAGAGGATCAGTTGAGTGTCGTTGGGATAGGAGACTATGTTGAGGTCGTGCTGTCGGGCGACGTGTGCGAGCGGGGTCATGTAGATGTTGAACAGTGTCGGGCTGAAGGAAGATCCCTGGGGTCTGCCGCAGATGATCTCAGAGGCTTCGGATCGGAATGGGGGGGGGGGCGGACGCTCTGGATTCTGCCGGAGAGGAAGGAGGTGGTCCATTCCAGAGCCTTATCTCAGATCCCTATGGCGTGGAGGCGTGCGCATAGTGTGCGGTGGCCAACGGTGTCAAAGGCGGCGGAGAGATCCAGATGAAGGCCGTGGTCTCACCATTGTCCAGCAGGGTCCTGATGTTGTGGGTGGCGGCAATGAGGGCAGTCTCGGTGCTGTGGTTGCTGCGGAACCCTGACTGGGAAGGGTCCAGGATTCTGTTTTCTTCAAGGTATCGGGTTAGCTGTCTGTTGACGATCTTCTTGATGACCTTGGCTGAGAACGGAAGCAGAGAGATGGGCCGGAAGTACTTGAGGTCTCTTGGGTCCGCCTTGGGTGTTTTGAGTAGGGCGTTGATCTCGGCGTGCTTCCAGCTCTCTGAAAGGGAGAGATTGATGACGTTGGGCAGATGGGGTGCGATGGAGCTGCTGGCTTTGTTGAAGATGTGGTGCAGGAATGGGTCTGACGGGGAGCCGGAGTGGATTGTGCTCATGGTCTTGATGGTGTCATCGAGGCTCACGTTGGCCCAGGCTAACAGGGGGTCGTGGTCGATGGTGTGCGGAGAGTCTGCTGTGCTGATGTCTGTTGGGGCTGTCTGGGTGTTGAAGCTGTCGTGGATGTCTGCTATCTTGTGGTGGAAAAAAATGGCGAGGGAGTCGCACAGGGCTTGCGATGGCGGGATGTTGTTGGTGTTGGAGCTGGGGTTGGAAAGTTCCTTCATGATGTTGAAGAGCTCCTTGCTATTGTGTGCGTTGTTGTCGAGGCGGTCTTTGAAGGAGGTCAAAACATTCACCCCCAGTCAAGAGATCTGGGTTAAATCCATCATTCTTTTGCTCACCATGCCACCCCAGTTTAGACCTGGCCATGTGCAAATCAGTCTTGACCCTGTGCCTCATGGGAACAGTCCAGCCCGAACTGCCAAGCCAGGTCCTCCCTGGACCGGAAACAAGCATCCTAGGACCGGTTTCGGGGTTTCACCCCTCTTCAGCCAGGATAGCTTGAGGCACAAGGTCAAGACTGATTTGGATATGGCTGGGTTCAAACTGGAATAGCATGGTGAGCAAAAAAACGATGGATTTAGGCCCAGATCTCTGTACTGGGGTGAATGTATGACATTGTTCTGCATTCTGTCCATCAACTGTTGTTTTTGCATTTGTCACCCCGAGTGGGACGGGTATGCTCAGACGTGAGTCCCGTGCTCTCCATGCCACTGGAATCAAGCTATCCTGGCTGAAGAGGGGTGAAACCCCAAAACCGGTCCTAGGATGCTTGGTTCCAGTCCAGGGAGAACCTGGCTTGGCAGTTCGGGCTGGACTGTTCCCATGAGGCACAGGGTCAAGACTGATTTGCATATGGCTGGGTTCAAGCTGGAATGGCATGGTGAGCAAAAAAAACATGGATTTAGGCCCAGATCTCTGTACTGGGGTGAATGTATGACATTGTTCTGCATTCTGTCCATCAACTGTTGTTTTTGCATTTGTCACCCCGAGTGGGACGGGTATGCTCAGACGTGAGTCCCATGTTCTCCATGCCACTGGAATCAAGCTATCCAGGCTGAAGAGGGGTGAAACCCCTAAACCGGTCCTAGGATGCTTGGTTCCAGTCCAGGGAGGACCTGGCTTGGCAGTTCCGGCTGGACTGTTCCCATGAGGCACAGGGTCAAGACTGATTTGCATATAGCTGGGTTCAAACTGGAATGGCATGGTGAGCAAAAAAACGATGGATTTAGTCCCAGATCTCTGTACTGGGGTGAATGTAGGACATTGTTCTGCATTCTGTCCATCAACTGTTGTTTTTGCAATTTTCAGAGGGGAGCACGGGCCTTGCCTCGAAAACTGCTTTTTAAGTTTTTTTATTACAGACCTCCAGCGCCTGTTCTTTCTCTCCAGGTGCTGTACAAATGTTTCCTCCCGTTATTATGCCTCTATTTGCTTCACCCTCCACTGACTTCACCTTCGCACCCTCTCCTCCCAGCCTTTGGCCTCTCACCTCTAACTTTGCATCTGGATAGGTGATTCAGGTTAGCAGGGAGGGGACCTCAAGTGTTAATTCAGAAGCCCTCCACCTCTCCCTCCCTTTAACATGTGGAGCAGCAGGGAGGAGTCGGATTTGATCAAAGGCAGACTTTCCTTAACTCTCACTAAGCAACTGCACTGCCACAAACATCACCCGGCAAGACGAAGGGTGCATTTCCGCTTGCACCCCCTTTCCTCATGCAGACATTGTCAGACAGCAGAACAAGCTTCTCTCATTCACACGGAAAAGGTGTAGGATAGCAGAAGCACAATGAACACGGGTGACAGTAAGTCATCTCATATACATAATTTAGAAAAGGTTATGGGAGATAGATGAGAGCAGGGGGAGTGGGTCCAGGAAGGGTGTTATTTGATTGCGCCCTGGTCGCTATCGAAGCTAAGACCGCTCTGGGTAGCAGTAATCGCTGGAACTGGCATTTGACAGACAGGCAGACCTAGCAGGGCAAGTGGATGGTGTGAGCTCAAGTGGCTTCCTGAGGAATATGTTGGGCCCTGGTACTTTCTTTTTTTACAAATGAGCCAATGGTGACCGGGAATGGTGCACCCCCAGGGAACTGCAGCCCGACCTTGAGCAGTGAGACCAGGCTTCTTTCAGGCGATGAGGGACTATCAATGCGGTTTTAAGGTCTGCAGTGGCCCACAACACTTGTGACCACTGCTACCTTTTCGTACCTGCTTCTTCGCTCACTCTCCGATTCCACACACACAGTGAAGACCATAGAAAGGAGAGCGCGCACTGCAGAGATGGAAGGCAAAACAGCCTGCTGCAGCCTCGCTCCCAGCTTCCACTGAACTCCGTGCTCTAGTTATTTCAATCAATCGTCCCACAGGCCCCGACCTCCCTCCCCAGAGGTGTGCGGCCCAGTTAGAGAAGCAAAACTGCAAAGCAAGCTGCTGAAAAGTGAGCAGGTGATTAATGGACGCCTAGAGTACCTCATCCATACATATTTGTGCAGAATTAGAGCCTCGCACTTGCCTCCACGACTCTAAACCGAGCCTCGCTCCTCCTTCAGGAGAGATAGGCCCACATGCATCAAGGAAAAAAACAGTCGCAAACGGGCAGATTCTCAGAATCTGCCCCTTTGCGATCGGTATTTTTGCATTTGCGATGCATCATCCCAAATGCAAAAATCGCAAATTGTGATTGCATTTAAGGAATCGCAATTTGCGATGCCTTGAATGCAATTCAAGATGCCATTTAAAATAGCGATTTTGCTATTAGGGTCCGCTAATTACCGAAAAATTATACCTGGTGGTAATTAGCGAAAACTTTTTTCAAAGTTACATGTTACACACACACATGGCCTTGGGGCATGTGTGTGCGCAACATGGGTTCACATTACAATTTCAGGGCTGCAACAGGGTGTCCTTTTGGCACCCTTGCACCCTTGGAATTGCATGCGCAATTTGCGAGTACCTAATGGGTACTCGCAAATTGCGCCTGCAATTCACATTCATTCCTATGGGCCTGAAGGCCCATAGGAATGAATGGAAAGCCATTCCTTCATTGCGACTCGCAATTTGCGAGTCACAATTAAGAATTTGTAGGAATCGCAATTTTTTTAGCGATTCCTACATGCATAGGCTTTTTTAATTCCTTATTAGCGAATCCTTATTTTTTGCTAATAAGAAATTGCAAATGGCATTTTTGATGCATATGCCAGATAGTGCCTTATGCACCCCTCGATGAACACAGGACTCACTCCTCCTAACTTCCTCGCAGGAAATGTCTCGCACCTAAACACACTTCCCTCTTCAAGGCTCCTTCGTGTCTACTTTAGAAGTACTCAGATTAGTGGATCTGCCCCCTAGTTTATCCGTTCTTAACTCCAGCACGCCTCTTAAAATACCACGGAAGAGAGGGTGCCTTCACAGCTCCTTCCAACTGCAAGCTCCCCACAAGCATGTCCTCCTTAGGGACCCAGAGTACTCCATACTAGAACTGCAATGGTTGATAAAAGACTGCTTCAGTTTCCTAGACTCTTCACACTTGATCAGGTCAATTTTATCTAATAATTTAGGGCCTGATTGAGGGTTCGGCGGACAGGTTACTCCATCACAGACTTTTAGCAGTGGGCGAGCCACTGAAAGCTCGAGCAAGGCTTGAACCTGAAGCGTGATTCTGCTTCAGCTTGAGGTCCTGTTGGAACCTCGAGCCCATAACGAGCCGAGCTTTCATGCGGCTCCTCTACCTGGAATGTGGCGTTATGGTCAGAGATGCCAATTGTGGAACTAGGGAACCAGGTTAAAGTCTCGTTGTCAGTTCAGCGTTCTGTGATCCTGGGAAATCATTTCATCAGACTGTGCCTATAAAGAATGCATGTGATCTTGTGTAATGCATCTGGGCTCCAGTAGAACGCTCGAACTTTGGTCAAGTTCGTTATGTGTAAAAACTGCACTAAGGTAAAAGGAAAGCCTTAACCTAAGGAAAAACAAATGAATACCCATTTACTGGCTGATTTGTACAAAGTGACACCAGAAAACCTATATAAATTGCAGCTTTGCCATGATTTAATTGTGTGATCCTAGGCAAACATTTTATTTAACCAAAACTCTTTTCTCTTCATTACCACATATGAAAGCATTTGCAAATAGGTGAGTTCAGAGTACCAGATGTACAAAACTATCACTTTTAATAAGTACTTCTCAGTGGCACATGTTGAAGAAATACTCTTTTTTGAATTTTAAAGAGGCATAATCATATTTTACTTCATATTTATTCTATGATATACATAGAAAATGTTATCAGAGCTTGCCCGTGCACAGGCTCTAAGATCCGAGTCAGACCATTGGCTCAGCTCGTTAATTTGTTGGCTCGCCCACCTCTACAAACATGAAGCGCTATATTACAAGCGCATTATATCCTATAGGACTTGTAATACAGGAGACGGGATATCGGTGTCAGAGTAATCCAGCCACTGTCTGAAATTTGCAAAGTTCGAAGTGGTGTCAGACTGTCCAGCAAAAAGAGTGTCCAACTAAGATAAAAGAATGTGAAACTCATAACAATTTTCAGTAAATCTGCGCCCCAAAATATAAATGTACATAAAACGAATGTAAGTGGAACTGCTTTACATGGATAATGTCTACTCTCAAAACCATTCAAGGAACCAGCCACCGGCCACTACTTTGGACACCTCTGGTTTCCCAACTAACTTTAGCAGCACTTCTATGGCATGAGCAACCCTTGCGACTCTGAGTTTTACTCCTACCTCATCATAAGAAGTATTTGGCATTGGTGTTATCATTTGAGAGTGCTGGAGCCCAAAACAATGCTGCCCAAGACCGAGCTTAGTTACTTTAGAAGAGCTTGTCCGTCATACAATCCTCTGATTTCCAAACTCGTCCATAACCTATTTCCGCTGAGCACCTCCTTCCCTGATGTCAGACCCCACTCCCGCTTCAGCAGAGCTAGCACGTCACACACTGCTCCCCCGCTCATGGCTCGCTTCTAACTTACTTCAGCCAGTTTGTCACATTACCCTGCCAATTGCGGCTCACATTGAAGCAATGTGTGCATGTGTAACATTGTAGAGGTTTGTGTCTGAGCTTTACAGTGCAAGTATGTCCTGGTGTGCAAATGTGTATATTGGCATGCAAATCTATGCTTTGGTGTGTACGTAAGCGTATTGCTGCGTTAGTCTATGGTTGTGTCGGTGTGATTCAGTATATCCGTGTTTAGGTCTTTAATAGTGTTTCAGACTGTGCTATAGTGAGTGGGCACTATTTTAAAGAAATTAAATTTTAATCAAGTCAGACCAGCACTTATGTACCTTTAATTGTTGAAGGATGATTGTATTATTTTTATAGTAGGGTTTCTAAAAGCATCTATGAAATCTAGGCACTTTATGGACATGTAGAGTCTACTCATTAGACATGTTTTTAGATGTTCTACTGTGTGGTAACGGAGGTTGTTTTTTAAATTACGTTAATAATTTATTGTTTTTATGTACTGTATTTGTGTAACTTTTATGGTTTTGCACACAAAAACCGAATAAAGTTTATTGACTGACTGAGTGGGCACTTTAACCTGTGGATTGTGTGTGGGTTTGTGCATCTGCGTGGGAGTGGACATCATTATGTAGACAGAATATTGGTGTTTGCTTATGTGCTTTATAAGGTGTGTATATGTTCTGGTGTGCAAATTTCTATATTGGTGTTGTGTGATCCTATGCTCTGGTGTAGACTTGTGTATCGGCGGTTGGGTTTGTGTAGCTGTGTGTGGGTCTGTATACCATGGCAGGCTCAAACAAAGCAACATTTCTTTTCCACCTACGTCTATATGTCCACCCGGGCCCTACTCCAGGTCTGTTTTGTCTAATTCCCAGGCTCAAGTGAATTTTACAGCCATTTGGTGATACTCGTCCAAAATACACCAGTAACGTGGGTAGTAGGTCTATCACGCATAGTGCAATTCTTATCCATACTACAAGGTCTCTGTGAGGTCCTCCTGATGCCTAAGTAAACTTCAATTGCCTGTGCATCACCAACAAAGCCGTACTCTTTACAAAACGTACCCACTTCCAAGCAGGCAGTGTGATCCCCTCGACAGAGGGCGTTCGACCAGGACTAATACTGCTAGGCAGGTGACTAGTTCCACAAATCACCTGAACACCACTGTTCCTTTGTTTCCCACAAGCCCACCATATTGGTTATTGACGTCCAGGAAAAAAGCATTGGGTCTGAAGAGCAATGTTGCCATATCACACTGTTTTGGAGGATGGACAAATGAAGAAATGACCCTATGTGGTGTGCACTTTCTTTAACCCCTTCGCCGCGGCACGAATTTTGCCGCGGCGCTTGGGGGGTTTGGGGGCAGCGCGGCGCCGCCATGCTCGTAACGTGACCACTCCGTCATGAGCCACGGGCGCGCTGTGCTCATGACGGAGTGGTTCCGTCACGACTCCGCCCACTCCCGCTAATCGCCCGCACAGGCGGGGAATCAGCGCCGCATGGGCGGAGCGGCCGCCAACGGCCGCAGCATGACGGAACCACTCCGTCATGAGCACACGGCGCCCGTGGCTCATGACGGAGTGGTTCCGTCATGAGCAGGGAAGGGGTTAACTATGGTGCTACCAAAGCAAATGTGTTTACATTCATTTCAAATACATTTTATATTATAAGACAAACACTATGTTATATTTGTATTTCTTTTCCAGGGCGATCTATTAATTAAGGGTCAAACCACGTTTAAATGCTAAAAATAAATATGAAACTTCTTTGAGAGTTGGGGAATGCAGTTTCTCTCTATTCAGAGGAGAGGGATACATTGATGCAACTATCTTCTAGAGAGGGTATGTTGCACATTATTTAGCCATTGCACCATTATCATAAAAAAAGGTTACTGTAGAGGGGTATTTAAATGACATCACTGGTACCATCAAGCATCACTGTGATAACCAAGGACATTGCTGAAGCCACACACCGCTCACATACACCTCAGTTCTAAAGTCGTCGCTGGGCTGGTTCCTGCAACCTGGGAGGAAGTGAAGCCTCCTAACCTTGCCTGGTGCACAAGATAGGTGGGTCACAGGCACAGCACCCCCTGAGGTACAGCAAAGCTCGCTGACTTATGCAGCAGCTACACTGTCCCGAGGGGACAGCAGAACTGGGTAACTGCTACCCTGACTGCCTTATCCATGAACAAAACATGAGCTGTGCTGCAGCAGAGAGTCAGGCAGGACAGATGGTCTCTGGAGGGCGACGATGTAATGAGCCTGGTGTATCACAGGCTGGGTCCTCAGGAGGACTTGGAGCTAAAGAAGCTGCTACTGGAAATAGCACAATGCTCCAGTCAGGTGGGGAACCAGCAGCCTGGGAGAGGATGTGAGATGAGGCCCCTAGGAGAGTGAGGAAGAGAGAAGAGTCTCCCAAGAGCGGCCTTCGAGGAGCATACACACTGCTCATGAAAGACGTAGCATGCCTAGCAGTGAACATGCATGATATTTGGGGATACAGGGTGCCTGAGATGTGAGTGTCTGAATATGCAGAGAGTTTTGGAAAGTGAGATTTTTGGGGTGCAGTCAGGGAGACATGCATGATACTGTGGGTGAAGAGTACTTGAGATGCAGACTGGGCTTTGGGTTGTCTTGTGATGCAGGAATTCTGGTGATTCTGCAGTGGAGGGCTCTACGGTGAAGGATGTAGTTGTAGGCAATTTAGGATTGCCTCATGTTTGGAGACAAATAGAATGTTTGGTGATGTAGGCTGTATAAGGTGCAGGTTACTACTTTTCCATGATTTTTTTTTTATGGATGCAGGTGTTAACCATGGGGAGGGGATACAAAAATGAGGAATGGTTTGCCTAAATGACAAGAACATATAAGAACATCAGATTGAATGAAGAAACCAAGACCCCAGAAATGGGAAGAGGAGTGTAGGTAGAGGATTTTGTAAACACATTCTCTACTCAAGTTTGGTGAAGATCCAATAATTGAAAGGTAAGCTCTTACGTTGTTGCGGGTGGCATCAGGCTGCACTGGGTCTTCTGCAGCCAAAGCGATACTGCTCATGGCGATGACCATCAGGATACACATCTCGAAGTAACGGAGGGTCACAATGTAATGGCAGAGGCGACGGAACCTACAATGAATGCAAAGATGATCAGAATCATACACACAAAACCTATGAGCAAGGGACAGGCTGGAAAACAAAGAAACCACATGAGCAAATGGCAGAATCGCACACATACAAAGAAACACAATGTGAAAAAGTGAGAACTCGCTCACTACTCCACACCCATCAGGTGTGTGCTTTCGTCAGCACCAAGAGTTCCGCTGAATTCACATGGTACAATTCTTCTCAAGTTTAGCTGAGGACGCACTTTGAGGTGACCCTTTCCCCATGGGTCCATCTTTTGCCTTTCATGTAAATATCCCTGTAGTAAGGGGTTTCCATATTGTAGGCATAAGAGGAGGGAGGAAGTAGGAGTTTGACCTGACACACACACAAGAATGTTTTAGGCGGGGCATGCTGGGAGTTTAAAAACCTATCTGAACCCTAGCCAGGCCTCTTTATCTCTGAGCAAATCCTGCATTTTCTTCCTCACTGGTAGTTGAGTAATCGCAGAAACATTTTGGGGCCAATTACGATGTCAGTCGGAAAGCCTCTGACAGCTAGTCGGAAGCTTTCTGACTGCGGTCGGGGGTTTTCTGACTGACAAGGTCGGTTTGCAGTTCGAATGCCCGATTAAGATGTCAGTGGTCGGAACGTAAACCAGCCAGTCATTCCGACTTGGTTCTGACCGGCTCCCAGAGTCTTCCTGCCGGTCGGTACTGCACCGTAATCCCCTATGGATGGCGTTTCCTCTGTTGGGATTATGATGTCGGCTTCCCACAGCCATTCCGTGCTGGCCTTTCTGACACAGAAAGGATGTCGGAAATCAAATTTGGAGGCCCCCAGAAGGGCCCCCTTGCCTCCACGGTCTACCTAGGATATCCCTCTGTGAAACCCTGCACTGTGTGGCCGTCACCATGGAGTTGACAAATTGACAACTCCTTCAGTGTCCGCGCAACCTCAGGTAATTTTGAGAATTAGTCCACTGCAACCAATACATAATTAGTTTCACCATTCTGTCTGAGAAAATGGCTGATGACATCCACTCTGCTTCCCAAACCATATTGGAACACTTCACTGACCACAAAGGAGGGTTTGAAGTCTTGTAATAGGTATCTGCACCTTCACATTCCACTCTTGCACCATCTGTTCCACATCTTTGTAAATTTCTGGCCACCAGTACAACTCCTTCACCCTCTTTTTACTTTTCATGATAACTAAATGACCCTGAATGAAACGTTTAAGGATCTTCTCTTTCAATACAGATAGAGGTATAACTCTAGCACTCCACAATAACATGCCATTCTTAGCTGACAGTTTGTTAAGTACTTCCCAAAATGCAGTACTTTTCCTCTGTACATCTGTCTTGACTGGCCAACCACGCCTCACATATTCCAACCCTTGCTTCAACACCAAAGCGCCCTCGTAAGCCTGCAACCTCTCTTCCCTTGCAACAGTACTTTTATCACATCTCCTTCCTAATTATCCCTGGGGATTTCACTAAGTGGTAGCGGAAGCGGACGCAAACAATTAGCCATTCTACTTTCCACTCCAGGACCAAACTGGATCTTATAGTTATAAACCATCAGTCTCATGGATAAACAAGCAATCTTGGGAGGAGCTGTTACCATTCCTCCTATTGTAAAAACCTTGGTGAAGGGTTTGTAGTCACACTGCACCAAAGCATCAAGTTCCCACAGAAACTGATGGAAATGCTCAAATCCCCACAAAACCACCAGTTTCCTTCTTAATAACGGAGTATCGCTCTTCTGCAGGAGTTAATGCCCTTGAAACAATACTATGGTACATTCCTTGCCATTCTTGCACCTTTACATCAAAACCGCTCGTAATCTCTTACAACTGGCATCAGTGCTTATAATGTTTTTGCAATGTATTTGTTGCACAATTGTCCTTGAGTCCTTAAAAATCTTTCTTACATTCATTAGCTGTCTGAAGATGTAAGTTTTCTAAAAAAAAAATCCTAACAAATCTCCATAATATTCTACCGAGCCAAGAAAAGACATCAATTCATCTTAGACAGCAGGAGCAGAAGCTTCCTTGATTGCTCTTAGTAGTTCTTCTTTTGATTTGCTCCCCTATTGGCTGATCTCTTGACCAAAATAATTCAAAGTCGGCAGAGCAATCTTGTACTTTTTTAACTCAGTTGCAAGACCACACTGAGTCAAGATACTGAAAGTCAAAGTTACATTTTTTATATCTTTTGTATCAGGTCATATCACCAAAATGTTGTCTTGGAAGTACATTGTGCCATCTACATCTGAACACCTGTATAGTCTGGTACATGGCAGATGTTGGCTCCTTAAACAATTAACTGTTTATGCAATTCACTCATCATTTTGTTCACAAGGTTGGCCATCCAAAGCACAATGGATTGTGAAGAGACACCTCAATGACACAAGTGAAAAAAGAGATACTGCCATTATGAGGAAAGAACAAATGCCAGCACACACATGCACTCATTCACAAACCTACATTAGCTCAGAAAAAATGAAACACCACACATAACCAATGAATGAGAGAGACTCACGGGTTGGTGGTGGACATGATGAACATGGAGCTGTAGGGCGGCATTGGCTTTGGCCCATCCTCTCCGGGTTCATCCTCCTCTTCCTTTTTCTCCTCCTCTTTGATGGGCAAAGGGTCCGGGTTGGCGTTTTTATTAACTGAAATAAAAACAGCGTTACAGAGAACCTAGGTATTTTAAAAACAAGAGGGCAGGCAGCTAATTGGACAGGCGTGTCTAGGACTTGAGTGACCTTAGGGTATTGAGGATGTGTATGACAAAGGTAACTGCTTCTCGTTGTGAAGAGTTTATTAAACTAGCAGAGTTTTGCAAAGTTCCAATTATTGTTCTTTAAGGAGAATTTTATCCTTTTGTCTGTCTGTGCCTCAGCACAACTTTACGCTGCACTTGCCATTCGGCTGGTTCCTTGCGAGCGCTTGTATGTGCTGTTATAGTTTGAATAGCTTTTCTTTGTAGGTTACACAATACGTGCAAGGGAAAGGTGTGGCAAATGACTCTTGGGTATTAAATGGTGAAAATGAGGGGTAGGCAATATTATAAGTACTCCGAGAATCTTGATTTTGAAGCAAAAGCCTATATTTAGAGGGCACCTTGTGGGTGTTGCCTCTTTTGCGCATTTTTCGTGAGAAAGAGGCAAAAGTCTTTGGGAATTCACCCACCCATCCTCCTGATCGTGTCGGTGCAATTTCAGTTTTCCCTAAGCTTATGCTGATCTCAGAATTTTCTCTTGCAGGAGAGGTGGCTCGAGCACATTATGTCACACAGAGACTTAGGAAATAGCTATGTCACATCCGCATGCCCCGCGCTATCTAAGTTCACTCACTGCATGACTTTAGATACTAGACAGACAGTCCATCTGAGCAAGTACCTTGCAATCATCTCATGCATGATGGCACAGGTTGTGCAAATGGGCAGTGGCGTCGTGAATCACCCTCTTTATTAACCAATGCGGGGGTTACATGTTGCCACTGGGGCAATTTGTTGATAACGGGGCCCCACTAAATGGTGACTACTTCTCTATGGCCATCTTCTGTCTGCTGGTAGGCAAATGCTCATAAATAACACTGTAAGCCAATACTATGCCAGAGCTGAGGATGTAAGCCATGTGATGCCAAATGATGCAGGTACAATGAAAGAGGAAGATAAATTATGAAAATGGGGGAAAAGACTGCGAAGGGGCAAACAGAAAGAGTAGGAGAAAGAAAGGAAAGGCAATATGGGTTGTAAAGAAGAAGCATGGGTAAATAGAAGGGGGGAAGAAAGAAGTGGAGAAACAAGGAAGCTGGGAATGATGGAATGAAGGGCAAAATGGAGGAAAGGTGAATGGAAGAAGGAAGGATGGAATGAGTAGTCAAAGGAAGGGCAAAAAGATGGAATTGGTAAAAACAAAGAATTGTAAAAGGATAGATTGAAAGAAGAATGAAAGCAAGCACACAGGTAAGGGTACAAGATGAACGGAAGAGTCAAAGGATGAGTGAAGGGATAAGTGAAAAGACACATGGAAGGCTGGATGGATGATGGACAGAAGGCTGAAAGGAGGGGTGGGTGATAAGGTGGATGGATAAAGACTATAATGGATGGATAGGTGGATGGATGGAAAGGTGAGGGAATATCATCATTTAAATCTTTATTAAGTTATAAATACAACCATAAAAGAGCATACAATCATAAAAACACATATTTGTAAAAACAATACAAAGAAATAGGCATTCATTCATGTACCAGCTTAAAAAGTTAAAAGGAATAAGATTGTGTCAACAGTAGAATGCATTAAATAGTCTCATGTACCACATCAGGGTTAATCAGGCATAGATAAAATTAATGTGCTCATTCAGCAACAAATGCAGATACATAAGCGCCGGATGAGCTTGTGAGAAGTTCAAAACTTTCAAAAAAGGGAGGAGGAATCACTTCCTAAGCAAGCTAAAATATTTACGCAACAACACAAAATGTAGTGTATCCTGAGGAGATATATTGTCGCAGCCACAGGATCTTAAAGTGCTTGGGCGAGACCAACCACTAGAGGTGGCTAGAAGATGATGTAACAAGGTAAACCTGAATTGTATCACCACAAATCCGTCCCTCCCATTGGATAGGAGGGAAAGGCACCATACCCTGAATAGTTTTTAATAACAGATGCCCCCGTACCAAGGGTTTCACAAGCTCTCTGTTTTCACGTTGTGATAAGGCACGTTCTAAAAACAAGTCTCTCACTCTTTTACACTCTAGGGGGTGCAGAGAGTGATGACTGTAGAATATGTCCATCCAACCCATGCTGGTAAAAGCTGGCTTCACATAGGCAATCCAAGGGATTTTATGCATATGATCGAGGGATAGACAATCTGACAAAATCAGACTGTTTAGCTGGGATTCCTCCCTGGTCCATATCTTGATCACACAGCAAGGGCAACAAGGTCGATAATGTATCTAACACCAAGCTCCTCATGAACAGAGAAGGCCAGGGTACTTAGTGGAACCCGCAGAATAAGTCTTAAAAATTTATTTTCTGCGAGTTGAATCTTATCAGCTGTTTTGTAACCACATACCTCAGTGCCATATAACACCTTAGAGATGCACTTAGACTGAAAAAGCTTGACTAGGGTGCCCGGTGACCACGAGCTCAACCTCAGTGCAAAGCTAATTACAGCCCCAGTGGTCTTGACCACATCACAAATCTTACCCTCAACTAGGGGATTCTAACTCATGTTAGCTTCAAATAGCACCCCCAGGTAACAGAAAGCTGAGACCTTAGACAGGGTATGACTTCGGACCTTGAAGGTTTTGGAACTGGTGGACAGAGGGACACCTACCAAAACTACGATTTTTGTGAAGTTGACTGCCAGGTCCAGCCAGTCCATAAAGGTGACAAACGTATCCAACAAGGACGGAGGGCCCACACTCGTGCAAGCCACAAGCACTGCATCATTGACATACAGCAAAACCGTCAATGACCTTGTTCCTACCCTGAGGCAGTCAGCCTGTTCTGAAAGGAAGGTTTGTTCCAATCCAGTAATATGGAGGGTAAACAAAAAAGGCGCAAGTATACAACTCCGGCGCACTTCCGTTGTGGTGCCAAAGTGTTCAGTGAGCTTCCCCACTGTGAATACCTCACCGCAGCAGAGGTACGATAAGAGGTGCACAATTTCTGGGTCCATGCCCATCGAAAGGAGCAGATCCCATACCTTCTTTCAGTTGACCCTATTGAATGCGAACGTAAGGTTCATGAACGCCAGATGGAGAGATTCAGGCTGGGCAATAGTATACTTATTAATAATTAAGTAAAGGTTTAGGCATTAATCGGTAGTCAATTTGCCTGGCTTGAAACCATATTGTACCTCTACATATATATATATATCATTCTCATCTGTCCACAATGACAATCTATCTAGAAGTATCCTCCCAAGAACTTTCACCACTGCATCAATGAGTGAGATAGGGCGCAGCTCTGTGGGTTGTCCTTGTCTCCCTTCTTAAATATCAGGACAATAGTAGCAGAGAGCCATGTAAGTCGGGTTCCCTCCCTCATGGCAGGATTTCAAACCAGAGTCAGAACTGGCCCCCAGACGTCAATGTTATCCCAAAATAGATCAGGAGTTCTACCATCGGGCCCTGAAGCCTTGTTATGTTATAAAGACTGAATGCCCTGGGAAACTTCCTCAGAGTAAAGACAACGTTAGCTCTCCCCGGCAGTAAGCCGGACTGATCCTCTGCTCCATCAGAGAGCCCAAAGGTGTACATGCCCTTAAAATGATCCGCCCACTTCAGCCCTGAAATGTGGTGACAAAAAGCGGGCCCTGAAAACTCAGCAAATCTCTTGTTTTGCTAGCTTGAGCTCGGTCCTTTAGTGAGGTGAGGGAATAGATGGGTGGGTGGATGGATACAAGAGGATAGCTGAAATGATGGAGGGTGAATTGTGACTGGATAGATAAATGGTTGGAAGGATGAAGGGAACGTTTTTAGTGAGCAATTGGCTTGCTTGTTTCGCTCTCTCAGTTCAGCGAATGGTTTTAAGAGGTCACATTTTAGTTTTCGGGGTACTCCCATTCAAACAACTGCCAACATAGTAATACATGTAAAGCTGTCATTCTAACAAAAAATATGCATATAATGCATGTAAAAAAAAATCACAGAATTTCACCCAACCCTAACTTTCAGCTGAGACATGTTAATACTGGTTCTTGTCAGGATCTTTTATTCTCCGCTACAATTTGTGAATGAAGACATTGATTTGTGCCAACTATTACTCAAAGAGAGATGCTACCCTTTTTTATCAAAAAGTAGCACCTAATTGCAGCCCATATTAAATAAAACGGGTAAACGGAAAGAAATATGTAAATACAAGAATTGCGTACTGTCTTAGAAAGATTCCAAAAAGGAAAAAAATGCTTGTCTGTAACTGCTGTTCTACGTCATATCTTTCATAGATTCAGTTGAACAATTCCCTGTCATCCACCTGGGAACCCGCAGAAAACAATGTTGACACAGCAATATACATTGACACTCAATAAAATTGAACTCTACATAAACCATTTACATCTTATTCACATCATTATGATTGATCTGCTAATGAGGTATCAGCACCCTCAGCCCTTGTCAGATTTTTCTAGCCCGATCTGCATGGCCTTATTTGATGGCCAAAAAGCCACAAATGTGGACCTATTTGATGGAAGTCCATTGCGCCTTTGAAGATAGAATTTAAAGCAACGTTTTGATGCCACAGGATTGCAACCCTGTTTTTGCTTGTGTAATAGGATTTGATGCTGAATTAAATTAAACGTTTTTGGCACTTTAGGAATTAGTTTTGGGTTTGTGTTCAGTGCTATTTTGTCTCTGGAAAAATGCAGAAACTTTTCTTTGCATGAAAGAGCCTGAAGCCCACTCAGTTTTCTAACCAATGTAATGACCGGCAAAAAAGCTGTTTTCCAAGTGAGGATTTGATGAGCAAGGCCGGCGACTGAAGGGTCTTAAGTTCTCCTCTTCACTTTCTACTTGAAAGTAGTTGGACATCTGGCTTGTCAAATTGGAGTCTGCACGGGCATGTCCCATAACTCTAAGAATGAATGTTGGTGTTATGACGCTGGGGGCCACAAGAATTGTTTTGCATTGCTCGTCCTTTATACTCTGGTTAACCAAAAAACTGGAGGGAGCACGTACTGGAATTTCCTTATCCAACTGAACGTTTCCCCTTCTGATGCTGGACAAGCCCATTTGCTTGCAAACCTGAGAATCTTCTAGTTTTGATTAACTGCAAACATTTCCAATTGATGCCTCGCCTTTCAAAAACTAGAAACACTTGCTTGTCATCTACCTCCCACTAAGTATTGCCTGCTTAGGCTGAATCACAACGCGGTCGTTACAACGACCGCATTGTGATTCCGCATACCATCACTCCGCAAGTCAGAACAACGACTTGCGGAAAGGGGGGAAGGTGTTGGATTTAAAGTCCAACACCTTCCCTAGTGTCCGCACAGACTGGAGTTGGAATAGTAAATTATACTATTCCAACATCCAGCGCCCCTCCCTCCGCAAGTCGTTGTTCCGACTTGCAGAGTAATGGTATGCGGAATCACAACGCGGTCGTTGTAACAACCGCGTTGTGATTCCCTGTGGGGAAAAAGACTGCGGGATGACGAGATACATTCGTCAGCCACATCATTGTGCACTTCCGGGACCTGCAGTGCTGACCACATGACATTGTGGTTAATTGCCCAAAACCAAAATGTTATTTGCTTCCTTTGACAACAGCAGAGATCTTGCTCTCTTTGGTTTGCGGATATAATACGTGGCCGTAGTAACGTCGTTCCAACCATAACATCTGTATTTTGTACAAGAGGAAAAAATGCTTAGAGGGTTAACCTGACAGCCTTGAGTTTCAGAATATTGATGTGGCACTGTGACTGGTTTTTGGACCATAAGCCACTAACACTCATATCCACAATGTGCACTCCTCATCCCAATAGGGATACATTTGTAGTTACAAATGTTTGTGGACTGGTTGGGATTAATGGTTGGCCTTTGAAGACATTCTCTTTCTTTATCCACCACTAAAATGATGGTTTCATTTGAGGGGTAGTCTGTATTGCAGCGCCTAATCTCTGTTGATTTGTTGCCGCAGTATGTTCAATTGCTTTATGACCATTGCCATTTTTGAAGCAAACACAAGGAGATGATGAATGGAGCGTTTAAACTTTTCAGACACTCACCCCCAGTCACAGATCTAGGTTGAATCCATCATCGTTCTTAGCTCACTTTACCACTCCAGTTCAGATCCAGCCATGTGCAAATCAGTCTTGACCCTGTGCCTCATGGGAGCAGTCCAGCCTGAACTACCAAGCCAGGTCTGCCCTGGACTGGAAACAAGTATCCTGAGACTGGTTTTGGGGTAACACCTCTCATCAGAAAGGCTAGTTTGAATCTAGAGGCAAAGTGAGCCAGGGACCCACAGCTGGGCATACCCTGCCAACTTAGGGCGAACAAAGCAAACATAAGGAGATGATGGACGGAGCGCTGAAACTTTTCAGACATTCACCCCTAGTCACAGACATGGGTTGAATCCATCATCGTTCTTTAGCTCACTTCGCCACCCCAGTTCAGACCCAGCCATATGCAAATCAGTCTTGACCCTGTGCCTCATGGGGACAGTCCAGCCCGAACTGCCAAGCCAGATCTTTCCTGGACCAGAAACAAGCACTGTGGGACCAGTTTCGGGGTAACACCCCTCATCAGCCAGGCTAGCTTGAATCCAGTGGCAAAGTGAGCAAGGGGCCCACGTCTGGCATACCCTGCCAACTTAGGGCGAACAAAGCAAACACAAGGCGATGTAATTTATAGACAACACTGAGGTCTAAGCAGGACACACAAAGAAGTAGTCCCCAGTTTTGCCTTGATCCCTCTGTCATCTTCTTTTCTTAATATTAGAAAAGATGCTTGACAAATCAATTTGTTCACACTTTCTTAGGATCGAAACATCATTTCTTCTTTTGTGTGAATCCTAATCCCCAAGAAAATCAAATTGGTTCTTGGGCTAAGGATGGATTGTTTTATATTAATAACTAAATCTAAGCCTATCTGTTGAAATGCACTTGAGGAGGTGCCCATAGTTGCATCAATTAATGCCCCTGAAAGGTGCTCACCATGCTTCAAAGTTGCCTTATCCTTTGATTTTTCTTCAACCAGCATTATTTCCAGGAGGGGAGCCATGCCACTCCATAGCTGTTTGTTGAATCTTACCACCACTACAGATGCAGTACCAATTTTCACATCATCTGCTGCCAGCACATTAACAAGCTTGCCCATCAAATCCCATTTTCTTCCTTCTTTGTGCATTAGTGCGCTGCAAGGGGTTGACAGATTTCAAGATTTTTGTTGTGTTGCTGCAGAGCCAACACTCTGTTTTAACCTATGATTTCACTTTGTACTTATTTTCAATTTGAAAAAGATTAACTGTTGCCAGATGTATTATCAACTGCTATTCCTCCCACAGATGATCCAGAAACAAGAACACGATCTTTCCACAGTTAATTTTGGAAGGCTTTTTTCCATTGGTTGGAGCTCAGGTCAATTATAATAATTTGAAAAGGATGTGATGGGTCTTTCTAAAGTTAAATGTTGTTGAATGCAAATGTGCACTGGTGGTAACATTATATACTGGGGGTCACCCATGACCCTCGGAAATAATTCAAGAATTCGTACATGTGAATCTATGAAAGATCCAATGCTGAAGAACAGAGCCCCTCCAATCCTGCCAAAAGTTCATAGCCTGGTACTTTTGACTGTGATGTTTAAACATCTCCAGGCAAAAGTAATGTATATTGCCTGTAATTGTAGCATAGTTTTTCATCAATTCTGACCAATACAATATTCCCGCGGATTCAGCAGGATCCTGCAAAAACATATATTCAACTGGACAACATAGTAGGTTGTGCCATTTTAAGATCAACAGTGTTCTAACTACAACGCAAATGTTTTGCGACCATTTTTCCATGGCAAAACAATCATACATTGCACTGTGAGCCACTAATAGGAAGGGGCCCCCTTAACACGCTCCTTCCTATTACCGAATCACCAACCCAATCAGAAATAGGTTACCAAATTGCAAAATAGGGTTTTGTACATAGGAAAATGCTTTGTTTTGTGGCAAATGGCCTGATTCTGCATTGCTGCCCGTTTGCGACCGAAAAAAAGCAATGGACATGTGGCCCTCTTTCCTTATTGGTATGTACAGACCTATAGGTTTTCTCAAATCTTGGGATTTTCAAATATATATACAATGTGGGCAAAAAATGTTCAGAAGTCAGTAGAAACTTCTATAATCTCAGTCAGATTTCCATAGTAGCTGGTCAACGTCTATGCAACCTATATGCAGTCTGGTGGAGTCATCTCATAGCATTCACTGGAATCTTTTCCTTAACACTGAATTTATAAATACCTCTAGCTATAAGAGTAATAGGCGGAAAGCAGAGAATAATTTCCCTGGCCAGGAAATCAAGAGTCTATTCCCCAGAGTCTTCTGTTCTGGGAATCTCAAAGGGAAGAACAGGCATTTCTGCACAGTCAGCCTTACTAAGCAAGTCAGATTCTGGAGAACTCCATAATTCAAAGATATTGTTAAAATCTTTGTGAGCAGAACTGACTTCCGGTTTATGTCCTTGATCATTCTACATACTCAGAGTGACTGTCTGGGTGCATATCAGGAACAATCTGCGTGTGTGTGTATACATGCATCTGCGTGTAATTGTGTGTTTGTATAAATATATGTGTGTAGATAGATAGATAGATATATAGATTGATAGTACTTTGCTTGTTGATGACCTAGTAACAAGGACACGTGGATCCTCACACTTTTTTTTTAGCCACACATGGGTGTGCACAGATCAGAACCCATACTTACTTCTGCGTCCTGTTCCTGGGAAAACATCACCTCTATGATAATCCTCTTGAAGTATCAACATCTAAGGTAATCTAGAGTTTTACGTATGACGACATTTCTGTCCTTCCAGTCCAATGAAACTTGCAACACTACCTCAGTGAACTCAAATGGAGTTATGGAAAATCAGGGTGAGAATTGTGCAGGAAGCCCTATTAACTAGCAGCGACAGCACTGTTCTCACAGTCAGAGTCTAATCATCCAGGAAAAGATGCCTCTCTGAAGCAGGGATGAAAATCTCACCGTTCAAACATAGGATTTCCCTGCTTCTATCTCTAGAATAGAAACGAAATGGAAAGATGTGACTGGTGAGACTAAAAGAGCAGCATCCTATTCAATGTGCAGCCTTTGTCAGTATGCTTTTTTATTTTAAAAAATTGAATATATTTTTCTACTTACTTTCAAAAGGTAAAACATCTACTCATTCTAAAAAATATTTTTAGAAATAGAAATTCCGCTGAACCCAGCTGAATATCCGAATGGTTTTGATGAAGATGCTGTGACAGAAAAGGGAAACTATCAAATTGTGATGCCCAAAATCAAGAATTTTAAGCAAAAGTTTGTGACACTCAAGTGAAATTCCCCAAATTGCGTACAATTTGGTTTGCCGGTATCATCAGTGAAATTTTCACGTGAGGGGATACCTTGGGTTGAAAAAAAATGTCATACAAGTACTGACAGGAGACTGGTTCACACAGAAAATGTCTCTTGCCAAGACATTTTCTCCAAAAACCAATCTTTTGGACAAGAAATTGTGTAAAGCGAAAATAAGCAATTTTTGAGCAACACGAAATTCACAATTTCAAAAGCATGATTGAAATATCACCCAGGGCTAGTGTCAGTGGTCCACCAACATGGGGGTCTTTCTTGGGATCATCAGATAAAAATATGCCTAACCATTTTAAAGGAATATTTACAGCTTTTAAACCTAGGAAGTAGCCCATGAACGGATAACATTTTACACTGGTAAGTTTACATTGTTTACCCAAAAGAGCAGAACTTTTATTATAACTCATGCCTCACTTTGGAATATTGATTATTTGTGCATATAGGCCCCTTTAAGTCTGTACTCCTTCTCATGTGCTCCGAATACGTAGGCCCAGATTCTGAAAACTGACAGGCAGAGCAGCAAGCAAAGATGCTGCGCTGCAGGACAGGGAGGGATCAGGAGAGCGCCATATTCACATAGAAATGGCTCTCTCCTCCCATCTCCCTAGTGCCATCACTGATTTCAGCTGTCCAGCGCCACGCACACAACTTAGCGCCATAGAACTCGGGTGTGTGCGTGAGTCTAGCACAGGTTTTGTACAGAATGGCCATCCTTCCTGTACAAAATACTATGCTTAGACAAGGGAATAAACTTTTCCTACTTTATATGTAGGCTCAGGCTGCACAGGGAGAGGATGTGGTCCGTCGGCTGCGCTGCCGCCTCTGATGCAGGAAACCAGGGTTCGAGCCTCGAGGTCGCGTCCACATCCTGTGATTCTGGGCAAATCACTTAATCTCCCAGTGCCTGAATGTGTAATGTAAATACGGTGCTATGTAAAGCGCTCCAATACCTTCGGGTCGAGTTCGCGCTATATAAATATGCAAAAAAAAAAAAACAAGCATGCAAAGTCGGAAAAGCACAGAGAAATTAAAACATTTCTTTGTTTAACGCTTGCTTTACAGCTGTGTTAGTTTTTGGTGCTAAACCCTTTCTACTGATGTTTGAGAATTGGGTTTAGTGTAAAAAAAAATCAAGGGTGGTGGCATTGGGTACGCCCATGTACCACCTATGTAACACCCATGTAACACCCCGTTGATGCAAAGTAATGCAAAGAAGCATTTCACGCTGCTTTGTGTTACTTTTACATACAAACCAACACTAATACCAATTAGCGTTGGTTTGTAAATCCCAAAACAGGTTTAGCGTGGGGTTTACGTTGAAAAAGTAACATTACCCCAACACTTAACTTTTGAGAATCTGGGCCTTGGACATTTATGAAAAAAGTAAAAACATTTACACTGTGGTTCCAGGCCCACACCAGGGTTAGTCACTTGTGGACGAACAGGTTAATACTGTGTGAAGTGACTTGAAGGATTCACCACCAACTCTCCAGCCAGGTGCCTAGTTATGATTAGTGCAGGAAATGCAGTGGCACAGGGCCCTCAGATGTGAGGGGCTCACTGCATCCATAATCATGGCTGTTGTACACTACACTAAGAAGTTCAGTGGCAACATATTTTCTTCCTTGTATTGCGGCACATGGCACCCCTGCTACGCCACTGAATCCAAGAAGTTTCACAAACATAGTGCCACTTTGGCAGCACGTGTCATTGGTGAGGCCTTGCCCTGACAATAAACTCCCCCCCCAGAGTACACTTGAGGCACGCTGGTAAGAGTATGCTTTGGGACATAGATACTGCTTATCTTTGGAGGTTTAGGAATCCATTTGATGTTGATGTTTCTAAATCCATGTCTTTCGGCAAGGATTAAATTCAAGCAGTACCTAAAGCAACATCAACCTCTAAAGATGGTCATACCTACCTTGTACAACGGTGTTGTTAATGGGTGGGGGGAATGTGGATGGGATATCTACGGCTGTGTGATCCGGTTTCTTGGCAGGTTTTGCAGGATTGTTCTGTGTGTTAGGGTTCGTAACAATAAGGCTATTATCTGGATTTTTTGGGGGTCCAGAGTTATTAGGATTGCCAGGATTGTTGGGGGTGCCACGGGGGTTGATAGCATTGTGAGAGTTGGGTGGGTTGAAGTTGCTGGGGAGGTTGTGAGAAGTTCGTGCTGGGGTGCAGTTCATATGATTTCCCATTTTCGCTGGGCTCTGTGAATTGGCTGTGTTGATGGAGTTGTGCAGGTTGGTGGACTCGTTGGTGGCAAGTTTGTTGTTCTTCATGTTATCAATGTCCTCAGCGAACTGGTTGTCCGGCCTCCCCATGTTCTGTTGGATCGGTCGAGTTGTGGAAAGATTCGGACCAGACACACAAGCAGGTCCCTGTGGCTCCCTAGAGGTCCAAAATAAAGAGACGAAAATTAGTTTAGAAAAAATCCTTTTTGTGCTGACCCTTTACTTAGACTTCCCAACATCTCGATCCAAAACCCTTAAATATCTAAGCCAGTTTAAATGCTCCTACAATATTGGATCTATCACATACTTAAATCCTTCTATGTTGTTGAACTGGCAGTCCCAAAATCATATTATCATAGCTGTGCAACGAAAATGCATTAAAAAATAGCTTACAACTCTTAACACTTCAGTTGCATAATCACCTCATTAGAAATGACAGAAACTTTGACCAGTGAGACAAGATCATACTTCAGATTTCCAGTGCACATCGTAAGGAAAGGAGTCCCTCTCAGAGCTAAGCTCAGGGATCTTTTTTCGACACATAGTTTTCTCTCAGAACTCCTGGAATTCCAAATCTTTGGCATTTTCTAAACCCATGTCTCCAGAGTAAGACTAGAGGGAAATAGGAAAATACATTTCCTCTTTAGAGAATGGCTGACTCACAGAGGAAACCTTATTCAAACCTTGTGGCTCGCGTTGCAAGAAAAGGATGTTAGTGGCTGGCCCACACGCTGACTGCATATAATGCCTTTAAATGAATCATATGTTACATATGAACAAGGGAACCCAATTGGATCGGTCAGGGACCTTGGGTGCAAGTATTTTATATGGACAGTGGTCCCTCACAAAAAGGATAAGTGCGGAAAGGTTAATATAGAAATGCAATGAGATCTATATTGTATTGTCCCTCCGGACAAAATAATTTAATGTTGGATCAATTCAAAGAAAACAAAACAATAAAGTGGAAACACAAACACTGTGACCATCAAAAGCAGAAGAGAGGCTCAGGCATTTCTGCGTTCCAGCTGGTTCGTGCCGAGGTGATTCATGCATCGCCTGACTTTTCTTCAAATTCTCCTAATGGTATTGCCCATATATATTTAAGTATTTGGACCACGTATTCGGTTTTCTAGCAGGCACTCACTTGTCGCCATAATCCTTTTGAGTACCCTGTGGGGCTTTACGTCTTTCTCTGGAAGCGGCATCAGTCTCAGGCATATATTTCTATGACCTGATGATGATCCCGGCACCCCATGTACGGGATCGAAACGTTGTCGACTCCTTGATACCTTGACACTATTATATGTATTATTGATATGTGCTAAGGTATCTTCCTTGATATGTGCTTAATAATTTACTGATCCCTTTTCAAGCACCAGTAATGCCTGAGCCTCTATTCTTGTTTTAATTGTCACAGGGTTTGTGGTACCACTTTGTTTTGTTTTCTTTGAATTGATCAAACATTAAATAATTGTGTCCGGAGGGACAATACAATATAGATCTCATTGCATTTCTATTTTAACCTTTCTGCTCTTATCCTTATTGTGAGGGATCGTTTACCGGAATCATAAGCCTAAACATTATAAAATGTGCTGGAAATTTTCAGCAAAACTTTTGAATGTCCATGAATGGTGTTTACTCCATTAACTGCTGAAGAATGCAAGTGACAAGTGGTTTCTTCAGATGAAAACTCCTCCCACAGCAGACTTCAGGCAGATAAAAATCACTTGAATGCCACATGGAGGGTGATGAAACTCTTCACAGGGCAGTGTCTGGGGATAATTCGCCACTCCCCTCTAGTGAACCTCATTGAAAGGACTCAAAGAAATCCAGCAGGAAGCCAGAGAGGTTGTCTAAGTTAGCTCTTTAGCAGCATACTACAAGCAAGGTTTTATCAAAGCCACTGTAGACAGCGGATGCTCTGATGATGTCTGTCTGACTTCAAAGTGCCATCAATGCCCATCGCAGTTGACAACACATCACGGTCAGTTTAGCAGTTTAGTCAATAGCATCTTGTCAACAAGACGTTAGTTGATGAAGCAACCACTATCAATGGCAATACCACTGATGAACACACTGCTGATGGCACTACTATCGACGACAGTACCACTGATGACACTACCGTTAAAGACACGAAGGCAAAAGTCTGTCACTCTGGCATGTAGGATATGTATTATAGCAAGATACCTCTGCATCTGCCCTCTAACATGCTAGATTAAGAAGGCAAATTCCTGAACAAATACCCAATTGAAGCGGCCACTAGTACTTCTTACCGGAACATCAATAGACAAAAAGACGATGACAACCACTAGGATCAGGAAGAGGAAAGAGAAGGGGGTGCTAGGAGGAGTCACATTGTGATTTCAGGAAACCCATTTATGATAAGCACTATGGGGTTGATTTAGAAATACTTGGACAGGTTACTCCGTTATAAACGTGCTGGATATCCAGTCTGTCTTATTACAAGTGCCATAAGGCATTTTGTACTTGTAGTAAGGCAGACGGGATATCCATCACATTTGTTACAGGGTAACCAGTCCACCAAGCCCTAAATCAGTAACTCATGTGAATATTATGAAGGCTCTTACTTTCCGAAATAAACAATGCTTGATGTCCCTATTGTCCTCATAGTTGACCTCCATCAGATGATGCATGATTATTATAACAGGTTTCCTTCAGTTTCAATGCCTTGCAAATTTCACTCTTAGCATCTGCTTGCTCCAACACCAGAGCCTACTGCAGTACCCTCTGACTCCACCTCTGCTTCTGCCTCCAGCTGAGTTGCAGATTCAGCCAAGCCAATGTTTCGACTGATGAAACAACTTTCCGAGAAGGTTACATCAGATGATGAACACTAATGGATGAACAGGATGTTTGCATGGCCCAGCCACCAGTGTGCCAACTACACCATGTGCAGACCTTGGACATGACTATATATTGTGATCCCATTCATTCCTTGAGAGAGCTGCCTATATTTGTAACAAAGATGGACTGTTTACTGTTACATTTTTAAAAAGCCTTCCCATCTCCCATTATTGACTATATATGCAAAAAAGAGCTCAAGACGATGCAACTGCTGGCTCCAGTGTGAGCCTTAGTTTTTATGTTTGATAAGTCGTATAAAGCTCTGTATAATGCTACGGCTAGCTTGGTTAGTGTTAGACCTGGTACCATTGGCATGAGGCTCGCTTCCATTTTTAGCTGATGTCTCCTCTGTTTTTTATATGTTTTGCTGGTTTACATGCTTTGGGCACTGTGCCACTGCTATTCAGTGCCAAGGTGCAAGTGCTCCCTATAGTAAATTGATGAAATGGATTAGTGACTCCATGATTGGCTTATTTGATTTGCTTGTCAGACCCTAGTACAGTGCACCATGTGTGCCCAGGGCCTGTAGATCAAATGCTGCTAGTGGGCTTGCAGCACTGATTGTGCCACCCACAGAAGCAGCTTGCAATGTGTGTCTCAGGCCTGCCATTGCAGGGCCTGTGTGCAGTCTAGTACTGCCATGCCGACTTGGTAAGTGTACCCAGTTACCAGTCCCTAAACCTTCCCTTTTCTACATGTTAGCCACCCCTAAGGTAGGCCCAAGGGCAGGGTGCATTGTAAGTAAAAGGTAGGACATGCCCTGGTGTGTGTAGCATGTCCGTGTAAATTACAGCCAATGTCGTTTTTCACTATTGCAAGGCTACCTGTCCCATAGGCCAGAATAGGCAGTTTGATTATAACATCTTATAATCCTAACTGACCCAGGGAACATGGTAGAAAAACGAATTCAGAACTCAGAATGATAAAATACATCTTTTAGTGAAGTTGGTTTTAACATTCTATGTTTGAAAATACCACTTTTAGAAAGTGGGTATTTTCTTGCCTAACCATCCAGCCTGCCTCTGCTAGGTTGTGCATTGCATGTATGGTTTGTGAGTGACAGGAGGGCTTGGGCTCCAGCAGTCTGATGAGTCAGTGCTGGGCTGAATAGGACCATGGCTGCATAGAGAGTGGGGGGCGTAGATTTCCTTTCACTCCCCTGAGCCCTCATAGAATAGAGAGTAGGGGAGGAGACTTCCTTTCAGCTACCTGGGCCAGGTCTGCTTTCAACAATGCTGTCTCCCGCTCCTGCCAGGAAGCTTCACAGAACTGGTTTTGGCTAGGCACAGGCACCCTCTGCCTTCAGAGAACAAAGGATTTACTAGTGCAAATATTGGGGCCCAGACCCCAAGATTGTAGATCACTTCTGGGAATCAAGACAAACCTTTGCCAAGGAGAGGAAACATAAGAAGCTGAAGGAGTTGACTGCCCCTGTGCCAGAGTGCTATTTTCTGGGGTTGGCCTGCAGTGGTTGCTTATTTGCCAAGGAAAGGAGAAGGAACTTTTATTGAACTTTCATCATCTTGAAGAAGACTCTCCAAGGGCTTGAATTGTGCTTGCCTCATGATGAAGTCTCAGGGACACAAGACTTCACCACCATCATCCCCCTGGATTCCTTGCTGGGAATTCTGTCTGCAGAAGCCTGCGTATTGTTGGAAGCTGGAAGCGCGACTCAACGAGAAGAAGCGTGTCGCATCTGCAGCTGTTGCCGTCGCATCACAGGAGAAGCGTGTCCCCGTCACAGTTGTGTGTCGTCGCATCACTGGAGAAGCATGTTGCCACCGCAAGGGTCGCCATTGCATCACGGGAGAAGCGTGTCACAGGGCCTGTCGCGGCTCAGAAGTTCAAGAGTCGCCGCACGTCGTTGGGTGTGTACGAATCGCCTTCACGTCGTCGCATCGCATCGCATCAAAGATGCTATCTTGTCGCATCGCACCGGATCATCGCATCACATCAAGGTGCCATCTTGTCGCATCGCAACCGGAACGCAACACGAAATCGACACATCACATCCTCTCCGGTAATGAACAGATGCATCGCCTACTTTGCGCAAGCACTGAGGAACAGATGCATCGCCACCCCCGAAGCAAGGAACTGGCGCATTGTTCTCCCTGTGAACCTTTTGTTTATCTTGCGTGACACATCCAAAGGTACTTTGTGAGAAACGAGTGGCATTTACCATCATCTTTGAAGTAAACTATTTCTACCATCTAAAAGTCATTTTCTTAATACTGCACTGTGGATTTTTGTCGTTTGGGTCTTGTGTTAAGTCTATATAAAGAATACTTATTTTTATAAGACCTGTGTGGTGTCCATCTGTAGTGTTTACACTGTATTACTGTATTTGTTCACAAATGCTTTACACACTGCCTCTGAGATAAGCCTTCCTGCTGGTGCCAAGTGACCACAGGGTTGAGCAGGGGTTGTTTTAGGAGTGTAGCCCCCTTACCCTGATTAGAAGCAAGGGTTCCTATTTGGACAATGGTGCAAACCATTGCCAACTAGAGACCCCCAGTTTTAACAGTTAGTCATCCTAAAGCAAACTCTGGGGTTATGAAGGCTTCTCAGTGATGTTCCTGGAATCCTGCTTTCCCTTGCATGACTCTTCCAGATAGAGAGGGCTGTAAGGTGAACAATTATCCCGGTATGCTTGGGTACTAGTTACTGCTCTGCTCATTACAAAACTGGTAAGCTGAACATTTTGTGAGTCTTAAAAGTATCTGCTTGTCATAAAGGTGGTGTTTCTTGACTATTGTGCTTTGTCCTTTCTCTAAAATGAGATTCAGAGGACATAGACACCTTCCCTTTACTTACCTTAAGAAGTTACAACACACTTGACGGGTGCTTAGGGTGGAGAGGAGAGGATTGCAATTCCGCTGTTATCATAAGTATGATAATTTCTATCAAGTCTGCCAACTCTGTCGACATTATTGACTGTTATGATCCTCCAATGTTCGTGAACACGGTCCCATTCCTTGAGCTTTCACCCGAGAAGGAAGATGCTCTTCTCATTGTCTGGGAAAGAGCCATTATAGATAGTTCAATTGATGTGGCCAACTCTAGCGTCTACCAAATGGCAGGCACCACAGTTCCAAAATGGTAGGGATGGCTCTTTTCGACTTCTTTACAGCCATAGGAACAGCACCGTATTCTGGATATGCCATTGGATGCCGAGATCCTATTCGCAGAAGTGGATAAAGCCCTGTATTACACTAAATCAGATTGCGACATAGCTTATTCCCTGGAAGTGTTGCAGTTATCAGTGGCAACTCCTCCTACGAAGAGAAAGAGGCAGAGGTGTATCCTATAATAATTTTTGAAATGGGCTTGGCTTATCCGTTCCAAAAAATGAAGAGAAACCCAAGTCTAGTTATAACTACTCTTACGTAAAGTTATTGTAGTGTGGCCCTGTTAATGAACTTAAAATGGTGTTGAATTATTTGATCTCACACATTTTATCGATGTATTTCTATGGTTTTATTGTGTTTTTTGTACTCTTGAGCCTTTTTACATGATACAATTTTTAGTACTAATTAATGTTTTTAGCGATATTTCTTATGATTGCTATTTACGGCTCTGTGTACTTATCTTAAGCATTTTGACTTAATACTGTTTGTGCTGTCTTTTATGATTATTTTAATCGAAATAAAGACTTAATGATGATGATGATGGTATCCTATCATAAATGTTCTTTTTAATCTTACAGCTTTCCACAACAACAAACCAGACAGTCCTCCTACCATAGGCAATCATATTATCCAGGCCTCCCTACCAGAGCGCCTTCATCTTCATACTGAAGACAACCTACCACGAATAAGACAAAAAGCCATAACAAACAGCACAATCATTCCTGTTACCAGTGACTTGTTGCTGACTCCTCCTTCTTCATTTCATCCATCCATCCCTCCTACAGATTCAGTAGGCAGCAACATTTCTACCATTAGTACTCAATTGTAAATCTTACATTCTGGCAGATGGACTAAGAATTAATAAAGTTCAGACACCTACTTGAATTTGTTCGAATCCCCCCCAAAGTACCAATACCAAAAATGATCAAAAACATCTAAGAATTTTGCAGACATAAATACTGCATATGCTCAAGAAAGGGGCACTAAAGTCTGTCCTCGAAACCCCAATGATGCAGAAGGTTTTAGTCAAGGATATTCCTGATCAAGAAAAATTCAGTCTTCAGCAGCTCAACAAGTTTTTGAGACATCCTGTTGAAGGTAAGTTGTAAGAAGTACTGCATTTGTTGTTCAAAACTTCTCTGGACTTTTAGGATGCGTTAGGATTGCATGTCCCCATACATCCAAAAGCATTGTAAATTCTTAGCTAGGTACCATTATCAGTGCACGTTTCTACCCATTGATCTCAAGGGACCGAGCTTTGAAAAGGATTTTCACAAAAGTACATAACCCCAGTAGCAGCTTTACTGCGTCCGCAAGGATACCAAGTCTTCCCATATTTAGAAGAGGAGACAGATTTCATGGCAGACGTATCCACACAGTCTGCCACCTAAGCCTCTCATTCAAAATGGTGAAATCCCCTGTGTAGCCCATGACATTCTATCATTCTGGGCACCATCACCTAGAGTAGGCAAAACCTTTACTTTGGAAGAGGGATTTCAACACCTGCAACCCCTCACTCAACAAATCTAAAAACTAAACCCAACTTGTGTCTATCTTTAGAAATCTTTTTTATGAACTTTGTTCCTTTGCTTTTCTATCAAAGCATAAAACATAACACAAAAAGATAACAAGTAGCCCCCTTAACATGGCTCCATAACTGCTAATATTTTTATAAGATGCTCCTCAATGCTAACTACTTTAAATTATCAGTTAATTAAAACACGTCACTTCCTGCAGTTCTCTTACTGCAATAATCTTTCTAACCCACAGATTCTCTACCCACACCCTTGGTCTCTAGAATTACCTACTGGTTCTGATGTCCTCCACTCCTGCATAGCACTGATTCCCTACAGCAGTTTGCGAATGCACCCCTAAAAGGGGATTTCAGATGCCAGATGCTTCTAGTACCGGATCACGTTTGTGTGTCAATTAAAATAAAAAATGCTCTGATATGGTGCCTGGAAGAAACTAATTCTATGCATGGCCTGCATTTCCAGCCTCAAGCTATCTACTTTGCCATGACCTCAGATATGTTGGTGGAAGGATGAAGTGTCCTTGTTCATGATGTGGTCGACCTAGGAGAAGGGCCTTCACATTAATGTCCTGAAAATGAGGGAGGTCTGCAAGGAAATGAAATCTTCCCTTCCAGAAATGGAGAACTCACAAACGTTAGTGAGGACAGATAACACAACCTGAATGTTTTGCATGAACAAGCAGGGCGGAACAACGTCTCTTGTCCTTTCAGAGAAAGTGCAAGACTTTTGGGATTGAATGATAGAGCACAAAATCTCATTAAGAGCAGAACATCTTCCATGAGTGGTCAACACATGAGCAGATGCCCTCAGGAGGACCTCGAGCTTTAACTATGAATGGGGTTACATCAGGCTCTGGTGAATGAGATCCTTTGTCAGTAAGGACAACTAGTTTTACACCTGCATGCAACACCCTTGAACAAGAAATGCTGGCACTTCATGAGCAGGCCCAGATATCTGGGATCAAGAGGAGATGCATTTGCTTTTATTTATGTGTTTCCACCACTTCCCCTCATCCTGAGAGTTGTCAGTAAAGGCAAGAAAGAACAATCCCAGCAGATATTCATAGCCCCTTCCCTCAGTCCACCACTATTGCTTCACTAACCTCCTTCACCTCTCTCTAACTTTGTGCGCCGGGGGAACTGACATATTCCACCGCAAACAGACTCCCTGCACTTATTAGCATGGTTCCTGTGCACATGGAATTTACACATTTAGATATTTCTCAGAATTGGTGGCACATTTTTCTTCAGACCATAGCCTCACTTACCACCAAAACGTATTAAGCAAAATAGAAGTGCTTCTGTATCTGTTTTCAAAATGATTGACGGCATCCAATATCTGCTCAGTGTGATCAAATATTACTGTAACTGCTTCAACTGGCACAGTTGAGGGTCAAATACTCCTCCTTTAGGTCAACTTTGAGGACGTCTAAATTGGTGTCTATTATACAAGAAAGGTCTATCAAATGATATCTTAGAGGCCTACTTAGAATGTTTTCACCTATGCAATCACTATCACCACCATGGGAGTTCAATACTGTCCTCGGCTGGCTGACAAAACAGCCGTTCAAACGTATACATAAATTTGTGTAATTAAAACTGCTCTGCTGTTGGCCTTTTACTCCATTAGACACATCCATGGAATTCATGCTTTTACAATCAACCCACCTTTCCTATCCTTCTGAAAGGAGGGTGTTCTTCTACACACCAATCTAAGATTCACTGCTGAGTTGCGAACTAATTTTGCTATTAATAAACTATTTCTTCTCAAAGCGTTCTTGTAGAGACTCTCACAAATGCAGAAAGAGCACTTCATACCTTAGACTGCTACTTATGTCTGAAACTCTATACCAACCAACCAAGACCTTTCGGTGGTTGGATCATGGTTTTTATCTACCCACAGGGAAGCCGACTACTCATGAAACAAGGAATAGTAAGGAGAATTGCTGCTGCTATTGCACTATGCCACTTGAGGGCTGACAGTCCCATACCTCTGCTCTGTCAGCTCATTCTTCTAGGGAAGTAGCAGCAACCTCAGCTCATTAGAATGGATGTCCTCCATAGGACATCTGTAAAGCTCAAATTTGGAAAAGTTACCACACAGTTACAGAGATTGCTGCTAGAATGCACATTCTTCCAGAGAGTTGGCCATTGGTCAAGTAGTCTTGTTATATTCTCTTTTACTAAGATGAACCTTTTCTTGCTTATATGGAATCCGTTGTCACAGAAAGATGTGGATGTAACATGTATGGGTCACATACTAGATGCTGTTTCCTATTCTGATTCAAGCATGTGAAGCTTTGGAAGATCCAGTGCTGGAGAATAGATAAGTTACTTAGTTTATCTAAAGTTCTCCAGCATTAGTATTTTTCATAAATTTACATGCGACCCTTCCTCTTCCACGCTCAGAGGCTTTTCTTATTCACATCTATTGCTATGGAAACTTGAAGTATGGTTGTATTTGTGAGGAGTGGAGATCAGTACCATCTCACCTTAATGTTCGAAGTTCAGGTCTTCTGTAATGAGGTGATTGTGCTACTAAAGAATAAGTTACTTACCTTCGCTAACGCTTTTTCTGGTGGATACAATATCTGCCTGTGGATTCCTCACCTTGTGAATATCCCCTGCGCCAGCAACATTCGGAAACTTTTGTAGCAGTCCACGCCGATGGGGTCGACGACGACGTCACAGAGACACGGCTCCGCTCGCGACTCCGCTGACGTCACCGGCTCCATAAGAAGACCTCGTCGGCGTGATGACGTCAGTTCCGCCCCTTTTTTCCGTGCCTTCGAGGCACACGGACGGACTGACAGCAATATATATACACAGTATACACAGTACACAATATGCATCTCAACACACCCAGTGTGGAAAATAAATACCAAAGCACAAGAAATAACATAATGCCTTTGACAGTGATAAACACATTTGAAACCCATCAATAGAATTACAGGCATAGAATTACAGGTATAGAAGGATGGACAACGGGGAGGCGGGTGGGTCAGTGAGGAATCCACAGGCAGATACTGTATCCACCAGAAAAAATGTTACCGAAGGTAAGTAGCTTGTTCTTCTGATGGATACATCTGCCAGTGGATTCCTCACCTTGTGAATAGATTCCACAGCAGTCCCCACTCCCGGAGGAGGGTGTCCACCCTTCTATACCAGAAAACCTTGAAGGACGGAATGAGCAAAGTGTCCGTCCCTCCTCACCTCAGTGTCTAAGCAATAATGTTTTGCGAAGGTGTGGAGGGAGGCCCAAGTTGCCGCTCTACAAATGTCCTCCACCGGAACACCCCTAGACAAAGCAGAAGTGGAAGACTTTGCTCTGGTAGAATGAGCCCTCAAACCCTCCGGAGGCTCCTTACCAGCTAGGGAGTAGCAAATCTTGATGCACAAGACAATCCAGCTAGATAGGGTGCGCTTGTGCACCGCACGACCATTCCTGCAGCCAGCAAAGCCCACAAAGAGCTGGTCATCAATCCTGAAGTCCCTTGTCCTGTCCAGGTAGAAGCTCACCGCCCTCTTAGGGTCCAAGCGGTGAAGTCTCTCCTCCTCCTTGGAAGGGTGAGGGGGAGGATAGAAAGAAGGAAGGGTAATGGACTGCCCCAAATGGAAGGGAGTTACCACCTTAGGCAAAAACGCAGCCCTGGTCCTGAGTACCATTCGTTCAGCATGAATGGTCAAGAATGGGGGTTTTGAACTTAGAGCTTGAAGCTCACTTACCCTCCTTGCCGAGGTGATTGCAACGAGGAAAACTGTCTTAAAGGACAACAGCCTCAAGGGACACTTGTGTAAGGGCTCGAAGGGAGAACCCATAAAATAGATTAGTACAAGGTTTAAGTCCCATTGAGGCACAATAAAGGGAGTAGGAGGAAACTTATTTGTAAGGCCCTTTATAAAACGAAGAACAATAGGTGACTTGAACAGCGACGGCTGATCCGACAAACAAAGGAAAGCCGATAGAGCCGATAAATATCCTTTCACAGTAGCCACAGCAAAGACTTGCTGAGCAAGAGAAAGGGCAAACTGTAGAATATTAGACAGACAAGCCTTCAAGGGATCAATGGACCTCTCTCCACAGCAGAGAACAAATTTAGACCACCTATATGAGTAAATAGATTTGGTGGAGTGTTGCCTGGCCGATAAAATAACATCCATCACATCCGGCGGGAGAGAGAAAGAATTCAGGTTGCCCCGTTCAATCTCCAGGCATGAAGGTGTAAGCTCTGGAGGTGGGGGTGTAGAACCTGCCCCTCCGACTGCGAGAGGAGGTCTGCCCTCAGAGGGAGACGGAGCGGAGGGCACGAGGAGAGGCGGAGAAGATCCGTGTACCACACCCTTCTTGGCCAATCCGGGGCGATCAATATGACTTGGGCCCGGTCTTGGCGAATCTTCCTCAAAACCCGAGGAATCAAGGGTATGGGAGGAAACGCGTAAAGGAGTCGTGAACCCCAACACAACTGAAACGCGTCCCCCAATGCTCCCTGCATCGGATACCGGAGACCGCAGAACAACGGACAGTGCGCGTTCTCGCGGGTGGCAAATAGATCCACCCGAGGAGTTCCCCACGTCCGAAAGACGTGACGAACCACCTGCGGATGGAGCCTCCACTCATGGTCGGCGGAGAACTGCCGACTGAGACTGTCCGCACGCACGTTCAGCACCCCGGCCAGATGATTTGCCATCAGACAAATCTGATGGTCCTGAGCCCAGGACTATAGACGCAGGGCCTCTCTGCAGAGACAAAGAGACCCCACTCCTCCCTGTTTGTTTATATACCACATCGCGGTAGTGTTGTCCGTCAGGACCTGAACAGACTGACCGCGAAGGGAAGGGAGGAAGGCCTTGAGCGACAAACGTATCGCCCGCAATTCCAGAAGGTTGATGGGAAGCAACCTTTCCTCTGGAGACCAAAGACCCTTGATCTCCAGATCCCCCAGATGAGCACCCCACCCTAAGGTGGATGCATCCGTTATCACTGTGGCCACCGATGGAGGAAGATGAAAGGGCTTTCCTTGAGACAGATTGCCCTCCATGCCCCACCAAGATAGATCCACCGCAGCTTCTCTAGAGATCCTCACAGACTCCCTGAGATCTCCTTTGTGCTGATACCACTGCTTGCGGAGGCACCACTGGAGCGCCCTCATGTGCCAGCGTGCATGGTTGACCAACAGAATGCAAGAAGCAAACAGACCGAGCAGGCGAAGGACCTTCAGAACCGGAACAACCGTTCCGTTGTAAAATAAAGGAATCATTTCCTGTATGTCGAGAATCCTTTGAGGAGGAGGGAATGCTCGACAAACAGTAGTGTCCAGTACCGCACCTATGAACAGGTTGCGCTGAGAGGGCACCAGGTGAGATTTGGGCACGTTTATCGAAAAACCCAAGTTGTACAACAGTTGAGTTGTATTCCGCAGATGATGCAGCACCTTCTCTGGCGACTCCGCTTTGATCAGCCAGTCGTCCAGATAGGGAAAAACTGAGATCCCTGACCTTCTGAGATGGGCTGCCACCACTGCCATCACCTTCGTGAAGACCCGAGGTGCAGAAGTAAGACCAAACGGGAGGACCGCAAACTGATAATGTTGCGACCCTACCGTGAAACGGAGATACTTTCTGTGCGACTTCAGGATTGGGATGTGAAAATACGCATCCTGCAAGTCGATGGACATCATCCAGTCCTCCTGATTCAGCGCTTGAAGAACCTGAGCAAGGGTGAGCATCTTGAACTTCTCTTGTTTTAGATAAAGATTCAAGATCCTGAGGTCCAATATCGGACGCAATCTGCCGTCCTTTTTCGGAATCAGGAAATACCGGGAGTAGCATCCCTGACCCCTCTCCTGCTCTGGAACCACCTCTATCGCACCTTTCTGAAACAACTTCAGGACTTCCTCCTGCAGGAGAAGACGGTGGTCCTCAGAGCAAACCCCTTGGCAAGGAGGGTAATTTGGAGGGAATTCCCGAAAGGGAAGGGCATACCCATTTTCTACAAGATCTAGAACCCAGAGATCTGTAGTTACAGATTCCCAATCTTGTAGAAAATGGGTAAGCCGGCCCCCCACAGGACCAGCATGATCCGGAATGGCGGATCTAGGGCTGTTTTGCGGTGGTGGGAGGGGCTGAGGAAGAGGAGGAGGAGAGCTGACGGCCACGTGTGCGACCCCTGATTCTTCCTCTGTAACCTCTCGACGAGGAACCTTGCTGCTGCTGCTGTTGCTGCTGCTGAGTCTGCTTATAGGTACAAAAAGATGTTCTTCCAAAACCTCTGTACCTCTTAAAAGACCCTCTCGACTGAGACTGGAGTACCAAAGATTTAGCAGTTGCCTTGCTCTCTTTGAATCTTTCCAGAGCAGCATCTGCCTTTTTCCCAAATAGGCCAGACCCATCAAACGGTAGATCCAATAAGGTCGATTGCACATCTCGAGAGAACTCCGAAGTTCTCAACCAAGCACTTCTTCTAGTAGCAACAGACGACCCCATGATCCTTGCAACAGAATCTGCAGTGTCCAGCCCACTTTGGATCACTTGCCGCGCAGCCGCCTGAGTATCAGCCAAGATGTCGCTAAAACCAGATCTGTCCTCATCAGGTAGTTTCGGCACCAGTTTCTTAGCCGAATCCATCAGCGCGTGTACATAGCGTCCCAAAAGACATGTGGCGTTAGTCGATTTCAAAGCCATGCTGGCTGATGAAAACACCTTCTTTGCCGATTGGTCCATCCTTTTTGCCTCTCTGTCCCCAGGGACCTGTGGAAAAGCTCCTTTAGACTTCCCAGAACAAGCCGCCTGAATTACCAGGCTCTCAGGCGATGGATGAGACGACAAAAATTCTGGATCCCCTGGGGCCGCTCTGTATCTCCTAGCGATCGTCTTAGAGACCGCAGGAGCAGAAAAAGGTTTGCGCCACACCTCCAACACAGGTTCCACAATGGCCTCATTAAAGGGAAGCAAAGGCTCTGATACCGCTGTGGGAGAATGCAACACTTCAGTCAAAATGTTCGACTTAAACTCCGTTGTTGGAAGTTGGAGATCAAGCAACTCCGCAGCTCTTCTTATGACTGCATGGTAGGGTGCAACGTCCTTGGATGGCTCATCTGATGGCGGAGTAATCTCCCATTCAGGTGACAGGTCCAAGCCACTAGCGTCCTTAAGCTCGTCAAAATCCTCATCCGACTCCACCAATTCTCCATCTTACACTTCCTCCTGAAGGTATCTCTGCTCCTCAATAATCCTCTGAGTCTCCCTTCTGGAGCGAATTCGAATCCTCGGCGTCGGCGGTGCCGTAATCGACTCCGACGGCGCCGGTGCTGGCGTCGACCGTGGATCCGGCAGAGCCATCGGCGTCGAACGAGGTCGAGCCGGAGTCGGCGAGGATGGAAGCGGCGTCGACGTTCTCGGAGCCGGAGGATTCCAAGACGGCGTCGCTGGATAAAATGGATAGAAATGGGCCTGAGGATACACTTGCGGCACCCCTAAGTTAAATGCCAAAGGACCCGTCGGACCCGCAGGTGCACCAGGGACATACATGGCACGAGCAAATACCCCATACATCGCATTTAAGTAATGCGAGGGGTCCTGACCTGGCCCAGGGAAGGCAGGATCCTGGCCAGGCCCCACCAGACTCGGGCCAACCGGCGCCGACGGTGGGATCAACGGCGTCGCAGGCTCACCCGGGGCTTGAAGATCTTCCGGGGCCGGAGATGGAGCCGGAGACGGAACCGGAGCCGGAGATGGAACCGGCATTGGAGTCCGGGCTGGAACTGGCGAAGCCGGAGACAAAGAGACCACCGGAGATGAAGGACCAGCAGGTGAACCTGGCACAGGAGAAGGAGAAATAGAGTCCCTCCGACGCCGAGCAGGTGACTTCGGCTTCGGCGCCGTGCTCTTATCCGAATGGTGCCGAGAGGAGTGTCTTCTCTTTTTCTTGTGCTTCTTAGCTCGAGAAGCATGCCCCGAAGTCGACTTCGACGCCGACCTCGACTTCGATCGAGACCTCGATCTCGATCTCCTTCTCCCTCTCTTGTCCTTCTTCATTCTGGCAATAAAGAGCTTTGCCTCCCGTTCCTTCAGAGCCTTCGTGCTCATCTTACGGCAGCTGGTACAGCCATCCACGTCGTGGTCCGAGGATAAACACCACACACAGTCCTCATGTGGGTCAGTGATGGACATATGCTTGCCACACTCCCGGCAAGGCTTAAACCCAGACTTCTTTGTCGACATCTTCAAAGAAGACAGGAAAAACAACGAAAATACACAAAGTATCAACGACGCTAACAACAGCGATTCCCGAAATCCGTTGGCTTCGACGGCGCGGAAAAAAGGGAACTGACGTCATCACGCCGTCGAGGTCTTCTTATGGAGCCGGTGACGTCAGCGGAGTCGCGAGCGGAGCCGTGTCTCTGTGACGTCGTCGTCGACCCCATCGGCGTGGACTGCTACAAAAGTTTCCGAATGTTGCTGGCGCAGGGGATATTCACAAGGTGAGGAATCCACTGGCAGATGTATCCATCAGAAATGGTACCACTGTACACAGTTTTTAATGCAATTTATTTCTCCTACTATCATAATACCACCGTAGCACTCAACGCTCTAAAATGCTAATTAATTCAAGCATGTGCATCAATGAAAGATACCAACACTGAAAAAGGATGATGTTACTTACACAGTAAGCATCTGTTCTTGGCATGTAGAGCTGTAGATTCACATGCTTTGCATACTCCTGCCATCTAGAGTTGGGTCCGGATGTTTGCACTTTGTTTTTCTTTGAAGAAGTCTTTCCAGTCACAAGGTAGGTGACTCCTCCTTTCGGTGATAGTGTTCATGGGCATCAACTCCATTTTTAGATTGTTTACCCCGCAGAGGGTGAGAATGGAGTTAGTTAGGGCAGAATAGAGATGTCCATTCGTATGTATATAAAGTAAGTGAGAACTGCAACATATATAGGTACCCGGGGAGGCGGGTGGGCGCATTAGAATCTACAGCGCTACATGCCAAGAACAGATGCTTACTGGGTAAGTAACATTATTCATTTGAGGCATGTGAGCTGTAGATCACATGCTTTGCATAGACTATACAGCAGTATTCTCCAAAAGCGGTGGCTAACCTGTAGCTGTTGCAGTTGTATGAAAGACTGTTCTAAGTACTGCCTGGCCCACATTAGCTTGTTGTCTCGCTAACACATCTACACAATAGTGCTTGGTGAATGTGTGTAGTGTAAACCATGTTGCTGCCTTACAGATGTCATCTATGGGGGTGTTTCCTAAAAAAGCCATAGTAGCCCCTATTTTGCGAGTGGAATGCGCTCTAGGGGGTATTGTTAAAGTTCTCTTTGCTTTTGCATAATATGTTTGAATGCATTTGACAATCCATCTGGCAATACCTGACTTGGATATGGGATTTCCCTTAGGAGGTTGAGCAAAAGCCACAAAAGGTTGTTTAGTTTTACAAAATAATGTTGTTCTTTCTATGTAATATCAGAGGGCTCTTCGAACATCTAGGTGTGTAGAGCTCGTTCTTCCACTGAATCTGGTTAAGGAAAGAACACAGGTTACTCAACAGATTGATGTGAAAGGCAGAAACTACCTTAGGTAGAAACTTGGGGTTAGTACGGAGAACCACTTTATCTCTGTAAAGTTGGAAAAAAGGTTCTTCTATGGTTCGTGCTTGTAGTTCACCCACTCTCCTCAGTGAAGTAATTGCAATAAGGAAATCGATTTTCCAGGAGAGAAACTGCAGTTCACATTTATGCTTGGATTCCAAAGGTGGGCCCATTAATCATGTGAGGACTATGTTAATATTCCACACTGGGGCAGGTGGAAGTGTTGGTGGGATAACTCTTTTAAGTTCTTCCATAAAAGCTTTGATTATTAGCACTCTAAAGAGAGATAAGAGTTGCCTATTTTGTAGATACGCAGCTATTGTAGCAAGATGAAGGCAGATAGAAGTGTAAGCTAACTCTGACCGCTGCAAGTGTAACAGATAACGATTATATTTTGTATTGAAGCATCAGGAGGATCGATATTATTGCAATAGATAACAAAACGTTTCCATTTAGCTGCATAACAGGCTCTTATAGAAGGCCGTCTGGCATCTCTGATGATGTTCATACAGCCTGGTGGGAGCTATAGAAAACCAAACTCTATGATCTCAGGAGCCAGATCGCGAAGTTCAGTTGTTTGGGATCTGGGTGTCTGAATTCTCCATGGCTCTATGTGAGGAGACTGGATGTGAGGTACAGTTTTTGATGTGGAACTACTGACAGCTCCAACAGGGTCGTGAACCAAGGTTGACGGGCCCATGTGAGAGCTACTAGGATCAGTGTGAGGGATGTTTGTCTGAACCACTCATGGAAAGAGTAGGAGAGGTGGAAAAGCGTAGGCAAATATCCCTGACCAGTTCACCCATAGTGCATTGCGTTTGGAGAGTGGGTGTGGATACCTGGAGGTGAATTTGGGCATTTAGCATTTTGGTGTGTGGCAAAAAGATCTATTTGAGGAAATCCCTAACTTTGAAAGTATGGGAGGAGAACTTGAGGGTATAGCTCCCATTCGTGGATTTGCTGTCTCTGTCTGCTGAGAAGATCGGCAATCTGATTGTCTACTCCTGGGAGGTGTTTTGCCAGGAGATAGATTTGTGGTGAATGGCCCACTTCCAAATGTCTTGAGCTAGGTGTGACAGTAGGAGAGAGTCCCCCCCCCCCGTTTTTGTATGTAATACATAGCTGTCATGTTGTCGGTACGAACTAGGACAGCTTTGCCGACTGAGTGAGTCTGAAATGCTTTGAGCGCTAGAAACACTGCTAGCAGCTCTAGATGATTTACGTGGAGAATTTTTTTCTGTTGACTCCACAGGCCTTGCACTGTGTCATCTTGGAGATCAGCCCCCAACCAGTGAGGGACGCGTTCACTGTTATCATTGTCTGTGGAACTGGGTCTATGAAGGGCCGTCCTTCTGATAAATTCTGTGGGTTCCACCACTGCAGAGAGTGATGAGTACAGCCGTTTACCAACACTAGATCGGTTAAAAGACCCTGTGATTGGTTTCACTGACTTGCTAAGCATTCCTGAAGGTGACGCATGTGAAGCCTGACATGGGGAACAATCATGATGCAAGAGGCCATTATTACGAGCAGCTGCATATACACTCGAGCTGGTAGTGAGTGAGTGGGCTGAAACTGCAGAACTAGAGCCTGAATATTGAGAATTCGGCCTGCATTGGGGAAGCCTAGAGCTCTTTGAGTATCTAAAGTGTCTCCTAGATAGTTTTGAGTGTTGGAAGGCATTTTGCAATGCAGCGCGCGATACGAAATTCGTTTTGTTTATTTAATTGTTTACTTACCTGCAATTATCCATATTCCGGTTTTTAGAACCCCTCGCCCTGCCCCTCCCCCACCCCGCCTTACCGCCCCACGGAACTCCCTCCATGGGCCGCGGCTGAAAAGGATACTCAGAGAATGGAAATACGCGATCGAAAACAATACTGCAGAGGGTAAGTGGATTGGCACCAAGGGGAACCCGAGAAACGGTGTTGAACCGGAGCGCAGCAATTCACCTCCGAAGCCGATGGCGGAAAAAAACAATCTAACAATGGAGTCGATGCCCATGCGCACTATCACCGAAAGGAGGAGTCACCTACCTCGTGACTGGAAAAACTTATTTGAAGAAAAACAAAATGCAAACATCCGGACTCAACTGGCAGGAGTATGCAAAGCATGTGATCTACAGCTCACATGCCTCGAACCTTTAATTACTGGTAATTTGTTTCTGTATTTATGCAGCATGGCAAAATCTGGATATTTGAGAAGGTTGCAGATGTGCAAGGACTCTCTTTCCAGAAGCTGTAGAATCTAGCACTAGGGGGTACATTTCCAATGCACTCTTTACCTTCAGCCTATTGACAGTGCAGATAATGCTAAGGCCCTGACAGTTGACTGTTGGGGGCATTAGTAGCTTGGCTTTCTGCACAGACTACACACATTTGTGATGGTTGGGACCAACTGGACAACTGGGCATTTCAACAATGTGCCTCCCATGATGAGTTCACAAAGGAAGTGAAATGAAGGGAATCCCTGCATGCTCCCTTTGCAACCCACTGACATAAAGAGTAGCTGTGGCTTTAACTTTCTGCCACAGCAACCAAAAATGAAACCACAACATTTAAAATATGCTGAGATAGAGGCACCTCAAACTACTAGGATCTAAGGGCCATATGTATCAAAATGTTCTTTTGCGATTCTCAAATAGCGATTTTTTGTGAATCGCTATTTGAGAATCGCAAAACGCTATGAATGTAGGATTTGAAAATAATTTTGTGAATCCTACATATTCCTTAATTGCGAATCGCAAATTGCGATTCGCAATTAAGGAATACTTCCTATAGGAATGAATGGGAAGACATTCTCAATTTGAGAATCTCAATTAGAGAATCACAAATTGAGATTGCAATTTCAAGGGTGCCAGGGTGTCAAAAGGACACCCTGTTGCACCCCTGAAATGTGCATGTGTGCACATGTGGCACACATACATGCCCTAAGGGAATGTATGAGCGCCACATGGCACTTTGAAAAATGCAAAAAAGTGCATTTTTCAAAGAAATCGCAAATTACCACCAACTTGGAGTTGGTGGTAATTTGCGATTTCTTAAGGAGAAATCGCACAACTTGGGTGATTTTTACATCGCATTTAAGGAATCGCAATTTGCGATTCCTTCAATGCTTTCGCAAAATAAGGAGTCGCAAATTTTGTGATTCCCTATTTTGCGAGGGCCTTTTAGGATGATACATCCCAAAAGGCTTTTGATTCTGAGAATTGGCCCATTTGCAAATGGGAAATGGGCTTCATACATATGCCCCTAAATCTCCTAGCAGACAGGTTACAACTGCTCTCCATCTAGCATACGTTCCATAGATAAATACCCATTGAGTACTATACCTCAGTCAGAGGGGATTCTAGTAATACTGTGAGGGAGTACTCAAAATGTATTCATCTAATGAAAATCCCATTATGGAGAAGCTATTATGGAGTCTGGGTATTATCACAGTGATGGTAGAAGTGCTGCTTCATTCCAGTCTGGTCACCTGCTTTTTCATTTACTTTGCTCTCCCACAGTCATCTATTTCTCCTAGTCAGCAAAAATGTGTATGCTACTGATGCTCTTCAGCTCTTTAATGGATACAACGCTGAGAATGATGCTCCCCCAGTGGGTAAAGGAAACCTACCTATCTATATAATCTGGAACTGCCCATCTCACTTTTCTTTATTCATCTGTATCCTAACAACTGTTTCCTCATGCAGTATCACTGATACTGACTTTAACTTTAACAGATATCTTGCTTGCCTGCAATCCTGAACTATGTTCAGCCTTTGGATACACTGATCTCAATAGCATAGATGTATTTACCCCAAGATATTCACTTACTTTCTGCGACGGTGGCGCCTCTCTCTTTCATCCCGCTTAGGGTCATTTTCGTACGTAGATTGTGCTGTGTGTCGGTGCCGCCGGCGCCGCTCCCCATCGGGGAGATCATTTTCTCCGCCGGGCCCTACATCACGATTGGGCCGACTGCCTTCTCTATGTCGAACCCGCCTGTCCCCCTTGCCATCCTCCAGACCTGTGCTTTCCTCACCCACTCTGCGGTGAGGCCTGTGTCGGCGATGCTCGCGGTCACCATCCCCACCCCTGGGAGAGCCGCTGCGACTCTCTTTACTTCCCCCTTGCCGATGCCGCCGGTGCGGATCCATTGCTTTAGTCCGCTCTAGGTCTTCCTCCCGACACCCTCTTTCTTGAGGTCCATCACGCTCTTTCCCATGATGGTAATCCAGTTCCCGGGAAGTGCTGTCCCGGTTGGGATCTGTCTCCTTGCTGCTGCTGCGTGGCCTACGGGGCTCCACACCCCCAGAGTCTGTCCTCTCATAGCTCCTGGAGCTGTTTGAGTCTTGCGAGCGCTCATGGTAGCGAGCCTGCTTCCTTAGGAAGTCTTCAGCTCGCTGCTGACTCAGCCGCTGCTCTAAGGCAGGGTCATTGGGACGACTCTTGTTGGTGTTGTTGTTGCGGTTCTCCTGAGGATCCACCACCAGTGGTCGGTCCATGTGTGTCTTCATGTCTGGCCTCATGTGGCGTGCATAGGACACCTTCCACCGCTCCTCTGGGTCCAGTTCATTGTACAAGGCCTCCCGACTGGCCATCAGATTGTGCCGCCTCATCTCGCTGGTCCGCTGCTCCCAAACCGACTTGGCCAACTTCTGATTCTTCTGTTGCTCTTTTCTATAATAAAGAAGACAACCTTAAATTCTCACAAAATCAGCCCTCTCCTCTTATTCCCATCTGCACCATAATCAATGCCTTCAAGAAAGTATTCTGCATTCAATTCCTTTCACATTTTTAAATGTGAGCACAGTGTACCGTCTGCACAAATTTTGGCCTGCAGCTATTGCTCTAACACATCTCCCTTTATGACCTGTAGCTAACTCTGATTTTACAGCCATTCCTCTTTCCTCTAAAACTATATTGGTAAGCTTAATCTATAATCTTTACTTTGACTTCCCTCCCATCACGGCAGATGGTTAAGATAGTATCACTGGTCTGCCATTACAGTCTACAGATAAGCAAATGTATGTGTCTTGTAAAGCGCACTGCTGCCCTGAGGCGTCGTGGCGCTGTAGACCGCTGGGGAACCCGTCCTGGCTATCCCTGTGAGATGGTCCCTCCTGGGTATCTCCAAGGTGAAACCAGGCATCCCCGGCGAATGTGGGGGGCCGTTGTGGAGATGAGGCAAGCTAATGCCCAGAGTTGCCGAGTGTGTTCCTGGTTAGAGTAGGTACCGAGGCGAGAATTATCGAGTCCGTTTTGACCCTGGTCCACGACCCTGCCGCGTCGGGAATTGAACCCTGGTCCCTGGCCGATTCTCTGCTTGCGGATCTGCCACCTCTAACCAGTGAGCCACACCTCTCCAGGACATACAGCTATTGCTTCCAGCCTGTAGGTTAGCGGGACACTAAGCCACTTCTCTCAGCCTGTAGGCAAGTGGGACCTACATCTATTGCTCTCACATCTTTCTAATCCCAGCCAATTGAGAAGCTTAGCTTAGAGCCATCATTCTTGCTTTCCCTTCCACAAAGAGTACTGTTGAGGTACTGCCGCACCCTCTCAACTCTCTTAATAAAGTGATGTAGGCAAGTTGAGGTTACAAATATTGCTCTCATACCTCTCCAATCACAGGTTTTTGCTTCTACCTAGAGTTATGCATTCATCAAACCTCTACCTCTTTTGTGTCAGCCTTTAGTCTGTAGCAACCTGAATTAGATTTTTAATTTGACACTATACAATTGCCCTTCCCACCATGGAATCCCAATAACATACGTGATAAGACAAACAAACATCATGTGGATTCTTGACCCACCTCTGGTAACAGAAAAAACAAAAAGGACAAAGCTCAACAGGGGAGGACTATACTCTGCAGGGCATAGAGCAAGTAATGCAGAAATATGGATCTGTCCCACTTGGCAATGGAGAGAAACAGTCCTCATGAAAAGGGCATTGTGGAACTCTGTCCCATTTGGGCATGCGAGAGGTACATTGGTCAGCACAGTCATCTTTGTAGGTATCTTAACAATTTTAAAGACCATGGGTCTAATTATCTGTGTAGTTTAACACTATAAGGAAATAAGCACATTGCAATTCTAATACAAAACAATTGTAATATTGTGGAATTACAAAGTGATTAATCTGACTGGATGCTAATGACCAACAATGGAACAGTATGACGATAGTGACGTCCTAAAATAAGTTGAGAATAAATAGGTCAAAAATTATTTTTGAGGGGAGCAGATTATTAATTCATCAGGAGGGTAGTACGAAACTTTCAAGAAGGCTTTAATTTAAAATGTATGTTTGTGACATTCGTTATGGACTCTGTGGGAAGTGGACAGTAGGCAGAAGATAAGTGGGCAATGTAGGGGTACACCAGCATGACAGCTGATCTTATACATTTGAACTTTGCCCCATTGTTGACCTTGTTGTCAATGGGAAGATAAATAGGACTTTACCCATTGTGAACACTGGAGGAGTGCACCAGCCATGCATGTGATCTGGTAGGCTCTGCGTCTGTCACCTTGCGGTCACCACGGGTGTCACAACCTGATTTTAAAAGTATCCCTCTCTTCCTCTTCCCTTTCATGAGGACTGGAGGCCTACACTCGTGGACAGCAGATGTTGTAGATTTGAGACTAGTTCCTAGCTCCAATTAGCATCTCCAGCCCCCCTCCCCCACACTGGAGGGATAAGCTGGGAAAGACAGCAATATTTCAGAAATTAATTGCTCTTACGCTGCTATTGACATGCTGGTTGCAGACAGGGGGCTAACTTCTGCCACCTCCTTCGCTTTCTGTAGTGCAAGTTTTTGGTTGGCCGCCTCCTCCTCCTCTTGTTCATCCTAGAGATACATGGACTGATTTAATGGCAGAAAAGTGCAGTCTTTAAAAACAAGCCTACCCTTTACTTCATCTGACAATCTGTCTAACTTTACGCACAATTTTGTAAAGATTAAGAATTAAAAAAAGAATAAAGGAAGGTTGAAAAAATAAATCAAGATTAAAGAAAGAGAAAGAAGAAATTGCTCCTCCAGCTTTCAGACTGTGGGACATGTGTCTGAGGGGACGGTGTGGATCCCCAGGTCCTGCACAGATGCTTCCACATCAATGAGTGCTTGGAAACACCACACTGCATCCAGATGGGGGTATTATCACCTTCCCATTGCTCTGTTGTTTACTCGGGGTAATTATCTAAATCTGCTCTGGAAGTAGGGGGTAGTTCTTCAATGCATAGCTGTCATATCCTTAAGCAACATGGCAGCCATATTGAAATGGCCAATTGCAAAAGGCCTGATTTAACGTCTGAGCTAAAAAGAGCTAAACCCACCATCTGCAGTAAGACCCATCAAACACAACATCTAGATAAGAGGCAAGGTTACCGTCCTCCATGTACCAAGATCAGAACAGCCTCCACAGCTAACAAATAGGAAAGTGAGAAAATATTGTTGCTACGAGCCCAGTGCAGGACACACCTATTCAGCTAACATAAGAGAGAACGAGGAAGTTCATGCTGATGAAGGCTCCTATCAGGACATTTGGTCAGGTGAGGGACAGAAAAGAAAGCTCGATTCTGCACAATGGAAATCATCACTGATTTTGTGCACATGGGATAACTCCACCTGTAAGTGTGATTCTTCGCTTCTTTAACGCTAAGTCTTTCTTTGTTTGAAATATCTGTCTGATTTACGGCACATTTTATTGAACTGTTTTCTAGGTAGGCCACATTAGAGACAGAAGCCCCTGAAATTATACATTTTACTTTTTTTTTTTTTTATAAAAAGTGGAAACATGGGCAGACAACTGCAGAGTGCCTATAACCTTGTCAAGTAACCTACTAATTCCTGAGGGCTCTGAATTGGCAACTGTCGGGCCGTTTATTTTAAAAGTTGAAATAAGCGTTATGTGCCTGATTAGAGTTCGGTGGGAGGGTTACTCCATCACAAATGTGACAGATAGCTCACACACTTTATCACAAGTGCTATAGGATATAACTAACTTGCAATTAGGCAGACAGAATATCTGTCACGTTTGTGATGGAGTAACTAGTCTATCAAACTCTAAATCAGTCCCTTTGTTCTTAAACTTGTCCATCTGAAATCGCTCCCCTAGTTTCCCAGCGATTCAAGCAGCTCTTTATGAATAAACTGACTATTACAATGTTGGAGAACAAGGATTGTAAGTAAATAAAATGTCCTTTTCCATCCGTTGATCTTCACTGATATTCATGAACACTGAACAGAATACTAAGCGCCTTCCCAGTCTTTCAAGTGGAAAATGTCGAACCAAAAGAGTGGGAAAAAGATGGACAACAGGGGGATAAATGCAAGCTAGCCCGACTGATTCCACAGAGAATCTTGGGTGTCTTTTCTGGGATTGGAGTCTAGTGGTGGATGCTGCTCTGCAAATTTCTGTAAGAAGGCCAGTGGTGGTCGCTCTTCCCCTTGAACAACCCTAGACTTGCCTGAAATTATTTTTTTGGGGCAACCTATTATATGGGATTTAACAGACTGGTTGGATATCAACATCCATATATACAAAGAACTAGATTTGGTGGAAAATTGTTTAGACTTTCTAAATTCTTCTAATAGGCCCCTACACTGACATGATGCCTAGTATTTTATGTGAGTGTACCAAGAGCATTCCTTTGTCGAACAGGACCATAAATCAAGACCGTTGCATCTGGGTTGTATGGGAACATATTAACCCTTTATCTAGAGCTGGCCCAGACAAAGGCCTTCACTTTTAGGCTATCACAAGGTCATTGATAAGTAATGATGTTTTCGTTGATGGAACCTAATACAAAACCCTATTTTTGCTTTAATCAACGGCCCTTTCATTGCCAAAGCAAAAATAGTGCTAGAGCCAGCAAGGGGTGAAACTGCACACACGACTGGGCATTGGAGCACACACCGAAAATCCAAGACACATCTCATCAGTACCAGTCCAAGGGTGCGGCAGGCAAGAGGCTCCACGATAGTAGGGTTAGGGGAGGTTGCAGAGTGCAGCCTGCTGACCACCGCACCAGTAAAAAGGCCACGTGATGGTGAAGGCTAATGTGTCCCAGGCATTTTCTGAAGCTGAGAGAGTGAGGGTACAATTAAAAGTAAAAGAAACTTAAAACAAATCAAAAACAAAAAAAATAAAAGCGCAAACTCTCAACAAAGAGTAAAGTGAAATGTTATCTGAAGCACAACACAGCATGAGCAGGCAAGAGAAATATTGGAGCATGGTGCAGTGAGGCAAAGACCACCATGGACAAGCAAGAACAAATAGCATTTTGAATAATATTTGCAAAAACATCACTATTCATAAATTCCCCATTTACATTGAATCATTAATAAGTCAGCATTGGAAGTGAGAGTTGTTTTCCCTTTCCACACTCCTGATGTCTGTCTTCTCTTTTTGATTTTCCAGGTGCTGTTCCCAATCTGAACATCTTTTATTTCCTCTCTGACTTGGAGTACTCCATTCTCAAAGTCATTCTCTTTTCCCCTTAGCAATTTGTGATATGGTTAGGGCTTTGTGGTGATTTCCCACAGAAACATCTTCTCTTCACTATACAGCCACAGTTAATGCATATTGGAAGTGGCATTGGTATTGAAGCCTTAATGCCCTTTACAAATATTCATGTCCCCTGGTGCTAAAAAATCTCATCTGTTTTTTTAGGAAAGACTTCAGCAACATGTCTGTGTCTGGCAATAAGCATTGACCCACACACAAGAAGACAAGATGCTGACAGGATCAATAAATAGCAGAGTGTAGAAAGTTTCTGAGCCAGGGAAAATTTATTGGCACTAAAACTGCCTTCAAATCTAAGATCATTTCGTGAAGTCCAGCACCGTCTCAGAAGCTCATGCCATTCTAGTAACCCCTGTACCACCATAATCATGTGGTAATTTCAAGAGTTTAAGATAGCTTAAAAATCTCTGTCAATTTTAGCCCCTGTGGAATTTCCTATACTTCAGACCATTCATTACAATGCATGCTTGCAAGTTATAACTATTTTTCTATGGATCCCTAAAGAAACCTACGACATTAATGGCATCAAAGCTCTGAGCTTTTCTTCCAGAATACCTGAACAATCAGAACTCATGGCATTGAGTCCACGGTGCCCTTAAACCGCCTGGAAAATAATAATGCAAACATCCAAACTCAGAAAATAACTCAGAACGTGTCCTAAAACGCAGGTACTGACATCACTGTCTTCTTCAAGACACTAATGTTAGGGTTGTCTTCAAAACTCATCTACTAACCCCAAGGTTCCATTCAGAACCCACTAGGCTAGCCTGGGGGTCATTTGAAACAAAGTGTATTTGCTCACTTGAGGGTCTGCTTCAGACCTCAGAACTCTGGGCATTAACCTCAAGGTCTGTTTTAGAAATTGCCCATTAACCTAACAGCCCTTTTCAAAACTCATTTCATTTACCCAAAGCTACCCTTTAAAGCTTGAAGGATCCAAGCATGCATCTCCTTCAAAACCCAACCATAAACTTCAAACTTCCTTCAAAATGTAGGTATTGCTAGTAGGGTGTTAACAAATCTCAAGGCACTATCTGCAGAAGCCCCCTTTAAACAGGAGCCCATTCAACCGAGGACATGCTTCAAACTTCAAAACTCTGGCTTCTTCAAAAAGTGGCTATTGACTATAGGACCCAAATTTCAAAGCAGTAACTGCATATACTTTGAAATTCTGACCTCTAAGCATGGGATAGTCATTGGAGCTCTGCTGATGACCCAACCTCTAGTCGCTCAGAATACTACTGAACATAGAGACATTTATTGCAATTACCTCATCACAAAAAGACCTCCAAGAAATTCCTGGAGCTGTTCAAGCTGGGCCTATGATCCAATAACTACCTCCATCTGCAACTGCATGCAAACTTTGCTCACTACCTCCAAAATTCCTTTGGATGCTCCTAATTTTATTTCTGTATTGCCTGCAATTATGCTTACACATACTGTTTAAATTCCTGCCTGTGTGCTCAAGGATCATGTGTAAACCTATGCACAAATCTATGATCCTTCTCTCATGTATCCTTTTTAAGCCTCTGGCCATATGTCCCTAACGGTTCGGTTGCAACCTCTGATGATGTCCCCAGAATCTCCATCAGCACTTTGCCTGTCGATATGGAATTTATTATTCTTCAATTTTCAGAGATATTTCAAAACCTGCCCAGCCCTTTTGAATCAGGTTTTAATCTGTTTGCCAGCCCCATCGCTTCCAGTTTACGTTAACTGTGAGTCCTCCCGATCTGGCAGAGGCAGGGGGTAACCTTGCCAGAGAATAAAAGTTTGCCCCACCAACTCCACCTTGGTGAGCTCCTGAGCATTGGCCAAATTATCCACTGCGATAGCCAAGAAGACATTCAGTAGGGTATCTGAGAACAGAATCAAGGAAATTATCAAGGATTTGTGTATAATCTTAAAATAGCTCAAAAAGTTGCGGATTTTGGCACATTGTAGAGTGCATTAGTAGGCAGACAAGGTAGGCATTTTTATGGGTCCCATTACTCTTCCTCGCTTACCCCTACTTCGCATGACAATAGCAATGAGGGTCACCACTACAATCAGCTCTCCACTAATCATTTGCAGGATTTTCTGGTTACGGGTAATGGGTGGGTGTAGATATCTAGAGGCATAGAATTGCTAGCTTCTGCAACACATGGAAGATTGCATTCACATAACCATTTAAATTAAATCCCTCATTTTGTCTCAATTTTCAACATGGATAAAGGCTCTCCAAATGCCCTGGGTGCATCTAGATGCACAAGAAAGGATACAGTTCCCAAAAAGAGTGAGCACAATGAAATAGATGGCGAACACCATGCCGGACTTGACTCCTCCCTGAGATTTGATCCCATCATACATTACAGCATTCCAGTCTTCACCAGTTAAAATCTAGAAAACAAAAGAAAGACTGTATTTTAGTCCAGTAAGTTGTTCAGCTGCTAGTTTCACAATCGTTGGCAATACATGCACTATCATGACGATTCTATGCTAAGATACCTACGTCGAAATCATGAACGACACTTTCTCTAAACATTTTTTTTACCCACCATGAGTTACTTCATCATTTTTGCGGTTTGGGGGTTTTTCGTTGCTTTATTTCCTCTTTCCCTTTTTTTATATAGTGGCAGATGTGCTCGACATATTTATTCCTCTCATGGTTCAGTATTTTTTGCTATTCTTGTCTGACAGCTTTCTTCTGTTTTTTTAGTGCAATATGCCTAGATTCTCGTGAGGTAATGTTCTGAAGTGAAAACTCTTTGCATTTCCCCTGCCAAATGACAGGTTGTTTGCTTTATAAACATGAATGAGGAAATCCCTATTAGGTTGCATGCTTTCGTTTGGGCACCAATCATTATTCTGAGTGTATTGGTAATTACCACACAGCTGCAATTTTATTCCGTCACATTTTTACCAGAAACAGACTGACAACATTGTCCTGATGAAAATGTTCTGAAAAATAGGCGAAACATGAAGTAGTTAGGGTGGAAAACGCTGGTCCTGAATACTGTGCATACTGTGGTTCACTCACAATAGGTGGCAATTACTGTGGTTATAAATACCATACATTGGGGTATCAGCATTTGCATAGTAATTTAACTAACACTTGTTTACTCTGCAATTCGAAACGAGGACTCAAAGTGGCATATTTTAGGCATCCATTGATTTTTTCGATATTTTTTAAAATAGCAATAACCACTGGAACGTTGCTTTGATTAACTGTTGATCAGTGGCGGCTTCTCCGCTGAGGCGGAGGATCATAGCCTCACTACTTTATGCAGTGAAAAAAAAAATCATAAGAACTCAAAGTTATTATCATTTTATTTTTTCCTGTTGCAGCGTCTTTGTGGGGCAGGGCTGCTCTCAGAGCAGGGGGAGGAGTGGTTTACACTCCTGTGAGCCTGAGCCCTCTCGGGCTGCCCAAAAACTCATGCGCACATAGCATGTTCTCCATGCACGCTGCCTTACAGTCTGCATAGAGAACATGCCCGCCCCTCCAGCCTTTGGCTGAGTGCTGTGTCACGGTGTTCAGACCCATCACAACGCTGCATTGCAGCGTTGTGATTGGCTGTGGGGAGCGTGGAAGACCTGGTGGATCCTGCTTCATGTTTCCCAGAAGAAACCAGGAAGAGGATGCAGGAGCGGCAGCGGCCGGTCATCTGGCTGGCCGAGAGCTAAGTGATTTCTATTCCCCGATTCCCCTCCCCCACCTCACTGCTGCTTCAAGGTAGCAGCCGCCACTGCTGTTGAGAGCGGGGTCAGCCGGCTGACTGTCCTGATCTGAAACTATCCAGGCAGGACAGAGAAATTCTTGGGTGGAGAGGGTAACAATTAACGTGTAATACATTCATACCAACATTTTGCACTTTTTGATTTTTCATACTTTCTAATTAAACACATTTTCCTGAATTGAACATTTGAAAGCTTAAGAGCATTTTTTAGTACAGTGAAACCAAATTAAAGGACAGAGTGGGGACTCACACAACTAAGGGCCTTATTCACAAAGTGCAACTTACAGTACATTTTGTATTACTACAAAACATGCAACACAGTGCTATTATAAACTATGTGCAGAGTTTCTGCCTCCACCATACCTATACTTATGAGTACAGAGGACTCCGCCACGACTGCAGAGTCTCTGCACATGTAAGTATATGGTTTCACAGTAAATGCGGGACGCACTGGTGGAAAAATGAGATGACTTGCTACAAAGAGAAAGGGAGTATGGAGAGACTACGAGGCTTTTAGGGAAGGTAAGAGAAGGGTGTAGCGAGGCACGACCCCCCCCCCTCCCCAGGAGAGTAAGACAATTGCTTTACATAGGGATAGGAGACATGTACTTACACTTTTGTAGTAAGTTTGACCTCAGTTTGTGAATATTGCAGAGTAGCAAACTTACTCTAAACTGTAGATTACTCAAAAGTGTAAGTTACCTTTGTGAATCAGATCCAGAGTTCCCACTCACACCTACAGCATGAACACCTCTTAGCTGCTGCGGCAAGCTCTTTGCTGCTTTCTTCACACATGAGCTCATTCTGAAAGGTGGGCAAAGTAAAAGGGCAGCACCAGTGGCAAACTGAGTGGCTGTTCATTGGCGCCGCCTCATGGAGCACTATTTATTTTTAAATGGTGTCCTGGGACCTGGGGACATTGCTCAGAGATTCCTGGCCCCTGTGTGTAGTTTAGAGCCCGTAAAACTTTGCTGCCCAATCCCTGTGCTGCTCTGCCCACTCTCTCATTCTGTTCTCAGCTATGTCATACACATTCTTTCTCTCTGTGCTCTTCCATATTCCAACCATGCCCCTATTCTGGTTCTCTGCTGTCTATCTTATGTCCAAGCCCTTCCAATGTTTGTGATGCCAAGATCTGTGCTCTGCCCTTGCACCCCCATGTTTCTATTTTGAACTCTCCGCACCCTCGTGCGGTGCTGCTCTGCTGGATTTTCATTGCGTGCTTTGACTTGACCTACATATACACCAGTCCTGGATGCCCTGAAACGCCCTCATACTGTGCTGTTTCTTGCCCTCCCAATCCTTCGTTTTTACGATCAGCTGTGCCCTTATTCTGTGCAGCTCTGCCTACACCTTCAGTTTGTGCGGCCTGCTAATCATTCATTCTGCGATCCATTCTGATCTGCACATGCCCTGCTGACTTCAGGCAAGTGGTGGTGATTGCCTTCTTCTCATGGATGATGGATTTCCCTTCTTTTGGTATTGCTCAGGGAGGTGTTGTAGGAGACAATCCATCTCCTCCCACTGCTGGTGTGCATATCGGTTCAGGAGTGTCTTGGAATTGGCGATTCTCTGTTGGACTGCCATCAAGCATTTCATCCTCCTGCCCACTATGTCTAATCACGTGCTCTCTCTGTCAGGGAGCTGGTGAATGTTCTTGTTTTCGTGGACACGCGGATGGATTCTACAGCCATTAAAACCTGTGATGTATGCCGATTGTTGAGTGGAATATCTGTACTTTTTCTCCACACATGGAGTAACATCCTTTCCTATAGCTGGTTCTTTGAAGGCCGCCCTTCCCTAAGCAAGCACACTTGGGAGCATTTTCAGGGCTTGGCTCTTTCACTGCAAAAGCTGTAGAGTCTCCATTAAGAAACATGATTACCCTTGTTCCTCCCCTAGCTTAACGTCATAGGTGTCTGCAGCCCTCTTGACTACTGCACTGTACACCGTGAAGTCATCTGGTGGTGACAGCCTGGAGGGTTGTGTCTATACTATCCTCTGGTGAATTGGCATACACATCCTGCAAGTCTTCTGAGGTAATTGGCTTCAACAAACCCTCCTGGAAAGAGGTTTCTTTAAATTTGTCTTCAAAGTAGAAGGCTTCATCCTGCTGCTCCTCTGCTGGCTCTGGTGTTGCCAGTAGTTCCAGCTCTGGTTCATCAGTCTCAAGCTCAGTTTTCTCTTGAGAGGCAGAGGGAGATTTTGCATCCCTTTAATAAGTTGTGCACTCCTTATTATTCTTTATTAATACCTCCATTTTGGCCTTGAGGCATCTTTTCTTCCTCTCGACATTGTGCACTTTGTTTTTGATGTTGACCGTAGGTGCTTTCTTCTTTGGTGCCCAAGTTTTGCCCTCCTGTGCTCTCATTTGCCTTTGTCTAAAGGCCAGATCTGAAGGCTTGCGTCTTAAGGTACCTTTATGATTAGATATGAGAGGCTCTCTGGGCTTGTGTTTGCCCCCTGCTGTTTTGGAAGACTAGACAGACTACCTGAGTTTGGAGTCCGAACCGTTTGGCTCCCTCTCCGGTCTCCCCTATGGTACCTTGTGTTTTCTTCCTTCGACGAAGGTCTTTTCAGCACCTTCTTCTCAGGGTTGATTGTATCGGCGTTGAACTCCTGTCGTTGTGCCATTTCTGAGTCAACGTCTCCGTAGGTCTCCTATCTCTAGAGAGGTATGCTATTGCACCTGTGCCATTGCGTAGTGCTCCTACCTTATTTTGAGGGTCTTTGGCTGGAACTCAGTGCAGGCATCACAGCCCTCTGATGTGTGATTCTTGAGCACATAAGTTGCAGACTTGGTGGCTATCCTTCTGTGCGAACTTGTGGTGATGTTTAGGGCATAACCTGAATGGCAAATGCTCCATGCCCCCATACATTCTCTGGGTCACGCAGTCGATTACCTCATTGTCTGCCAGGGTTTAAATACCTCTGTTGTAGACAGGTGCTCTTCAGTGCACTTCGGTGTCCATTGCTTTTTTCGAAGTCCCCTCAGAATTTTCTTAGATTTTCTTTAAACCTAACTTTCTCTTCTCCTGTCCATCCCGGGAGCTACCTCCACTCTATCCAGACGCAACGGTGGTAAAAAGAATCTGAAGATGGCGATCACATAATGGATCTTCTTGGGCACACATTTGATACCATCAAGAAGGGACAATGCACAAATGGTCAACACCACACACACACAAAAAAGCAGAAAAACAGACAAATCCGGAACCCTATCACTAGGAGACAGAATCCGCACAGCATGTGAAGAAAGATTCACTCTGCAAAAGGCCAGCTCCACAAATTTATGATCTCTATCCTCGTGGAGATTGACTGGTGCTGGGGTGTGCTCTGATGTCCTGTTTGTATGGTGGGTTATTTGGGCCGAAGAAGACTGAAGAGAGCTGACAAAGCAGGGGGAGTTGGTATGGTGCACTATCTGCTCCAAGTAGCGCTGCACTTTCAAGCAGCATTCCTGCCTCCAGACATGGCCACTGGGTGCACCAACATGCTCTCTTGCTCTCAACTGTTCGGATACATGTGTCTTGAATAAGGTGGTGACCACGGATAACCTTTAGAAAGCTGGCGCTGCTTGTGAGCTTCCTTGAAATTGAAAGAAAAGCAGAAACACTGAAGGGCATATTTACAAAGGGATTGTGCCACCGGAATGCCGCTTTTATCGACGTTCTGGTGGCGAAATGCCCTGCACCAAATTTACAAAGCAGTGTTAAGCCACTTTGTATGGCTTAACGCTGCCTTGTAAATATGGCACTCTTTCATGCAGGTACCTGAGTAAAAGAGGTGTGCAATGGGTGTTGCTGTGGGCATACCACCGCAACATCCATTGCTTTTTGCCGCTGCCCAAGATTTACAAGTATGTGTAAATCGGAGGTAGCGCCAAAAACTAACACTATTCAGAAGCAGGCATTAGATTGCTGCAATGAGAAAAAACACCTTTATTTCTCCCCGTTTTTGCTTTTTCTGTGTGCTGAAACCTGCAGCACACACTGAAAGAGCAAAACTCCTTTAATGATTGTTTATGTGCAGGATAAACATTGATGATTTGCTACTTCTTGCACATAAACAATCACTCCCTGCAACGCAGGCACCCTTGCACTATAACGCAAGAGTGTCTGTGTTGGTGCTAGGCCAGCGCAAGGGAAAACCGTAATGTTGTATTTTTCAAATGATGCAGCGCGACACTGAAACATTTTCCACAGTACTGTGCTGCGCATTTTCCTTGTGAATATGCCCCTAACTCTTGAATTCCCTGAGTTTCTGACAAAATTGAAAAAGGTTAAGAGAGTTAACCAACATTGTAGCCAGGATACACAAGCTAATGTCCCCTTTTGTCAAAGTTTACAGGTTGGTGTTTAGTCCTGATGAAAACCCTGTGGAAGTCTGCTTTTGTAATATACTTTGGTAAACGTCGCAAGGGAATCCTGTTTTACATTGCACTTTACCCTTTTATGACACTTGTATTTTCATGTGAAGGACTTACCTCTGTGGAGAATAAAGATGTTTTTCACTGTAAAATAAAATCACGGGCTGAATTGACACATCGCGGAATAGTTTTATTGTCTCTTGTGAGGTCTCAATTTTTAGCCTTATTGAGTGCGCTCTAGACCGCTCTGCCTTACCATCATGAGTGCGAAGTGCAGAACGAGTGTAAGTGATGCCCAGTTTTGAGAATAATAGTCAAGGAAGTAAAGTGGGACTTAGGACACCAAAGTTGAAGGGCTCTAATTGTCAAAAATGGAGCTCAGTAACCATGGTTCCCCTGGGCCCCTTGTACCTGCACCTGCCCATCCCTTCCCTCAATGCTATGCCCTAGGATGCACATGCCTTCATTATGTGGTAATCTTCCAATGCCCCAACTCTCTGCTGCAATACCTATGCTGCAGTTATGAACACTATCCTGCCCTGTCCATTCTTTAATTCAGTTGTCTGCCCTTCTGCATCCTCAAACTACCCTTTCAGTCCTTCTCCCCGTTGTATACAGCTCTGCATACTGTTTCATTCTGTGTCCTGCCCATGCTCTCATTCTATGCTACTTTGCACAGCCTTTCATTCTTTGGTACGCCATTTCTTACCCCAAATGACGTTCTGTCCTCTGCCAAGCTCTGCCTCTGCCATCATTTTGTGCTCTGCTTGATTTTATCCGTGCCCTCTCTCTGTGATACATCCCATCTGGCTCACGCCCTCGTTCTGTGCTGCACTGATACTGCCCAGTTCTGCACTCTGCCTTGTCCAGCCCATCCCTTTATTCCTTGCTGTGCATTGCCCACGTCTTCACCACCGCATCTGTAGGATTATCGAAGTGGAATCAGAGGCACCGAGTCACCTTACCTGGAAAACAGTCATTATTGCTGCTGGGAAGGTGTCAAAGTTCGTGGGAGGAGTTCCATCATCAAAATTGAACCTACAAATACAAAAGACAGGCAAGAGTCAGAGATGCACCGCACCCACACTGTCCCTTTCCATGTGTGTACCTTTTATAGTTCCCTCTGTAAGCAAGTTCTTGTGCACAACCAAAACATCAACAAGAGAGAAGGATTCGGCTTTGTGGTCCCTTACTCTTTGTGTCTTTTCTCTTATGTGAGTGGAAGGATCTATGTCAGCTCAAATGAATACAACGAGTCCATCAACCTGAGCAATGCTAACACTATTATTTACAGTGCCCCTCTGCAAGAACCCAGGCACCAGAAGTCGCTTGGTTGCCTTTAAAATTCTGAGAACAAGTACAAGTAGACTCCATGTATTTGGTGTGGCAAGTTGTCTTATGGCCTTCTGGATTAGGCGTACCAATGAAATGATGTGGAAGAGGGGTCGCTGTGACTCAATACCGTGTATGGTATCTACTGATCTTGTCACTGGCTTTGTATTTGTATCCCCAAAGCCAACTTGGACCTAATGCTTTTATATGTCATGGGAAGATCATTTTAGCAGGTCATTAATTCTTAGATTGCTGCTTTTAGTCTGTAGGAAGTTGCTTCTTTTTATCTTTAATATTCATGCTTTTATCCGTTGGTACATGTTAACTTCTGTATTTCCTTCTCTGTCAGTAGCTGGTTTGTTTTTATTTATAGATTTTGTATCTTGTTTTTATTTTTTCTGTGCTTCGATCTTTTTACTCCAAATAAAGTATTTGTATGTATGTATTATTTACAGTGCTTAGAAATAGCGACGCTACAGTATTAAGTGCTATAAATAAGAAACAATTTATTATTATATATGGGATAAAGTATTCCCTGCACTACGGTATAAGGATACTGCAAGTCACTGAAGTTCTGTGACCATATAGAGGAATGAGGCCAAAGGCATAGTTCTTTTATAAGATTATGGAACTTCATGTTGATTTGCAATATCCTTGTAACGTATGGTCGAGGGTACTATAATCCTTATATGAATCAATGATTGCCATTTGCAGAACGCAGGCCCCTACCTCCTAAGAAGCGTCCCGGGGCTACCCACAAATTACTCAATCTCATCCAGTGGCTATCTAAAGACTTTTTTTTAAATAGTCTTAGGAGGCAGACTTTCTCAAAGCTACCAGAAGCTCCTCCCAGAGCTTTCACACAAGAAGGGGCGGGCGCCTCTTTTGGCTCTGCGAATTCGGGGGTAAATTAAAGGCCTAAATGGCCAATCGTAAAGATCTTGAAGGCACGTATTTTCTGATCCTGTCAATCAGGTAGGCTGGGCTCTTATTATGGACAGCTGTGAAAGTGATGTGTAAAGCCTTGAAATAGGCAGATTAAGAATCTATCTTGCAGTCACATTCTGGACCATCTGTTTCTTGTAAATAAGGTCAGCCAGGATAGAAAGAGTTTGCATAATCCAATCTAGAAGTCACCAGGGCGTGCACAATCATTTTGTGAGTATAGAATAGAATTTAGGGTCTTCTTTAAGGATTTTAGTAGTGTAAAACGGGAGGCTGAGATGGCCTGTATCTGAGGTTTAAAGGAAAGCTCCTGGTCAAATATTGCCAGTTTATAGTTACACTAACACCATTCCCACAAACATGAAGAATAAAAGTAGAATCTGTAGTGCAAAAGTAAACCCACCAAAGAGAAGTTAGATATTTGTTGTAAAAATACATTGGAGTCAGTTTAACGTAACTCAGACCTAAAAGTGCTATCCCTCATAATGTGTGGAAACATGAATAGAAATTCTGACTTTCCTTAATTATATAAGGCGTGAAAAAGAAACATGCTGCCACAAATACCTCCTTTCTGCTGATCACTGTTCATTTTGTAGAACACGTAAGAAGGAGGAAAAGTTAGTTTTCTTTGTTTAAACTGCAGCATTAACTATGCTCCGTATTCTGCCTTTCCTCTTGGCTCCTGGCTCAAGCAGCAAGCATTCTTACTTTAGAACTGAATTGTTATAACTTATTACAGTTGAGTAGTTCCGTTATTACTTTATTACAGGTGGCCAGAGATTTCACAAGTGGCCTGTATTAAAGAAATTAGAAACAGGCTTTTATACAGGCTCTATGTATTACAATTAAAGGTGATTCAACCAATGCTTAATCTGTGAAAGAATAGGTGACGGACCCAAAGTTTTGCTCTGAAGCCACAGCCGGCACTATTGAAGGTCTAAGTGCTGAAGAACAAGGGTGCATAGCCTTGATTGCAACTCACACCTCCTGACTACACCACAATACACTCCCTGTCGCTTTATCACAAACCAGCAAGTTCTTTTGTATTCCTGCTGTCTCTCTTTGTAACGGTTTTTCCATCTTTTGTTTCGTCCTCCTTACCCCTTTTGTGTTTGTGTCTCTCTTGCTGCGAATCTAAGTCTGTTGAGGAAAAATAAATGCCGGTCCCCAAAACTGACTGCTCACAGGCTCCACCTGCAACCACAGGCTCAAATTGAGCACTGCCCATGGCCCTGATATGTAGTTATGTTTCTGATACACTATCCATTGAAAACGCATCATTTGGATTGCCACTAACTTTGGCACAGTTTGACAACTCTACACAAACTTCTGCACACCCAGCTAGAAAGGTACTAAGTTTCAGACAGACCAGTGCAGGTGAAAACAAAGTAAAGGGGGTGGGGGTTAAAAAACTTGCATTTCTCATTTAAGCGTCTTTAAAAAAATGTACTCTCCTTACAGCAAAAAAAGCTTAACTGACTTAAACCAAACAAATTATGTCAGTAGAGTGTTTGTTTTTTGATTTGGTGTAAATGCTTTCACTAGTTTTTAATATATTAGCATTTGAAAAAAAGGTTAAGTGGGCATTAAAGAGTTAAAATTTAGAAACGTCTTGGTCATTTAAACTTGCAAGTTCATTCATATTCATAATCATCTCTATTCGATTCAGAGTAATAAATCATAAAAGTATGCATAACAGTTAAAAAAATTTAAACTTTAAAAAATTGTATTAAAAAAATAAGAATATAGATAAAATACGTGCAATTTAGTAAACAATAATTAGTGACTTCCTTCTGGAGATAGCAGCCCTCAAGAATCTAACTGATACCAGACATGAATACAAATTTGGAAGTGATTGTAAATCTAGACACGCCAGCCTACATTGTATAAAATGTAGTGATTTCAATAGAGGCTTGATAAAAAGAAATCCTCAAATCCTTAAAAGATTTACAAAAAACAATACATGTATGGTCGATTGTTCAGACATCTTGTCACAAGGGCAGTACATTAGTTGACATGACCAGTTGTTAGTAGTTGGGAAGCTTGTCAAACGGTGAAAGTTAGAATCCTTGTGAACCTGGATGAACAGCTCTTGTATTGTAAGAACTTGGAGCTCAATAATGTGTTTAAAGGAGTTGACTACGACTAAGAGAGCAACCTTCCTATACAAGAGCAGAAATTGCATGAGTGTAGGGGCTCGAAGGACAGTCCAATGAAACGGGTAAGGATCACATTCAGGTTCCAAACAGGAACAGGGACATTTTGGAGGTAACATTTTTAAAACCCTCCTTGAAGGTTTTATTGACTGGGTCTTTGAAAAGTGATGAATATTGCCATGTAGCAGACAATCTCTTGGACAGAGACCATAAAAGGATCTACCTGTTTAGAGACACAGTAGTACATGAATGTATTCTATTTAGATGTGTAACAGGCGTGAATAGTTGGTTTGCATGTCTCTTGCAGGATAAGTATGCATTTCTCTTAACAGAGCTAAAGTTGTACTCCACACCAGACAAATACTCTGCCAAAAGGTGGCTGTTGTTGCAAGCTGCCAGTGGTAGATCTCCTGAGCCAATGCAGAGAGCTGGGGGAATGGGTTTCACCTGTTTATGAATGTAATACATGTATATTAAGTTGTTCATCTCTATGAGGACTGGCTTGTCCGAGTAGGTTTGAAGAAGGCTCTGGGGGTTATATGGATGGCTAGGAGTTCCAGGTAGTAGACGTGGTACACCTGGTACCGAGGGGTCCAGGTGCCTTATACGGTCAATTTGTAGAGATGAGCATCCCACCCTTCAAAAGATGGGTGGGTGTTGATGGTTGCTTGTGGAAGGAAGTATAGAAACGGCCTGCCAAGCATCAGTTTGTTGATGTTCCACCAAAGCAGAGAGTGATGAAGTCTGGTAGTTACCGTCACAAGATGTTTCGCTTGTGGTCATTGCCTTGAGAGGTAATCCTGGAGTGGTCATAATGTGTAGTCTGGCATGTGACAATTTCGCTGCTACACACTAGACCATCATCCTCAGCACTTCCATCATGGTTCTTATAGTGAGGAGACGGTGTGGCTGACAAAAAAAGCAGCAGGCTGTGGAATGTCATCACCTTCTGTTCATTGGTGCAGGCTTTCCCACTTACAGCAGTTAGAACACAGCGCAGGAAGTGTCTGATCTGCTGGTATTGAAGGTGTGAATATTTTTTATTTGATGGTGAATCCTAACTTGTGCAGTAGGCACACTGATGTTTGAGTGTGTGCTAGGCACTGTCACTTGGTGATGCTCTTGATCAACCAGTCATCCAGGTATTGAAAGACATATATGGCATTTTTGTGCAGGTGCGCTTCTACACCTGCTAGGCACTTTGTAGCTGGAGCTGGAGTGACTCCAAAATGGTAACACTTTGAACTGATATTGTCATCCACTTACAATAAATCGAAAGTTCTGGTGATGTATTGGGTGAATTAGGATGTACAAATATGAATTGGGATGCAAAAATGAACAAGTTACTTAACTTTTGTAGCACCTTATCTGGTAAAGACTCTATCTAGCTGCAGATTTCTTACATTAGAATTATCTCCAGGCATCAAACTGGATCCGGAATTGTTTTTTTGAGCAGTACCCCTGCATGCCGGAAGGTGGCGTTGTTCAGCTCCAAGTGGCATTGTTTGCACCAGAAGTGACTTGCACAGTGCCTACATTGGGAGACCGACGACCATGCTCAACAGTTTCGGATATCAAACCATCTTAGCCCAGTCTGCGACCACAAGGATGACTTGGGCCCGGTAGTTCCTGAGTTTCTTGAGAACTCTGCGGAGGAATGGTATGGGCAGAAAAGTGTATAGGAGGCCTGAGCTCCACTCGAGACAAAAAGCGAATCTGAGCGAGAGCTGCCTTGGAAACTCCAGCATGCAAACCGCTGACATTGCGCAGTCTCAGAGGTGATGAACAAGTCTAACCAAGGCTCTCCCTACAGCTGAAAAAGACCTTGCACCACCTCTTGATGGAGACACCATAAGTGAAGGCATCAGCAGCTGAGTTTGTCCAGCCTGCCAGGTGTCAAACCCCATTCCAGGAGTGATACACCTTTCACTACTGTCAGATCTGGTTGGGGAAGGGAGAGGGGTCTACTGCTGATGCTGACCCAATCGAGGTTCATATACCACCACTGCAGATCTTTTGCAGTACCCTCCGAGAGCTGGACCATGTCGAAGAGATTTCCCTGATGCTGCATCCACTGAACTTTAGGTCCCACTGCAGATCCCGCATATGCTAGCTGGCATGTGTCACAAGCCCGTTGTAGGAGGCCATAAGGCCTCCTACAACGTGCGTCAGTTTCACCGAAATTCAGGAAAGAGGCTAAAATATCAGTATCATTGCCTGAATATCCTGGATCAGTGTTGGGGAGGATAAGCCTGAAACTGCACTATGTCCAGAAGAGCTCTGATGAAAGGGAGAGTCTGAGAGGGAGTCAGTTGTGACTTTGGCACATTGATAGTGAAACCAAGCCAGTGCGAGAGGTCTGCCATAGTCTGGAGGTGGGCGACTACTACCTGGGGTGAGCCTGCCATCAACAACCAGTCATTGAGAGAGGGAAGACTGGCACCCCTAATCTCAGCAGATGAGCTGCAACCACCAACATCACCTTGGCGAACACCCGAGGGGCGCTGGTAAGGTCAAAAGGGAGCCCAACAAACTAAAAGTGCTTGTGGCCCACCGTAAACCGCAGGTAATTCTGTGGGCAGGCAGGACGGGAATCGAAGTATGCATTCTGCAAGTCCAACGCTACAATCAAGTCTCCCAGGTCGAGAGCAGTCATAACCTGAGTAAGTGTGAGCATTTTGAATTTCTTCTTTTTCAGGAAGAAATTATGAGGGCACAGGTCTAGTACAGGACAAAGGCCTTCTTGGGCACAATGTAGTGGGGATAACAACCACAACCAACTTCTGATGTTGCCACTCTCTCTGTGGCTACCTTGGCCAAGAGAGCCTTCACTTCTTGGTGGAGTAAGGAGAGATGGCCCTCTGTCAGTCTGTCGTAAGTGGGTGGCATGGGTGGAGGGGTGGTCACTAAGGGGAGGTAGTAGTCCCTTTGGACAATCTGGAAAGCCTAGCGTCCGGATGGTATAAACCTCCAGTGGTACAGGTGATGGCGTATCTTGCCTCCCACTGGTTGTCAATGAGGACGGGAGGGAAACTAAAGAGGCTTGGAGGCTGCACCTTGGTCCTGAAGAATGCCTTTTAACCCTTCATTTGGTCAGTAGCAGAAACATGTTGACCATTTAGAGGGAAGAGTTTTTCCAAACACCCCGTCCACTCTTAAATTGTAACCCTTTCCACTAGGAACACAAGAATAAAGTATAAATTCAGTCCACCAGGAGACAGTTTTATTGACCACTTTTTTCTTGCACTCTACCCATCTCTAAGAACCTTTACTTAGCTCGTCAGATTGAAAACACCAATGTTCCTCTCCATTGGAGAGTTGTAGCCCACACAAGCAACCTTGCGGTCCTGGTGTAAGGAGGGAACACAGTGATGAAGCACGTCACCCTCGGGTGAGTGTGGGTTCTTGTCCTTAAAGAAGTGCTCTCCCACAGTCACCATACGTCCTTATTCCCACCCTTTTTTCTATGTGGAGACCAGACATATTTTTTGTGTATTATCTTTGGCCAGGGAGCAGTACGTCATTGGTTAGGTATCTTGGTCCCTCTGGACCCCTCATGTGTATTCAATCTTGATGTGTGGTGGTATCATCGGGATACATGGCCTTGGTGGAGTAGGGTTCAAGGCTAGGATCCTCTGGGGGAGTTAACTATGTAATGCTCTCATGGGTCTTCTCCCTCAAGGGTTATAAAGAGCTTACAATAAGGAGCCTTTGGAGGATAAGACCTCCCATGGTCTGTGGGTCAGTAGGAGCAAACAGTGGAGGTAGAGTGGAGATGGTGGTAGAGGTGCTGCTGGTAAAGGTGGAAAGGGTGGGGTGCTGGTGTTTAAGTCCCTAACCCTCTTCAGTACTGGTTGTCTGGAGTCCTTCAGGTCTGGTTCATCATCAAAGGCAAGGCTGCTTTCCTTCTGTATCTGAATGAGTCCTGGAGCCGGGGCTTGGCAAGTATTTTGGCAGTGTTGTGGTGGATAAACAGGTTTTTTTCTGCTAGTCAATGAGGATCTCTGAGAATTGGCTGCTCTGCAGTATCTGATCTTGGCATCGAGGGGGTCTTTGATGGTGGTTTGATGCCAGTAGCAGGGCAGCTTTTGTTGTTGATTTCAGCTCTGAGTGGGCATTTTCAAGGCCTGTGGCTGACGCAGCATCAAGGAATGACATGGTTTGGCACCTTTGGTTTGGGTTTTTGTAGGAGTCAACTCAGTCCCTTCAGTATGGAAAGTACCCGTCAGAGAAGCCAAGCCAGAGAGTTTATCCCGTTTGTCGGCTTGACTGCGGTCCAAAGCCCAACTCCCTCTGGAGCAGTGCTCTGCCTCTCTTGAAGGGCATTTTGGGGGTCATGGCTTCTGTGGCATTGAAAAGGATTACAGCACTTTGATGACCCGACATGCACTATTAGCGCAGCACTTATTTCTGATTTAGCAGCTATGAACATCCCGCTTTGTAATTCAGGCTCCACCCAGGCAGCTGGCCACTTATTAGACCCGATATTTTTCAATCTGCCTAACATTTGTTGCCCCCCAGCTCTTCCAATACTTTGGTCGGATCACTTCTTGGTGGGCTTCCGGGTCAAAAAAGGTCTCTCTAGTTTATCCTTGATTACTCCCGGCCTTAAGTCCAAATCTTGAAATTGTGGAAAATTGGATATCGAAGTTATGAATAAGCTCCTATCCAAGACTGTCCCCAGCTTTATCCCAATTTCTTTAGCAGACGACGATGCCATACATAATTGGATCCTTAACTCCATTTATGTTTGTCCACCGTGGTCTGTCGAGATGGAGAATAATCACCGGCCACCTGCTCCCTGGTTTTCCGAGAGGCTAAAAGTGGAGAAAAGCAAATGCAAAGTACTAGAGAGGCGCTGGAGAAAGAATTACGCTCCAGACGCCAAATTAGCATATAAAAAGGCAAAAAGAGATTATCATTCACTCCGTAAAGTTGCACGTGCGGAGCATGTGACTTTTACCAGTTCCAAGGCACAGAATAACTCCAAGACGTTGTTTAAGCTTGTTAAAGAACTGTCTGGCGCGACATGCTAACTTAAATCCCCGAATCTTACAGAATTGCAATGTGAAGATCTTGCTAGGTTTTTCCTTATCAAAGTTGAAAAATTATACTCCACACTTAATGAATCCAAGCCTACCAATGACATACTGCAAACTACGAATCCACAGGTTTGTGTGTCCTCTGCACCTGCCAATAAATTGGAAACTTGGGCGCTTCTAGATAGCACCTCTTTCAGGCGGATTTTGGACAGCATTATATCTGGTTCTCCCAGGGACCCTATTCCCATAAATGTGCTTCAGAAACTCGAACAGTCCTCCTTGTTGTTAATTATGGAGTTGCTCAACGCTCCTTAAAGGAAGCAATGGTTCCATCAACATGAAAGCATGCGATGGTTCTCCCACTTTTATAACAAGTTAATGCCGACCCCACGCAACTGTCTAATTTCCGGCCCTCTCCGTGCTTCCAGCCTTCTCCAAAATTTTGGAAAAGCACATTAATCTTCAACTGACGGCATTTGTTGAATCCCAGAAACGTTTTCATGGCTCACAGTCTGCTTATAGACCAGGCTTCTCAACTGAAACTACTCTGCTTGGAGTCACAGTTATGTTACGCAACCGTGTCGACTCTGGGGACACCGTGGCACTCATACTCTTAGATTTAAGTGCCGCTTTTGACACGGTCTCTCACACTGTGCTATTGCATGCGCTGCAATCCTTAGGAATAACTGGTTCTGCACTCAACTGACTTGCTGATTTTCTGACTGATCGCACGATCCAGGTCTTCTCCACCACAGTCAGCTCCAATACTCATTTCTTACCTTATGGGGTTCCTCAAGGGTCCATCCTTAGCCCTCTTTTGTTCAACATTTATGTCGGGCCACTGGCGACGATTGCTGAAGATGCAGGGTTGTCCCTTTTCTTCTATGCCGAAGACACCCAGATTGTTTTCTCCCTTTCTGCTGAAAGGGTGTAAAAATCATCTTTCCCTCAGTCTGTGCTGAGGAACATACCAGGATGGATGCAAGCCAACCTGCTCAAACTCAATGGTGAAAAGACGAAGGTGCTGATTTTGGGTAAGAACAAAGACCTATGGGGACCTCAACACTGGCCGCCTGAAATGGGTGCTCTGCCCCAGCCTAATCATCAGGTCCGGAATTTAGGTGTTATAATCGATGACCAGTTTTAATGAAGAAACAAGCGGTGAAAGTGTCTTCAAACTGCTTCACCATCATTAAATGGGTCAGGAAAATCCTTTGGATGCTGCCTTTGTCTAAGCAACGTACCATGGTCCAGGCTCTTGTCACTTCTGGACTGGACTATGGAAACATTCTGTATCTAGGAGCCAACAAGGATGTGTTACGTAAACTGCAGATGGTACAGAATGTGGCGATTAGGCGCCTTTGTAAGGTTCCTAAAACAGTTTCCATCTCAGGTTCTCCTAGGGATCTACATTGGCTCAGGGTTGAGAATCATATTAAATTCAAAGCCCTGAGCTATATGTTCAAAATCAAAGTTGGTAAGGCACCCCAATACTTAAATGCTTTAGTTTATCCTTACCTCCCACCACGTCTCTTACGTTCCGCCACTCAGGCAAAATTTACGGTGCCTAGGACCAGATTGTAGCGTATGGATGGCCGGTCCTTCTCTTGTCTAGGTCCCTCTTTATGGAACTCCCTCCCTACGTCACTATTAACGAGAATTTTCGTAAGTGTTTAAAAACCTGGTTGCTCAATATGTAGAGCATTTTCTTTTTTATTTTGTTCCTATCAGGCGGCTCTGGGAAACCCTTGGGTAGCTGTGCGCCTTATAAGATTAAAATAATATAACATAACATATGGGTTGGTGTCTGTTCCTACACCTCTTCATCTTGTGTTTTGGAAGCCTATGAGAACATGGACTCCAGACTCCCGCCTCCTTGGGCTGCTACATTGCTGAGTGCCAAGCCTCTTCCTTCTTGGTGCTGAGGAGGTCTTTTGCCTCAAGGAAGACAGTTGTCTTGGAAGAAGCTTGCCTCTGCATTTTATGGTGAGCCCACTACCATTCTCTCTGGTATTGGAGGGCCTTCTGCCTGGCAGGTGCCACAGGAGGTCTCCTTGTGAGATGGTAAGAGGCACAATTACAAACACTGTGATTGTCCCTCCTGGGTATATGGTGTGAATCTATGGCAGACTTGGAAAGGTCCATACCCTTACCCTTGGTGCATTCTCCAAAATATTGTAGAGAAAGATTTGAGGTTTGCAGGTAGCGGGAGCCCAAGGGTGCAGTGTGTCACAGGGTAAGGGTCGGTGATCATCGGCTATGATGGCACAGTGATATTGTTGTTGTGGGGATTGAAAGGCGAGTAGCTGGCACTGAGAAGAACCAGAGTGGAGTGCGTCAGTTTTAGACCTGTGTTCTACAATGTTTAAGTCCAATGGCACAAGAAAACAGTCTGCGCTGGAGCTCGAGTCTTGGTTCATTGTGGGCCAAGGGTGAAGTCGCAATAGGTCTTGTGACTCCAACTTCTTTGCAGAAAAACAGCATATGTGTCCAAGACTAGATAGTAGGAGTATGAAGAGCATGTGTATCTACACCCGCACATGCTATGAGCATATATAAATATATGATCATATGTTGGTTTACTACTGACACCGCCTTCAGCTGTGTGATTGATGATCTGACTGGAACCCCTTAATGGCAATATTGGGCCATTTTATATGCATTATCTCTCATACATATACATATATTTACAGACATGCACATAAATACACACACAAAGATTCTACACAGAAAATCTACACCAAGATTCTGGCATCTAGGTTGTGTTTAATACCAGAACTGGTCCATTCAGACCAATCTGGATTTATTATGGTCAGATATTCACATGATAATATCAGGATATGAGGGGGTTAACTCACCTGGTTGAGAAAGTCCACAACAACAGGTTTTGGCCGGCTGGACCAGGAAGTTATGGTTGAGGTGTTGAAGACAGAGGGAATATGGGTCTAAGTCCTGTGAAGTACAGTGACCAATTACAATTACCAGTGAGAATTGGGCTCAATATCTGGGACAGCGTAGCCATGAAACAGGGACACACCCCTTTATCACCCTACGCACACAAATTCACTTCCACCTGGAGTTTTCCCTGGCATTCCAAGCCAACCCATTTGCAGGTGGGGGTGAGGGGTGCGCACGTTCTTTCTTACACATCCCAAAAGTGCTTCATTAAATCGTTTATCAATGTAAATCAGATTTTAGCCTAAAGAAATTGAAAAGCCCTCATTACCCTTAGATTCGTCACTTGATGACGAGCACGGTAATGTGTGGGAGACTCACAAGCGATAAGAAATTGCTTAAATCGCTCTTCTCTGACAAAGAGATTATTTCTGAACTTTTAAAAAGTACCTCAGGATAATAAAGCTCTGCACTGTTGTGCTTTAAATGGAAAAAATGGGAATACAATCCGAATTGTGGGAAGCACTAGGGCTTGACATAGGTAAAAGCTTGATAAGTGTAAAAGAGAGATACATAACAAATTGATGTAAAATCGGCATTTTACCCCAAACATGATCCACTGTATGTTTCCTACTGCAAATCCCAATTCACAAGGGGTTGTAATCAGTGGGGAGATGTGATGCACATCGGGTGGAGATGCTCCAAAATTAAATCATTCCGAGAGGAAATTGAAGGAGTAGTCCAATGAATAGTGAGATACTCCTTACCAGATGAGTATCGGCTCACAATACAAGTTTGGCATAGGAGCCCTCGAAAGAAGAAGGGTGGAGAAGGTGGAGAACAGGGCACAGGAGGATACAAAGCTAAACCATGAACTCCAACTCCCAGACTCAACTGCGCTGCCACAGTAGGGCCATCCCCACAGGAATCCCTTCGGGTCATTAGGGGCGGACAAGTTATAAAAGGTCCACCCTGTGCAATATCAAACTCTCTGGCAACACCAGTTATTGTGACTTCTTCTCTTTTTGCTGAGTGACTCACAGCCAATGTGAGAGAGAAACATTTAGAAATCCAATGGTACATAGAAACCCCCGAGGGACTTTCTCTCAAGAGGCCTACCTGCAACTGCTGTAGCACCCTGGCTACAAGCATTGAACTTTTTTTCTTGATTGCTAGGCTCTCTTTTGGCTTCTTCCTTGGGCTGGAGTGAAGACTGTAAGAATGATGCACCCTTTCTGAAACTCATATCAGAAACAGAGCACTACCTAATAGGAGAAATTGTAGGGATCCTCCCTTGGAGGGGATGACAGCATGTCGACGGAGAGGGAGGAAGGGTATGTTTTATTAAGGATAGCCATGCCTGTTTAAGAATTGCTAGACGGGGAAACAGCAAGTTCCATGTAGAAGAGTTATAAGCAGAACACATTTTTTTTCCCTTATGTGTCAAAATACACTTCTTTTTAAAATAAAAGTTTACGCTGAACCAAAACAAGTTTTTCTAATTAAACACCAGGGGCCATATGTAGGTAGCCTAATACCAGTCGGTAACGGGCGATTTTCGGTAAATATACCGTTACCGACCGGTATTTTGGCTTTTGCTATGTAGGGGGAACATTTCAGGATTCGGTAATTTAACGAATCGGTAAAATTACCGAATCCTGAAATGAGATGTAGGTGACACTCAAATGAGTGATGTGTAGGGAAAATAATTCGGTATTTAGCACCAAATATATGTTGGTGCTAAATACCGAATTCATTGCAAAAAGCAATATTTTGCTGGACTACCAGTGCCATGTGGCAGACATACATGCCCTTAGGGCATCTATGTGCGCCACATGTGCACACATGCAGGAATCAGGGGTGCAACAGGGTGTCAATGTGACACCCTGCCACCCTTGAATGTGCTCCCCCCATTACCGAATCGGTATTTACCGATTCGGTAATGAGGCATACCTTCCCATTGATTCAATCAATGGGAAGGTATGCCTCATTACCGAAACGGTAAATACCGATTCGGTAATTACCGAATTTCTCCGATTCGGTAATATTTACCGAATGATTTCCTACATACGAGTTACCACTTCTTAAATACCGAATCGGTAAAGTTCGGTATTTAAGAAGTGGTAACTTGTATGCTACCTACATATGGCCCTTAAGTGTCAATACACATCGTGATTTGATACAAAATTCTTTTATTCCACACATTGTAGGTTTTGTGATCACCTTTAAATAACAATTAATTTAAAATGCATTTTAGTTAAAAACCTTATTAGTACAATCTATACACATAGTCTGTAGTCACAGATTTTCATAAATACTTCGTAATTTTAAAATAAACACATATTCATTAAACACCTTACATTCACAAATACAGCACAACAAATCGTTTTCATGAGATATTTTTTTCTTTCCAAACAGTACTATAATTCAATAATTATAGTGCTGTTTGGAAAGAAAAAAATATGTCATGAAAACGATTACGAGTACTATAATTCAATAATTCTAGTACTGTTTGGAAAGAAAAAATATCTCATGAAAACGATTTCTTGTGCTGTATTTGTGAATGTAAGCTGTTTAATGAACATGTGTTTATTTTAAAATTATGAAGTATTGATGAAAATCTGTGACTACAGACTTTGTGTATAGATTGTACTAATAAGGTTTTTAAATAAAATGCATTTTAAATTAATTGTTATTTAAAGGTGATCACAAAACCTACAAAGTGTGGAATAAAAGAATTTTGTATCAAATCACGATGTGTATTGACACGTGTTTAATTAGACAAACTTGTTTTGGTTCAGTGTAAACTGTTATTTTAAATAGAAGTGTATTTTGACACATAAGGGAAACATTTTTTTGTTCAGTATAATACTACCCGGTCCCTTTTGGTCCCACCAGGGTAACTCTCTCATTTTGTTGGGAAGACTTATAAGCATACCCTTCAAAACTGTCCTGTATTCTACATAAAGTCTCAATAGAAATAATGTTTAAAAAATAAATGTCAACCCAGATGACCTGAGGCTTGTAATATAAACATGACATCTGGGTACCAGCACTGTGGTGCTGGATTATCCAACTCTGAGCTGGAGTACATTTGCTACTGTTTTGGGTCCATTTTTGCCTGTAGTAACTGTGAACAGCAGAGGATTTACACTTCTGTGTGTGGGTGCAGCTCCTTCCCTAAACCCCGCACTAGCTCTCTCTTAACCTCTGCTAACTCCTCACAAAGCCCCTTTCCTTTAGCAGTAAGTATTCCCCGTTCCCCAGCTACTCCCCTCTGTCTCTTTCACATTTACTACTAGAACATATACATACATGTGTGAAGACCTCTGCAGTCGGAGTGGAGATCTCCGCACATAAAAGATCCAAAAGTGTAGACCTCGGTTTGTAGGTTAGTGAATGGCATTTTCTAATATGCTAGTAGTACTACTGTAGCACTACTAAACGTACTATAGAATTCAATTTGTGAATAGGCCCCATTATTTAAAATTGCATACATTAGTTAATTATTTAATACACATTTAATTTAATGAGTTAAACTGCTGAAACATTTTATTTATTAGTTCTATGTTAATAAATCTTTACAATTGTTTTACATGTATATTTTATATTAAAATATTTTTAATAATTGTGTTAATGAATAATGAACTTTATTCATTTCCCTATACTTTTGCATAAGTAGATCTCTGCCACAGAAGCAGAGGTCTCGACCTATGTGTGAAAAGTTATTAGTAGTAAGGTTACGCTCTAAAATTCAGTCACAGATGTCTTCACCTTCTGAATTGAGAGGGTGGAATCATATAAGTCCACACTCAAGAGTAAATCATGATTCCGAAATGGTGAATAGCACAAAAGTATAGATCCACACTTATGTGCAGGTGTAGATTTAATTCTGAGTCATTTTATATGGGTACATTCACTTCTATGAATACACTTGAATACAAGTTGTGTTTTCACTTTGTTACTGTGTGTGCGCTGCATAAATACTTTACACATTGCCTCTAAGTTAAGACTGACTGCTTTTGTGCCAAGCTAACAGAGGGATAAGCACAGATTCATTTAGTCACTTTTTGTGTTCCTCCCTGACAAGGATTGTGGCTGTTGCTTGAGCAGGGTTTCACCCCTCTCAACCAACAACCCAATTTCTCACAACAAGCTAGCCCTGAATTATTTCTTTGAAGACCATTGTCATGAGGACTGTCAACCTTTACAAAGTAGTGTGTTCTGAAGTATATTTTGCTGCATAATGGTTTGGGTTCTGAGTAGATTTCCGTGTTTTACATTTGCTGTCTTAGATTCCTCGCCATGCTTTGACCCTACGTCCAAGGCAACTTTCAACACATCCATCGCATCATTTGATTAAAAAAGTTCACTGTGATATTCTCCCTGACAGGATTTCCTCTGGGTTGTGACATTCTCTCTGTGTAAATAACACATTGCCAGTGTTTTTCTCGTGTTCACTGACAGCATGAAAAGCTAACGTCCTCAGAGAACAGACACTGCATTCTTGCTTTCTCAACTGTTATGTGCAAGTCATATTTTCAAGAACCTGTCTGTCACTCATCTTAATGTTTGACAGGGCTATATGCCAGAGGTATGACAGCTTTTATTACTGAGAGGAGCTCTTATTGAGCCCTAAATTATTTTGCGTTGCTGTATGCAAATAATCCGTCTGCCCAAAGTTAGGACTCTTTGTTAGCGAACCCATAGATCTCATGCACGTTTGAGTTGACTCTGTCAAATGTCACTAGTATGAAGTGACACGAAAAGATTCTCCAATTTACTAGATAGAAATACACGACCATAACTATTTTATGTTATAGAAAGTATTTCTAAGGCATCTCGTCTACAGCAGCCACTCGTCACTTGATGCCAAACCAGCACAAACACGACATAACAAAATGACTAGGCATCTTTGCAATCAGGATTTTAAACAACAACCCTGTACCCACCAAGTCCACTTCAGTCTTTCTTCAGTTCAGGAAAGCGCTGTAGATTCACCCTTTTAAATAACATTACGCCATGAAACAGTAAGGGCCCACAAACCAACTACTTCTCTAATCACGTGTTGACTGCATACCTTTGTCCCTATATACAGAACTCCACTGCCTGGCTAGGTTTGCACTAAACAGATACCACCTACTTACAAGCAAACAGAAAAATTACGTTTCTAGTTACCAATGGTAAGAGTAATTGCTCGGATGTCGAGCGGCAGTACTTTCAGTAGCAATGGTGCCACTGCTAGAAAGACCCTACCTCAACTTCACACCTTCAAGAATTCTAGGAATATCTGCAATTTGTATCTGTAGCAGACTTAACAATATAGATCAATGTAGCTGAGTAAGATATAAGAATCTTGAATAAAAAATAGCCTCTGTTAGTGATATACAAGAAACAGCAGCCCCCCCACTTCGGCCAGGTCCTAGAAACAGATCATAAGTATTTTCTCAGGTATTAGGGAAGCAGCCACATTTTGACTCTGCTGGAGACTAGAGGAGAAACTCCTACTTTTCCCAGTGTGAGACTAACCCTTTACTTCACCTGTGAACATTGTGAATGGAACACAGGTCTATGGGGATCCACAATGACCCTTTCCTCAGTGACGTACTGCATTGAACATTCACCCAAGTGTATATATACACATTGCACCAAAACAAAGATGTGAAAGGGTCCTCATTCACTGTAATCTGTATACTTTGCTATTGACTCCTTAGCAAGCTTTTCTAATGTGATTATTGGTGTCATTCTGACAAGGAGCAAGTTATCTCTGATGTTACTTACACCATATTAGAATATTGGAATGTTGAACGCTCCATTGAAGACAACGGAGTGCTCCGGACTTCTAATGACTGGTAGAACCCCAGAGCATCAACATTCAAATGTTTGTTCACAGCAACAGCTGTTAACAAAGACCTCACAGAGCCTGAGGGAATTTCGACCCCCTAGGGCTCCGTGAGGCCTCTGTTTTACAAATCAGAACATTCTGCACTCTAGGGGCAGAATGTTCTAATAGCCACAGAGCCCTCCGTAGCAGGCTCTACTGGCCATTAAAGGCATACTCCCTTGTGAAAGGCCCTTTAATGCTGGAGTTGGCCTTTAATGGCCGGTAAAGCCTGCTACGTCGGGCTCCAAGGCTATATTAGAACATTGGAATTTTGGGAGCTCCATTGAAGACAAAGGAGTGCTCTGGGCTTCTAATCGCTGGTAGAAATCCGGAGCGCCAACATTCCAATGTTGTCGTTCACAGCTGTTGCTGCAAACAAAGGCCTCATAGAGCCTGAGTGGATTTCAATCCTCTCGGGCTTTGTGAGGCCTTTGTTTAATTTGTTAGAACATTCTGCCCTCTAGTGGCAGAATGTTCTAATAGTCTTATAGGCCTCCGTAGCTGGGCTATACCGGCATTAAAGTCCTGCTCCCTTGTTAAAGGCCCTCGTCTTTGACTCAAATGCATTTAATGCTGGAGTAAGCCTTTAATGGCCGGTATAGCCCCCTACAGTGGGCTATAAGCCTATAATAGAACATTGGCATGTTGGGAGCTCCACTGAAGACAATGGGGTGCTTCGGGCTTCTAATGGCTGGTAGAAGCCCGAAGCTCCAACATTCTAGAGTTGTCGTTCATAGCTGTTGCTGCGAACAAAGGCCTCATGGAGCCCGAGTTGATATCAAACCCCTCAGGCTCCGTGAGGCCTTTGTTTTTATTTGTTAGAACATTCTGCCCTCTAGTGGCGGAATGTTCTAATAGCCTTATGGGCCTCCGTAGCTGGGCTATCCCAGCATTAAAGTCCTGCTCCATTGTTAAAGGCCCTCGTATTTGACTCAGGCCTTTAATGCTGGAGTGGGACTTTAATGTTCGGTATAGCCTGCTATGGCGGGCTATAAGGCCATATTAGAACACCGGAATGGTGGGAGCTCCATTGAAGACAATCGAGAGCTCCGGGTTTACTCATGGCTGGTAGAAGACTGGATCGTCAACAATCCAATGTTTGCCTTTGTTCACATCTGTTGCTGTGAACAAAGGCCTTATGGAGCCCAAGGGTATTTCAAACCCCTCAAGCTCTGTGAGGCCTTTGTTTTACTATTTACAACATTCGGCCCGCTAGGGGTGGAATGTTTTAATAAACTTATAGCCCTCCGTAGCAGTAAAGTGGGCCTTTTAATGGCTGGTATAGGCCGCTAGGGCAGGCTATAACGCTATAGTAAAAGCCATAACATGTGTACAATCTTAACTTGTATTTCCGGACAGTGATGCAGCTTTTATATGAACAGACCATCTTTAAAAACATTTTTCAATGAAAGTTAAAGTAAAAAATATACTCTCTTGCTAGTTGTTAATGCCAGGAATGGAAAAGGGGCTTCTAAAAGAAATGCTGTCACTTTACATTTTGACCCGGAGGAGCTGGGTGAAAATGCACTCCCTCGTGTGCCAGCCTATCAGTAGGGTGCCAGAAATGGCTTCTTCGGGCGATGTAATTTTTTGAGTGGTCTCTATCGTATCACTGTCTATCGTTTATTGAATTAGGATTTTTTGTCTTGACTCTTCATTTCTGACTGGCGTTTTTATTTTATTTTTAAATGCGCCTTTCGCATCTTTTCATCGGGTGTTGCAGGAAACAGTTTCCAGGAAATGTTTTGAGTCATCGGTTCCGACCCAGCAGCTGACATAAGGCTTGTGTATCTTGTTTATGAATTTTCCATCCAGTAATTTCCTGTCTTTTCTGAGTGGCAGCCCCAAAGGGAGATCACAGGTGATAAGACTGCGGCCCATGCCAAAGGTATGTTGGGAAATGCAGGAGACTGCTGACTTCACGAGACAATGTCTCTTGATACAGGTAGGAGGCATGATCTCAGCCACGTTCAGCCATGTCAAAGGAAGATTCCGGTGCCTGGACAAATGCCATGCACAGAGATGGGGGACTGTATATTTTTAAGGACCAGTTTGGTCCCGACCAATAAAGGGAATGGAAATGACTGCTTCTTTTGGCTCGCCTTCTGGGTAGGGCGAGCTGTGGGTAGAATAAGTCCAAGTGTAAATTAGGTGTCAGGAGGCTAGTGAATCTACAACACACCAATTCATATAAATGGAAGCATTTTATCAGCGTTTGACCTGGTGGCTTCCATCCTTTATTTTTCTTTATCACCTGGAACAGACACCATCAATTTCATTAAAATGTTATGGGCGAGTCTGAGCTCCAGGCAAAGAAACATTGCTACAACTCCTCTCTGAACGTTTCCCCATGAGCTACAATTTAACTAATCCCCCAGTACAGCAACAGACAAAAGAATGTACTCACTGTCCCCCAAAAAGTTGCATTCCAAGGAGGGCAAAGACGACGATGAAAAGGAAAAGAAGAAACAGTAGGCTGATGATGGACTTCATGGAGCTCAGAAGGGAGACCACGAGATTGCGCAGCGAAGCCCAGTACCTGCAGGAGGGAACACACAGCTATCAGTGACCTGGAGAGAGAGAGCAACGTAAGTATCAACACATCTGCCAGCTCACACGACGCCAGCGGGTGACACATGATATCATTTTCCATAACACGGTCTCCCGGTGTTGAGCCAATATCACACGGTGGTAGAGAAAACGAGCTGAAACCCACTGTAAACAGTGGTTCTCCAGCTCGTTTTCCGAGTCTTTGAACTGTAGACGTCCATTAAGGGGTGTGAAAACATACCAGGACGGCGACACCAGCCTCAGCAAGCTTTTTTGGGAAGAGGGAGGGAGCTTGGGGGCGGGGGGGGGGGTGGGGGGGGGGGGTTCAAAACTGCCTCATATGTACTTCTCTGCACGAGGCCCCGTCCTTTTCAAGGCTCCTCCTCCTCCTCACAGCCGGTGAGATTGTCCTTCAATATGCAGGAGTGAGACGAGCTTGCCATCTAATTCTAATTCAGTCCCCAGAACCAGAAAAACGCAACATATTTGCAGAGGAATAGGCCTAATCTGGTGGAAAGGATGAGCGAAATTTAAATGCTGCCTGCATTTTTCTTTAACGTGTTTACACTTTGCAAAATGTTGTCCTTTGCCACAATTTTTGCAAAAAGTGTTCTGTTAGAAAAAAAAATCCATCTACACATTTAATTTCATAGGAGGATTCTTTCACTGCCAATGGATTTTTGAAGATGTTTTTCTCAAAAACAAGTCGTATATGATTTTGTTCTTGAAATGTGTTTTTAAAGTCACAATTTGTTCCCAAATTATAACATTTTGACGCAAAAAAAAAAGTCATGATTTTCGCACTGGGGAACTGCACAACTTCAGACCCTTATAGGGGCATATTTACTCGAAAGTGGCAAAGCTTGTTCTAAAGCCAAGAAACCTAACAACAAGCTTTGTCACTTTAGAAACGCAGGGTTGCATCATATTTACTAGAATATGGTGCTGCCTTGCGTTTCCCCCCTGCGCTAAATTAAGCTGCCTAGCGCCAATGCAGGCACCCGTGCACCATAGTGCAAGGGTGCCTGTGTTGAGGGGAAGATTGTTTATGTGTAGGAAGGGGCATGTGCAGGAAGGTGCCCCTTCCTACACATAAACAATCTTTAAATGCCGTTTTGTAACTTCTATGTGTACTGCTTAAGGCAGCACACATAGAAGTTGCAAAATAGCATTTTTTTTAATGATGTTTATTAGCAGGAAAGGGGACCTTCCTGCACATTTACAATCATTGGTATTTTGCTGTTTCTATGTGTGCTGCCCATTGAAGCACACATGGAAACCGCAAAATGAGGAGAAATAAAGCATTTCTCCTAGTTTCACCTGTTTAAGACCAGGTTTTCCCTGGTCATAATTTTGGCGCTGCCTCCTATTTACGCTGCTCTTGTGAATAGGGGAATGCGTCAAAACCAATGGGTGTTGCGGTGGAACGGCCACCACAACACCCATTGCCTGCCCCTTTCACGCTAAGTGTAGCATGAAAGGCGGCCTTATTGACAAGGCAGCGTGAAGCCACGTTAAGTGGCTTAACACTGCCTTGTATATAAGGCAAAGCTCCTATCGCCATCACAACGTCACTAAAAGTGACATTGTGATTGCAATAGGGGCTTGTAAATATGCCCCATAGTATGGAGTCTTATTGCATTTGGTTTTGAGGGCAGGCTGGCGCATTAGTATAAGCTTTGCTTTTGCCAGCATCCTTGTCAAGATATGTGCCATTTACGCCATTGTTGCAAAACACACATGGTTTAGTATCTAATCCATCCCGAACAGAGAAGCCCAGTCCGCTTGTGCTTACTCCGATCAAACTAGTTTCTCCTGCTTCTTCTGACAACGGATCAGATTTGGACTTTGGGGTCCTGAAAAGAACCAGATGCAGTCTTACAGAAACTAGACTACTGTTTAATTTGTAAAAAAAAATAAGTACCAGGGCCATCTTCAGGAGGCCACCGCAGTTTGCACTACACATTGCCACTGTACTTACACAACTTCTAACCATCACACTGTCAGAGGCAGCCAAAGCTTTAAGAATGGCTTGGGTGGCAGGTACTATTTGTTTTATTAATGTATATTGATTTAACCAATAACTGAGTTTTTGCTCATCTTTAAATCACACAGACAGCGCCACAATGCGGCAGCTGTCATAAGTTCAGGTTCAGACAATTAAGTGCCGGTGCCAAGCACCGTAAACCACCACTAAAATTAAGCACGGAACTAGACTCCCTTGCATATGAAAGGCAGACATGCAACCAGCACTGTCATACTATGACACACTAGATTCAAAGGACAGTGGTGGGACCAGACAATATCACATTAATGACCTGTGGGTCGAGTGGGTGATACAGACTGGCACATCATCAAAGGAATACCGGATTCTGTTCAAAGACATGGGACAGGTCTGGGGACATCTTGGAAGCTGTTCAAGTACCACAGTTTTACGGCAGCTATCTGGGGTGCACCAAAGCACCAGAACACCAACCCCATTGCACTTTAGAGCATAAAAGTACATATTTAAGGGGCTCAGTACACACCTCTTAGGAACATATGTGGCATCAAGGAGTTAGGGGGCACTTAGAGAAGAGCCGTAAGGACTAAGGAAAGGCGACTTGGGGAAAGATGGTCAGTCAGACAGGTAGGGAAGACAAGGAAAGAGCAAGTGTGAGGCCTGAAAAGAGTGAAATGGGAAATAGAGAAAAATACCAAACAGAGGGAAGGAAAGAGCGACAAGATCAGAAACTGATTTGCCAAAGGAAGGGGATAAGAGAAAGGGACTGTAGAAAAGTTAGAGAGCTTGGAAAAAAACAGAAAGCAAACATACAAGAAAGAAAGAGGTGGATGTTTGAGAGATGTAAAGAATAAGAAAGCAAGCAGAGGGCAGGGCGTAATTGCTCGCACTGGTACACATGCTTTGCATTCAAGGTAACTTACTTTGTAACTTTGAAGATTCGCAATAACCTGAGAGCTCGTAACACACTTATTCCAAAAGATGTTCCGGGTTTCACAACAGCCCAAATCACCTCGAAGATGCTCCCGATGATGACCTGCAGGATGGGAAACGAGAATGTGAGATCACCAAATCTATCTATCTATCTATCTATCTATCTATCTATCTATCTATCTATCTATCTATCTATCTATCTATCTATCTATCTATCTATCTATCTATCTATCTATCTATCTATCTATCTATCTATCTATCTATCTATCTATCTATCTATCTATCTATCTATCTATCTATCTATCTATCTATCCATCCATCCATCCATCCATCCATCCATCCATCCGTTTGTTTGTCACTCTCTCTCTCTCTCTCTCTCTCTCTCTCTCTATATATATATATATATATATACAGACACACACACATATATATATTCACAAAAAAACCATAGGTTTCAGGAGCGTTATAGTTAGCTGGACATTTCCCTCGTACAAAACCCTAGAAATTCCCCTGTTATAGTTAGTTCAGCTAACTATAACTCGCGCCCCCGCAATGCACTGCTGATGATGTCACATATTACATCACTCATGACATGGTCAGTGACATCACTGATGACATCTCAAATGACATCACTGATGACATCATCCATGTGATAAATTAGTGCATCTTCTCACACCCTAATATAACCTTTGATACACCGACTCAAAATTTCAGACGGCCATTTTGAAAACCATTGATACTCCAATACCAATAATTACATACCCACTCATTAACTCTTAGGTCTACATACACTTCCACTCACTCACCTGTACAGTCACTCATACTTACAGTCACTCCGTACAAGACTATCATATGCATTTATACACCTATATAGAAACTCACACACCGCCAATCATCCATTGAGGTACTGACACACCTAGTCAGTGGTGCAAGTAATTAAACAAAGTCCAATTTACTCACCTATACAGTTAAACACACTCAAGTTCACTTACTCATAAAAATAGTACCACATTCTTACGCTCTTATACAATCATTGATACAAGCACACACTCATCCATACAGCCACTCTCACAATCACACACTCTCACATATACCCACTTATATACTCTTACACACATATATACTGCCTTTAACATATGTAGTTAGTCACACATGTACCACTGAGCTATACATTCAATCACTAACACACCCATACATACACTCACCCAACCATACAGTCCATCACAGATGCACTCTTAAAACCATGCACCCATAGAATCACCCACTCACACATCTATGCATAGAGTTACACACACCCTACCCACACAAACACTCAGGCACCCATACAGATACTCATACAACCAATCAATAACCCATATAGACACTCATATAGCTATTCACAAAACCATGCAGCCACTTATACACCTACACACAGACACATACAGACATTCACACAGTTTAGTCACTAGTCTGCAGTAAGATACATTTGATGACTCACTTATAGAGTCAGTTACACACCTAGAAAATCATCCATTCACACACTTGTACACCCACTCATTCTTCAACAGACCTTTCCCTATATATATTAAACATATTAAAACTGTACAGAAACATATACTCACTGGATGATGTCATCAGTGATGTCATTTGAGATGTCATCAGTGATGTCATCAGTGATGTCACTGACCATGTCATGAGTGATGTAATATGTGACGTCATCAGCAGTGCATTGCGGGGGCGCGAGTTATAGTTAGCTGAACTAACTATAACAGGGGAATTTCTTGGGTTTTGTTCGAGGGAAATGTCCAGCTAACTATAACGCCCCTGAAACCTATGGTTTTTTCAGTGAATTTCTAAGGTTTTTTAAATGTCAATTCCTAACTATAACGCCCCTGAAACCTTTGGTTTTTTCAGTGAATTTCAAAGGTTTTTTAAATGCCAATTCCTAACTATAACGTGCATGAAACCTATGGTTTTTTCAGTGAATTTCAAAGGTTTTTTCAATTCTAATTCCTATCTATAACTTATCTCTAAAGATATCATGTTTAATGATTTTGATTGAATTTCTATATTTTTCAAATTCAGTGTGTCAATTTCATTAATTATGTGTTTTAAAAAATACTTTATCACCATTTTTTAAACTTATTTTTTCAATTAATTCTTTTAAAAATTAAAAAATATTATTTGAATTGAATGGGTTTTTCAAACATATTTTTTATATTTTTCAAAATATTTTTTTAACTATATGTTCAAAACTTTATTTTATATATATTTTTTCCATGTTTTTGGATCCGCGCACCCTATGCGCACCGTTCTCGATCCCGACGCGTTAGCATCCGCGCATGGTACGAGTTGGGTATGTGTTAAGTGCACGATCGCGATGCGACTGGTACGCGACTCCCAGCCTATACGCGACACGTCCGATGTACGTAACACAACGTTTACGCGCTTCCGCGATGCGTCATGTGCGTCTATGACGCGGTAGGTGCGCGGATCCCGCAAAATATTTAACATTTTAAAAAACATATATATATATGTATTTCATGTGAATATTAATTGAAGACAAACTGTAAACTAGTCTTAAAAGTAATATATTTTTACAACGAATCCTATATTTCTTTTTAATTCAATTTCGCGGATGCGCGCTGGGTACAAAACACTTAAGCTTGATCTTTATCTCCCAACAATTTCAATTTTTTTCCCTTGGATCCGCGCAACCAACACGAGAGAATCCGTGCACCCAACGCGATAAGATGCGCGCACCCTGCGCGCATTTCGCCGTTTTTTGTTTTTTTTTAAAGGGGGCCCCTGGGGGTCCTTCTGGGACCCCCTAAGCACCTCTAGAGGGTCAGAGTATTTCCACTCTGCCCCCTTTATATGTTTTACACACTTATTCCCCTTGCTTCTTCAGCTTCGCTTCTACCGAGGCAGAAAATGACCGCCAACAGTTCCTGGTTTCGAATGTAGACAGACACTCGACAGCCAATTAGCATTCAGCGCGCAATCAGGAGGGTGCGCGCTCGGTTCGGGGAGGGTGCGCTTACGGTGCGGGTAGGGTCCACGGATCCTCCCCGGCCATAGATATATATGTACTTTTAACTCTAATTTTCTCAGGAACTACTGAACGGATTCACACCATTTATACAAAAGGCACGAGTCTGAACTGAGGACTACCTCTTTGCCAAATTTGATGTAATTCCGTTCAGCAGTTCGGGCTGTAGCTGCAACAACAGATCCTATGGGAAATTGCATGGGGAAAACGCGTTTTGGGACCCCCCTTTTTTCTCGGCCCTCGCTTGACGAATCACCACAAAACTTTCAGGGTAGGAGCGGAGCGGAGCTGGCCAAAAGTTTGGAAAATTTCGCGAAGATTCGTCAACCGGCGCCAGACTTATTGGGAATAGAATGTTGCGGATTTCCTATGGAAAATAGGTCCTAACTATAACTATCTACTGGCGACCGCCAGTAGATAATATATATATATATTCACTGAACAAAATCATGAGTGATGTAATAGGCGAGGTCAGAAACAGGGCATTGCGGGAGTGTAAGTTATAGTTAGCTCATGTAACTAGACGCTGAATTTCATTGGTTTTGTACAAGTGAAATCTGTGCTTAACTATAACGTCCACGTAACCTTTGTTTTTTTCAGGGAATTTGTAAGGTTTTTTAAAATTCTATTTCTCTATTATAACGTTTCTTTTCCTTTTTGAGAAATTAATTATTGAACTCGTTTGCAAGAGAGATTGTACTTCCACATCGAAAAGCGAAAGTTGGTATTTCAGTACTGGTTTTGAAGGGATTGATAGAGAATGACCTTTGAACTGGAGAGCACTGCCGGACTGGACTATTTATAGGATCGATCCATCAATTCATAGTTGTTGTTTTCCGCTCTATCAGAGTAGGTAACAGATAAGAAGAAGGGAACCAGTCACTGTTTTGACTGGGAGAGCGACTTTATGTACAAGTAGAGGTGTTACTGGCGTCTTCCTCTACCATTTTTGAGCTGGTCTTGAGACTGCTATTGGTGTTGCTGGGATTGAGTTTGGGAGTGAAAGGAACATAGATGGAACAGAACTCTGTCTCAGCTGATATCTCGAATCACTCTTTTTGTATTGAGATCAATAACTTTTTTTTCTTCTAAGTCAACAACTTTTAAGATCTCTGACTATTTTTTTTTCATATGCTCCATTTCCTCATCTGTAGGAGTAAACAGAAATGCTCCGGTAAAACGCAAATTTATGATTTTTAATTGAGCCTCTGGCTGTAAAGATGTTAGAGTGAGCCTGGAGGCAGAACTCTGTCACTACTAAATAAGCTGAGTGTACTGCAGTGCTGACTGACTGGTTGGAGGCAGTCTGCCCCTCTTGGACAATTTCTAAAAAGACTTGTTTCATTTCCTTACCAAGATCAAAAGAGGCTACTGTAAGGCTCTGCCTTATCTTCCTAGCAAAGCTGATTCACAGACTTTCCTGCCCACAGCGTTTAACCACTTACTCTCCATCTCTGGTGGAATGGATGTCTCAGGTACAGTGCATGTCTTTTTCTCACTGCAAACACTATGACTGAGTCAGATTCGGGCTGTTACCTAAGGTGGACTAGGTCTTGCTCAGAAGATTTGCATTTCCACAAAAGTCTAGCTGTTGCTGAGTTTACCATCGCTGCTGATAAGTATTTGTCCTTATCAACTGAGGACATTCTTACAGGTGATTCCACAGGTGATATCAGTGTGTAAGAAGAAAAAGAATGACCACTCGATGTTGAAGGAGTAAAATATGCCTATTTTATTCTTGTTTATCTCTCAGGATTAGCCTGTAGTAGCTCTTGAGAAATTGGCAACATTGTTTGTGGTCTGAAAGGTCCAGGAGACATAGATGTGCATCTATGGACCATCAAAGGGTCAAATGGGTGTATAGAGCACAGAGACACTATTGGAACTGGCGACATAGGAGGTCTTGGAAGAAGCTACAGAGGTTCAAATCAGATCTTTAGCTGGAATAATCATTCCTACAACCAGTAAAGGGTAAGGAAGTTCCGATGGAAGAGCATCATGTGATGAAGTGGAAAAAACTAACGATGAAGCAATTCTCAAATTCGATCTTCTTCATGCCGGTCTCCTTGAACAGATCTCAATGTTGTTATTCCAGACATAATTTCCTTGACAGCAATCTATGTTGTTTCAATGTCGAATGTCATGACGACGACTGAATAGACATTGAAGGTCAAGATTTTTGGTGTAGGAGTAGTGGTGTTCGTGAAATCCCACGTCTGCACCTCAGGCATCAACTTTGACTGTGCCGTCAAACTCCTCAATAGCGAGCATGTTGGTGCCGATGGTCTTGATATTGGCATGTGCTCCAGAGTGACAGGAGTGTTTTAGCGATGTTATTGATGTTCCTTTCCCTCCTCTCTTTAAATCTTCCTCTGTGGGAGTCTTTTTCATGAAGGGGATTAGTTTCAGAAGAGTGAGCTCCTTTGTTTTGTATTCCCTGCGTCTTCCTCTCTTCCTGCACTCTGAGGTTTTTTGAGTCACTTGCTGTTGTTTTTTTATAACATTCGCAATCTTTCCCTGAATGTCTGGCTGACGGCACATCACAGGTAGCATAAGGGTGTGAAGCAGCCTTTTTTCTTTCCACGTGAAGTGAATTTCAAGAAAACAGATGGCATTTTCTGAGAAAAAATCCCTTACATGTAGACATACATTGTAGGAAAATGTAAATAGATGTTGAAAACGTTGAATGAACAATATGAAACTTCAGTACTGAAGTAAACTTTCAAGAAAAACTGCGTAGTTAACTCTTGAAGTGTTGTGAGATCTTCTACGCATGAGCCAGAAAGAAGAACTGGTACTGTGAGGCAAACTGCCAGTACAGTGCATGATGGGACAGGAACACCGATGGATTCTTAAAGGAACAGGGAACTTAATGGGTATCTTGACTCTATGGCTTGACAGGCACCTTTTACCTCCATTTTTGTGAAAAAGAGGGAGGTAAAATGTTATTTGAGACACTCATATACATATCTTCAGCTAGCTGCTGAAATGTGGTCTTGACCTTTTTTAAATGGGGGTTCTCCCTCTCTGAAAAAATGCTAGAAAAACTGTACTGTTTTTATAATGGAAGAGGTGCCACCAGACTGTTCAACAAAGAGGTGTCTACCTCCAACTACAGATGGACTTAATATATGAAGGAAGTGTTCCGGGGTCCCCGCGCATAGTCGTGAATATTCTAATTACTATTGACTATCAGTGAGGCTCCTGCGATGCAGAACATTAGGAAGAATACGGCACTGGTAAAAAAAAGATCTTCCTACTGGCAGGACCAGCATCAGGAGGCTGCCAACCACGAGTGGGGAGAAGGTGAGACCTACATTACTGCACAGACCAACTAGCTAACCCCACACAAGAACATACTTCACACACATAATATCTTCAACTCAAGCAAACATATACAGTCAGCTTCTCAATGAGAGTAGGCACTTACTGCACAGTCGAAGCAGTTGAATGAAGAGTGAAAGTAAGGCCTCGATCCCAGCCCATATATTTTTATAAACATTTCGGACATAAAGAGTCCCAAAAAAATGAATTCTGCAAAGTCTGTAAGAGAGAGAGTGAGAAAAACACATGGCAGTTAAAGCAAGAGAAATTATGGCAGTGTCTTACTAGGACATACGTCTTAAATAGTTTAGGTAATATGCAGTGATCCTCTTTACATACTCACATTGGATTGCATCTCAAAATAATTCTGCATAGCAAAACACAATCCCATGCCACTCCATGCAGAAAACCTGAGCCCCTTCATGCTTTACCCTGACGAGAGATGAGCGAGACTAAGAGGGGGGAATATCCGCTCTGAATATATACACCAGCAAAGAGGGAGTGCACCAACCCATAGCAACATCCTCACTAACATGGATATGCATACAAATCCATTATTCTCACCGCCGAACTCTGGGGCTGATTATGATGGCTGTGAACCCGCCACAGGCAGGCTGCCGGTGGCGGGTTAACTGCCATCGTAAGGCCATTCCCCACCCACCAGAAAAGGATGGCGGGCGGTGTGCTGGCCGGCGGAAAGCCCGTCTGCCACGGGTCCAACAAAGGCAATAGTTTTGATTGCCCGTCAGACCCGCTCCGCATCCCTAGAATGGTGGTGGTGCCTAGCTGGCACCGTCCGCCACATTAGGATGCTGCATCTCCGCCAGCCTTTCCATGGCGGTTCCCCCGCCATGGAAAGGCTGGTGGGGTTTGACTTTGGGGACTGTTGCAGGCCCCCCTGTGCAGGGACACTTTCGTTTTGCACTTGGGGGGCACCTATGGTGCCCCACATTTCCTTGCACCATGTGGCAGGCACCTCGTGGTGCCTGCCACGTAGTTCAGGGAAAAGCAAAACCTGCATTTTCAACATTGCGGCTGGTGCTGCAGCTAGCAGCACCCACTGCAATGTTGAAACTGCCTTTTGCGGCCGCCGTGGTGGCAGCCGAATTGTAATTTGAGGTGCGGGACCACTGCAATATAGGCGGGTGGTCCCAATCTCGGTGCGATTGCGGACGGACTTATGCCCGTCCACCATCGTAATCAGCCTCTCTGATCAGATTCAAAGATGACCCTACCATATTTAGTTTTAAATATACTAAGGGTTGGACAGACACAAACCTGGGGCAAAAGGCCACATACAAAAAGGGGGTACAAAACATTAGCCCATGTTTGGTCTTACAATACTCTCTGTTCTGAGAAATACTTCATGATTTGCCTTGAAGTGGTCTACAAACTTGGGGAAGGAGTTGTACAATGGGAGTTCTACATGGCTCTTTAAAGTTGGTGAACCCTGTATTGGGCTTGGTGGTGCCTTTTACTCTGGGGAAACTCTTTAATGGATGTGTAGTGTTGTACAAAACTCTAAAGTGAATCTCAAAGTGCTCTCTGTATATGTGGAACACAATAATAGAGAATAAAGCACATTTTTTAGTAGGAAAACTTTACAAGGGGATTTGTAGTGCATTGCAAGCTGGGTGAAACTTAATAATGTTTCTTCTAGGCCATCTAACTAGGAGACACTCTAAAACAGGCCTTGTAGTGTTCTCTGCATTGGAAGGCAACCCACAATATGTCAAACAGTGCTTTCTCAGCTGGTACAAATTTACCTTGGGACTTACCGGTGAGTGCTCTGTGAAATCGTAGACAGCTTTTTTTCCCTCTAGTTTTATATAGCGCAAACTCGACCTGAACGATCCAGAGCGCTTTACATGGGCACCAGCAGCATTACAGGCGGACACATTAATTTTTAGGCACCGGAGTTTAAGTGATTTGTCCAGAGTCACAGGATGTTTGAGCCTCTCGCCAGACTCGAACCTGGTTTCCCAGTTTCAAAGTTGGCTGCTCTAGTTGATTGGATATTATTGTGTAGCATTTACAGTGACCCATAAGTGGGTGAATGTTTAGTTTAAGCTTAAGAATGGTGGTTCATTAGAAGAGTCTGTAAAATGAGCAATACTGTGTTTACTGAACTGGGCGAGGATTTTGGTTGGTTCAGCACTATCAACACTGGGAAAAGCGTTAAAGCTGATTACTGTGGTGCTTTTTCAGCTGTGAGAGATTGCACAGTGAGCATTCCAGTGCTTTTTGAACTTGAGAAAATCTGGGACTAGTTTCACAGAGCTGATTGAATGGAGAGAAAACCAAGCTGGTTCTTAAAGCATATTCAAATCAAGTGATCCCCAGGTTATAACTTGCAGAGTTCTCGGAATGAGAAAACATTCTGGGTTGGACTTTGTTATGTTGTTCACTACTTTGTCCCCCCTCCTCCTCCGTACCCTCCTCCCCCCTGTCATCAGCTGTACGTTCTGGAATGTTTACAGGCGACAGCTGATGACTGCACAGACAGAACGCTCCGCCCTATTCCTCCTGACTGACCTGCATCTGTATGTGTTGGAAGCTTTTGAATAAACTTCTACATAATTTACCACTTGTGTGGAAGTCATCTCAACACATTTTAAGAACACTCTGAATTAGATGAACCCCTGGTTGGGTTTCTCTGAATTGTCAAAACCTTTGTTGGGTCATAGCTCTCTGGTTTTGTAGAAGTCAGGTTTGGGTGTCACAGAGCTCTTTGAAAGATAAGGAAGAAAAAGTGATTTACTTGCAACTACAGATCTTTGCCACTGGTAACATTCATCATTCACAGATGCACATACTTTAATTATTCCCTGCTGTTTTACTCAGCAGAAATGTTCAATCAGCAAGGACAGTATGCACACATTTAAGATGATACTTTAATCACCTATTCTCCTCATTGTTTGAGCTGCTAGGCAGCCAAAGGTGTGGAAAGGCTCTGAACTCTACTTCTCCAAAAGCCACCCTGACTTAAATGAGTAAGATCACTGCAAGACGTTGGATTATTATTTGTGCAGGATGTTAGTCATGTGCAAGTAATAATTTCACAATTGTCTCCTTACTGTGACCTAATACCCCACTGTAGCACTTGACTTTCTCAGGGTAGCGAAGCAGAGCAGTCGAAGGCCTACTCAGGGAAGGTAGTATGGGTCAGTAATTTCCATTGGCTGACATGCAATACCAGCACTATAAGAAATAAGCTTATTGGTTGAGGGGGGTGGAAGCCCCATTTAGACAACAATCAATATCCTGTAAATTAACCTATGCTTAACCCTCTGGTAGCTTAGCACAAAGCAGTCAGGCTTAACTTAAAGGCAATGTGTAAAAAGTATTTATGCAGCATACAACCTGTAATAAAGTGAAAACATAACACAAGAAAAACCCCAAACCAATTCAGAACAATAGAGTAAATTTTAATAAATAAAGTGATAACAGAACAACAAAAAATCCAACCAGCAGAACCAGAGATATTCACTTTTAACATTTTGAGTAAATATAGAGCCTAAAAGCACAAAGTGCCCCTCACTGTCATCTGGTCAGCCTAGACTGAGGGAAAGTCAAAAGTTGAGGCTGATGGTAATAGAGCATGAGCCAGTTACAGGTACCATGTTAGCTCCGCTGAAAAAGTTACCTTCTCAAAGTCCAGCGTAAAGTGTTTTGTTTGCAGTAGTAGAGGAGGCCGCAAGAAGCAGGGAGAGCAGCGCGGATGGTCATCGCTGGGCTTGGCGTCACAGAAGACTGTTGCTGTAGTGCGAAGATCTGGTCGGGTGTCGCCCCATTTCTCTGCTGCATGGGCAGCCAAAATCACAGAGACCTATGTGAATTCCATTCTATCAGAGTATCTGACCGCTAATAATCTTCTGGTTTCAGGCCGGGCCATAGCACGGAGTCAGCACTTTTAGCAGTTACAGAACATCTTTGGTCAGCTGCTGATGAGGGTCGAACATCGGCGCTGATTTTGTTAGATCTGAGCGCCGCGTTCAACACGGTGTTGCATGACATAATGCTGAGACGCCTTGCGGAGGCTAGAATTTTGGGCTCAGCTTTGGATTGGCTGGGCTCATTTCTCCATGAGAGGTCATTTACGGTTATTGCCCCCCCGTTTGACTCTGGCAAACATCCAGTTAAACAAGGGGTGCCTCAGGGCTCCTCCTTCAGCCCCCTATTGTTCAACATATATGTTCAGCCTCTAGCGGCAGTTGCCAGCAGTAGAGGTCTGACCATGGTCTCCTACGCTGACGATACTCAGTTGGTGGTGGCACTCTCTAATAACACCGAGCAGGATGCCCTTAAGTTTCAGGGCGACCTTGCAGCAGTGGCCGAGTGGATGAACAGCAACTGCCTCCAACTGAACTCTAATAAATCTGAGGTATTGTTAGTGGGTAGGGACCATGGTCGGTGGAGTGATCTCTGGTGGCCAACTAGCCTCGGCAAGCCCCCTTCCCCTAAACAGGTAGTAAAAAAAAAACCTCGGGGTATGGCTTGATTCCTCTTTGAACTATCAAGTCCAAACGGAAAAAAACGGCTGGGACATGTTTTGGACTCCTTCGGGGGCTTAGACCACTGTTAGGCCTTTTCAACGTCTCTACGCGTCAGGTCACCATTCAGGCGACGGTCTTATCTATACTTGACTATGCCTGCTCCCTTTATTTAGGGTCCAACAAGGCGGAGGTCCTGAGGCTGCAAAGGGCACAGAATGCAGCCGCCAGAACACGTCTAGATCTCCGCAAATTCTGCTCTGTGTCTAATGCTATTCGCCGTCTGCACTGGCTACCTGTAGCCAGACGCATTGAATTCAAAGCCTTATGCATCACCTTCAAGGTTTTTAAATTGGCCTCGCCTCCCGTTCTGGCTGATCTCTTGCTGCCTTATATCCCCTCACGACATCTTCGCTCACAGGGTCAGCATTTGGTGGTGGTTCCCCGACCCCGTAGAGTTCGGTCTAGTGGCCTCTCCTTTCGCTACAGAGCCGCCACCCTTTGGAACTCGCTCCCTGTGCCGGTCCACGGCTTTGACAACTACTTGGCTTTTAGAAAGGCCATTAAGACCTATCTTTCGCCCTGCCCCTTAGTTTTTCTGGCGGGCTCTTTGCTGTGTTTGTCTTTCCTGCATTAGCGACGGGACGCCCCCCTGTTGGGGCAGCTGTCGCGCTTTACAAGCTAAGATAACATAACATGGTTATTGCTGGATCTTCAGGTTGGTGGTCACCATGGTTTGTCGCTGTAGCTTGAAGCGCAGATCTCGCATTGCCGGTTGTAGCTGGTGGTCACAATAGTGCGATGAGCAAGGTTTACCAGAGCTTCGCAATGGTGGTTGTCACATGCAGCAGAATCTTGGCGCGAACGAGTCAGTTTACAGTCGCACCAAACGCAAAACTTCAGGATTTCACCTTTCTTCACAGGAGGAGCTCAACTGATGCTAGCCAAGGATCCAGGACCTGGGGAAGCAACTTTGAAGTTCAGGAACTCACTCCAACAGACGCCATCAGGGATCTGGAAGGTTTAGTTGCAGGTCCAGTGCAGCAGTTCAGCTGGGCTGTTGTGGGGAGGCAACTGGAGCTTGTTGTGTCCCTGTAGCTTAGACACGAGATCAGCCAACTGAGACCTTGTAGTGACTAAGGTAGCCTGGAATGAAGGGGGGAGGTCCAGTCTTCCTTATTAGAATACAGGCCTCAAGCAGGTGGGCAGCCCTCTGGGGATCAAGGCCGCCCTCAAGCAACAGGGCAGTCCTCTGGTAGCAACAGTGCAGTCCTCTGGGGAACAAGGCAGGTCTCATTCTGTAACATCCACCGGTCCAGGAGTGTACTAATGAGTACCTCTGGAGGTCCAACATTTATACCTGGTAACAGCCTTCTTCTCTTCCCCTATCAAGGCATCAAGAGGTCAGGGGTGAGAAAAGACTATAGTCATGTTCCTATGTGTGTGTGGGAGGGAAAGCCCTTTAAATTGTAAGTGGCCATGGGTACAGCTCTACCCCCAACCATCCTTGCACGGTGGTCCATCCTATCCACACCTAATCCCCTTTTGGGTCACTCTTTGGAAGGAATATACAAACCCCAAAAGCAGAGCCATTCACAGTCATGTGATCCAGGATGCTGGCAGAAGGCACAAACAGTTAGGAGATAAAAATGCCAAATGTGACATTTTCGGAACCTCGATTTTATCATTAAATAGGATTTTAAATTACAATTCATGAGTGTAAAAACATATTTTTATCTGCTCCCAATCAAATGCTATCACTTATTAAATGTAATAAGGCACCCCCATGTTAGTGAATGGCAGACATAGGCCTAACAGCTATGAAAAATGACTTTAGGAGTTTTCAGTACCAGGACATGTGAAACCTAAACCCATATGTCCAACTTTTTAAATACAAAGCACCCTGCCCTATGAGCCTTTAGGGCCTACCTTAGGGGTGACTTATATGTATTAAAAAAGGTTTAGGGGTGTGGCCAAGATGGCGGCGAGGTAGGACGCTTCTCGCTACCTCTCCCACCGCCCGCCGTACATAGCACCGTCCCTCGGCCCTTCCAAGCTTTAAGGCAGCATACAGGGTGCAGACCCCTGAGACTCCGGGGTGTCCAGAGGTGAAGTGCAGAGCCGCCCTGGGGACCTGCATCGAGTTCGGGTCCCCGAGGCAGCATCGCTGATCCCGTGGCAGCGTCCCCAGCACAGAGAGCCGCGGCCGGAGCTGAGGCGGGCCCGAGACGGAAGTCGTGGCTGCGAGCTGCAGCGGGAGGGCCACGCTGCTTAGTGAAGGACCCTCACGGTTGAGAGCAAGCGGCAGGCGCCACAGGGCACGGAGGAGCACGCCCCCAAGTGTGGAGCCGAGGCAGCGGCCCGGTCCTGGAGGGCCTACCCGCCATTTTGGATTAACAGACTCCAGGGTGCACTGAAGAGGAGGTGAGTGGCTGCCTGCGAGTCAGCGGGTGGTGGGCGAGTCCTGCGACAGGCGAACCAGGGAATCGGGGACAAGTGCATTCCCCGCCGCGGCCTTCGTTCCCGCAGTGCACTGGTGCTGCGTGACTGGGAGACGGCCCGCAGAAGCTGCCCAACGCCAAGGCCACGGTTTGAGCCCTGCAAGCAAGCGCGTAGCAGACCTGAGGCCTCCCCACGCGCGTAGGAGCACCGTGAAGGGCAAGGCCGGAACACACCAGGAGTGGCCTGGTGGGAGCTAGCAGAGTCGGCAGCGAGGTGTCTGGGTTTACCGGAGCGGCTCCGCGCCGCGGGTCGGAGGCTGGGGCTGGACGCCTGGGGCCTGCCAAGAGCGGCAAAAGGTTTTGGCGGCTGTGGCCCACATCTGAGGAGCACTTGGGCACTGCGACCCCGCTCCGCAGCACAGCAGCACAAGAGGTGCGATCAGGCACCCGACGGTCGAGCCTCGACGATGAGGAGGCCCCGCCACAGACCTCGATGGAGAGCCGCTGGAGTGGGTACCGACCCGCCTAGGTGGAGGAAGTTACTGACAGACGGCGGACAGGCGGACAGGCGGGAGCCCCACAGGTCGGGTGAGCGGTGAGCTGGGAGCGATGGCAGCAGGATGAGGGAAGAAGGATCACGCTCTCAAAGACATGCTCACCAAACCAGGAGGCAGTGCTCTGTCAGAGCCTTCAGCCACAGAGGGTCCATCCCCTGTCCTGTCGGCCAGCGCAGCAGAGGAGCCGGTGACTCGAGCCTTCTTGGAGTCCCTTTTCTCAGAGCTCAAAGAGGACATACAGGCAATCAAGAAAGACCTGGCCTCCAAAATCAAAGAGATCAGGCGGGACACCGATACTCTTGGCGAAAGGGTGGCTGAGCTGGAAGACAGAGGCGATGCACGGGAAGGAGAGGCAGGGTCCATTAGACAGGAGATTATCCGCCTCCAGGAGCAAAACGTTGATTTGCAGGCCCATCTGGATGACCTCGAGAATCGCTCTCGGAGGCACAATATTCGCATCAGGGGAGTGGCAGCAAACGCCGAAGGGGGGGACATATTTGGCTTAGTCAATGACCTTTTCAATCATATTTTGGGCAATACCCAGGACGCTGCTATCAAGATAGATAGAGTACACAGAGTGGGAGCTCCGCGCTCGGACAAAGCCCCCCCAGCAGACGTCTTAGTATGCATACACGACTTCCAAACGAAAGAAGAAATCATACGGAAAGCACGAGCGAAGCACCCCCTGAGCTTCCGTGGTCATTCTCTCACCATCTTCCAGGACCTATCTGCGCTCACGCTGCAAAAACGCAGGGACTTTGGTCCTATCACTTCCCACCTAAGGAGCCAGAACAAGAGCCTACTCTTGGGGTCACCCTTTTAGAATAATCTTCCGTTGGGACGGAAGCTTCGCCAGTTGAGGTCCTTGCGGGAGGCATGCCGCCTGCTGGGATTGGAGCCACATGGACACCAAGAGGGAGACGACAACGCATCCCTGTCCAGTGGGGAGCAACGGCCTCAATAGCGCAAACGAAGCCTGACTCAGCCGAAATTGCGAGAGCCCAGCACTGGAAACCATTCCTTTAAATTTGCAAAGGCTGACGGCAATTGATCGCTCCTGGGTCCCTCTGGGATCCTCTATGAGGTGGGTTGGGGGGGAGGGCAGTGAGAACTTGGTCACACTATGAACCCCACTCACTTTCCTGAATGGCCCGGCAGGGACATTGGACTACTTCTGGTCTTCAGGCTGGGTAAACTTGTTTCCATTTGTTTCTCGTTGTTGTTTGCCTTTTATGTCCTACAGATTCTATTGGGGTAATGTTGGGATCCTCCAGCCTCCTTGCTTCTCGATCACTCGACACAACACACACAAGCACGGGGACACTGGTCTGAGGGGGGCCGAGCAATGCACACGCCGGAGATGGTACATGCCACTTGGGAGGTTATGCAGGGGCTTTGAGTATGCAGTCCTCCAATCTTAAGGTCCTCTCACTTAATGTGAGAGGCCTCAACAACCCGATTAAACGCTGGGCTGTGCTCTCGTTTCTTGAGCAGACACATGCAGATATTTGCCTGCTGCAAGAAACGCACCTACTGACTAGCGACTGGTGTAGGCTCAAATCCAGGTTTTCCCCCATACAGATGTTCTCTTCCAACACGACCAAAACAGCTGGGGTAGCCATTTTGGTCTCATGAGCCTTTGGAGGCAAAGTGATCCAGAAAGAAGCAGAAATTAGAGGCAGGCTGCTCACTTGCCGCTTTGACATTGAGGCCTAGGGGTTAGTGGTAGGCACAATTTATTTCCCCAATGAGGGACAGGTGAGCTTTTTGCATAACGCAATTAAGGAGGCCCTAGCCACTGATGAACGACACATTCTCTTAGGGGGCGATCTCAACCTGGTTTTTGATAATGACACAGACAAGTCGGCTCAACGGTACGGGCAAGTAGGTGCATTGTCGAAAGCTGGGCTTTCCCGGGTGCGAGAATCGAGCCTCGAGAATTTCTGGAGGGCTTCTCACCCGCATGACAGGGAGTATTCCTACTATTCCATCGCCCATAAAACATAAGCCAGATTGGATTACTTTCTAGACACCAGGGAGCTCTACTCGTTTGTGTCCAGCACGGAAATATTCCCAGCTGCCCTCTCGGACCATGCAGCCGTTGTGAGGCAAATGACGCTCCTGCCCCTGAGGCCATCTAGTAAGCACTGGAGACTGAGGGACATGCTTCTCCAGCGCCAGGAGGTGGTGGACCAAGTGAAACAAGACACTGGGGTCTATCTTTTCCATAACAACATCCCTGAGACTAGTATTTCCGATATCTGGAGAGTGCTTAAAGCAGTGCTTCGTGGCGCTTTCATCGCAATTTCGGTAGCAGACAATAGACTTAGGAAGCAAAAGAGAGATGGCCTCTCCCAGCGGGTCTGGGTGATAGAGAGCATACATCAACGGACAGGAGTCCCCATGGTCTGGTGGCAACTATCGGCTGCCCGTGCACAACTAGCGGCTCTGGATTTAGATTGGGCAGAATATGCCGCACTCCGGCTACAGCACACTTTTTATGTGGGGGGGACAAGTGTGGGCGTTTATTGGCAAACAGGCTCAGGGAAGAACGACAACGACAGAGAATCCAGACGATCAGTGACGCAGAGGGCCGGTTAGTGTCGGACGACGGAGCAATAGCGGAGGCATTCAGGGCTTACTACGAGGGGCTCTACGCAAGTCAGTCCCTGGATGAGGGCGGCAGCCCTAACTACCTCCTGGGTGTATAGACGCCTAAGCTCACTCCGGGACAGGCTGCGGCCCTGGTGGCAGAGATTCGTATTGAAGAGGTTATCTCGGCCATTTCTAGGTTAAAAGTAGCTAAAGCCCCGGATCCCGACGTCTTCACGGCCGCCTTCTATAAAGCCTTCTGCCCCGAGATATCCCCTCCTCTGACCAGACTGTTCAACTCCTTCGCTGCCACTGGTGCCATCCCGACCCACATGCTGGAGGTGGTTATAACGGTCATTGACAAGCCAGGGAAGAACGCTACCCACTGCAGAGCATATCGGCCCATCTCGCTGCTCAATACAGATCTCAATATCTATACGGGTATTTTGCGCAGAGGTTGGGACCCTACATGCCGGACCTGATTGACCCCGATCAGGCTGGCTTCATACCTCAACAGCAGACCAGCGATAACACCCGACGGGTCCTCCATGTGATAGTTAAAGCCTCCAGGTTCCCAGGCAACTACATGCTTATGGCAGTGGACGCCGAAAAGGCATTCAATAGGGTGCACTGGTCCTATCTGGAGCAAGTGTTGCTTCACTTGGGCTTTGGGGAGCGCTTCCGTACGCACGTCTTAAATTGCTACCGCGGGCCTACGGTCACTGTGAGAGTAAACGGGCTCCGGTCTAACCCACTTCCAATAGTGCAAGGTACATGATAGGGGTGTCCGTTGTCACCTCTGCTTTTTGTGCTGTATATGGAACCCCTAGCACATAGAGTCCGGATGAACCCACTGATTCAGGGTGTTCCATTCGCTGGAGACGGCCATACGCTGATGATGTGTTAGTGATGCTCAAGGACCCTGAGATCTCTCTGGGGCCGTTTCTGCGGGAACTAGAGGACTTTGGCAAAGTGTCGGGGTTTAAAGTCAACGTAGGGAAGTCCATGGCCCTAAACCTCTCTCTCTCTCCCCAGGTGGTGGAGCGTTTTAAGGGACAATACCCATTCCAGTGGTCCGCAGATACAATACCATACCTGGGAGTGCGACTTGCTGCCACGACTCGCGCCACAGTTGAGGCAAACTACGCTTCCCTACTGAAGCAGGTGCGCTCCAATATACTTAGATGGAAACACCATTCGATCTCCTGGTTAGGTAGGATAGCAGCCATTAAGATGACGCTCCTCCCCAAAATTCTGTACATGTTCCAAACTCTTCCCCTGTGCCCACCCATGGGTACGATCTCCAAACTACAAGCAGAAATCATGACCTTTATATGGCGAGGCCGTACACCTAGAATGAAATGGAGCCTGTGCTTTTTACCGCCCAACGAAGGCGGAGTAGGCATACCCGACCTACAGCTGTACTTCCAAGCGGCTCAACTACGACACCTAGTGGAAAGGAATCGAACAGAATCTGGCAAGCATTGGTTATTCCAAGACAGAGCAGTAGCTGGTACCTCGCTGATGAAGATTCCCAATGCCTCTCCATGGGCCACTTCTACGACGTTCAGGGGGTCCTCTTGTTCTCAAAAATTAAAGAGCACTTTGATATCCCTGAGACAGAACGCATGCTACACATGCAGCTTAGACTTTGGGTTGGGCAACTTCATAACAGAGAGGCAGCTAGTCGGCATCTTACTACTTACGAATGATGGCTCCTGTCAAAGTCCTCTGACAAAGGAATAGTCTCCGATTTGTATAAACTGCTGAACGCCCGCAACTCACACGCATATCATGCTGGATGTGGTAAATGGGAAAAGGATATTGGTAGACCCCTTAGTGACAAGGAATGGGAGGGCATATGTTCGAGGGCGTGCCACACGGCCAGCAACATGGCTCTGATAGTCACACTCACGAAGGTGTCCATGTATTGGTACTACACGCCAGAATGGGTACATAAGATCAATCCCACGGCTAGTGCACTTTGCTGGAGGAACTGCGGGGGAACAGGTACACTGCTCCACTTACTCTGGGACTTTCCCCACATTCAAGGCTTACTGGTCACAAATCCTGGACGATGTCGACAAACACCTGGAGACGCAGCTTCTCCGCTTCCCTGCACACATTCGATTAGGAGTGCCTGACCCATTAGCATACCCACTAAAGTCCAGGAGGGGTCGTCTGATAGGCCTGGCACTAGGTGCAGCCATGCAGAACATCCTCACGCACTGGGGACCCCACGGGTCCCCACACATACGGGTTGGCTAACACGCCTGTGGCATATCCTTGGCATGGAAAAAATAACCCTCACACAGGTAAGGGTCCCACCTTTCGGGAGACATGGCTCCCCTTCCTGGCTATACTAACACAGGAATTTTGCGAGCTCACATGCCATAAATACTTACGCCTGTTGCGATTACTAGAAGACGGGACGCCGCCTGCCCTGGACTGACCGTAGGGAAGGCTGTTCTCTCATCATTGTTTGGTTTTGTCTTGAATATTTCAAAAAAACAGATTTAAACCATAAAAAAAGGTTTAGGCCTGGCAAAAGGTTTACTTTACCAGGTTGAATGGCAGTTTAAAACTGCACTATAGGCTGCAGTGGCAGCCCTCATACATGTTTAAAAGGCTACTTTAGTAGGTGGCACAATGAGTGTAGGAGGCCCACTAGTAATATTTTATTCCCAGGCCCTGGGCACATTTAGTACCATTTACAAGGGACTTAAAAGTACATTAAATGTGCCAATTAGGTGTAAGCCAATTTTGCCATATTTGAAGGAGAGAGCACATGTACTATAGCACCGGTTAGCAGTACTAAAGTGTAAAGGCCAACAGAAATGAATGCAGCAAAACAGGAGGAGTGAAGGCAAAAGGTTTGGGGGAACACTACACCAAGGTCTAACAAACACTCAATTAATGATTGCCCAGACAGTGCTTTTTCTTTGTAAAAAGAAAAGTGCATTTAGCACAAACACACACACACACAGTACTAAATAACAGATAGATGGATATATTTTTGATGACGTTATTGAATCAAATTTGACCATTTGTGGGTCATGACTCCCATAATCACAATACCCCCACCCATACCAGGCGCAACATCACATTATGAGAGGAGGTAATTTTAAATAAAGCATGCATATGGGCTTTAACAATGGATCAACACATAAATATAAGGCAAACATATAGGCTTTGTCAAGGGGTCACCATATCAATATGTAAAGCAAGCCTACACGCGTTTTCAAAGGCCAGATATCCAAGCTGCTGTTGCAAACAACTTAGGGATCAAATTTGACAATAAAAAGTCATTTCATATTCAAATTATCTCAGTAGTTGGTGTTTGTTTTGGTATCCTGCGCATGGCAAAACAATTTTAGCATGTTTTGTCATCTTCAACAAAGATTAGCGTAATATTAGCCCTGGTGATGTCCAGATTGTACTACGCCAATGCATTTTATGCAGTTTTGCCAAAATATCTCCTGAATAGATTTTAGGTCGTAAAGAATGCAGAGGCATGACTGGCTCTGGGCCAGGGTGATGGGGTTCCCAGGTGCCGAATGAGACTGGGAAAGGGATCCCAAGCATGCCCCACACCACCAGATAAGTGAATATATTCCTTGCACTGAACACTGTGCTCTGGCCCACCCCAGTGTTAACCTGTAAGATATGGCAGAGCGCCATGCGCTCATTTTCTTGTTTAAAGGGGGTCAAATATCACGTGTTTAACAGTGAATATCTCAGGCCCTGTTGGGCCAATTTTGATTGTCTTTGGGTTACTTTGTACCTGGAGGCGAGCTTTAGCCACTTGGAGCTCTCAACAAGCTCCTGGCCTCAGAAGGGACTTTTCAGGGAGCTAGTTTCACTGACTCCCTGCATCAGCCTTCTCCTCTCCTACCTGCACCAGGCTCTTTGGCATCCTGGCCATCTTGCAGGGCACCTAGGGTGGCATTGGAGTCCTAGTGTTCCCCCAACTGGCCCTAAATGGGCATAATACCCTGGAAGGACCCATCTAATCCTGGGGGTCAGCTGTAGACAAAGTCCTTAGTCCATCGGGGGCATCAAGTTTCTTCTTCTTCCAGCTGTCTATGATTCTGGTGTTGTCACCATCCAGGTCCAGGGTCTTGCTCTCCATTTCTCCATTGTGCAGGGGTTTACTAGTGTGGGTGGAAAGTTCTAGATGTAAGCTACGCCTCCCTGGCCAATCGGGCTGAACACAACAGTAGTTTCAAATGTGCAGTCTGCCCACAGGTGCACACGTAAGTGCCTACGTGTTCACGTGTAACCAGCCTAATGCCCTTACCCTAGCTGCGCTGCAGTGGCCTTATCCCAAAAGGCGAGCACTGGCAGTAAACATGTGCTGTTCAGTTACCATGAAATTACAGCGAGTGAGACTCAGATAGTAAGACTCACCCACAGTAAAGGTCCAAAAAGCAGGTCATCAAAAGCAAAAACTCCTGGTGGATTGAATGGGGGAACCCATTTGCAACAAACACTATATGTGAAATGTACAAGTAAGAGGCAGCTGGGTCGCATGTAAATCTCTGAAAGATACCACTGCCAGAATAGCAAAAGACAATTACTTGTAATCCTAGTTCCCCTAAATTGAAATCACAGGCACTCATTAGTCCCACTTCTCCGGAATCCAGGAGCACTTTATATGTGTAAGGCTTGAACAAAATGGACAAACATAATCCCCGCACAGGCTTCCCTGAATTTTTAAAGATTTGAAATACCAAGTATATGTTGTTTTCCTGCAGATGCGGTCTTTGCAGTCAATTTTGTAATATTAGCTCTACTCACTGAATAGTGGCAGGATCACTGATTATGATGCACTGTTATAAGACAGGTATCAAAACCATGTCTATAAGAGACACTCCCTCCTAAATGCCTTTTAGTTGGAGCACTGAAACCTTATTAATTGCTGCCAGTAACAACATCAAGATGATTCTAGATGTGAGAGGCTCACCTGCCGTCATTTTTCTAGATATATATGCAGCTTTTGATACGGTTTCTTGTGACATACTCCTGGACAGCCTTGCTGGCCCATGTGTAAAAGGCCCTGTTCACAGCTGGTTTTCCTCTTTTTTGCTCAGGCACTCCCAAGCAGTAAAGCTGGCTCAATACCGTTCCACTTTTCAAACCATCTATTGTGGTGTTCCACAGAGCTCTTCCTTGATCATTACAATTTATAATATTTATGTTGCTTCACTCGATGCTCTTATCTCATCCCATGGTTTTAGGTTGAACACCTACACAGATGATACTCAGATCATCCTAAGATTCCATGAGAATTTGGGTCTTTATTGGACCAGTTCGAAAGGTGTCTGTGTTCTGCAGCAAGCTGGATGAACACTAGCTCGATTAGACTTCACACAGACAAGACTGAGACACAATCGGGTACAGGTGGCACTGTCCCGTTTCGAGGAGTTCTGCCGCGATCATGAGTTGGCGGTCAATGTGGACAAGACGAAATTCATGGTTCTCCACCAATTTAAAGCTACCAAGGGTAAAGTTTATATGAATGATGTTGATTTAGAGTAGACTGAAGTGTTTACCTACCTGGGGATAACCTTAAACAGGAAGTTGAACTGTAAGCCACACATTGATATGCTTGTCTTGAAGCACGCGCAGTTGGCTGGGGCCCTTCTAAAAGAACATAGGCTTTCACACACCAAACCCATAGCCCCTGCCATCAAAATATATAACACCAAAGTTGTAAGCGCCATTTTATATGGCGCGAAATTATGGGGCCACAAGGACACCAGATCCTTGGTTATCGCCCCAAATAAATTAATGAGGGCGTTAATAGACTTGCCACAATCTACCCCATTGATGCCCTTATTTTTGGACCTGGGATGTCATCACATTGAGGATCTAGTTCGATTCAGGCCTATAGCCCTCTGGAGAAGGTTATGGCCCACCCCTGAGCTCTTACTATATGCTAAAGCCCTTCTGGATTTCAGGGGGGCTGGGACCCTAAGTAAGATCAGATGGCTTCAGTATATAAAAGAAATCTTAATAGAAATGGGGATGGGTAATCTGTGGGAGAACCCTGAATCGACCCCCTTACCCTCAAAAAAAGAGCTTAAGGTTGTCTATATGGATTTGGTGAAGATGAAGCGCTTCTCTTCCATTACAGGATCTACCTTGACCAGGGACTTCCTATTGATAAAGCATGAACCTGGGTTTGAACCCTACTGGGACTTCATTTTAAAACCAATGGATAGGAAGCTCTATCACCAGTTTAGGGCAGGTTCTCTGCCGATTAGAGCGTTTACCAGTAGATGGCACAAGCCCACGACAGAATTGTGCCCCTCGTGTTTGGCCCAGTCAGAATCCATCCCCCATATATTATTTGTTTGCCCGGCCTATAGATCACCAAGGAGGAAATGGCTTAAACCCATCTGTACTATTCTTGGCACAAGAGTTGCAATCGAGGCCTTGAGGATTTTAAAGACATGTACTCAGGAATCTATCGTTATTGCTATTGCAAGATTCTTGAGTTGGGTATGGGTGATTCGGGCTAACAAATTTAGGGCACACTGACTTGATTTGTATAAATCGTTTGTGGGAAGTGGGGTAGCTTGATTCAGACATATTTTTGTATAACAGGGTAGATGCCGTACGGCTTACCCTATTTTAAATCTTATATTCTTTTTATAATAATTGTCTTATAATATAAGAGGAAGTTGATTTGTGGTTTAACACTTATTTTAATTGTATTATTGTGTCTGCTACATTAATGCTACTTTGCTATGACCCAATCATTTTAACAAAGATTTTTTTTAACTGTTAATTTTTAATTGATGTAATGTCTTTTATGGTTTTATAATTGAAATTAAGACTTTAAGAATTGAATTGAATTGATACTCAGATCATCCTAAGATTCCATGAGAATGTGGGTCTTCATAGGACCAGTTCAAAAAGTGTCTGTGTTCTGCAGGAAGCTGGATGAACACTAGCTCGATTAGACTTCACACAGACAAGACTGAGGTCTTTGTTTCGGCAACCTTTCCATGTGGACCTCAAATGGTGGCCTGACTATTTAGGTGTTTACCCTGTACCCGCTTCCAGCGTACACAATCTAGACATCTTTTTTGACAATCTCTCATTTGAGGGACATATCAAAAAGCTTACCTCAAAAAACTTCTTTATGCTGAAGATTGTTAGAAAAATCACTGCCCAGTTCCTCTAGGAAACTCTTAGTCCAGACTTTAGTCTTTGGGCTGGACAACAGCAACTCTCTTTTTGCTGGATTACCGGCTTATCATCTTCATAAACTACAACTCATACAGAAAGCAGTAGTTTGCCTTATCTTAGGTCTTGGCGGAGTACTTGTAATTCAGCCTATCTACCCCTTCTCCACTGGCTGTGTATATGCAAGTGATGTGTTGTCAAAGCTTGTGCTTTCGTCACAAAGCCTTACACATCCTGCCTTCTAATATTTATATGATCTCCCACATTTCTTCTTACATTCATCTAAGATCACTTCGACCCATCATGCTACACTACTTCATTATTCCTAAATGTATGAAATCCTGCATTAGAGGTCAGGCATTTATAGTCGTCACTGCTCAAGCCCGGGACAATCTTACTACAGCTATTCATGCTGAAAGAAACCTTTTGAAATGTCATGAATTGTTAAAAATTAATCTATATGTTCTGTAGATTCTGCCTCACACATATGGTACTCTAACGCAAGCCCAGCCTGTTTGTATAATTACGCACATTATACATGTTTAAATCAAATCAAGCATGAGATCAACTTAAACACTATGTACTTTCTAAATCTGTACAGCCTAGGGTATCTACTAGCAGAATTCAGATCAACCTCACCGTCAGTGCCTGTTGGGGCAAATGTTTTGAGCATGATTTTTGTTAGATTTTTAGCAATCTTCCCTAAAAACATGGTAATTCTCTCTACTCTTCCTTACATAGGAACATCATCCTTCCAATTTCTGACCCACATCTGTGTTTCTCAGAGTCTCCTGAGTGTGGGGGTATCAGACATGTATGGATTTTCACAGTGGTGCCCAAAAGCGATGAAAATGGGTGAAAAGAATTTGTGAAACTTCAAAAGCAATTGAAAGAGAAATGATGATTTAGAGATCCTGTCTTATGGACGCAAGTGTAACCCCTGGGCCATAAAGAAACTGACCATAACCATATCGTTTCAACATCGATACATTCTAATGTTTCTATCTCTGAGTGCCAGACCTCACACCCACTGATCAGGAAGACCAGGAAAATGCACTATGTCGTTTGTCAGATTTTCAGTAATTTTTCCCAAATAAAGGGTAATTTCCTCTAGTCTTCCTCACGCAGAAACATCCCGGCTATGATATGACCTACATTTGTGTTCCCCTTGGTCTCCTGAGTGTGAGAGTATCACTCATGTGTGGAACACACACAAAAAAAGGGATGCCACATAATGTTTTTGAGGGGAGAGATTTCCTGGAGGGGCAACTGCAGTATTATGGCCCGGGGTTGGCCAGCAACCCCGCCTACCAATCTCAGACATTTCTGTAAACTAGAGACCCAGTTGAGGTCTGGGTGATGTTGCTTGCATGAATCCCAGCATGTCCCTTTACACAGAGCACACAGCAAAGTTCAAAGAATGGGTAAATCAATCACAATTTCTTCAATTTACTGTAACAGAACACTCCAGAACTTTGGCAAATAGTAAATGTACTACAGTTCCCTAGTCCCACACTATTCCTGATAAAAATATACTCCACATGTGTGGCTGGATCTACTGCATGGAACAGGAATATGACAAAACTTTGGCGATGACCTGAGACAGGAATGTCCCCTGCATGATGTACAGGACTGTACCCCTGTCCTGTGTGCCTGACCTCATGTGAAACTGGTGTCCTGACTTTTTGTTTTGCTCTGCAACCCCGCTACTCTAACATGTGTGCAGATGCCTAGGCTTGTCCGTGGTAATGTGAGGTCCAGATCATGTTCTGTGATCAGTAGGGGCACCATAGTTAATGTGGATTTACTGTCTAGATCTTGGGTTGACATGAAGAGGTGCTTGTCGCGTACCATGTTTTGTAAATTATTAGCCGTGACCAGACATTTTTCTCTGTGTCAAAATAAAGCGTGGTTACCAATCCCACTTGTGAGACCTTCCACCATTTTAGTGTGAATCTCAGACCTTTTCCCTGACATTCCGTTTGCATGGTGTTTACAAGTGCAGTGGATGAGTAACAGTTGCGTAGTATTAAGACTATGGCTCGATTATGAGTGGTCCGTTAAATTGCATGGATCACAATTACATGCGGTGAGGGGTTTATTGCACCAAGTAATTAACAGGAGTAATAATGATCATACCATTTGTTAGATTTTGGCAGGTAAAACCTGCTGGATTTTAACAAGAGGAAAAGACCTGGTTTAAAATCTGAACACATTAGTGTTGGATTTTATCCATGAGATACCATGCATTAAATATCATATTAAAATACTGCGCCACTCATAATGAGGGCCTTAGTGTGCGGTGGGACCACTGGGATGTATCCTGAATGGTCAATGGTTTATTATGGCACATAATAGAGGGTGGATACAGCTACACGAGAGAGAAGTGTACTGATTGCAATTCTGTTGCTGGTGGGGGGACACCCATATACAGAAGTGAGAGAGGATGGAGGAAGTGAGAGACCCTCAGAAATTCAATGGAGTCCTTGTTAGAAAAGATGTGCTGATTATTTCTTCCTGAGCACTGCCATTTAGTAGATAGTAGGGGTGAGGTGTGGGCCTCCAGTTTCTGTTTTAGAGGTCTGAACATTTCAAGGCCAGGCCTGTCCTTTTTTCTGTCCCTCATTACTGCTTCAGGAAGGGTCTGTCCATAACGAAAAATCAAGCAGAAAGTGGGAATTGAACTGCAAGGGTAGGGACTATGAACAATCCTAGTCCCTCCCCTTCCAGTCCCCATCCCCCGGATCATTTCCTCTGTTGACGGAGTGGCAGCTATGGGAGGAGGGTAGTGATAAAGACCAGGCTGTTCATTCAACCCTATCTTCCACTTCCATCCCCACCTCCAGAATAAATGAGTTGGGCCAGTAGGCTTCGCAAGGCACCAGTGATAGTTGACTTTACCCCTCCCATGGCACTGGCCACCAGCATGATCCTGGGCAAGGACCTGCGAGGGATTAGGAATTCCTTCTCATATATGTGTGACACTGCATGTGATGTCATATGCACTGGGTTGCTTCATTTGTGAGTGGACGTTCATACACTGATTTTGTATGTCTTTGGAAGTGGTGGCTTTTGAGAAGCTTTGATATTACTGGAATCAAAAAGAGTAGTAGACAAGACTGGAGCTGTTTGTTAAAAAATGTGATAGTGTGGTGGAGTCAATCAGTCTATCATCAAGCAGGTTTGGTCATCTTACTCTATGGTGAGTGGTTGCCTGTGCTGATCTCCAGGCAGCTGTTGTGAGGTTACCCATGGCAAAAGTGTCAGGGACGAGGATGTCGGCAACGATATGGGTGACTATTGTGTTAGGGCACACCAACAAAGAATTTAATCAATCATAAGGCAGTAGCCAACAAGAAGGATCTCCTTGATGATGAACTTTGGAAATGAGAGTGTTGTTGAAACCATTGTGATTTATTGTTGGCGTGATGGTAGTCTGTGATAGTTTAAGTGGCAAGGTGAGTTTTAGAGGCTAACTACGAGCCACAGACATTTTTTTGCCAATATCCAAAGAGCAGGCATAGATCAGCTTATCCTGTGATGTCCTTACAGTCCCTCATCGCCGTGTCCATTTCTGCTCTTAATAAATGGTGTAGGAGGAAAAGGCACACTATGAACTAATTCCACACATTAGAAATGGGTCTCTTTGAGGTTTAGAGTTTACCCTCAAGGAGATGCCGCCCTACTTTCTATGGCTCTCAAAGTTTTACTAAAATGTTTTGCAGATGTCAAAGTCTTTTGATAGGCGATGAGGGTGAAGGAAGAAAATGCAGTAAATACACGACACATAATGGTCTCATCATCTTCATGGCCCCATAAATATGAAAGTGTTTCGAAGGATATTTTTAGTATTTCTAGAAGTCTTAGACATGTTAAAGAAAAAAAGAATAAAAACCAGAGACAGGGCCCAGAGAGGCTGCCTAGACAGAAGTGGTGCTGGTGGCATCTGAGCACGGGGTGTTGACTACAAGGTGTGCTGTAAAGGCCTAATTTATATTTGGGCAGTAAAGGGGCATCTGACTAACACTGATGAGTGCACGTTCTGCCCAACTCTTGTATTCCATCCTCATTTAGAATGCAGGTGTTGTTGGTTTTCCTGATTGTAGAGAATCCATTAACTGCCGTTGGGAACACCCTGAAAGTTAAAGAAACTCTGGCAGAAATGGCTTTGGAAGGCCCACTCATATTAGGATGGAACATCCAACAGCATGTTCACTAGTTTTTTGCTGTCTGGCTCCACCACATATTGCACGACCTCAATGGCCAGGAACATTTTCAAAATGTCCACCATAGTTTTGGAAGGAACTTACAGGGAGTCGATAACACCGCTTTTTTCTTTTTTTGAAAACTTCCACTGCCATTCCCTCTAGAAAAAGGTTCAGTGAAAAAACCCATCCGATACGGTGGGTAGCATAAAATATTGCCCTCTGGCTTTGATTGTTATTTAGCAGTCAGGCTGTCAAACAGTAGAGGACCCCTAGGGTTGGTAGACACTGTTCAAGGTACGTAGTTTTGGTTTAGCAATAAATTACATTGTAACCCATAATATGATTTTCTAATTCATGTCACCATTAGTAATATGAACAGGTGATTTAAAAGACCCTGAAAGCAAGAAAAGTGGGACTCACAGAGGAAGTCGGATAGCCAGTCTGGCTGGCCATAGTGGACAATGGCGACACACAAGGTATTGAGTGCGACAAGGCTGAGGACTGTCCAGTAGAATGCCTGAGTTTTCACCATGCGGCGGATGTAGAAACGCAGCCTTCGCTCCCTTTTATGAAAATATGAGGCGTTCTCCATCTTGGCACTTTTGATACTGGCGCGCGCAAAGGGAGAGCCTGCCAAGAGACACAAGAGAGACATTAGGGTAATCCCAGTCATGGAAATCAAAGAGAAAAAGTGTATGAGCCAAAAACTCAATTAACAGAAGCACCGGCACATCAAGGGCCTGGATTATTTATTAGGCTTTCTGCAGTTGCAGAATGGCTATGAACTGAAGCCCCAGAATTTTGCCACAGAGGTGGAGCGTGTGGGTGTATGTTTGTAGTACGTCTATAATCCAACGTTAGGACGTCGCAATTAGAGCAACTCATATGGTGCAGTAAGTGACAGAGAAGCAGTGCTCCTCTATGGATGCAGAGAACCTCTTACCCACAGATGAGATGTCAGCCAGCGGATCTTCTGTGTCCTCTGCGTTAAGCAGGTCTGTCTTACTCCTCTTGATGGTACCCCTCCTCAGTGCTCCAACAACAGAAGTACAAGGAGAGAAACATGTGGTTATTCTTGGCTGCCAACTGCATTTTGGGGGCATTGTCTCTATGAGGTTCCACTAGGCTATTCCAAAACAAGGTTTGGACTAGAGTGATTCTACAGCTGCTTGTCACTGCTAGATCAGTCCAATTCCACAAAGGTCACCAGTCATGCACCATGGTTCGGACGTGCAACACTCTACAGGAACACTTACATCATTACTGCTAGTGGTGTTCTTACAACTGGTTCTCATGCACCATTTCCAACGCACAGCACGTTTGTACTCTTCCTCAAAGTCTGGTCTCATAGAGCAATTATTAGACAGCAGGTTTCGATTATGGGAGGGATCCAAAAACATCCCTCATTCCTCATGCAGTGCTCAAGCAACGTGATCTACAGCCAGTGCTTTTATACCATTATCAACCCACAGTACTACGGAGCAATATCCCTTAGAACAGACTGGGTCTTCGGCATTATACTGTCTGTGAGAGATCTGCTCCATCAAATGGCAAGGCACAAAAAACAAATGGTCGGTGGAATAATGATAGGAAAACCGGCGCCATAAGGGTGATGTCACAAAATATCAATATATAGGACTGTATTAATTCAACGGTGCTGTAGGGTGGAGAGAACCACCGGCCTCCGCAAAACTTGTGGCCTAGGCTACAAATGAACAAAATTGCAATACCCAGTTTACGTTTTCTTTTCAAAGACATGACAGCAGTAACATGCGAAAGTACATGCAATTCTAAAGAACACAGTAATGAGGTTCTTCCTTTCTTTTATTCTTTTCCTCTTTTTCTTAGCCAGCCAACACGTGTTTTGTCGCTACATCGGGAATATAGACCCGCGACTTTCTCAAGGCTCAATAGTCCCATGTCCTGATCTTTTTCATTTGTGGTGATAATTCCAACCCACAGGGTACGTAGGCGAAGATATTCGTATGGTACGCTATTCGCTAAAAAATATTCGTCCAATTTCATAATCAACTTTCCTGGTCTGTCGTGTGAGCTTTCGCAACGTCCGTATCAATGTTTAAGTTCCGGTGCCTCGAGTACAAATTTGACTTGCTAAACCAAAGGATGCAAGGCTGTTGGGTAGTTTTAAAAATTAGCATTTTGAGAGCTAGATTGAATAGAGGTAATCGAGATCTCCCGGGCAAAAATTCTGCAATAGGAAAGTGCCCATTGAGCATGGACTGATAACTCCTTGGAAGTTAGTAGTCAGTCAATAAGACAAAAGTAAGTTATCTATAGTTCCAGTTTTTCATCGTTGGTGACCTCAATATTAATAAACACAAGAATCATTTTTAAGAACCTGAGAATATCTGAAGGTTTTTTTTAAAACAAAACTATCTAAATATACAATATGCATTATAACCATTATATTAGAAATAAAACATGAGGTAGCGCTAACTTGGAATGTAAGCCGAGTAGCTCTTTGCTTTGGGGCTGGTTGCGCTGCTCCCTAGACCCACCTTCCATGGGTTCAGAGGTCAGACTTGGATAGATGCTGGCTTTCCCATTCTGTCCAGTAATTGTGGTGAATTAAGATGGCAGCAGGAAGACTAACCCTAGAAGCCACAGTGAAAATAGGGATGCTAAATGCAGCTGGCAGCTCATCATCTAGATATCCTTCAGGTGAAGCTGCCCATCAACCCATTATCCTTCCAAGACTTCAACATAGATCTGGCATAACCTTGCTGCTAAATTGGGCGTAAGTGGCACTGGCAAGGTGCATCGCTGCCTGTTGTGACTGCCAATTTATTTTCAGACACGTTGTCTAAACTTTGACTGCCTCTTCCTATAGTGGAAGATGTTTGACTGCTGGTGATATGACCCTAACGGGGCCAGTGCTTGCGTGGCAGAGACATCGCTCCAGTGGACACAGAGGACACACTGGTGAGGCTTCCCAGCTGAGATCACTCATTTGGGACTGAGTCCACCACAAATTAACTGTTGGGGGTATGGACGGACCCTAGCCTAGGCAAAAATAATTATGATTAGTAATCTGATGGAGGCAGACAAGAGGTGGGCTCGTCGGCTGGGACTGTTGCTCAGTGGGTGTGGTGCCTAAGGCAGAGTTCCCCCCACCTGGATTATCCTCGAACTGCCTCAAACGGATCCCGCAAAAACATTACCTGAGTCTGCCCAGGGGCTTAATCACCTAACAATTAATACACCAGGGTCATACACAGATGCAAACAGGAAGGAAGCCATTAAACGTTGACACTGAGGTTACCGCCAACGCTGTTCAATCAGTGTGGCATGAGTTGCAGCCAACACCTCCAGCTTGATCACCTTGCTTCTCCTCCCAGAGTCACACATGCACCCAAAAAGATGTGTTTCCTAGACCATCATCACACTTTTTCCAAAACAAAAGGAGATAAGGTGGGCACTCCCACTGGAGGACATGACTGCGGCGCCTCATGGCCTTTATCTTATAAGTAACCCTCTGCAATGCATGAGGAAGCTGATAGTAGCGGGATATAAGGGCCTGGGGGCTCCTTTCAATACCCTGAACAAATGCCATAACTTCATTCCTGAAAAGTGTGCTAGAGAAGCGCAGAACTCTAATTAAATGTCTTGAATCTTGAAGAGCCCGTGCAGAGAGCAACTGAGGCTTGAGTTGTGTTGTGGCCACTGGTAATCTTCATTAGCGTAAACTGAGAGACAAGGGGGACAGGTCCCGGTGTCAACAGCTTTAGATTTCAGGATCCAGTGTAGGCAAGTGAAAGAGGTCCCATCTGACCCTACATCAAGGAGTTGATACTCCAACTGTAGACAGCTGTAATAACTGGTTGTGAGCATAACTCACTGGTCAACAGAGTAGTGCAACCAACTGGGGTAGATATTGTCTTTCAAAATGTTTCAAGTTCTCGTTGGAATTATTGTATAAGTATTACAAGTTGGAGCTCACATGAGGCATAACTGGATCACATTGTTGACCACTGGAACTACTACCATATGCCGTGATTCAAGAACTAGTATAAGAAATGAAAGTTATTTTCCCAAACACAGGAAGATGTGTAACAATATGACTTTATGCACAGCCATTTCTAGTTCTTAATTTTAGGCAGAATGGCTCTGCAGACGTCAGCCAATATCTGAGAAGATATTCTGACAACAAACAAGGGTCCGGATTTCGACAGGATATAAAGGATTGCACTCGCCGGAAAGGCAAGAACAGCCAGTGTTTTGACATAAGAGTTTGATCTGCGTGCTGACAAAAGCAAAAAAAAGGTTTTCTTGAAGTCAGAGGCAATTAAGATCAAGGCTACTGACATGGTCTGGCTGGAGTCCAGCCAAGAGGGAAAGATGCTGGCTAGACGGTTCAGGTAGGTGCTCGCTGAAGGCCCTCTCAGCCAGCAAACACATCTTGTGAGTGTGTGCCATACCTGAGCTTCTTAACTCGCAGATGAGGCACTGACAGGTAGATCTACAGTGTGCAGTATATAAGAGACCAAAGAAAGGTGGTTTCCTGGGACCTTGATCTTCAACATAGGAGGGTGAACCACCTCATCGGAGCCTTCCAATGCCTTGGATCATTTGTTATTCTAAGAACCCGTGGAAGGCAGCATAAGCTCTCCCACAGCAAAAAGGACTCATTAAGAACATTAGTAGACACAGTATAAAAGAGCGTAAGCAGGAGAAACAGTGCTAGAATGCCTCTAGTGCAAACTAGTTGTATAGCTGGCCTATAGGTTTACAAATAGCAAACAATAAACTATATCCTGTCACCAGCAAAAACCTGATACATGAGTAAATAATTGCTTTTACAGAAAACAAGTAAAATAGAAATTGTGCCCGAGTAGTAGTTGAAATATATAGTCAAGGAGGACGGGCAAAGCCAGACTGCTCTCCTCCTCAATGCTTAGCTAGATGCTGGATCTTGCCTGATGTGGCTTAGCTCGCCCGGTTCAAAAGGAAACAGAGGAAACATGGCTTAGACTGTGCCATCTCCCGAGGAAGAGTACAAAGCTTCTCGGTTGCATAAAGTCAAGAAGGGTTGCTTTTGTAAAGTTTATGCCAGCTCCGGACTCAAGTTCATGAGCGATATTACGCTCAATAGCAATGTAAAGTGGATGAACAACCTCTGCATCGACATGCAATGGAGCTTCGTGCTTTGCTTGGCCCTAGATGGATGTATTTTTCAGCACCATGGACATGGCAGGTGTTATCTCGAACCATAACACATGCAAACATTACCTTGGTAAACATATGCTAGGAAAAGGTTTCCATGCAGCCCTGCAAAGTAACTCTAGACAGAGCTCATGCAACACATTACTATTCAGAGATGGACCACCACTACCTCACAGGAAATAATATGATTAACTCCTAATGGAGTTAATATGCAAATCACTCTCGGAAAGTATAAAAGAATTACCATCAAAAGGATGTCGAGGATCACCATCTGTGTCGTCTTCTGCTAGAATCACCTCCTCTGTGGAGACATGACCATCATGATTTTAACTATGGGCAAGCTTCACCCACATCCCCACTTCCAATACATCTGGCATTCCACAGTAGTCTAAACTGACAACAAGCACACTGATGTCTTTGGACTTGATAACCCCCTTCTTTCAGCTGATGACTGAACACTGAAATTCTCCCAGTAAAGAAAAATGAGCATACACCTCTTGCCCGCTGATAACTGAATATAGTTCTCCTCCCAGTTCATAAATTAACATAGAGCTCTTCCCAGCTGATATCTGAAAACAGACCTTTTACTGCACATAGTTTTTCACCCAGCTAACGACTGAACATAATAATTCTCCCATGTGTTAACTCGTAATAAACTACCTAAAAGCTGATAACGCAACACATACCTCCTCGGAGCTCATCATTGAACCCAGACCTTTTCTAAACAGTTTACTTAATATAAGGCCCGATTCACCAAGGTATTTTGGGCTGAAACATACATTTATGGCTAAAAATACCTAAATTACGTATTCCCATGTATTCACAAAAGGAGTCCTGGCAGGTATAAATGGTATACGACTGCAGATTTCTCTGGCACAAGTAAATCATGTGTAATGTGTGGGAATAGGGTAATACAAGGTATGTTTGCCTTGTAATTTTGTGAATGCTCACAAATTTGCATATTTGTGGGAATTCACAAACTGAAATCTGCCCCTTCCTTACTTGTTCTCCTTACTGGATGGAAAGGAGTAAAGGAGCACTGCCAAATTTGTTGGGGGTAGTGGAAGGTTTTCTCCACTGGGAAAAAGTGTTTTCCCCAAAGAGAAATAAAATAGTAAAGAATAAATGCGCTTTCACACATGTGGCTCCCCTTCTCACTGTGTGTAATTGTACACGATATACAGTACTGCACAGGGGAATATGCAGCCTTACAACAGACGCGAGGCAGATGCACTACTACGCCCGAAAACCTGTGACTTATGTGGCTTCCAGACCCACTACTACACCTATTTTGTGAGCAGCAAAAAAGTGTAAAATTAGGCTGAGGTCGACGAGTCATAGAAATACACCTTACTTTTAAACTTTTCTTTGTGAATTTGACCCATAAACAATGTCTCAGCCGCTATGATTGTAGACCTCCTTCCACGTCTTGAACACACACCTCCTCCTAGCTCACGAATAAGCACACACTTCCCAGCTTAGGACTGACCATTCCTCCAGCTGGTAAATGAAAAAAAAAAGATCCCTTGCATGCTGACCATTACTAAACACAGCCATACTTTCACATTTTACTTGGTCTGATGATGATCGCATTCTTCTTGTGGAACATTCCTCATCAATGCCCTTTCTGGTCGCATTGTCACAGCATGCAGTTTCCTCCATCCATCACACAGTTGTGCATTTCCCGCTCCCAGGACGCCCTCTATTGACCCATGCCATCGGATCTCCCAGGGATGATAATATTCCCACCTGCTTTAGAAATCCACTCCATGTATCCGTTAAGCTCTCTCTCGATCTGCTGCTGCCGCCTCAGCTTCAGGAAGGCTCTGCGGTTTTCCACTCTCTCCCTTTCTTTGGCAAACTCCCTGTAAAATATTGGATGCATGTGAGAAGGAGTCTGAAGAGGTGGTCTGTTCGTACAATGAGTGTGACAAAGTATGTTTCCCACATAGGAATCGCTATACCGTAAATGCGGCGTGTAACTACGTTGAATGTGTGCAAGCGCGCAATTATAGTTATATCAGTATTAAAATTAGACTCAAGAGCGCAGAGGTACCATGGGCACACCCAGAGCAATTGAATGTTTGTTGATTGTGAAAAATATTGTCATTTAGAGGGTCCCAACCAAATAACATTACACAAAAGGGTGTGCTGGTGTAGCAACTCTGACCTGTGATATCCACTGTATTTTTCTATTTGCAGAGAGCGGAGGCAACACCTAAGACAGCACGCCGTGCATGTGCCAAAGACATTTTTGCAAATAGTAATTTTTGGGGGAACCAGCACCGTTACTGTCCTGTCCTCTCAGGAAACAGCATCTGAAAAGAATGCTTTCTATTGTGTGGGTTGGTTTTTGGAAGTATTCTGAACAGAACTCTTATACAACAGTTGTTATCCATCACTTGTTCTTTGGCACCCCTGACACAACCCATTCTACCCATGGACTCCATGGAATGTCAAGGCAGTGTCAGGAACAAAAAGAAAACAGTGCTCTAAGAGCCTTTAGTTAGGTCGAGCATACCCGGCAGCCCAAGCCATCTAGTTGCAAAAGACCTCTCTCACTTGCTTGCTTCTTGTTCCCCCGCTTTCCTTGTCCCAACTTATCCACCTTGTGTTTGTCCCTCACCTGAATCATAGCATCTTTACTATTCTCTTAACTAGCTGATTTGTGTCCTTCCACTGCTCATTTTTTGTGAACTATTTTTTTCTTTTTCATTAAGCATTTGATCAGAGTGTATGTCTTTCCTGCTCTATCCCTCTTGTATTTCTCTTCCTCCACCCCTGTTAAATACTCGTCTGCCAGGCTTTCCTTGCCCTCTCCTGTGCAGCTGCTCGTTCTTTCTCTTTCGTGTTCGTCCCTCCCTGCCCCCTGGGATCCGTGTTGTAGTCTGCTTCAGGAATTTTTCACCCTATCCCCATGTTGCTCTCTCCCTCTTACCCACCTGCTCAGTCCCCGTTGCTTCTCTCCAATCTGCTCCTCCTTAGCACCCTCTCTCCCACCGTTCTTTTTTTAAAATATATATTTATTTAGAAAGCCAGGGAGCAAATTGCTACTGGCTGTCCAAAAAGTGCTTTTGTGCTCCTACTATTTCTTTATTTTTACTGATAGATCTAATTGGTGCCCACCACCTTAGATTGGCCAATAAAAAATAAAAGACAGTGGCTACGCGTCATTATGTAGGCAAGTGCACACGTGTTGACGCATGTGTGTGCCTACAAAATGACGTAACTGCCAACAGTGGCTGCATCGTTAAACATTTCTTTCTTTTTTTGTTCCTCTTTTTGCAACTACTACACAGCATCGCTTGTAGTATTGTTTTTTACTGATACTGTTCACCATTGCAAAAAAGCATTGTGAAAGCCAGTAGGTCCAAAAGAAGAGACCTATTGGCTTTGCCAATGCTTACTTCTCTAGGTTCCAGTACTTGCCCTCTCTCTAACCTCTGAGCAGCAAATTGGAATCTAGTAGGTGGCTCAGAGGGACGAACCAGGAGAACAATCCAGGGGGGGCACTGTGGGTCAATTCCACTACCCCATATAGTTTGAAGAAATGGTCTCTTACTAGCTCTTGTCAAGGTTGACCAGGTGCTCCTCGTGACTGGGGGGTACCCTTAGTCACACCACGGGCCTGAGCACTGCCTGGCTGAGAATGTTCAGTTCAAGGGACGGGTCAGTGACGTCATTGGGGAGTGCAGCGGAAACCTGGAGGGCCATTTAAGGCTACGCGCCAGGTTTGCCAGCCTCTTTTGTCCCTTTGGACCCAACCTGGAAGCAGACATCATCTGCATGTCGTGGACCACCCACCCACCCGGCAGAAGAGCGAGGCCCTGGCGGGGCCGTGGCAGCTAACACCAAATGGAGATGCACAAGAATGGAGGTTCAGCAACTGGATGGACCCCAGGAGGGGGTAGGATTGGCGTGTACACTGGGTAGGCAGGGAGGGGGGACTGACCTGCTCGTGGTCCTGGACTCTCCTGCCCTAACACACAAAATATGGACTGCCTAGAACCTTGGGGAGACTGCCTGTGTTCAGGTCCCCTGGTGGGCCCGTGCGCTATGCAATGCCCTGGATTTCAAGTAGTGCAACTGCTTACTGTGGCGCTTTGAGGCCTTCTGGCACAATGTGCGCGGCAGATGGGGGGCTGGATAGGCCGAGAAGGCCATGGTCAAGTTCAAGATCAAGTTTAATATTGTGCCTATTTACTTTACTGCCTTTTACCTGTTGATGCTGCTAAAGTGTGTTTTGTAAATATTACATATACATATATGCAAGTGTAGGATACTTCTCCTTTCGTATTGGTTTTAGGTTTAAATAACCTTGTTTGATGTGAATAATACGCCTTGGACAACATAACCCGAATATAAGCTTTCTTTGGGACAGGGGTGCAGGAAGGAAGCGGGGAGTCTGGGAGGGGTGAATGGCACTTTGTGCTGGTACTATCACTTGTTACCTATCATGGTGGATACAGTGGCAGAGAACCGGCGATAGAGTACGTTCTTCTGCTCAATTCAGTGACAGCGAACGACAAACAGACGTTTTCTTGTGCTGGAGTCAGTGACAGGGAACTTTCAATACCCCAATCTCTTAGACGCCTTTGGGGTTCTGTTGAGTTTTGTTCAGCTGTTACATTACCTCCGGACAAACCATTGTCGCTCATAAGTGTCAATGCGGACATTCGTATTGATGCCGGCTTGCAGAAGCAAGAGGTTTGCTTATTAAATACAGAAAATACAACCACTGTGTATCAGAGTACAACTTTGTCGCATTGGTAATATTCGTGCACACGTGAGCAAGGTCAGTTTAGGGGGCACTGTTTTGGCTATGTGTCCTCTTTGCATCTTCATATAGACTTGGTTAAGTCTTAGTGCAGCACAGCTTCTTCCCCTGCGAAAACTAACCATTCTCATGGCACTTTTGTCGCTTAGATATAATTTAGTGTTGTTGATATTTGCTCGGAACAGTACCGTTTTCTGTTGCTCAATGACTGGCTTCGTTGCTTCTGCAAACTGCCAGTAAGTTTCATTTACAAGGAATGTGTTTCCTGTGATATTTCAGTTTACCTAGCTCCGTCCAAACCTTACAACTGCCCACGTCAGTCGGATTCCTCCGTATCTTTGCTCAGTAACCTTGCCTGCGCTGAGGCGATGGCTATCTTAAATTCTTTGGCCTAGCTCCATCTTTGCAGTAACGTTTACAGTCCTACTAAGGAGCTCCAATAGCAGAGGGAGAGAGGAGTAAGGACCGCCTCCTGACTCGTGCAAGTCCAAAGCCTGAGCTGTAAAAAGAGTGAGTAAAAGTGTTGACAGGGGTGTGATGGAGGCAATAAGGCAAGAATAATAAGATGATAATGTCAGACTCTTTGAGGAGTTACATCCATGAAACAGGGGACAGAGAGGATTAACAACGTATTAATACATCCTCCCAATCATAGATGTATGCAAAATATCACCCTACTTGCATATCATGTGCCGGGCACTGCACGTATCGAATGACCCATGGAACCCAACTGATTTGGGAAGAATTCCAGCTGGGCATCAAGTACTGTAATCACCGGCTTATCGGCGACTAAGAAATTCTCACTGGAAAAGGTAAATGAACCATGAAATATCCCACTCATGATACTGCTTCACAAGCCAAATCAAGCCCGGGTCTGCAATGGAACCATCAAAACCGAGGATGGGAGGGGCCTGGAATCAGTGGGGCATGGGCACGCTGGGCAGTTGCCAGGGGGCCCCACGAGCATAGGGGCCCCGTGTAGACCAGAATTTAACACTCATTTTCCGTTACACATTTTTCTTCCTGTGAGTGGTTGTGTAGGCAGGGCCCAGTGCACTGCTTTGCCAGGGGGCCTACACTGCTGTTAAGACGTCCTGCTTGGGATCCGTTAGTGCTGCAAAGACACACTAATGGCAGAATGCAAAGACTCTAGCACAACATAACATGACTTACCCTGACAGGACGCCCAGCACAAGGTTCAGCATAAAAAAGGAGCCGATGATGATGAGCGGGATGAAGTAGAGCCAGTTCCATGCGTTCCCTGAGGCATTGTTACTCTGCAGAGACGGGGAGAAAAGTGCAGCGTGAGGAGCCGAGGATGGCTGAAGAGAAAGACGAAAAGTGGAGCATATGTGGCCACGGGGAGGAAGGGTTAGAAAAGAGCAAAGCGAGGAACTATGGTGGCAGGAGAAAGAAGGAATGGGTGAGGATCAAGAGGAAATAGAGGTGGAAAGAAGAGGCTATTACAATTCAGTGTATACAAGAGAAATATTTCCCATGCAGTGCCCTAGTGGGTATGGGACAAACCTGGTCCTGGATGCCCATGTGAGGCACTTTGAGTTTCAGCGGCTCATAAAAATTCAGCAAATCTTCCCTCACTTGTGGTCCTGGCTTCTCAGTGCACGTTGAGGTAATTCACTTACGCTTTGATCTTTTCCATGCCAGGTTTGATATCAATTTAAAGATTTCAAATATATAAACAAACAGAAGAAACCACATTCTTTGCTCCACCTTATTATGACAAATTTCCAAATAGAACCCCAGCCTGATGAAACGATTCTGCAAGATCTCGTTTTAAGGGAAATTGTGATTATAAAGAGTTGCGTTTTCCAAGAAAATAAAAATATTTTAATGGAAAAAACAGACCTGGTTTGGAATCCTAGGTCTGGTTTGTATGATTATAATAAGAACTTACAATAACTAAACAATTAGGATTTGTGTTCATAATTAATGTAAAATTACAAAAGAGGGCAAGGGGGTTACAAATAAAAAAAAGGGCAGGCATTCTTTTTTCTACGTCTACTGTGGTTTGGAAGTAAGGGAGTTGTACAACCAGCTGGGGTGACACGGAGGAAAAGATAAGAAAAAAAAGAGCAGAGAGCAGGGTTAGCGAGGGATGAGCGGAGCATGCCAGGGCCCACCGACTCCCAAAAAAGTTTGGAGAGGGTGTGAGGGTCCTCTAGAGAGCTAAAAAAGAAGTTAAACAAGCAGTAGACTCGTCTTTGGGACTTATTGGCTTTGTCAAGCATGCATTATCGCACACACCTACGAAATGACACAGGCACCTTTTTTTTATTTACCAATCCAAGATTATTCAGTAAATTTCAGGGGCGGCTCCTCCATTTGAGCAGAGGAGATTTGCCCCACAAGCCCCAGAGCTGAAAAATAAAAAGTTAATAAAGTTCATTTATTACCATTTTATTTTTCAGCAACCCGCCCCGAACTAAGTGCCAGGACGGAACGGGCCAGTGCTGCCGAGTGGCAGAAGCAGGGAGCTGTTCACTTTAAAATGTGCATGTCTCTTTTGCCGGCCATCTTATAATGGTTAGCCAGATATGCGCATTTTAAAGTTCTCTAACCTAGATGTCTTAGACAGCTGTGTTAGAGAAAGAGCAGGCCTCCAGTGCTCTTAAGAGCGCTGAGAGAGCCGGCTCTGTCCAATCCATGCGCTGCTCTCATGCTGTGAGAGCAGCGCCAGGATTGGTTAGTGCAGTTTCCTAGTTCCGGAGAAGACACCTGAAGGAGGACGTTGCGTGCAAACAAGAAAGGTAACTCGATTTTTTTTGGGGTGGGGGGGTTCTTGTGCCCCTCCCACCCCACCACTCTCAGTACATGCCAGTCGCCATCGGTAAATTTAAAAACAAAATGAAATTGCTATATCATTAAAGCATTGTTTTGGAAGTAAGGTGCAGGGGCCAGCAGCAACTAGCTGCTGTGCCTTCCAAAGAAATTAAAATTAAAAAGGACTGTGTGAAGGTGAGGGGAAGCAATGAGGGAGTGAGTGGGGTGGGAATACAATAAAAATAAAGCTGGGTGGGGGTAGTAAAAGCAGCAGATGAGAGAAGAGAGCAACATGGGGGTTATAAGCACACGAGGGAGAGAGCTACACTTAGCAAGAGAGTTTGGCGGGGAGAAGGACACAATAGAGAGAGCAGCACACACAGGAGAGACCAACAGTGTGGAGACGGGTTTTTAGGGGGTGCAGAAACACATAAGGCAGGGAGTTGTCAAACACATGCATTCTCAAGGACTGCTTAACCAACTTAAAGAAGTTCCCTAAAAGTGAGTGGGAGAATACGAGTCAGCCATTCAAGAGGATGGTAAAGAGATTATTCTCCACGGGAGAGACAAACACAGGAGAAGGAAGGCAAACCATCTCATAAGATACAAGCAAATGGGAGTGACAATTAAGCCAACCATTGGTAAGCAATGGGCAGGGTACAAACCCACTGCAAATTTTTGGGAAGCCCATAAAAATGCTTTACCAACCGGACACCTTCTCCTGTCTGACATGCAAGACTGGAAGGGGAGGGACCAAGTAAAAAAGTCTTAAAAAACCAAGGGGATGGAGCTCACGGGGTGCAACAACATAAAGAAGCATTTGCAATGCAATAGGTCTCGCACTAGCGAAATTTTGAGCTATTGGCATTGTAAATGACAATACCTTTTGTTTTTAAAAAACCTGCAATAATAAAAGGCATTGTCATTTACAATTCCAATAGAGCAAAGTTTCTAAAGTACGAGGCATATTAGATTGCAAATGCTTGCTGTTTACAAGTGCCCCATGCTGCGCTTTCAAGTTAATAGAGGCCACGTCCCTTTCTTTAGAAGAGCCGAATCTACAGAAAGGTCAATGGCTGCTATTAAGTTGAAAGCGCGGTATGGGGCGCTGTTACCCCAAAAAAAATTGTTTTTCAAGTTGAAAAACAAATGTTTTTTTTTGTAAAAGCACCCAGTGACAGCGAGCATAGCATGCTGAATGTTGCAGGAAAGTATGTAGTGCCTTCAACAGGAGAAACAATTAAAAAAAAGAATGCTTACAGAGTAAATAACACTACTATGTAACAACCAAAGCAAAAGGGCCAGTCCTCATGGGAGGTTACAAATGAAGATAAGGCGGTACTAAAGAGGGACTGACAAGCCTATTAATGAATCAGAAGCCAGCACTTACAAAGGACAATGATACGTCAATGACAAATATGGGCGGAGAGTGGGTGGGGCTTATAGTCCATACTCCAATACAGTATGGCTTGCAGAGCAGCGAATGTGCTGCCCAGGCTTGACCTAAAAAATAATTAAAAACCTTTCTGATAAGGCCTAGATCAAACAGTTCTTCTACTGGTACATCAGTCTGTCTTTCAGATAGCGCCAAGACGCTTCTTATGAAGCAGCTGTGTGCTGTATAAATGCTACCTGATTAATTGATTGAAGGGCTAGATACTTAACCAATATGACTATGAGTAGATGAACTGGCAAACTTAAACAGGCTGTGGAAGGTCACCTCAGGGGTCTCTTCCTTGGTGCTCCGCAACAACTAGAGGTGAGGTAATCACAAGTAGAAACATCATCACATCTACAGACCAGACATTGCACCTCTCCGAGGCGTGGCTGGAAGCTGCAGGCTTCAAGGGTCCCTTGCAGCAGTAAGCTGGTAAAAGGATGTAAAAAGGGATACTAGTGGGACCTACAAGAACCGTAACCCTTTAGTCTCCGAAGATCTCTCGCATATGGGGCGCCCAACATTTGTCCACAAGGGCAAAGTCATGTCAAATATTCAGGCTATTCAAACAAGATACATGTATGCACAGTTAATTTAAACGTGAAATATTTAGGTACCACCAGGGTGTCGTGAAAAGATGGCAGGTCTGCAGCCTTGTGCACCAAGACTAGAGACCTCTAGTCTGCAGCATAGGAGTCTGTGGAACATCTGGCGCCGGGAGCATCTGGGTCAAGTACCACAGAGAAGCTCTATTGTAAGACGACGTTACACATAGCGCACGGGCTGTGAGGGAGCGTCCTGAGGGTTAACACATACACAGAGCCCTGGCGCTGATAGTGCACAGTGATAGCACTTCCTTCTTGTTGACGCATTCACCAGGCACACAAAAAGACATGAGGAGGAGGAAGGAAGGAATCTGCAGACCTCAAGGCCGGTTTCACATCGAGGGGAAGTTACATAGCTGATAATAGATGGTGTTTTTGAGGAGCCATATTTGAGTAACTGACATCAGGCACAGATACACACACAATATGAGGGGATCGTAAAACACCGACATCACACCCAGAAAGCAAAGAACAACACAGTTGGTATTTCGTACTCATGCTAGATCTGTGACTCTGAGATCTGTGGCACTGTACAGGTGTCATATCAGCACACTTACAAGAGTTTCTCAACAGAACTACAAATGCCTGAAGGCAGAGTTAAACCGCGACTCCACGCCCCACTTGGGACAGACAGCTCGAGATATCCGCGATGGCCATCCTTTTATAACCAATTGTACTTGCGCATAATGAACTTGCAACTAAAGGAAAAATTCCTTTGCTAAGAAACTTGCACCCCTCTCACAGCATTTATAAAGACATACCATCAAACCACCCCTAAAGATCATACTAAATATTTCGAAATCCACTTAGTCGGACCAAATAAAATAAAGTAAGGAGTAAAGGCACATTTGAGGTTATACTGTACTCCCATATGGAAGTCCAAAAGGAACAATTAATAGGTAGCTCACGGATGAGTGTTGGATTATGCACTGCCACATACATAAAGCAACTTGATCAGGGTAGGATTAACCAACCCTTAAAAACGTAATTTCTGCCAATTACTTATGTTTCGATGAAGCCTCATTCAGTTGCTTGCCAAGGCAGATACAGTGAAGTCTCTGGCATGCATTTTCTCCGTAAGCCAATCAACCTTTCGCCTCGTATTGAGGAAGATTACCGCTTGGGTAATAGTCAAGGTCTCATACAAGTCACAGACTCACCTCTCGAAGAAGTATCGGACGACCATGAAGAGAAGCATGCTAGGCATAGTGATTTAAAAGTGCGAGGCCTTGGGCAGCACCAGTTCGTCATCGTCTACCAATTCGGCCCAGGTGTAGTTAGTGGACAGCCAGAGTCTGTCCCACCAGAACCAGTCCTGGACCGTCTGCAGCATCTTGGGGGAGGGGTGAGCGAACACCCAGACCCCGGCAGGCAGCTCGAAATACCAGCTACAGGATGTGAGAGCCCTGTGAATCTGGAGCCGAGGGGGGGAGGGAGGGAGCGAAAGTGAAAGCGCAAGCGCACCATGCATGCGTTGTGCTGAACGCGCCAGCCGTACGCTTGCACATCGCCTGTCCGGGCGCGTGCGTTCACGCCTGTCCGGGCACATGCACATCTCCTTGTCCCCTTCGCTAGCAAAACCGTCGAGAATAGATCTCGCCAAGGTAAGCAGCGCATGCGCTGCGTCGCTAGACGAGACCTAAAAAATGGTGAAAACTGAGGCGAGTTGAATAAACCAGGGAGTGTTTGGCGGTGAAGCCCCCAAAAAATATAAAACATAAGAAAAAATATGCCACAAAAAATAATAAGAAGAAAGAACATGCCACTCTCTAACCGAGATCATCTGCTTACAATACACATTTTGAATAATAACCACAGCATATAATTTTATAGAACAGTATAAGTACTTCGAAGCAGACAACAGCACAGGTATGGAGGCTTTGTCTAATTGTAATGCACTACACAGGAAAATATGATTCTTTCTGCTGCAAAGAAAATGTATTACTGAATTACTATAACATAAAGACATAGTTTAAACACACAAGGATGATGAAATACTTAAACAAGCATTGGCTATATCGAAAGGAATAGGTTTAATGTGCTGCACCCTGCACGCACATAGACACAATACTCACCCGGCAATTAAAGACAGCAGCACCTTTCTCTCTGCATGCACACAAGCACCCGTACATTTGCACTGGCACACACTGAGACTGCACTTACACAGGAACACCCCACAATTATACAGTCAACCTGCTACTCGTGCACTCTGACAAGCACAAGACTCACCCTGCGCTCACCAGTGCTTAATTTGAGCTGGTGGTTTCCGTAGCTCAGCACTAGCACTTTACATTTAACACCGGCGCTTGTGACAATTTGCCACAAGGTGGCACTGTCTGGCTTATTTAGAGATGCCCACAACAACAGTTAATTATTAATTCAATATACATTAAAAATGACTATCAGCTGCCTCCCAAGCCATTCTTAAAGCTTTAGGGGCTTGAAATAGTCTGAATTGTCACACTTGTAGAAGTGTGATGGTTAGTAGTTGTGTTGTTACTATCATTGGGGGCACGGCAAGGGCAATGTGTGGTGCCAGCTAAAATGGCCTCCTGACGATAGCTCTGGCACTTATTTTTAACAAATTAATCACTGGTGCTCACAGAGCATAGGATTTACTCTGCAATGACTATACCCTGTTCACCATTACTCACATAGGCACTGCTCATGCTACAGTCACACAGACATACTCCGCCCCCTGCACTGACACAGACACAGCACTCAAGCTGCACTCACACAGGCACACCGCTCACAATGCACTTACACCACTCACCCTGCACGCATAAAGGCATACCCTGCATTCTCACAGGAACAAATTTCACCCTACATACATAAAGGAACCTCACTCACCCTGCAGTCCTCAGGCACATGCTGCACACACACAGGCACCACCCACACTCACACAGGCCCCCTCGCACCCTGCATTCACAAAGGCACACCCTGCAACCACACAAGCACACCACTCATCAAGCACTCCAATAGGCACAAAGCTTACTCTGCACTCACCCAGGCATACCCTTCACTAACATAGTCATACCCTGCACTCACAAAGACACACCACTCAACTTGCACTCCCACAGGCTCACCCCACACTCTTACAGGCACAATACTTACCCTACACTCTCACAGCCACACCTTGCATGTTGCTCACCTTCACACAGTAGTTCTTCCTCAGCATGGCCTTCTTCTTGGGGTGCATGGGCATGCCATGGCTGCCGGCCCAGGGAGAGCACCCATGCTGAATTTTGGGGGCTGGTGTGTGGCTCTGAGGCACAGGTAACAAACTAAGGGTCCCCCTGGGCTGGTTGCCAAGGGTAAGCCCTGTAGGGCATAGTTCCCATTATGAGACAAGGAATAACTCATGGTGTGCTCCAGGCCTGGGTGGTGCCACTGTCAGTATGGGGGGGGGCTTTAGGCCAAGCCTTAGTAGGGTGTTAGTTCTCAGACCAGGGCCAGGTGCTCACTCTATGGGAAAGACCTGAACCAGACCTTAATGGCAGTCGTTCATCAGGTCACAGGTCGCGTAACACTCCAGGGACACACTTTGAAGCAGGGAGCTGCTCCCAGACTGCTTTCTGCTGTCTAAACCTTTTCTTCTTGATGGTACGATTGGTTTCTGTAGGCCACATCCTCCCAGTCCATGCCGAGGAGCTCCAGGCTCGGGCTGATAGAGTCACTGTATCTGCAGGATAACCCATGTTGCAAAAGTTGCCATTGCATTCCGCCATGTGAAGCCTGTATGCCCCAGGCAGCTGCATGCCATTCAGTTGTTCCAAAAGGAAGCAGGCAGGTAGAGGGTGAGGGCCATGATACAAGACACACAGTGACCATTGCCTTTGTTGTGTTCCATTAACGGCACTCTGGCCTGGGGATCCATATCTCGAAATTGCAAGCAAAATGGTCGCTGCATGGGTTAGGTACATCTAGCGGGCCAGTACAGAATGAGGATGCACAGAGGACACATAGAAAGCTATATGATGTGCATTTAGCCGATACGATATACCACAATATGACAAGCCGCAGTACTGGGTGCTGGTCATATTAGGAGTAAACAAACAGTCAAAAATCTTATGGGGAAAGTGGAGCCAACCCCCCCCCCCCCACCTTCCTTTCCTGACTCCCATGTGTACAGGAACAAATCTTGTATAGGTCAGCACTGTTCGGTGGTCTAATCTGCATATGTAAAAGAAAGATACAACATACTATTTGTGACCTACATCACAACGATTAAGTAAAGCACAGAGCAAGAGCGAGATATTGTGCACAAGATTAAATAAGCCACCTCATCTTTACGTTTGAATGCGACAGCCATCTTAGAAGAGGGGAATCCCCTTTTAAGCCTTAGGATTGCAAGGCAAACACTCTTTTGACACAAGCACCACATTTTGTAGTTCATGGAATAAATTTGTAGATGAAGCCAGAGCTTCTCTCTCAGCAGAGCTTTTTAAACCTTTTCAGTTGCTCACAAAGGGTTTGGTGGCAGCAGTGCTGTCAATACCATTGCAACCATTCCCTGAGAAAAATACCAGTCATCTGCTCACATTTTAACATTCTGCAAAGGCTGGACATGATTCTTAAGTAGAACTTTATATGAAATGGTTTGTATTCATTTTAAACATGACCTTTCTGTCTTTCTTTAGTTTAATTATCGGACAGGGGTCATTAGAGCACCTAAAGCTAAGTGGAAAAAACACCTGCTATTGGTGATTTTTCTAGTTTTTGTACCGGCCAGGGACATTAAAATATCGCGTGAATTGAGTGTGAGTGCAAATGAGGGTTATTAGAAAAACATACAGTGGCTTATGTTACAGATAATTTCTGTTGATACACCCTGCAGCTGTAGCTGTAGCTGTAGCAGTATAATTCCAGCCAGGAGGCAACCCTAACTGTCAAGCCAGTCCTGAAATAGTTAAAGAATAGAAAGGACAAAAGCAATGGCAAAAAGCATAGGCCTAACAACCCTGACACTGAAGTGCACTTTTTGTAAGTGGATGTTAACATGCGAGGAGCCAAAATGCAGCAGCCATTCACAGTTTAGGACGGCCAATGTCTCAAGAAGGCTGACCTATCACCCTATGCTATTTGCTTTGGTGGGCTCAATCAGAATAGCATTGACAGTTTAACAAACCAGTGGATAAAGAAGGCTACACAAAGCCCCTTCATGTATTAACTTGCAGCATTTATGTATCACTTACTAACCCTATGTGGGGAACTGAAAGGTTTGCCTACATGGACAGCAAGTTACACCTTGAAGGGTGTGTGGTTTGGGCGTGTGCTGCATTGGATTTTTCATTACGTGAACCTGGCTCTAATTTAAAGCAAACTCCCGATTACTCCTAAAAACGTGGCTCGACTGAGTAGGATTTTTGCAGCTTCACCTAGATGTGCACTGGGGGACAGGATCAACAAGGTGTCATCTGGGCCACTGCGATATTTAAACACACATCCACCCCAGCAACCTGCCCCAAGATAATGGCAGAAATCCTCATCACGATGGCGGGAAAAGGAAAAGAAAGAGCATTGGCAAAGCCAATAGGCTTTGCCTATGCAAAATCTATTGGCTTTGTCAAGATGTTTTTTTAGACATATGGCTTGAAGTAAAGAAAAAAAAGGCTATGACACTGCCACCATTCACCGTATGATATTGCTTTTTTTTCTTTAAGCTACGTTGCACAGCAGCCCATGTTGCTGTGCATTGTCCAAAAAGCATTAAACAAAGCCACATAGCATTAGCATCTTCGAGAGAGTTGGAGGGAACAAGGGTGCTGTGAGTGAGGGGGAAGGGAGGGGAGGGTGAGGAACACAATGGACATTAGGTGGAGGGCGGGGGTCAACTAGTATGAGGGAGGTGTTCGGGAGGGAGCAGAACCACAACAGAGGGCTGGGGGAGTGCAGAAGAGTCAGGTAACATGAAGGAGATGTAGGGGAGGGCGGAGAGAGCAGCAACACAACAGAGGGCGGGGCAGTGCATGGGGCAAGGAACATGAGGGAGGTGTGGGGAAGGAACAGCAGGGCAACAGAGGACATGGGAGTACGTGGGCAAGCAAACCAAGGGAGATGGTGGGGAGAAGGGAAGAAACAGTAACACAAAAGAGAGCGGGAGTGGTGGGACACAAGAGCATGGACAGAGGGGGGAAGGAGAGACTGGAGACAAATGCATGCGTCTGGACTGTATGTAAAAGTGTTTTAAAAAGTCCCTGCAATAGCCCACGCCAGTGGAAGGACAATGGCCACAGACTAGAAACTGTACTTGGTCAATGCTCTACAACAGGGACAAACACTTGAAGACACAACAGGAAGTAAGAGGCGAGCAGGAGGCATGACCAATAAAAAGCAAGGAAATGAGAGTGATGTTGAGGTCAACCACTGGTAAGCAATGATAAGTAATGGGCTAAGCTAGGTGTTGGGCTTTTTTTGTTAACAAAGGATTTTCACATGCTAGCTCTGTCACAGGTGAAACCTAAAACAAAAAGGAGCAGAGGACTGGACTGTGTGGAAGTGGGACCCACCGCTGCTGAACCCAGAGTTAAATCTAGACAACCCCACCTTGCACTATGGTTTGCCAGCACCTTGAATCTACCAATGGTGGCCTCCACAATATACACAGGGTGCTGGCCCAGAAGCAAGAGCACTTTTATTACTCACACAGCCATGCAATGGAAGTAAGGATATGCAACTTGTATTTCCCATTCAACACGCTAAAAGTTAACAAAAGATGTGGGCCTTGTACGCTACACACAGTTCAGGACTTGAAAAAGGTGCGTCTCTTGCATTGCTCATAGAGTACTGGAATTGAGTAACAGGTGTGTTGCTTGCAGCCTTCAAGCAGACTTCCAATTTGAAAACGATTTGTGAATTGTGTTCCTCACACATTTCTGAAATAGAATATAAGGAGTGTGTTTGGCATTTTTCACATGGACCTGCTTTTGGCCGACAAAAGATCAAGTTACAGTAGCGATTTCTGGACAAACTTCACATAGAACTAGACGCAAAAGCAGGGCTTTGAGTGGAACAGATCGTGTCAATGTTACCAGACTGACATTGAACGGGTCTGTCCAGGACATTTTATCTTGCCTTAGAGTTACAAACAAAACACTGATTTTCTTCAGCACGATCAGGTAAGAACCCTAAAGGTAATCCAACTTAGTGATGGGCTACCTGTTTACATTTTTCCAAGTTTTACTTCATGTCATATGGTGTACATGTCCCTATTCCCTAAGAGCATTTCCTTTTCCCAGATGCGTTGGATATGTTTTATCTTGCATGCAAAATATGAGTCTTGTATAGCTCATACTGTGAAGTGAGTCGCCTCTAGGACCCATATTAAGAATGGTCCAGAAAAAGGGCTGCTATTTCCCCACACTAGAGTTACAGATTCTGGGGATACCAGGCACAGCGCGGGTGGGTAAAATCCAGCCCATTAAAAGTTGGACCCTGACGGTCCACCAAGAAATGAGGAATTATAAGGAAATTAGTAATTTATGGTCCATGATATTCCTCATTTTTTGTGGACCTTAAAATAAGAATTTCAACAATTTTCAGTCACTCATATAGGCCAGTGACACTAAAGAGATCCACGATGTTCCTGCGGATTTCAGAATTCGGGACGGGCTGGTTAGTGCTATTACCAGCCCATCGGAATTAAAAGGCCACTCGTAATGATGGTGTAGGTGTCTGGGCGAGTTTAAGGTGTCGATGGGTGTTCATGACAGGACCGATTGAAGGCTCTGGAGTTCAGGATTAAGTCCCAGCGAGTTTCTCAAAGGGACTGATACTTGGTCATAAATTTGTTCAGACTACAGGCTCTTCCAGATCTTGACCTTTCTGTAACGTACCATGGTCACCTACTAGCCAATTGTTGTAGAAATATTGATATGAGAATCTGAATTGCTGGTTGAGGGGGAGAAAACACTAATAAAGCAGCAACTACAATCCTTGTCAGGGTGAGGCACAAGCCAACCCCAAATCAACCTGTGCTCCACCGTCCTTACTTAGAGGCAATGTATAAAGTATTTATGCATCACTTCAAACAGTAATAAAGTGAAAATACCAAACAAGAAAAATCTCGCACCAATTTAGAAAAACAGAGCAAAATTTAATAAGTTAATCACAGCTAAAATGACAAAAATTCAAACTGTAGATCCGGAGATATGCAATCTTAAAGATATAAGTGAAAATAGTGCTAAACAGCCCAAAGCACCACTCGCAGCTATCAGAAAATGCAAAACCGGGAGAAATTCACAAGTTCAGGTCAACCTTGATGGAGCGCAGGTCTGATACAGGGACCAGGTTGGTCCCACTGAAAAGTTACCTTCTCAGCCAAGCGCAAAGAGTCCCGTTCGCGGTGGAGGGGACCGCGAGGAGCAGGGAGGTGTCACGGAGAGTCATCAATGTAGCGCATAGAGCAGGCGGGCATCGCGAACGGTCATCGATGTAGCACTAAGATCACATTGCCGTCACGAATGGGCGGGTCAGAGCTTTGCAGTGGTGCTCCCCACAAGCGGTCAATGTTGTAGCGCAAAGGGGCGAGCTGGCGTCATTTCGCGTTACTGGTCTGTGCGAGTGACAAGAATTCAGTGCCAACGGGCCCATTCCCGGTTGCAAAGACCCTACAAACTCCAATTCAGCCTCTCTTAGGCCACACCAAGGGTCCAGGACCTGAGGGGCATAACATGGGGGTCAGGGGCTTGTTCCAGCTAGATCTGGGAGCTGGTGCAGGTGGTTGGGAGCCTGTTATGTCCCTGAGGCTTAGAACAGGAGGCCAGCAGACTAGCCTTGGAGTCACTCTGGGAGTCCTGGGTTCAGGTACAGGTCCAATCCCTCTGACTCATGCAGGAGGGCAACAGGGCAGAAATCTAGCAAGGCATTAGTCCAGCAAGGCAGTTGTCCAGCAGGGCAGCAGTCAAGCAGAGTGGTAATTATTTCAGCAGCACAGCAGTCCTTCTTCCTGGCAGAGTTTCCAGGGATCCAGTAGTGTACTAAAGAGTTGGTGTCTAAGGTCCAATATTTATACCTGGGCCTTCCTCTGATGTGGGAGAAGCTTCTAGAGGTTTACATTTGAAGTCCACAGGTTCCTTGTCTTCCCTGTCCTGGCTCCAGACTAAGTACAGGTGTATGCAGCCCTTTGTGTGGAGGCAGGCCACAGCCTATTTAGATGTAAGTAGGGCTGTGCCCAACTCCGCTCTCCCAATCTGCCAGTGATGGACCATCCGTACATACCTAAGCTTTCTATTGTGTGTGACTGTCTAGGAGGCATACACAAAGCCCAACCATCAGATACACCAAGTCATGTGACCCAGATACAGGCTGCAGGCACTAAATGGCTAAGGCTGGAAAATGCCAACTTTCTAAAAGTAGTATTTTTGGAATTGTAATTTAAAATCTGACTTCACCACAAGAGTTCATTCTGCCAGGTCTAAATGGCAATTTGAAACTGCACACACCAGCTGCAATGGCAGACCTGAGATATGTTTAAAGGGCTACTGGAGTGGCTGGCACAATCATTGCTGCAGGCCTACAGGCCCTGGGCAAAGGTAGTGGCACTTTACTAGGGACTTAGAAGTAAATTAAATATTCTAGTTGGGTATAAGCCAATTCTACCATGTTTTAAGGGAAGAACACACACATTTTAGCACTGGTTAGCAGTGGTAAAGTGTGCAAAATCCTAAAGCCAGCAAACACGCAGTTAGCAAAACAGGACGGTTGAAGGCAAAAAGTATGGGGAAACCATGGCAAGGATGCCATGTCTAACAATTAATAGCACCAAAAGCACAAGAAAATACAGTGTTTAGAAGTAGGAAGTTGAATTACATGCAGAAAGAGAGAACAAATGTGATTAAAAGGATGTAGATAACTTCAGAAAGATAAATATGGGGAGAAAGGGGGTGTAAAGTAAATAATGCAGAGGGAGAGACTGCAGAGGAAAGTGATGCGAAAGGGCGAACTGAGTAAGTGAAACATCCAGCAGGTCACTTCCCTTCCACAGATCTTTGTGATGTTTAATTTACAATCGTATATTTTTAGAAATTTTCAGACTCGCATATAGCCAAATTGTAAGATTTTCTATTTAAATTATTCACAATATCACTGTTGTTACTCACTTATCTTATATTAAACAGAAATCAGTGCTAACAGGGATCAGCAAAGCCAACAGATCTGGCTTGTTTTACGTGCATGTATTCGCTGATGTGTGATGTGTTTGGATGCATTCGTAAAATACTTACACAGAGGCACCCATATGCTGGTCAGAAAAGGCATTGTGTCAAGCATGGAATTCTACGCTCTTAATTACATACCTCTTGCATTTTGTAAAGATTCCTTGATAGACGTCTTTGGGTATGTCCTTTCTATGGGCCCCACCTTTTTTACCATCCCTTAAAACACAGACAGAGGGTGGGGTTGGATTAACTGAGCCATATATGGCACCCTATCACGCTGGCATACATAGTCAACATTAAACAGGCTTAAGCTATAAGATAAAATTGCAAAAAACACAAAAGAGTACATGAAAAATGAAAAACTACATTTGTAGAAGCCGTGGGTGGTCGTCAGACTTAAATCCATACCTTCAAGCTTATTTACCCATGAGGGAAGTGCCCTGTCTAGTACTGTGCCTACGTTCCTGCACAATACTACAGATAAGGAGCCCTCAGAACTGTGGAGTATCATGGAATTTTTGAGAAAAGTGTTTCCTCTGATATCTGAGGGACCTAAGTGCCTAAGGTGGGCACAAGCAAACCTGTATAAATCCAGAGTTGGCTGGAGCCCACAACAATAGTATATCACACAATTCAATTAAAAGAAAACCTGTGTAACCTAAGGCCCTTCATTTGTATAAAGGTGATGTATAATTCTGTAGTATTAGTCTGGGTGATCTGTGCAACCAGCGGTACACATCCGTTCTCTGTACCTATGAAATCTCTGTAGCCAATAGGATGCCTCTGCTGTTAGCCTGTAATGCAAGGAATGCAAGGAATGGCACTACTGTTGAAAAGCATGGCGTGGCGGTGCGGTCTGAGCCTGGAAGGTCTAAATGTCCTTTGAGATAGGTTTGCTGGTCAGGACTCTGAGCCATGAACTCTTCTGTCTGTGCGATCTTTGACCTATAATGTATTTCACTATTCTCTATGGCAAAAGTACCTATATATCACATTTAAATAACTAGTGTTTGAGTATAAAATGCAGTTTGGTATTATATTGACTAGTTAAAGGGGGTGGAAAGGATGTAGACCCTAAGGCATAAATGCAGATTTACTTCAGGCTGCAGAGAGGGGTTCATTAAAGTGGCAGGCGCCAAGCCTTCTCTGTTCAAACACAAATGTCACAGGCTTGAGAGAAGCTGGGTATCTTGGGAAATGCAAAACCTTGTATCTAATTGATCTGTTTGATGTCTCCGTGTCTCTCTCACAAAGGACGGTCAGACTTGCCACTGTTAACAGGAATGTTCTGTCACCCGGGCCGTGACCTACGCAGAGGACGGGGACACACACTATATCCTGACCTCGAGATCCACACTCATAATTGTTTTGCCTTACTTGGGTTGTAAGCCACAGCCACCTGTGCTCTCCCAAGAAACCTCAGCAAGCCAGCCTACTGACCTGACAAAAGGCATCACTGGGCGGCCTCACAAAGAGACACAATTCTTGGCGACATATATCTATAGGAATCCCCCACCCCTCTAACCTGCCCACGGCCATGGCTCTGTTAGTCAAACCACATCGCATGTGCACCGAACAATGGTGTGACATCACCGAATACCCAACTCAAGAGGTAACACAAGGAGACATGAGTGACCTATGACCCTGGAGAAAGCCTTGCAGGGCTGGCCCAACCAGTCCCTCATTGGGAGATGACTCACAAATAGAGAGGCCCAAACGCATGACCCAGCTTTGCAGAGATCTATGCAGGGATGGCTCACTAAATGACATATAGGTCATTTCTGACTGCTGGGGAGCCCCACACAAGTCCAGCCCAACAGGCAACATCCCAGGGGAGCCTCATGCAGGCTTATCCCAGTGGGTAAAACATGTGGACATGACTAGCCTGTAGAGCTGCTTAAAGAGCTGTAGCTCAGCAGGTAATACGACTGACCCCCGGGGAACTCAGTCCAGGGATAGTCATGAGGTAATACATAGGAAAAATACAGATACCAGTAAAGTTTCATACAGGTTACCCCATGTGTGACATATAGGGACGTGTCTGCCTCCTAGAAGGCTCCACACAAGGCTGGTCAAATAGGTGACCCATGGGGACAAGATGGACTACGGTCAACCCCCCCAAAGGCCAGCGAATCAGAAAATACCTGACACCTAGTAGTAAAGAAGTAATTGCTGAGACAAAGGTACTCAATGTGTCTCACAATAATACGTCAATGCCAAGAGGGTCAAAACATGCCGGGTACCGGACCAGCATTCAAAGACCAAGGATGCTAAAGGCATTTCAAGTGCCACAGCAGTACTCACAGATTAATAAGAGCAGCACTCTGAAATTATAGGCTCAAAGGTCCTGAAGGCAGGATCAACATTGTACGACCAATAGTGTTGAAGGTACTCCACTGCGCAAGCAGCATGATGTTAGCAATAGCATCAAAGGCTATCCAAGTGGCACAGCAGCACTTTAAGACTGATCATGAGCCAGGCCCATCAGGTGGTGGAGTAGCACTATAAGACTGAAAGAGTCAATGGGCCTCCAGATGCCACAGCAGCACCATCTGACCAATAATACTGAAGGCCAGTGAACAGTCTGTCAAGACCAGGGCCGGACTGACCTTGTATTCCAATGGGCACTTCCCCATGGGATGAAGCCCTTGGAGGCCGTTTCTGAGAGCCCATGGCGGCAGCTGGTGCCTCTGTCTCTTTGCCCAGGTCTGTGAGGTTACCTATAGTAGTTGGGGGCTTCAAGGGAGGGAGAGAAGGGGATGGGGAGAAGGGGAGAGAGAACGGATGGATAAAAAGAGATAGAACCACGAGAGAAAGGGAGGCGAGCTGGTTTGAGCATTTTTCCAGGGCTGCTTTTGCCTCCGCAGTCCTGCCTTGATCATGACAATGGTTGCGATACAACCTCCTTTCCGTGGTTTTGAGGAGATCATGAGATCACTGACCAGCACTGGTTCAGCTCCAGGAGAACGGCTGCCATAAAGAAATCTGTTCGACCACACAGTCGCCCAGTAATAAGGTTCCTGGTCTGACCTCCGCAGACACGAGCGCAAGTCTCAGGCCAAGACCTATCACACTGTTTACTTGCCAGAGACTAAAGGCATTGCCACACGTTGTAATGAGGGAGAGTCTGAAACAGGCAAGGCTGCAATTGTCAGCAATCTCTCCCACTCTCTTACCATTGGCACCCAAGCACTATAACATTAAATGCAGACAAATTGTTTAACCTTTGTTGGAAAACGGCCCTTACTATTACTAAATGCATCGATGAAACCGACTTTCTCTTTTTGTTGATTTTTTTTACATTTTTAGCCTTAATTAACCCTTAATAAGTAAAAAGCACGTATATGCTTTACTTTAGGTAAAATGTAAAGGATCGAACACACAAAAAAGTGATAGTAGGAATGCTTGCAAACAGTCTGAACCCCTGGCAATCGCTCTGGTTAGCATTCCAACCCACCATTTTTGGGGCACTCTGCCACTCTAGAATAAGGGCTGCCTTATGCAAATCAGTCTTGACTCTGCTCCTTTTTAGAATGGTGTTCTGCTTGGGTTTTTGGATCAGATAGAACCCGCTCATCAGAGCCTTTCTAACCCAGCCAGAACGTTACCCTCTCCCTAGGGCCTATTCACAACAAGTAACCACAGATATATATATACCACCTAAGGACAGGGAATTCCTAATATATATATATATATATATATATATCTAGACCTCTTATAATACAAGTGGCGGCCTCGCGATCCCAGACGGACCCAGGACTTCCTACCCAGACGGCAGCCTTAGCCTCGCGGTCCCAGACGGACCCAGGACTTCCTACCCAGACGGCAGCCTTAGCCTCGCGGTCCCAGACGGACCCAGGACTTCCTACCCAGACGGCAGCCTTAGCCTCGCGGTCCCAGACGGACCCAGGACTTCCTACCCAGACGGCAGCCTTAGCCTCGCGGTCCCAGACGGACCCAGGACTTCCTACCCAGACGGCAGCCTTAGCCTCGCGGTCCCAGACGGACCCAGGACTTCCTACCCAGACGGCAGCCTTAGCCTCGCGGTCCCAGACGGACCCAGGACTTCCTACCCAGACGGCAGCCTCAATACAAGTTCATCCTATGATTACCATAACATACAGCAGGGGAATCAGTTTTACTATTTATCAGATCACACAAGAACTGCCAGTTTGAGCACAACCTGTTCTCTGGTTCGAGGGGTTCCTCTCTCCCTTATTCAGTTACCACTTACCTGATCAGGGTTAACATCTGTTCATGTCAAGTCACAGCTGACTAGAAGAATAGGCTAACCTCTTATACAAGAACACGCAGCACATGTTGATTCACTACAAACTGGATACTTTATTATTTATTATATACGCAATCACATAACATTACTGTGTAACACATAACCTGCAAAGAAAAGTGAAAGATTAGGTTGTACACTCTAATAAGAAAGGGGTCGACATCACCTTAGTCGTGTGTAGCCTGCACTCAATGGTCATCTAGGTTCCCTTCTCGTCTGTGCCTCGGCTCGCCTGGAGGTCACACCTCCGTAGCTCCCTTCTCCGAGTCACTGGGACCTCTTCCTCATCGGCTACTCTCTCCTCTCTGGCAATTCTGCTAGAAGAGTATCTGTCTCTCGGTTTTTCTCCGCCTTCAAGTTTGTCATCTGTCTTCCCTGGAATAAGTAGTAGCTTTACTGCTAACGGCTAGATGCCGCCTACGGACTGAAGTAAGTGCGTCGTAACTGCCTCAGACTTTTACTAATATAGAGGTGCATTTCCTCATGGAAAATTCCGGCCCGTAACCTGCCGCCCACCAAATTCTTGTACCTCCCCGTGCCAAGGACACCTTCCCAGCCGGCCGGCCTGATGTAGCGTCTTCGGCATGAAGAAAAATACAATCCTTCGATAAGGGCCGGTCTGAACCGGTTCTCTCCAAGCGAATAACACCTCATAACTAAAACATCCCCTTTAACCTAGAAGCATCTCAAGCTGCCGGAGCAGAAAGAAAGATGGAGTCTCTCCCGTTTGAGGCCTACCAGGCCTAAATTCAGCACAGCTCCATGAAATACCCTCACTACAGGGCAGGTTATCCCTAATACTAACGAATCTATCCCCTAGGATATGTGTGCAAGCCCTAATCTATGGGGAAGAACACAGGATCATGTCGAAGTGCCTAGTAAATAGACTTCATTCACTACTCTAACCCTTAGGCTTGAATGGTAAAGAGACTGAAGTCACCCTAATCACCCATCAACACAATAGGGCCGAGAAAATCGAGCAGTACAAATGGTCCATCTTGAACTGCCAGGCGAGACCCCTCCAGAAGGGAACACAAGTAAACCCCAGACAGGTTTCTGCCTATTAGGCAGCGTCACTGAGGTATAGCTTAGATCATGTGGCACAGTGAGCAAGGGACCCATGTCTGGCCATACCCTTGTAAACCGGTCTGGGTTGCTTGTGTCCCCTTCTGAAGACAACCTTGACATTCAATCCAAGATGGACTGTTCCCATGACGAGCAGGGTCAGTAGAGAGATAGATAAGGTGTGCCTCTGTCTAGAGTGGCACAGTGCCTGAAAAACTATGGCATGGAATGCTACCCAGAGTGATTACCAGTGGTTAAGACTATTTGAATGCATTCCTTTCATCAGCTTCTGAACGTTATTTGTAAGGGATAACATGGTAGCTTCTTAACGCAGGATTTAATATCCTAAATTAGTGTTTTATTGCATGGCAGCTATTACATTGTTGTCTGTTTATAGACACATGCATTATGTTTGGAAGGTAGGCTATCCATTACACCATTTACTGCTTTGATAGACAGAAACGTGGAGTTTACATATGAACATATACAAATCATCGAATTAACTGCATGCATAATAAACATTCCAAAGCCTGTCCCTGAGCTATAACCGCAAACAAGAGTATGATCAACTATGAAAACCCTTGTTTTGATAAAGTGAGGTCATTTTCTATGTTTATAGTCATTCCACTTATTTTTTTTAGGACTCATTCCTTGCTTTCTGAGTGTGGGGAATGGCAGCTTAGGTATCCAGCGCTGTTTGGATGGCACTGAATCAGGCATAACACCTGAAATTGTTATACACTGTACCGCAAGCATAAAGCTCAGACATGTTTCATGCGGTTTTCCCTAATAGATTATGCCTGGTTTTTCCTGACACAGGGAAATTGCTGTGGAGGACGCAGTAAATACTCCACCCTGTAAGTATACTGTGTAGTAATTACCAACCAATTAGGAATTCCTATCTCTGTGCAAACAGGAAATCTGAATTGTCCCCATTAGTCACAATCAGGCCCTAGGTGACTGGTTACGAAATAGGGAGTAAAATTCGATCCCTCTACAAACAAGAGTTTGTGCATTGATTAGAATTAAAAGTCGTGTGAATATGATCACACTCCTATAGTTTTCCCTTGACATATTTTTCCAGGGAAGACCGGGAGTACTACATATATCTCAGGAGAAAATGCCCAGAAAAAGGCATAACGAGAGCATTTTGGTGTGATAAATACAACATCTGCATGCTATATCTCATTTCTGGGGCAGAAACGTGCAATAGCTGGTGTTAACTGTATCTCCTCACCCAGGGGCAAAAGTGATTATTAGGAGTGGATACCCCAAGTTTCGTACATCTCGGGGTCCGGCCCTAACAGTGATCCCACTCACCTCACCAGCGATGAATGTAAGTTACCAGTGTGCAGGTTCGGACTAGCCTATAGGGCAACCAGGCAGTGTCCGATGGGGTAATCTGACAGATCATTGTGGGCTTATTTTATGGCCAGGTGGGCCGGTTTTTACTGTTGGTTTCCCTGATATTAGCACAAACCTTGCCAGCCATAAACACAAACCCATGCAATTTCCCATACAATGCGAACCACCCACACAGCATGTCTTTACACGTTGAAACCTGATTTGCAGATGTGGGCCATATTTTTAGCTATCTGGTTCGCCAATGGGGACCACTTTTTATTTAGTGCCCGGGCTGATTTTTTCCCCCTCCCAGTCTGGCCCTGCCAGTGAGGCCACCCCTGCGGCCTCCGTCGTACGAGGGTCCTTCGGAGTCCAAGCGTTAAAGGGGTCCGCGTCAGTGTAAGGTGATGGCATCCCAAGATGGCATCTTACATGACCCCTGAACCCATGACCCCTGAACCCGGGCTTATTTTTACCTCGGTGGCGCGTTTTGGGGTGAGCTGACTCTGACGCTGACATGGGCTGCCTGCTCTAGTGGGCGGCCAGTCAGGCACTTGGGGTGGGGCTCTCCTCGGACGGTGTTCCTCGCTGCCTGCGGGCCTGGGGACCATAGTCTGCATGTCCCTAGCTGCACCTTGCGCACAGCAGGTGTACATTGTTCATATACTCTCCGAGTTGAGATTATTTTTACTGTACATTACAGGAGGCTACCATGCCATCCCAAAAGGCTCGCCACGCACCGATTGGAGGGGTACTAGTTTAGCTTTTAGGTGAGTTATATGACATCATCACCGCGATTTAGGTTTTACCTGAACTAAGTTTTTAAAGACTGTCTTGACACTGTGTCACATACTGCATCCACTAGTGCATGATCACTATATCCGAGCGCATTTGCTTCCTATATAGTGCATGCACACGAGGAGTCTTCAGCTCCATCACACTAATGTACATTTATGATAAAGTGATTTTAATTGATTTTTGTTGGCCTTCTATGCTTCTTCCCTTTCTTCTAGGCCACTCCATTGCGAAAGTGATAGATTAATTCACACTTTCTTAGGGCAGACTTGACTAGGTACATACACATATATGTGAGACCCTGTCATACACCCTCACGATTGTAGATAGTTTGCACCACACTGGTCCTGATGAATTGCCGCTGGATCCTCCTGACCATTAGGCGAGAAACATGTTGACCATCCGAGCTGAGCGTTGTTAGTCCTTGACTTAATGAGTCCTGACTACCGCCACTCACATTGTTTTTAAATAGGGTGGTTTACTGACCTAATAAATGACGTTATTCAGACTAATCAACCCTTTTTAATACACCCACCAACATCTACACCTACCTGGCCCTTACTTGCACTCATCTTACGGCAAGGAACAAAAGATCTCCGATAAAGAGCCCCTTACAGGGTGCCCGTTGGGTATTGCAACGCCAACCCGACGAGGAGCAAAACCCAGATGATGAAGCATGACACCTAGCTGGCTGGGTGTGTGAGGGTTTTAGTTCCACCCTTGTGGGTCCCCCACTCCCTTTAGATTTTTTGACATCAATTTTGATTTTTCACTTTATCTCCACCCGGGGTAGATTGTGTACTTCACAGAATCACCCCTGACCAGGAGGAACAGCATACTCTTTCTTTGTAGGGCTTATTTTATGGCCAGGTGGGCCGGTTTTTACTGTTGGTTTCCCTGATATTAGCACAAACCTTGCCAGCCATAAACACAAACCCATGCAATCTCCCATACAATGCGAACCACCCACACAGCATGTCTTTACACGTTGAAACCTGATTTGCAGATGTGGGCCATATTTTTAGCTATCTGGTTCGCCAATGGGGACCACTTTTTATTTAGTGACCGGGCTGATTTTTTCCCCCTCCCAGTCTGGCCCTGCAAGTGAGGCCACCCCTGCGGCCTCCGTCGTACGAGGGTCCTTCGGAGTCCAAGCGTTAAAGGGGTCCGCGTCAGTGTAAGGTGATGGCATCCCAACGGGGTCTTAGTGCATCTTACATGACCCCTGAACCCATGCTTATTTTTACCTCGGTGGCGCGTGCCAGAGATGAGCAGAAGCGCTGCTGCTTCCTACGTCTGTGTCTCGCGAGGGGTGGGAGCAGGGGGGCCTTTGTCCTCTATCTTATCTTACGTGAGCAGCTAAAGATTTTTGTTCCCATTCCTTGCTGCTAAATATAGCCAGCGGAAGAAAGCCCGGTGAGGGATGAGATGCGGTGCAGAGTGCAGGGAGAGAGAAAGTAAGTGCGCGCGGATGGCGTGCTTGAGGGGCTGGCGAGAAGCTGCCCGTGTGCTTTGTGTGTGTGTGTGTGTGTGTGTGTCTGAGAGAAAGAGCTGTACGTCATCTCCGAGTGTCGGTACGTGTGTACTGTGTGCTTGCACGCGCTATGTCTGTGCAGAAGTGTTGTGCTTGAGCGGTCGTCTGAGAAGTGTGTATGTCTGAGTGCAGAGGCACTGGGTTCGGGGTCAGGAGGTCCGCCTGAAAAAGTCCGAAAGGAAGCGGTATGCTCCTTCAGTGACATGGGTCATGCAAACATGGCAAGGTCGGTGAGTAAACAAAAACATAAACACTGCACTGCGCAAACGGTCAAATGCACGTAGCAAGCTTCACACAAAAACACATATATCTCGATTAACATTATTATAATTACTTCCAGCCTACACAGTCTTTCTTACCCTGACTTACAGTGTCACCAAACTATTGCCGCAAACAGTATGTACAATAGATGACATCATTATATAACAGGAATATCAAATACTGGAAAAGAAGAATCTCTGCGTGTCTCTACACAACTTGTGACGCAACATTTTTTAACCTGACACATTAAACTGATTTAAAATATTTTTTCAAAATACTAACTTCTTTTTTGTGTGCTTATTTCCACAGTAAGGATTCTGCTTTTATTTCCCTGATCGGCAATGAATATGAAAGAGCAACACACCAAGCATACAATCGTTCTTCAGGAAGGGTGATGACACGACTGTGTACTACAAGGGAAACATTACTCTGCCGTACATTAGAAGGATGTTGCAACAATGCTCTCTCTAAGCAAATGCTGAATTATTCCTCACAGAAATGGAGCTGAGTGAACCATGTAGAGGCTTCATTAATCTCTAACAAGAATAACAAAGGGAGACTAGAGAGTGTCTGCATTATTCCCGCTGGGAAAAGCAGGATCTGTGCTGTGGACACAACCTATACTGCCCGGATGTGCAGGAAGCATCCTCAGCATGGAGAACACATGCCCTCGCAATGCCCTGGTCAATGGAGCTGTTGCTTACATTTACAAATAACAGTCTCTGCTACCATTTTACACCCTATTGAAAGGATGCTAATTTGTAGTTTAAGGGGTCTGACGTGTGCAGAGCCCGAACAAGAAACCCGGCCCCCTGATGACGGGGGGCCTGTGAAAGAGACAGAACACCATATTTACTATCCTGTGTAAAACTAGATCGTCTGGTTGGCAAAAAAGCGGGAAGTTTGCCTTGGTATTGCTCCTCCTGGGATTGAAGCAAATGTCTGACCTTCTTTGAGGACATGCAGAATTCCATGCGTTTTCTACGATTGTTGCGTTGCGTTCTTCCGGAAGTACTACAGATCTCTCAGCTCTCCTGAAAACATTTCAGAGCATCCAGCTTTCTGCAGCTCAGTTCCTTTGGGAAGCTTCACAGTTACACCACGCTTCCTCATCCCTCCAGATGCAGCTTCACCGGATTCAAGTAGCAAAGCGGATACAATTTAAGGTTCTAAGTACGGATAGGCCGCTGACTTTCTTAAATCAAAACTCAGTTGGCACAATCGGTTCAGCTGACCTTGTTCTACCCACTTAAATGAAATCCAATGCCCCACTTTCTCTCTCTTATGTTCTAAAATGTACTGCAGGTTTAGATTTGCCACATTTCCATCTTTCAGAGTTTGAGGGGAAAAAAATAATACTTTGCGGTTCTCCTTCTAATTTGTCTCCATTAAAGGCCGGAAACCTTTACTTATCAAAGTGCACTTTGCTAATAGCTATTCATCTCCATTACCATCTTGTCAAGTTAGCTTCCCAGTCATGCAAGAATCCTCCTAAAAAGTGAGAGTTTTTACACGTTAAAATCATGTTTTGTTTTGTTTCTGATGCCATCTGGCATCTCTCTGTAACATAGAGACATTCAAAATAAACCACCTACAACAGCGCAATGTGCATACTTTGCAACTCCCTACCCTCCCCCATGGCTGCTACGCTGGATACTTACCTTATCCCACCATCCCCTCTACCTTTCTTCGCTGACGTTGAAACTGCCTGAACAACCCTCAGTTGAAATATAAAATGTAAACAAAGTCAACAAGGCTACTTTGTAGAAATGAAGTGCGAAAGCAAAAAAGACTCATCCTGCGTATCTCAAAATCATCTGGACACGGGAATGTTAATGTTAATGTTAATGTTAACGGGTATTTGTAAGGCGCACAGCTACTCCCAAGAGTGTCCCGGCGCTAACGACAAGAAGGACCAGTGACAGAAACACATCTGTGGCGTCTCAAAGCCGCCGATCAAACAAACAGCCAAGTTTTGAGCTTGTGATGGAAACACAAAAGAATGCATTTTCATTTTTGTTACAGTGAAAATGCTTCTAATTTTGGGATAAAATCACTATCACAGCTCTAAGAGGTTGACCTGTTGGGTTTTCCAATGCATCTAAGGTACATGTGAGCTTTTAGGTGTCTGGGTGAGTTCTGGCTGTGTGAGGGTGATCATAATGGGGCACAGCTGGGGGAGAAGCAACATGGAGGACGCTGGAGGGGCAAACTAACGGGAAGACACAGCAACATGGAGTGGTAGGGTTAGAAAAGTAAATGGACATGTGAGCAACGGAAGTGGGCTGGGGAGAAGAACATGGGCAGGAGAGAGCACAAAGGGGGAAGAGAAGCGCACTATGAGACAGCTGAAAAACACATGTACTCTTTTGTAGGGCGTCAACAAAAAGAAAAAAGTAGCGCCCAAAAAATTGGACGAACACAAGCTATGCTCCAAGGCAGGGACAAACATAGGAAGGAAAGCCCACACAAGCTAACGAATAGAAGCAGCAAATGAGAGTGACAATGGAGCCGACCAATTGTAAGCAGCGGGCGAACTCTAAGCGGAAAATACATCTTGCAACAGACAGTGCATGCGCCGTTTATACGATTTCTAGTAAGCAAGAACTAAAAACTGCAGTAGGAAAGAGAGACTGGAAACCACGCTGATTATTTTTGTCTGTCCCCCAGAACTCTTAAATTGTGCAAATAAAAACGGAGGTAGAATACACCTTTCCACTTTCTTTAGAGCTTCAAGATAAGTCCTTTCAATATATCCAAGCACTGTGATGTGTGTGTTACATCAAATACAGTCTGAGAACATAAGTATTGTTGAGTTAACCACATGCCACAAACGTTGGCATCCGCAGGTTACAGGGACCACATTCATTGTGATAGCTCAGTTGGTTAAGCAGCTTCTGAAGCAATCTGTGAGTATTCTACAGATCACAGGCTCCATTCTACTACAAGTAAGGTAGCTTTGGAGGCTTAAAGAACATACTGCCAAGAGTGAAAGAGAAAGCGGGAGACTAGAAGACATAAGGTGTCACTTTTGCCCATTAATAGCAGAGTCCAGTAGGTCTATCGGTACTTCGGTTAAGGTGTCCAAACCTTTTGCAACTCCTTTTCTAAATCTCCAAGGGTTTCCTCAGTGATAGATTTAAAACATAACTTCCAGCAATGCCACTTCCAGGAATGATGCTTTCGGAGATGTCACTTCTAGTGAAGTCACGCACGTCAAAGTTTATGCCCTTCAATTCAGCCTCCTACCAGATCTTTTGGAAGATGGCTTCTCTGTGTAGGTGTGTGTCTAATGTGCAGACCTGACAACTCACATGGCAGTACTGTGTGTCATACAATATCACCCTCTTTACCCAGTCACCTGGCAAAGAGCCAATATCACAATCTGCCAGTCTACATAGGCATCAGGTAATGTATGTTTGTAGGGTTTGGGCCCCACAAATAATGTAAGTAATGAGTCCATTGTATAGTTAATTATCTTTCAGACTTGCTGTGGCTAATGTACCACCAGAAACCTACTTACAGAAAGACCAGGTATGAAACAGAGTGATCAGCATATTTAAAGGGACAAGGAGGGTTCAGAGACACATATACACCAGCAATTGGAAGCTATCCTGTTAACAACTATTTTTCAGATGTAACAAACACGTTTACGTTTCCTTTATTTTAAAATGGAGTCAACTTGAGTCAGTTGATATACCTGGATGAACATGTAGACGATTTATAATAGATAAAATGCTTTTAGGTGTCCTTTTCACATTCCCATTTGGAATAATATCTAGATTTTTGTTGTTCTTGTATATTGCCCACACTCTGAGGGGGGGGGGCTCTTCAGGGGGTATAACATACACAAACCTACATGTGGTCTATGTATCAAAATATACATTGTAAATCATATACTTAGGCGAATAAATAATATGCATTGCAAACTTTTTACTTGGACAGTGACTGCAAGGAGGATGTGATAACCTTTGCGATGAAGTAACCTTGTTACAAATTGTTTACAACTCCACCTATTTTTATTCCCTTCTTTCTGGATTCAGAGTAGATCAGATTTCTTTTTCCAACGCTGCTTCTTTGGCACTGTACAAAATAAGAGCCTCGTTCATGGTTCAGAGTCACCAGGTTAGTTCTTTTCTATGGACCATTGGACACATGATTTGGGCATCCCGTGGAAACACTCACCATGTCGATGTTGCCTCAATCGATAAACCTGGATCCTATGATGGAGAGTACCAGGTAAGTTGGAAACCCTTTTACTCGGAGGGGTGATCAGATTATTTATGGAGGATTCCTGAGATTTAAAAATTCCCCAAGACATGGAAGTTTTCATTTCTGGGAAGCATAACCTGAATGTGTCCACCTCTGTCGTACAGAAAATGCACATTGCTGTAGTTCATAATGTGATGTTAGTTGTGCCATAGAAGGCGCCTTTCGATGTATGGCTGAATATTGCCATTACTGTACTACAGGCTATGTACATCATTGTTCTACAAGGCATGGCCACCATTATCGATGGAAAGTCTAGAACCGTTTTAAAAGTGCCTAGATTAAATACGCAGAATTGAAACAACGTACGATAATGTAGTAATCCATGTACGGTGGTGGACGCCAACATTGCCAAAGCAGCCATCTGTTTAGAGGCCAAACCACAGAGAAAATGAAAACATATATGGGCCAACACTCACCTTTTTGAGAACTACAAATAAAAGAAATGCAAACCAGAAGACATGAGAGGGAAACTCGAAAAAAGTGAGAATACCAAGGTATTACCGCACGTGTTTTTTTAATCTTTTTTTATTAACAATGCTCATCTCCACATACAATACAGGACATTCAACATGGTACATTTGGTGGGGTTGCAATTGAAAATACAACAAGAGGACACCCCTGACACATGTAGGGCACACCGCAGCTGGCCTCACGATCCCACTCCTCCCCTCTTGTACATGTGTTTTTTAGCTAGATTGTACACCTCAATTTGCTGTGCAAAGGTGTTATATGGAGCTGAACTTTGGGGCTGTAGAGAAGTCCATCAGCTTCAGACAGAGGAGAATAAATACCTGAGATCCCTACTTAACATTCCCCAAAGTACCTCGTCTTATGTCACCCATGAGGAACTAGGATTGGCTTATATAGAGGATGTGGTTCATTTGAAGCCGATTATGGCCTGGATTAGGATATGGGCGAACCCAGAGGCTGAACTAAACAGGCAAATAATTATGGACAGCATCAGTAGGGATAAAGGGCTGTCCATTCCTTGGTTGAGATATGTAAACTCCTCTCTTGAGTCTATTGGATGTAAAAACCTTTTTAGTACCCCCATGGTAATTACCCGTTTGGACAGGAAATTGGTGATGAAAAGATATTTTAACTATGTCCAATTGCAGAGAGAAACAAAAGAAGGGGGCAAGAACTCTGTGATAGCTTACAATATGTTGAAAACGATGGTGGGGATGGAACCGTATTTGACTCTTATGTGTAATGCTCAGGATAGGTTTTTAATCATCCATTTTAGGCTCAATCTTTTACATCACTTGTTATCTGTGCCTCATGGTTTTACTGTTTCGGTTGAGCAGAAGGGTCCCTGTGGCTGCGATCTCCGATCTCCTCAGGATACCCTTCATTTTGTACTGTTATGCCCATTTTATTCAGTGCCAAGACGTCGATTTTTAGTTGGTATTTTAAAACAGGCTAAATTTAAGCAGGCCAGGGTCGCCTTGCTACACCTACAAATGGTAAATGACTCTCGGACTCTGTTTTGTGTGGTGAATTTCTTGAAGATGGCCTTAAAAATAAGGAAAACAAGAGGGGTTTGCTGAAGAAAAAATTAGTACTGTATTTGATGTATATCAGCATGGATTTTAATGACATTTTTTTTAATTTTTATTGCTATGTGCTTTTGTGGTGTTTTCTAGATGCCGAATAAAGATTTTTGATTGATTGATTGATTGAGAGGGAAACTCGAAAAAAGTGAGAATACCAAGGTATTACCGCACGTGTTTTTTTAATCTTTTTTATTAACAATGCTCATCTCCACATACAATACAGGACAATCAACATGGTACATTTGGTGGAGTTGCAATTGAAAATACAAGAAGACACCCCTGACTCAAGTAGGGCACACCGCAGCTGGCCTCACGATCCCACTCCCCCACTCTTGCACATGTGTTTTTTAGCTAGTAATGTATTTTTTAATACTTTCATGGAAGCCTACCTGTTTTGAATTCCTTAATAGACTGTCACCATCTAGATTGCTTAAAAACCACTCTGCTGAGAAGGGACTCTTTCCACTATTAGGGTAAAAATGCTTTCAACGTTGTAGTCATTGACTATTATTGTCATATAGAAACTGGGCATCGCACTACTGCAGAATGTCTACATAAATGTGTTGCAAAATATGCCCTGAAGGGTGCTTTCACAAATTCTTTAATTTACCTGGTAGACAGAAGTAATGGTGTTGAAGTGCGATGATAATATCTGGAGCGTGTCACAACATGAAATGTAAGAGAGGTGTTTTGAGACCTGAATGCACTAGCTGAAAAAAAGACATATGGAGGGCGCTGTTGATGTTGGGCATGAAATGGTTGCAGATCTTTTGTTTTACACAAAAAACACAAATATTTCCATTTGTCCTGATAAGTTCTATTGGTAGACTGTGTTTTCCATTGAATATGTATTTTTCAGAAATTGTTCTGGATATCTAAGCTGGCAAGCTCACTGGGCTCAGGAGCCGGCTGTCAATCTGAGGGGGGGTAGATCTGGAAGTAGAATTTGGTCATATGGTGGGACAGCAGATGAGGTTTTCTTGATCATAGGATTGAGAGTGGACACCTCTTCCGTTCATCTAAAATGCATCTGCCCTTATTCCAGGTTTCCAGTGTCTGCTGGCAAAGAACCACACCATACAACAATCTCCAAACAGATATCAAATACCATACATAGCACTTCAATAATTAAGGCAATACCGAGTGTGTACTGCGCAGCGCCACAGGTCATAAAAAGAAAGAATATGACCGGAATCATTTTCATAAATGTATCATTTAGGCAGCACAATAAAGATTAACATTGTGAAACAAGTGCTCAGTCTCAATTAAACACACAGTGCTCATATATCCGCACAAAACGGTGTAAGAACAGTGATCTCAATAAAAACAAATGACTGTGTAGAGAAGCATACAATATAACCCGATTAAACAAATTACAATTGCAAAGGTCAGAAAGAAAGGGACCTAAACGAGCAAACTACCATCAATGAGAGTCTCTTTCAACCGGGAATTGTCAAGAAAATTTCGACCCATATCCTAGTCAAGGGTCCTCATCAGGACATGGAAGAGAGATAAACCGAGCACGATACTGCTTGAAATTGTTGCAAGAGTATGTCTAAATTGGACAAAGATCAAATCAGTCAGAATATGTGAAACAGCCAGTAAATTGGTTGTAAACAACATCAAGGTAAAAGAGGTCGAGGCACTGTCCTGCTCAGGGAATTGGGAGGGAAATATAGCTGGTCCCAATACAGAGACACTGGGGCTTCGAGTGAAGGCCTCCACGCTACTTGGGCTGAGTGGAATAGGAGTGTTACTGGATGTACTGCTGGTAGGACAGTTGAAAGAAATGAGATACACTTCCACGAGAGAAGCAAGCCAGGAGAAGGCCGAAAGACTTGATGTTTCTGTGTCCATTTCAATACGTTGGAGGGCATCATCCACATGGCATCTGAAGAGAGACTCTCTTTGATAGGGTAAGTCTACGATAGGGCCTTGTGTCTTGATGTGCATCGGAACCAAACTTGTCATTTTAACACAACTGTCTTAGCTCGATGGTAAAAACCAGTGTTGTATTCATCCATAGCAGCATCAATGGTCGCCAATAATGCCCTTTCTCCATTGTGAACTATAGCTTTAGCATCCTCCATTGTTTCCTCTGGCAAAGGGTTTGTTTATGTCATCCACCTTTGCCCGTCATAGCTACCTAAGATGGCCAAGAGATTGGGTGCAGGGATTGAAGCAGCCGCGAGTGAGGAGTTTCTTCCCAAAGACACTGAGGCAATGATCCCCTCTGCCATGAGATGCTGTATAAGGTGTGGAAGATTTGCAGGAACATCTATAGGCTGCTTGGTGACAGAATCTGCTTTCAGCTGTCCAGTCTATTAAATCAGGATATTATTTGGTGATCTGTATTTCTTTTCAAGCCTAAGCACTGACACTGTATAAGAGACTGAATTCTGTCTAAATTTTTTTCTCTCCAAACAGAAGTGATCCAAGTTAGGAAATCCTTTGGGTGAATTTTTAGGAGTGTCTATGAACTGGTATAAAGAGCAGTGTTCTTGCTAGACTTGCAGTGGAAGCACAAACTCTTAGACTACCGTCTCGATTAAGGGGTGAAACCTAGTCATATCATCATGCAGGGAATCCACTGGAGGCAGCTCAATATTCTCTGGTGGGTCAGCGATTTAATTATTCCACTCTTGTTTTTCGTTAGGAAGGGTTTATCAAAACCTTATCCTTCACTGTCATCATCATCGTCTCATGAGAAACCTGAATTATCACAAAGAGCTAGTGGATCCTGCGGAAGGAGTGGTGAATAAGGTGGTGCATGTTGGTTAAGTGGAGGAGCAGGCAGCGCACTAGACTGAGGTTATGTCTGCGCAGGGTAGGTGGACATGGTACTGGTCTGGCGGGTGGTAATGATGTACTTTGTGGTATTCAAGGGAACCTGGCCTAATAATCCACCATCATGGATTATAGCTCTCACACTAAATCAACTGATAACTGCATCATAGGGGATTCATTACATCTACTACCAACATACTCCTCTTCATAGCATAGTCTGTCGTAGTGGAGACGGCAGTATCCCCCAAGCATAGCCGTGATCTTCTCCGTGGTAAGGTAATTGATGGGCTTGCGGAAAGTTGGAAAGCTAAAGTAGCACAAACGGGAGAACAGTGTTGCCACCCCAGTTCAAAATAAAATAGAAATAGGAAAGAGAGGGTACACAGCAGGGAGATGAGTAGCATAAGACGTACACAGCCTCATTTCCAGGTTGCGCCCCACCTCCACAGATCCAACAGATGATACCGCCGTCCCTTGAACAAAGCAAGAGTCCAGGAGAAGAAAGGCACATAAATACCAGGTATGGATGAGTGAAGAAGAAGGAAATGCAGAGGACTACTATGCAAAGTTGACATTTAGGGGTCAGAACCAAAACCTAGTGGAAAGCCCAGAACAAACACACAGAGGTGCACAAAATTGCTCCTGGTGTTTGGGTGAGGGCTGCACTTCCCCAGTCCAAGGGCTGCAAGGGGGACACAAGCGAAAGGAGTGCGCAGGAAAAATTAGAGGCAAGAATGTACTGGAATCAGGGAAGATAGGCTTCAACCCTTTAACAATAATATGCACAGAGTAAAGACTCCTGATTGCAAAATGGCTCGAGGGGCGACTGCTTTCTACTCAGCAGGCTCTGGGATGCCAGACGCAGGGATAGTTTCCGAGGCGAATACCGGGTTAACTCCTAAAGCAGGCATTGCACTTGCAGCACAACAATCATGGAAAATCTTTTGGCTAGCAAGTTAAGCCAGGAATCTGTAGGGGACAGGTTACCTTAAGAGGACCTAAAACCAAGGCCATAAAATGACAATTTGTTACAAGAGCTAAAGAACTGATCTAGGTCACTCCCATGAAGTTTGAACTGCTTTCTTCTATTAATAAAATCTACAGTCATTTTGCTTCACAAGCTGTCTCAACAAAAGGAAGGTGTTCAAAGCTGAAGGTACTGATTGCCTGAAATAATGGACCACACAGCAGCGACTCCACCGCAATGTTGGTGGAGCGTTACCCCACTGGCTCAGAGCCAGCACCTGAAAAATAAAATGATATTTTAATATTGTTTTATCTCCTTCTGCAGGAAGAGTTGTGCCTGTGCTGAAATACTCCTGATAGAGTGTAATATCAATAGGGCAGATGCACATGTTTGAAGGAGGAGGCCACATGCGTGACACATATACTTGAACACACCAGCATGAGATAGACACCCAAAATCAGGAATGGCCAGCTGTACGTCTGGGATGGGGCAGGGCTTTGAGCCCATTACCTCCTGGCCAATTATGGAGTGTGTGAGGACCAATGAGAGAGGTCGGGATTAGAGCCTGCACTGCTTGAGCAAACCTTCCCACTCTTCCCCCAAAAACAAATGACAAAGGCTTGTGAGGCTACTACCAATCATAGAGGTTGTAAAACCCCTGATAAATGATGCCTGAGTGTACTGTCTCTACATGATGAAATGGAAACCTGCTCTTTGCATGGTGTTCCCACATCACTTTGTGGACACCATGTGTAATGACTACTCACTGGAAGACCATGTGAAAAGAGCTGACATTGAGTGGCACACACAGCAGTGCGAGTTGGCAGGTTCGTTATAAGCATGCCACAAATCCCAATATAACAGGCACAGCATTGCAGATTGGAGCTGAAAAAATGAGTGTACTAGGTGAGGGGAAATACCTGTTAGGCTTGGGATAACTTTTCAAAACAAGCATAGACAAAGTCAATGGGCCTGGTTTAATTGTCTTAGCACGTTAGAGTGAGATCAAACAACAATAGTCCAATCCGAGCACTCAGGTATAATCAAGAGTCAGTAAGTGTAAACTGGAAATGGTGTAAGGTCTACTTTAAACCGAAATTTTCTGTTAGGGTCAATTGAAATCTCAGTTTGCAATTTTCACATGCAAGACTGGTTATTTTTTAGTACAGCCAATTTGTGATCCGAATAATATATGGAACGTGCAGTCAGCATACATTAGTACAGCAAGTAATATGGTTCAGCCAAACACGTGTTTTGTCGATAGGTATGTAAAACCTCGACTTTTTCAGGGCTGATAAGCGTTCCAATCAATCTAGGAAGTGTATTCCATCCGTTTAACCGGCTCAATGTAGTCGGAACTTTTGATTATAGTATTAATATACATTTGTATTGGCAGTGTAGAGTGTTTAAGGAGAGTGTGTCAATACTCCCTCCGCTCCAGCCAGAAGAGGAAGCAGCCAGGCTACCCTGACCAATCACCACGCTGCAATGCAGCGTGGTGATTGGTTTGAACTCCATGGTTCGGCCTCAGATGGGGAATAGGGGCTTGGGTATGTTCTCCATGCAGGCTGTACTGCAGCCAACATTGAGGAAATGCAAAATGTGCATGAGTGTTTGGCCGGCCCTAGAGGGACGGTCAAACATTCACATGCACTTTACAGTGTGCCACCATTCCTTTCCCTGCTCTGAGAGCAGAGCAGTCCCGCCCGCACTGCAAAGATGCAGGAGCAAGTAAAATGATAATAACGTCAAGCTATTATTCATTTATTTTCCTTCATCTCCACTGCTAAAAGCAGTGGGGCAATGCTGCCCCCCACCACTGGGCCGCTGGCGGCATCTGAACAGCAGACACAGTCAAACCGGTCTCCATGCTGGCCAAAAAAAGCGGTCCACAGCTGTAACTCAAATACCGGCCCATTGCCTGAGGGCCCGCCTTAGCAATCTGACCCTGGTCAGGAATTGAAACAGGTCTGCTGCTTGGCAAACGTCGGGCCAAATCGTCACCAACAGCTTTTTGTTCCTGTGATCTACTACCGAAGGGGGAAGGTCAACATTTCTGCACACCCAACAAACCAATTTCTGCACACCCAACAAACCACTTTGACAGCACTGGAAGGCTGTCCTGCTCCTTTGTGCAGAAGCCAGGTACACAAAGTAACTAACGCCTGCTCCGACGGCCTTCACAAATGTAGGTGTTGGCAGGGCTTTAAGTAGGATGAAAAAACAGGAGGGTCTCTCAAAGGGGCGTGGCCAATATAATTAAGGGCGTGGCATAAAACACTAAATCTAAAAATCTGTGCTGAGCATATTGTGCTGCCCGACTTGTATTTTGCTGTTTCTAGCATTGCATCTAAATATGATACAACACGTAACATCATACCGACAACAAGTCAGGACTATTGGCTTTGTCAATGGTTGTTAGTTGCATTAGATAAATAATCAGCACCTATGGCTTGTATATAATATTGAAAACGCGTTCACTAAAAGCCCTGGTGACACCACGACGATATTGCTGCTACTGAGTTTCAAAATACGAAGGAAAAACCATAGAGAAAATGACTCTCTTTAAAGGATTTCCCTTCCCCCCGCAAGGTTCACCTGGCATGACGTCATGCCGTAACTTAACAAGTGAGAAGTGAGCAGCGCACATTGATGTGCCTGCTGTCACTGCAGTCCGGGAAAAAACGGACCGCCTGTGCCAGGGCACAAAACAGAGTCCGATAGAGACCCGTTTCAAGGCCCCCTTTAAAAAACTGCCAGTGCTGGGCACCGGTGAGACCCGTCCGACTTAAAGCCCTGGGTGTTGGAAAGGGTTGGTATGTGACAGAAAATAGGACCAGGCGCCAAATGGAAAGTGGCCCCATTAGGAAATGAGGTAGATAAACTAGTGGCCACATTTGTTTATCAGTGTAATTCCGAGCGTGTAAGGAGACACTGATGTATAGGTGTTTTGCAATGTATTGGAGATTGCATGCACTCGTGCTTTCCGCTCGCAATGTTTGCGGTCATAACAAAGATATGTATAAAAACAGGACCACAAACAGCCCAAAAAATGGCCCACACGCTTTACACGTCAGAGCAGCCCAGCCCTTCCGGCACTACCAGATTGCCCTGTAGGGCAGTCCGACACTGGTGTGTGGCACCTTCACCGTGACACCCACACCTGATGTTTACGGAGATTGAGACGAGGCCCCTCTCAGAGGGGGGCCTCTCTCAGACCCTCTGCACAATTCCAGCTGGAAAGCCATTTTCTCGACAGTGCCCGACAGGCAGGGAATCCAATGAGATTTCCCCTCCACCGCCGCCCACACCCTGGGCTCTGATTCTGAATCATCTGTTTGTGGGGAAGGGAGTCCGTCTCCTTTGAAGAGAAATCTGCCAGGAGCAAGGCTTCCTCGCTGCTCTGCGGCAGCAGCCAGGACGGCTGTGTGTGGGTGTCACTGGCATCGACAGGCAAGGATAGCCGGGCTTCCACCGGCCGGCCTGCAGCGGCCCACGCAGCGCGAGGTGGCGGGGAGGCGGGGCCCTGGCTGGACGAAGTGACGGCTACGGCTTCCGCTGGCCTGTCTGTGCCTCTGCAATGCGGGGGAGGGGAAGGGATAGAACTGGAAGAGGAGGAGGAGAGGGAAAGCGAGAGGCAGGGAGGGGAAAAAGAGAGGAGTGGCAAAATACACAGATGGAAAGAATAGAAGGTGGGGAAAGCGGGTGGAAGGGAAAAGGAAACGGAGTGGTCGAGACAGGAGCGGGAGCATTTATGAGAGAGTAAGAAAAAGCGCTAAAATGAGAGTGAGTGAGAGATGCATATAAAAATGAAGAATGAGAGGCTGAATTAGAGAGAGTAAATAAGAGAATCAAATGTAAAGAGAAATAGCGAAAGAAAACTGAAGGTAACCGAGGGAGTGATAGAACAGTGTCCATTTTGAACAGGTGCAGGCTGCAGCACATGCGATGAGTGTGCACAGAGCTTGCTGTACATTTAAAACCTTTTCGAAGAGATGCCTGGTGTGACTGCCTAGGGCGGAGCTACTTTCAGTGAGGCTGGGCTGCTCCAAAAATACGACCTAGTACAGAGACAGCAGATCTCGAAGTAACAGCAGCAGCACTTTCACGAGGTTGATGTGGCCTATCACTGACCGAAAACCATTCGAGCCAGGCCGGCCTACAGGGCAATCCAGCAAGGTCCGAAGGGCAGGGCTGAGAGATCGGTGGATGGGCCGGCTACTTTGGCTGTTTGTGGGCCTCTTATGTGGTTTTGTGGGCAGGTTTTTAATGTTGTTTTCCCTGATGTTATCACTAACCGTTCTCCAGGAAGCACAATATAAAACTGCAAAAAAAAACATTTGCCATGCAATAAGTCTCTTTTTTTTTTTTTTTTTTAAATAATTTTTTATTGAGAATTCATGTTACATTGTAGCAATACAGTATGAATAAATTTGACTAAAAAAGAAAAACTAGATAAGATATAAGCAAATTAAAGAAATAGCAATGAGATATAAATAAAGCAAGAAAATGGTATGTAGAGGTCGGTTGACGCATTACATTTCTAGTAACTGATTGAGATTGGAGGTTGAAAATCATGGAATGGTGTGGCATAAATATTGATATTGAGATGCGTATAATAAACGTAGTGCCAGCTACCACAATCAGAGGAAGAAAGAGAGAGAGAAAGAAGGTATAGCTAATGAGGGTATAAGTATTAGAGTATAAACGTAGCCATATTCTGAGAATCAGTAAGATTACGACAATCTACTAGTGCGCCAAACCGCCACTGGTGCCCAAATCTTCAACCCCAATTCTCTTAATTTTTTTCCCTTAAGTTGATACATGCAATAAGTCTCGCATTTACGCGAGTTTGAGCTATTGACATTGTAAATGACAATGCCTTTTATTTTTGTTTTAGTTTTTAAACATAAATAAAAAGCATTGTCATTCACAATGCCAATAGCTTAAAGTCGCATAAATGCGACCCTGAAAAGGTGGCAACATCAGCATATATGCGGGTAATTTCAGAAATAATTTTATCTGATCTATTAATGGGTCTCTAATAAAAGATGACATCCCTCCAAGGGATTAGGACGCCCTCCCTTTTTTCTAGCACATAATTACAAACAGTGAAACACGTCTTCATACACAACAGGTCCAAGATGCTAGTGCTTGTACTGATTCAACTAAAGCACGGCATGGTGTGTTTTTAATTCTTACAGGAAAAAAATGGAAGGCAAATAACAAATTTGCAGGAAAGATGCAGCTCAATCTTTTAAATAAAAGCCGCAGTCCTAGTACAGTGGGCTTGAATCATGATTTATTCCATTTATATACTTATAGTTAATCAAATTAGCAAATGTTCCTGGGTCTTTTATTATTTTTATCATATTATTTTATTATTATATATTATTTTATTATACCTCACTTTCTGCTACCCTTCTGAGCCCCAGCGCTTTCATTCTGTGGGATCAGCAAAAAGCACCACATGCCACAGTGGAACTGTGCGACCAACAGAGACAAAGCCACACACAGCCACAATCCCTGCTCCTTTTGGTCTCCACGCATCCATGAGAGGAACAAGCAGGTGCGAGAAGCAGAAACATAAAATGGTAAAACTACCATTTTATGTTTCTGCTGCTCGCACTGCAAGAAAGCAGAAGGGTTTAGTTGGGGAGGGCGGGTCTGCTGGGGGCAGGGGAGGAGTGGCTAACCCAATGCTGTGGGCCCTGACTGTTTGGTTGTCCCTCAGGGGCTGACCAAACCAGTCATGTGTACTCTCCCTTTCCTCAAGGTAGGCTGCATGCAGCCGACATGGAGAACAAGCATTGAAAATGCAATAGGTCTCGCCTTTGCTTAAGTTAAAGCCATTTGCTTTGCTAATGGTATTGTATAGCAAAGCAAATGGCTTTAACTTAATGAAAGGCGAGACCTATTGCATTTTTAATGCTTGTTATTTATTTAATGCCATTTTATCTAGAGCCAACTTTACCCAAACGTGTCAGAGCGCTTTACAAAAGAACCAATTAAATTACATAGGGACTTCAGAGGACATGAGTTACATAAAAGTTAGAAACAGAAAAACTCTAAATTCACATAAGATTGGTAGTAAGTACACACGTCTACTACAGATACTAGTGGTTAGAGTTACACTTGTACGCGTTGCAAGTTCACCCAAGATTACATTATAAAAAGCGATTAGGGTTGTACACTTATATATTACATATTTACAGAGCATGAAATTGTTGCTGTTGTTCAGCCAGAGTTTATTTGTTTGTTTTTTGCAGTTTATATAGCGCGAACTCGACCGGAAGGTATTGGAGCGCTTTACATGAGCTCTGGTTACCTTACACAAGGACACATTCATTTTTTGTGATTTTTTTGTTGTTGGTAGGAACAGGGAGATTAAATGATTTGCCCACAATCACTGTATGAAGAGTCGACCCCGAGGCTCGAACCTTGGATTCACCAGTTCCAAGGTCGGCAGGTCTGGCCTCTCCATGTTACACTCACAGGCGGCGGACTTGGGTGTGTAGGGATCCCCGAGGCGGTGGTGGAGATGGCCGTAGGGGTAGAATGGCTGCCTTCCAGGAGTCCTGTGCGCAGCTCGTGCCCCAGCCTTTCATGGAACAAATCAGTGCATTCTGGAAGTTGTAGTGCAGCGCAGGGGCGCACTCGCCCTTTAGTGCTCTCTGCCCTCCAGGTGGATAGTGTGAAGTCACCTTGACACTATGTCGCCGCCTCATGCTTTAATGCACTCGACCCTCCTCGGGATGGATGGTGAAGCAGGGGGCCCTCCTTCTGTCCTGCCCCCCCCCAGCCACCCACAGAGATGACGTGTAATATGTTGCAGCCTGTCTCCTGACCCCGTCATGATGTCACAGCATTGCCCTTGTTTGTATAGCGCACATTTCCCCCTGGCGCCGCCTCGAAGCGATTCCTGCTCTCCACAGACCTTCTACAGGTCCCAGGGTGGACATGGGTAGCAGCGACCGGACCGGAGCTGTGCCGTGTGACCTGGGGGGATGAAGCTCAAGGGACAGCCTCAGACCATGGGGGCCCGGGTCATGCAGGGACTGGCTCCCTCCCTCCCCACTTTAATGAAGGGAAAACTCCTCTGTCAGTCTGGGAAATAAGGCTCTGCTGTTTCACAGCATGAATGCCGCCGACCGCGGCCCCCGCAGGGAGCCACTACAGCGGTCGGTGCCCTAGTGCCGCCGGGGCACCGGTCGACCCTCCCAAGGGGAGGGGGCGGGGACGCTGACCGGTGTCCCCCTCTCCTAGTGCGGGCCAGATGTGACGCACAAGCGCGTCTTCTACAACTTACAAGCCTTGTTAAGCCACCGGCACTGGGGTGTTGCAGGGGTAGTGTGATCTTGAAATATACATTTGGAGGCCATGTGGAAGCCGCAAAACACCAGCCGGCAGCACACTGAGCTGGGCACCAAAACCAAGGGTTAGGCCTTCAGGAGGATCAGCTGCCGGCACCATATAGAAACAGGTCCAGATGTACACTGGGGGGGCATTCCCCTGCAACCAAAGGCAGGTTTCGGGTTGCTTCAATGAAGACCTATCCACCCGCGCTTTAGCCAGGGCGGCATGCGGGTGGTATAGCTGTTATATAACAAGTATGCGGACGTTCAAAAAGTTTGGCAAACACCACATAGAGCCTCTTGGCGTCAGGGCATTATTGATCATGCAGCATTCGCAACATTCAGGATAGGGACGGTATTTGCACCAAAGTTTCCTGATGGTCCCCACAGACTTGTCTACCCCCAGGGTTATCCTCTATGGGTTAGAACCTGAGACTGAGGGGGCATCTCCTGCTTCGGCGTCCCAAATAAGTCGATAGCTACGCTGTGGGGGGGGGGGGGGGTACCAGGTAGGTCCTGTCCACTACTGGGGTTCCCCCAGGCGATGGGATCAATCCAGGTGGGACCACGAAGCCTACGGTTCTTGGGAGCTTCCAATGGTAGGGCATTTAGCAACAGATAAAGTATCAGCGAGTGGGTAACAGACATCTGCTCTCCAGCAGCACCGTGCCCTGGGAGCACGCGCGATGTCCAAACACAGAGGCCTACCCATAGGGGGGCCGAGTAGCAAAAAACAAGTAAATAGTTTTCATAGGCGGGCCTCTGGCCTTGGCCTTACAGCTGGGTGAAATCACCATAATTCGGAGGTAGGCCCAGGTGAGAATGGGGCATTTCTTAATGTCCGGAGGACCACTGTGGTTGGTGGTATCTCCCAGCGGAGTCACTGGTCGTGTACTGCAGCTGCAGGAAACTGGGAACCTGGGTTACGGACACTTTTACCTCGCTTAGGGGATGCGGTCAGCCAACATATGGCGCTGCCGTCCCAATAACTGGGGTGTCAGTGGGTCAAACACAAGGGGACATTATGTCAATAGAACAATTGGCACGCCCTGGGTGTCACTAAAACTCTACTTCGACGGAGCAGGAATTTGGCACCACAGGGGATGCCCTGGGTTGGCGGGGGGCACCCCCCTGCCGCCCTCCTACCGGGGAGCATGATAGGAGGGGCGAAGTAGGATTTAGTCAATCCCTAATGCTTGAATCATACAAGACAGTGCGCACTGCTTAAACCAGACAGATTCCGAAGCTGGTATGCCTAGGGGGTTTCATCACTGAGGGATCTGTAGGGGCATAATTCCCATAAGGAATAAGGGATGTTGGGCAGGGTCAAGAGCGCCCCTTGCCCATGGTCACGCGCTGTCAGCTAGGAGCACTCCGGTGCATCAGGTTTAGCAAATAAAGGGGACTGTTAAGCAAAACCCTTCTCTCCATAATAGCCAAAGCAGACAGGCGGGTGGGGGAGTGGTCACCTAGCAATTGGGCAGCTGTCCCAGAGATGGGCACGCAGGTTCTGGCACACTCTGTGCGGAGGACGGCAGCTAGGTGAGATCATCAAATTGATGGGGCTTTGCGAGCCGGGGTGCCGGCATCCTCCCGCCCAGATTAGTGAAGAGGTGTAACTTTCCCGCAGGGGGGTGAATAGTTCTTGGCACATCTTCACAGGCCCAACGAGTCCTTGGTTTCAGCAGACACTATCTGACACAGGATAGCGTCTAGGGCTTTGGGACATAGATGGGGCCATCTATAACACCAGGAGCTCACTGGTAAGTCTTGTGCCTGTGGTTGTAAAGGATCTCACAGGACAAGGGTTGAGTCCCGCAAGCGCTGTCAAAGTGTCATAAGATGGCAAATGTTTCAAACCCGTCTTTCAGTATGGATGGTTCTCTTCCAGCTAGTTGCAGGACGCCCTAGACAGGAGAGGTTGCAGGTAAGACTATAGCGGTTTGGTGGGGTCCCTGGCTGCGACGGTGAGCCGCCTCCAGGGCTGTGGCAGAGTTACAGGGCGATCTGGAAGCAGGCCGGTACAAAGGGTACCTCTGCGCGGCACCATAGGGGGTGCCTGAGCCAAAACCGAGGAGCCTCATGGGAGGGTCCCGGAAGCCGTGTCGGCGCCCCACTAGTCCTGCGGGCGGTTGTGGGCCTGAACAATCGGGGGATTTGCTATGCGACGCTCCGCCCGAGAGGGGGGACGTGAGTAGAAGTTACCAACGGCACGTTATCTTAGAAAGAATCTCCTGGATGGCAGCAAAGACGGGGTTCGCTCCTGCGCTGCCCGGCTCATCAGGTGGGCAGGCGGCCCTGTTGGTTGCCTGCCCTTGGATCGCCCGTAAGATAACCCACCCATTACATATCTGGATTATGTAATAAACCTGCAGCAATTTTACCCAACTCAACAGTCTGTGTGTGTGTTATTTGGGTATGCATTTTGGGGGAGAGGGGACAGAGGAGTGCCCCTGGCGGTACTATGGCTGCCAGGCCACAAAGCGCCTTAATTCAGACATGAGGTCACAAGCACCCTCGGTCGCGAAAGGAAAGAAAACTTGGGAATTCTGAAGGGATTGGTCGCCCCATTTACACTAATGTATCTTCTGAGTGCGTTTGTTATGCCATATTGAAAAAAATACTTTCTTTTTATTTATGGTTGTGCTTTGGTCTTTTAAGCACGTTTTTACAGCGCCTACTACCATGTGCATTGTCACGCAGACTTTTTGTAATCTGTGTTTGTTTGTAAATGAATTATAATCGCGAACTGTAAACATAAAATTCTATATATGGAGTGTGTGTATTTATACATCTCCAACATAAACAAGCAAATGTACATATGTGCGAGCGCGTGTGTATGTTTGTCTAATCATCTGCCAGTTGATGACGGGGGCCATGGGCAGGACATGGAGGCCGGAGGGCACGTGAAGGGATTGACACGGACACACCTCACACCACCCTCCCCCATAGTCTGTAGTGTAAAGGCCTTCACCAATATCACCAACCCCACAAAAAACACACAGAGCACAGCACATGCCAAGCGATGCAAGCATCCCAGACACACTGAGCAGGCATAGTACAGGCAGCAGCAGGGGCGCAAGCTTCCCAGACACACAGACGAGAGGTGCAAACGTTCCACAGGCACACAGAACAGCCATGGTACAGGCAGAAGCAGTCACAGACACTCCCGCGCCATTTCCCTCCGCAACTTCAAACACCAGCGAAACAAGCTGTCGCCAATAAACCTGCGATGTTAAAATGAAAGCGGGCTTGTAGTTCCCCAAATCTATATAGCGCGACCTCGACCTGAAGGTATTGGAGCGCTTTACATGAGCTCCGGTTACATTACACAAGGACACATTCATTATTTTTAATTTTTTTTGGTAGGCACAGGGAGATTAAGTGATTTGCCCAGAATCACAAGATGAAGAGTCGACCCCGAGGCTTGAACCTTGGTTTCACCAGCTCCAAGGTCGGCAGCTCTTATCGTCAGACCACATCCTCTCCGTGTTACACTCACAGGCGGTGGATTTGGGTCTGTAGGGATCCTCGAGGCGGTGGTGGAGATGGCCGTAGAGGTAGAATGGCTGCCTTCCAGGAGTCCTGTGCGCAGCTCGTGCCCCAGCCTTTCATGGAACAAACCAGTGCATTCTGGAAGTTGTAGTGCAGCGCAGGGGCGCAATCGCCCTTTTGTGCTCTCTGCCCTCCAGGTGGATAGTGTGAAGTCACCTTGACACTATGTCGCCACCCCATACTTTAATGTACTCGACCAGTGCGTTCTGGGAAATGTAGTCCTATGTAGAGGTTCGGTGTCCCTCCTCAGGATGGAGGGTGCAGCAGGTTGCGCTCCTTCTGTGCTGCCTCCCCCAGCCACCCACAGAGATGATGTGTAATATGCTGCAGCCTGTCCCCTGACCCCATCATGATGTCACAGCAGCGCCCTTGTTTGTATAGCGCACATTCCCCCTGGCGCCGCCTCGAAGCGCTTCCAGCTCTCCGCAGACCTTCTACGGGTCCCGAGGCGGACATGGGTGGCAGCGAAAGTCTGCCCCATCATGGAGCTATGCCGTGTGACGGGGGCGGGTGGAGCTCAAGGTGCAGTCTCTGACCCTGGGGGCCCGGGTCATGCAGGGACTGGCTCCCTCCCTCCCCACTTTAATGAAGTGCAGTGCAGTGTCAGCCTGGGAAATAAGGCTCTGCTGTTTCACAGCATGAATGGCTGTCAGGCCTCAAACCGCCTTAATTCGGACAAGAGGTCACAAGCACCCTCGGTCGCGAGTACATGACCACTTCGAGGCGCCTGCCCTAGGGGGGCATCTGCCAGCTGATGATGGGGGCCAGGGGCAGGACATGGAGGCCGGAAGGCACGTGAAGGGATCGACACAGACACACCTCACACCACCCTCCCCCATAGTCTGTAGTGTAAAGGCCTTCACCAGTATCACCAACCCCACAACAAGCACACAGAACAGAGCACATGCCAAGCGGTGCAAGCGTCCCAGACACACTGAGCAGGCATAGTACAGGCAGCATCAGCGGCGCAAGCTTCCCAGACACACAGACGAGAGGTGCAAACGTCCCACAGGCACACAGAACAGGCATGGTACAGGCAGAAGCAGTCACAGACACTCCCGGGCTATTTGCCTCCGCAACTTCAAACCCCAGTGAAACAAGCTGTCGCCATTAAACCTGCGATGTTAAAATGAAAGTGGGCTTGTAGTTCTCCAAATTTATATAGCGCAACCTCGGCCCGAAGGTATTGGAGCGCTTTACATGAGCTCCGGTTACGTTACACAAGGACAAATGAAAATTGTTTTGGTAGGCACAGTGACGGCATGGTCCCCCGCGCTGCTGCATGCGCTGCAGTTTCTGCGATTGTCTCGGCAAGATCTCTGCTTGTGCTCTCTGCCTCCCCCACCCCCCTGTCTCCATCGCACTCGGAGCGAAGTCTCAACCATGGGAGGGGGGCAGACACAGGCACACACAACTTAAAACAAGGAAGAGCCAAGTGTGTATGCTGAAGTCAGCGTATATTCATGATAAGTATAGGTGGTGTGAACGGAGGGGAACAAGCAGTCGTACTCAGGTATTGAAGGATGTGGGAGGAAAGAAAGTTTATTCTCGGCTGCTTAGGAATGGTGTCTACGCCGTTGCTGACAGGCGGGTGAGGCCGATAGGTTTAAAGATTTCGGAAAGGACCATAGATATCGCGGGAAGCTGCGTGCCGAAAAACAAAAGCGGGGCATCGGGTACATGCGGGTGTAACAGGTAATAATTGCAACAAGCACGGCCCGCTTTCACTTTCCTCCGTCGCGAAAGCTTTCTTGTCCTTATGGGGTCATGTGTTTCAAACACATGGCCCCATAAAGGAAACCTTTTGCGACGAACGCCAAGCAGGCGAGGCCGTCCAAATGGGACGGCCGAAAAAGCCGAGCGAATACGTCACCAGGAGCTCTTTTCCAATGGCTGGCCACCATTTAGCATAAATGGTGACGCTGGCCAATGGAAAAGAGGGGCGGGGCTTAATGCCCTTTACTAAAAAATCCCCATATCATTAAATCTCGCCAGCGAGACTGCGCATGCGCGCAGCCTACGCCAGGCGAGACCTAAAAAGGCCTACCCATAGGTGCCTGGCTGGGCGCCGTCCCCACCAATCACAATGCTGCCATTGCAGCGTTGTGATTGGCGAAGGGGAGGGAGGCTGCCTGCTTCCTGTTCCACGTGACCTGGCCAGGAGCTGAGATGGCGCAGGACCCAGGAAGGTAAGTTTATTTATTTATTTAAAAAAAAAATTAAATACCCCCGCGCAAACCCCCACACGAGTCCCCCCACCCGCCTCACCACCCACGAGTCATGCCGGCCGCGACTGGGACGAAGATGAGTGCAGGAGAAAGCGGCCGAAGTTGGTGCTCCAGGACATGCTCCTTCCCTTGATGTCTTGGATTTTTAGAGACCTGACCAGGCACAGCGCGTGGCTTTTAAGAACACGCCTCTCCTCCACACCCACAGCTCAGTTGAGACCCTGAAAAGGTGGCAACATCAGCAACCTTTCCCCCATGTCCACCAGGAAATTCGGAGGAGGCCATGGCTGTAAGCATCGGCGCAATCAATGTAGATTTACATACTTGTTACCCCAGCAGTTTCCAACCGTTCCAATACCTTTTGATCTCTACAAATCTTTGCTACATAAGTTATAAAAAATAAGAAACATCTGCAAAACAGAAGCGTGGCCTAAGTGTGAACACCGGTATTGGCGGCCGCGTGTTTGTATTTGCAGCGCGCCATGCGCTCTTTCACTTTGAGGCGAGTGCTGTGAGAGATGGCAGCTATTCTTTTAAGTGTTTGTTTGTTGCGCTGCAAATACAAACAAGTAGCCGCTATTGCCAAAGTGGGTGTTCCGTTGTTTTGCGGCCTTGTTGTTTTGACGGCTGCTTGTTTGTATTTGCAGTGCGCCATGAGCGCTTTCACTTACAAGATTAGCTGCGTCCCGACAGTACTCGCCTCAAAGTGAAAGCGCGCCTGGCACACTGCAAATACAAACAAGTGGCCGCCATTGTCCCCATCAGTATCAATAACAACAAGCATTTGCAATGCAATAGGTCTCGCATTAATTAAGTTTGAGCTATTGGCATTGCTAAATATTGCAACACCAATTGCAACAAAGGTCTATAAATTGTAGGCCAAAAAAATGTGTATTTATTTTTGTTGCAATGGTGGCATGCTGCGCTTTAGATGAATATGTTTAAAAGTAAAGTGCGCCTTACTGCGATTGCTACAATAGTTAATTGTGGATGCGTTAACAATTGATGTGTGCACTGATGGCTGGTGGTGTGTGTGCCGGTAGAAATTGTGCACTGATGGCTGGTGGTGTGTGTGCCTGGTGGAAGCGTGCACTGACGGCTGGTGGTGTGTGTGCCTGGTGGAAGCGTGCACTGACGGCTGGTGGTGTGTGTGCCTGGTGAAAACGTGCACTGACGGCTGGTGGTGGGTGCCTGGTGAAAGCGTGCACTGACTGACGGCTGTTGGTGTGTGTGTGCCTGGTGAAAGCGTGCACTGACGGCTGGTGGTGTGTGTGTGCCTGGTGAAAGCGTGCACTGACGTCCGGTGGTGTGTGCCTGGTGGAAGCGTGCACTGATGGCTGGTGGTGTTTGTGCCTGTAGAAATTGTGCACTGGTGGTGTGTGTGTGCCTGGTGAAAGCGTGCACTGACATCTGGTGGTGTGTGCCTGGTGGAAGCGTGCAGTGACGGCTAGTGGTGTCTGTGCCTGGTGAAGGTGTGCACTGATGGTGTGGTTGTGTCTGTGGTTGTGTGTGTGGTTGTGTATGTGTAGTTGTGTGTGTGGTTTTGTATGTGTGGTTGTGGTAGTGGTGTGTGTGGTTGTGGCTGTGTGCTTGTGTGTGTGCTTGTGGTTGTTTTTGTGTTGCAAAAGTACACTTTGCACCAACAATAGCCCACACGGAGCCTCCAATGGGGCTGGCATGTTATCGGAAGCGGGACAGGAGATGTGCACATCGCGTTTGTGCACGTGCGTGTCAAGTGCGCGTACACCGGCTCAAATCCGCCAAAAGCCTTGCGCGTGCCCATCTCCTGTCCCACTTCCGAGGCAAGTCAGCAACAATAGATCTCGCTGGCGGACAGCAGCGCTTTGCGCTGCGTTCGCAGGAGAGACCTAAAAACGTGAGTGTTGGCATTGTGTAGAAAGTTACTGCAGCCACCATGGGTACATTATCAATTGTCTCTGCCCAAGAGCATAAGTGCTTTCTACCTCGAGGCAGCCCCAGTCATGGTGCATGAAATCGCATCAAGATGATGGCAGCACCTGCGATTGAGGTCATCTCCCACAGCCCACATTCATGTGGACTTTTAGGGGTAATCAATTTGATGAAGACATTTATCATTAATTAGTTTGCGCCAGGTATTCATTGATACCTTTTCAGTTTGAGTGAGATATTTCTTTTCTGCTTCTCAAGTATTGTAGAAACTCCTCTTAATGAACATAAAAGTGATGAGGTTGCATTTTTTAGCGCTCTCCAGTGTCTGCATGTCCAGCATGAGTAGCTTACCGAGCACTGTCTCACAGACAATAGTAGTGTATTCTAGCAGTGTGTTGCAGCCTAACACTTCAACTGAAAAGTGCAACAGTTTGCTGCATGGCTAAATATTTAGGCCCCAAAGGCGAGACCGATTGCATTGCAAATGCTTGTTTTGCTTTGCATTCCCTATTTTAAAATGAGAAAAATGGGACAACCCGTCGCAAAATGCACAACAAAAACAGGGGTCTGGCTGAGGGAAACCTGGGAGCTCTGAAAATGTGGGCAAGTGACACAAATTAGGATAGTCATCTCGGTTTGGAAGGCTCACTAAGTTGGAAATACATACAAAATACGAAAGTGAAAGGTAGGCAGCGAAGGATACTAAAAAGAGGAAGCAGCAGAGATGGGACAAGCTGAACAATGATTACTTGGTCTTGGATGCGAACTTCATCAGCAGGGTCGTCTTCTTGGAATTCAGGACTGGGAAAAGATGCAGGCATCTGCGAATACATAAATTGGCGCCCCCCACTCGCAGTGCTGCATGAGACCAGCACATCGCCATTCTACCCTTACTAAGCCAGGGTGCTGTGGACAAGGATTGACACTAAAGAAGGACTGAAGAAAAGTTCACAGTCACTGAGCCAATCACTAGAACCACGATGATAAAAACAAAAGAAGGACGCGCTGAAAGAGTAGCTACAGCATCAAACAGTTCTGCTTTCAGGGCAACGAGAATGCTTTAAGAAATGCGAGTTGATTAAGGATTTGAAAAAATGTAGACAGAATTTGAAGTTGGTAATATTTTATAAACTTTCTTCACAACAAGTGACGTGGAATTGTATTTTCTAATAGAAATTATAGATAACAACTATCTTTTTATATACAAATATCTACGCAAACACACTTAATATTATAGTTAGGAAATTAATATTGTAGGCCCATGGTGAATAAAATACCTGATATAATTTTGCTTAGAATAATTAAAAAAGACTCAGTCTAACATGGCCACCACTGTAACATGCGATCCGCCCATTAATTTTCACTGGCAGATTCCCGTTTTCGTTTCTCTGCTGACTAATGACTATGTAAATCATTCAAAGCAAAAGATAAGCTACGGCTCACTAACGAAAGGGTGACTGATTAAATGCATGTCACGATTTGCGACACGTTTAGGTAGGCCTGCGTTTAGTTAGGATGACTTTCCATGCGCGAGGGTTTTTTAATTCCCGAAGTCTAATGAGAACAAGCGCTAGTAATGTTGCCAGTTGTGGGTGTGCTGGCAGAGGAGGCTGGGTCTGCGCAGCAAAGCGGCCGCGAAATTGAAAGTGATCGTGATCAAAGCGGCCGTGCGGCCGCGAAAGTGAAAGTAAGCGCGGCGCGCGCGCCCTCGCACATGCACTGTAGCTTTAGGCCACGGCAGCACTTTGTAAAGCCCAGATATAAAATGTCTCTTCGAGCCTTTGGCTCGCGAGACCTAAAAACTTCTCCTATGATAACTAGGTCCCAACTATAACTACCTACTGGCGACCGCCATATATTTTATATATATATAATTCATAAAATTATGCTCATGCACTAGACTTTTAGGATCCTCTCTTGTTGACTACATGTTGCCTTTACCGCACACACAGATGTAAATACAAATGTAATATTTATTATACTCTACAATTTAATTTGTATTGTACACCTTATGTATAATATGTGATGTACAAGTGTATTTTCATGTAAACCACTTTAACATCCAGTGGGATAAATTACAAACCCGTCAATCCAAAAAACGAATGAAATAAACCCTAGCCTATCCCTTAGATGCTTAAAACTGCCTATTGGTCTTACGTTCCTATACACCCAGTCACCCTACTCTTTTCTAAGGCTTTAGTACCACTTACCATATTAAATGGTTGATAAATTCCATTAATTAATATAAAATCAAAGACAAATTACCTGTTTTTTTATCAAGGACCTTGAGATATTACCCACGTCCTTTGTAACATAAATAAACCACTCTGGGGCCACTGCTAGATGAATTGTGGCACTTTACAAAAACCCTACCTAAAAACATAAAACAATAAAAAAAATAGTCAATCATCCCAAAAGATACTTCATGGACCAAGAGTCAATTGCATGGGTGGCAGCACGGTGTTACCACACACAACATGAGAAACCATGGGCAGATCAAAGCTTTGCTTGATGTACTAGTTGAGCACAGCGCAAAGGGGCTGGCGTCGCAGGAATCCTGCTTCATTAATATTTATGAGGCAGAATTTAAACCTATGGTTAAGAGTTGGAGACAGAATCTCTCCTCTGTTAATCATGTAACGACCCAATGTTACACAACCTAGGAATGTGGGTTGGGGTTTCAGTTATAAGGCTTCAAGGGGCTCTGAGGCAGACAAGTCATAGAATTCAACAGAGGTATTCGATAACAATAGTGACGTTTTAATATTGACCTGCTCCAAAATTATCTCCATAATATTGGCTGTCAACATGTCACCATTAAAAGAAGACGTGGGGTTAAGAATGGAAAATCTACATTTCCTTAACCTTGACCATAGATTGGTAGTCGATATTGTGGAGTTTAAATATGTGCAGTTTGAGATTATTGACGCCAATATTGTGTCAGACATATTTCAAGTCTCAAACTCTCTGTCTTCAGAGATAACGGCATGGGGTATCTCAGAGAAGGCAGGTATAAAAGGATCAATGTAGGTACAGACAGGTGACACAGAAGTAACAAGAAGCATGAAAATGAAGTAGCAGGGAGCATCACAAAATGATAGCTGGTTCAGAGTGATCATAGGTCTAGTCTGGGAGCTCCAGTGATGTAATGTCTTGACGAACCACATAAGAAACTTCTACCAACCGAGGAGGCAATAAGACAAATGCCCCTAAAAAGGAAAGATCTAAGGGCCTCAAAGATTAACGCTTTAGTACCACAAAACAGCAAATTATGGGTCTCAAGAGCTGACAAGTGCATGTTTCAAAGATAAAATGGTCAGAGCTAAAGGGATGTCATAGATTACATGTTTGAATGACCCAGAGATCATATATAATAGGACTAAGAGACAATAGGCTTATCTAGGTGCACATAAACAATAGTACTGGAATCAAATGCAACACGTTTAAGGGCCAGGGGGAACTGTTCTAGTGGCTGGAGAGAAAACGGATGGGAGACTGGAGCAATACAGTCGGGGACGACAGAGCAAGGTATGAAATCTAAAGGCCAGGGGTCTACAGGCAATAGAACCGTGGGAAAAGGGAGGGCATGCCTCGCGATAATAGGGCTAAGGACCAAGCACTGTCTCAAAGATGCTTAGGCCCCCAAGGTAAAAATGCCTATGAGCTCATAAGAGGTTAGATTCAGAGGCAACGATGATGACAGCAATAAAGGCCATACGGTGCCAGGTCCAATGCCGGAGTTTTGGAATACCTGCCAAGTTTCCCAGGTCCATGCGTGACTAGTTAGCCCAGTCTCATTTTTTTCTGAGAATTGTAGGACGTGTAATCCTGGTTTTATAATTCGATAAACAAGTCTCATAGCTCTTAGACAAAAACAGGCGTGAACTAATTAGTCACATGGGAAATATAGAAGCAAAGAGCTGGGGGAGAGCAGACGCGTGCAGGCCTGTTGGCTCCGCAGGCAGGGTTGTCACTAGATCCATGTCGTCACAGTCATGGGTTTATCTCTAACTAATCATCAGGTGTATCAATGATTCATGGAGAGCAGACCGCGGCTTCAACACCCAGAGTACGTCAAGCTGTCAACCGGAACTCCAAACCTAGGAAAATGATGAACTGAAGACATAGAGTTGATTGGGGGATCCATTCAGAGAAGGCAAGTGCTGAAGAGTCTATATGTAACCAGACGCGCCCAGGAATTAAAAGAACAGACGTTGGGCAATAGAAATACCAGTAAAACTGTTCCCCCCGCCCCAACTACCAAAAGGAGCAGCGATAGCATAGCATATTTATTGTACGCTACACAAGTGCTAATGAACAGTAACAACAATCCCCTAGGAGCTCACCACCCTTTTCCCCTCTCACCACTGGAGCTTGGTTGAACTTTGCCTGCCTGAAGGTCGCCGCGAGTCTGTTGGTTAGCAACGGAGACGTCACCAAAGGGACAGCTCAGAAACTACGGAAAGCAAGACGGGCCAGACAGCTTTGGACAAGAATGTTTGCCGTTCGTGTTGATGCGATGTATCCCTTGTCGGTTTCAAGCAGATATTCAAAAGCAATATTTGTCGATCGCCGCATTGAGAGTTAGTTGTGCCATTAAGGAAGTTAGCAATGATTTCTACAGAACGTATGCCCTAACTACATGCGAGAACCTACCTGCTGCTTAGTAACGGACTTGGCGGTAATATTGGCATGGATGACTTTCCATGCGCGAGGGTTTTTTAATTCCCGAAGTCTAATGAGAACAAGCGCTAGTAATGTTGCCAGTTGTGGGTGTGCTGGCAGAGGAGGCTGGGTCTGCGCAGCAAAGCGGCCGTGCGGCCGCGAAATTGAAAGTGATCGTGATCAAAGCGGCCGTGCGGCCGCGAAAGTGAAAGTAAGCGCGGCGCGCGCGCCCGCGCACATGCACTGTAGCTTTAGGCCACGGCAGCACTTTGTAAAGCCCAGATATAAAATGTCTCTTTGAGCCTTTGGCTCGCGAGACCTAAAAATAGTGCTAACCCACTAGAGAAAGCAGACGGTGTAAAGAGCCAGGTAAAAGGTCAAGTCCTTTCTGGGCAGTAACAAATGGAGGCAAGGCGGTACCAAGGAGAGACTAACAGGCCTCATAATGAATCGGAAGCCAGCGTTTATAAAGCACAATGACATAAGCAAAAATATGGGCGGAGAGTGGGAGGGGCTTCCAGTGCATACTCAACTACAGCATGCCTCGCAGAGCGAGCAGTGCATGCGTGCTGCCGCCAGGCTCAACCTAAAAACAACTCTAATTTGGAAATGTGGGCCACATTTTTAGCTACCCGATTTGCTAATGAGGCCACTTTCATGTTGGTGCCCGGGCCTAATTTCTGTCCCAGTCCAACACTGAAAATGGTGTCAGAACATATTCACTATTCTTCCGCCTACACCAGTGGCCTTCAAACTTTATATCATTGCACCATTTTGTGTAAAACGAAAATCATCGGAGCACCCCAAAATGAGAACCGCATTTTTTAAAACAATTATTGTATGAAATTAGCCGCTGTAAAAATATTTCACATTTCAAACGTTGCAATTACGTTCAGTTATCCCCTATAAAATGCAATCAAATACATTATTGCCTAAGGTGGCAAGTGCATGCTTGGTCTGACAAAAGTATAAAAGTGTCCAGTGCGATCATTTAACGGAAATGGGGGGGCCTAGAGGGTGATTTGGATTCGCCGGTTTTAACACCCATTCTCGGTACACGAGTGACAAAAGATGATTGCAGGTGGGGTGTTCTCCACTGTGGGATGCTGGCGCCTCTTGAGTATGCGAGATTGAAGCACTAATCTTCATTGAGCGGTGCAATAGGTGAGGGAAAACACCCTGAGCCCCCTAAGCGGACTCCAAAGGCCCACAATTTTCAATCTACACACTGACCTACGCACACGCTATTCCTCTTTCTACTATTACTTAGTATATATCAATTTGTACAAATAAACAGTAAAAGGACAACGTTCATTGAGCTCTTTAAGAAATCATAGTCATTTGGTGTTCTTGTGTTACCCACTTGACTTCTTCAGGGGTGTCTGTAAAGGTATCAATTCTCATGTGTTCTCCCTGCCGGTTCTACTTCCGTCCCGGTTGTGTTCGGGTTATTTCTTGTTATCTCTGCTTTTTATGTCCTCTCTCGATAAGTCAATCTTCACAACGTTATCATCTTATAATGACGCTCTCTATCCCTGCCTTATCTCCCTCCAATTCTAATAGCCTCGTCCAGTTAGTTCCTTTGCGACTCCCGGGTCATACGGGTGCTCGTGAAGCCGGTTCGAGAAGGGAGCATACTTGCTAAGAGTCCCAAAGCAAAGGAACTAACTTGTAGATTTACAAAAGATGATACTGATGGCCCATTACATAACCCTCGCACTGCGCCTAACCGGTGGAACACATCCCCCAGCCCCCGTCCCGCTGGCGACCCCAAGAAACTTAGCCAACAAGGATGGTATAGTTGTGGTCGTTGTTGGCCGCAGATTTTATTATGGTTACATACATATCTGGCATGACTTCGGTCATATTGGGTTACTTGCGAACTGCCATGTCTTTGGGACACAAAGCCCTGCACCCCCATTCGTAGTTTGTTGTACATCCAGTTCGTAAATGACCCGACCCCCCTAACCAGTTCTGTCGTTGGTCCTTGGCAGTCCTTCTTTGGTCCTGTTACCACCGGGACCACCATTTGGTTGGTCACCCACGCTCTCTGCGTGTAGGGAGGGGTAGCTTTTTCTCCCCGGAGTTAGGCCCCAACTCGCTACCTTTTGTGCCCTGCCAACAGGCCGGGTCTGGGCCGCGAGCGCCGTCTCCGTTTGCTACCCCCCTTTGTTGGCCAGGCCACATCACCCTGCCGTGCGGCATCCCAAGGTGAGCGGCCCTCCTCCTACACACCGCCCTGTCGGTGTGTCTCGTTAGCCAACCATAGTACAATTTTCCGCCAACGCTCGTGTTGCTGTCCAGCACTGCGACACTGCTGCTTCGTAGGTGTGGGTGGGTGGGTTTGCACGATTCCACCGTCGGTGCGCCGCTCTCCCCGCTCCACGAAGTTAGGAGCTGCTTGGGGGAGCGGTTCCTTATATTCCCCTTTTTGCTTCCCGCCGTTCCGGGCAGCCAACCCCCATTGGGGGTTTTGTACCCCGCATCGCCCCCCCATTGGACGATGGGTGGGGGGAGGGGGGGGGTTAGTCACCACCAGGCTGGCCTGCGGGCGGGACGGGCTACTACTGGTTGCCGCTTCCGGTCGCCTGAGGCGCCCAGAACCGGTTTTTCTTGCCACCTTTGGCGCGGCGCGGGTTATGGCGCCGGCCCCTGAGCCTCTCCCCCCCTTCGGGGAGGAACGGCGGCCTCTGCAATAGTGGCTCACTGCTACTTTGTTTTTCCGCTGTTTGAAGAAATCTGACTTACACATTCTTCCCAGTGACTTAAGCAACCCCTCCAGAGATCTGCCTGTCTGTTACAAGTCACTCATGCCTTAACTTAACATATTCTGTGAGCAGCTGAAGCTTGTACTACTGCTTTCTGTGAGAGAAGGAAGGTGCTTTGCGGCCCTCATGCTGTATCTGTCCTGCGAGGAAGCAGAGTTTGCACTGCTGCTACCTGATCTGTACATGTTTTGTGAGGGGGAAAGCTTACACTGCTGATGCCTGTCCTTTGAAGAGGGGAGTTTGCAGTCACGGCTGGAATTGGGGCAAAGTGGTGAGCGGGGAGAGGGGGGACAAAACAAAAAACACATTTTAAAAAAAAGTACCTGAATCCCCCTCCATTGCCACATTGCCACTCTTCTGGCTCCATGCAGGCACAGGCTCCCAGACTGCCCTACGGCCAATCCTGATGCTGTTCTCACAGCATGAGAGAAGAATAAGGATTGGCCTGTGTGCCCATGATTTGTGCTCCCAGAAGGACTGGGAACCTGTGCCTGCTCTCTCCAACCCAGCAACGCAGCTCGGGTTCGAGACAGCTTCAGTGTGCTTGACGGTTTGGCTGACCTAGAACGGCTGGCCAAACCGTCATGCACACTGACAAAAGTGCATCTACCACTCCCCCTCGTTCCTGTCATTCCCATGGCCCGCCCCCTAAATTCTTGGTAGGAGAAAAATAAAACGATATTAAACATGCTATATTATCGTTTTATTTTTCAAGTTTTGCAGCTGCTGCTGGTGAGGGGTGGGGGGGGGGGGGTAAGTGCTGCTGGGAGTTTGCACTAATTCTACCTAAAGTATACATGTTCCACGAAAAAAAGTGGTATTTCCACTGCTGTTGCCACATCTTATGAAGAAAACAAAGAGTATTTTAAATACACTTTGCATGCTAGGAATTGAGCCCATAAAGAACGTGTTAAAACCAAAACTACAAGCCAGACAGTCCTAAATGATGTGGGCTGATTGCCAGGAGTGGCTGGTGGTATCCTATGTCATAGTGCCACTTAGCAGACTTGTGAAATGCAAAACAACATTTAGCATCTGACTTTCTGCCATTTTTCTTGCATGCAATCACTGGTTAAACAGCCCAGTGGGTGAGAGGGCAAATATAGCCTTTCAAATGCAAAAAACAGCAAGTAACTGATAATGAGCTAACAGTAACACTCCTTGGTAGAACAACAGGCTAAAAAAGATGTTATATAGATAGAACTATGCGAGCAGCAGCAGTCGGACGTGTCTTGAAAAGACACAAAGAAAGGACACGCATTGGCAAAGCCAATAGGTCTCATCTATGCAAGATCTATTAGCTTGGTCAGGTTTTTAGCCAGTTTGTATAGCAGCCCACCTGCGGTCAAGCATGACTGAAGTATAAAAAAAAGTGCTATGAAGTAGCAAATGGTGGCTGCGTCATAGCATTCTTTTTTTACTTTCAACCATGCCTCACAGCAGCCACGCAACTGTACATCATGGTTTAATGGTTTGTTTGCTATGTTGTAGAGTTGCGCGTCTCCTGGGTAGCATAGTTGAAAGTAAAAAAAACAAAAGCACTTTGTCTATTTTTGTTAGTTTTTAACACCTGTTTTAGACTTAGCCCGGCAGGAGTGCATTCCTTAATGTTGCCTTGTTTTTTTATCTTAAAAATTAAATTGAGCTGTTTATAGTTCTTTGAACATTTCATGGGAATTATTTTTTTTTCCATGAGTATTGTTTTCAAATTGGATGCTTAGGGACCGCTTGCATAGTAATAAGGCACTGGCTCCAATATGGGGCATCTGCCTGCGGTCGGTGCTGGCATTTGACGATGCCTGTCTGGCTCCGTATCCGAGTCAGGAATGATGATGGGTGCGAAGCCACCGCTGGGCATCAGTGGAGTCCGCACTGGAGCCAGCAATGGGTAAGGTCGAGGTTGCTTGCTGGACTGGCACCATTCCCGATCCATCAATGGATCCCTGGGCACCGGGGTTGAACATGCCAGTGGAAGACCTGTGGGTCCTGAGGGGTCGGGCCGCAAAAAGGTGAGATGCATGGCCTCATAAAATTCTTTTAGATGGGTAGGGGTCGCTCTGGCTCCTAGAAACTCAGGAATGTGCAGAGATGTCCCAAGCGCAGGATCCACCACAGAGCTAGGTCTCGAGAGCCGACGGCCCTGTGACCCGTCCAAAGACTTGCACGACGAAGTCGAAGATATTCTTGACTCCTTCTTTTTCTTGTGGGACTTGCCCAACAACTTGGAATGGGATGACTATTGTGGGGTACGACTTCGCCAACAATCTTGGGACCTTCCTCGCAACCCAGATCTGGAGCATCATGGAGTTGTTCGACATCGGGTGGCGAGGAGCTTGAGGGGTTGCTCCCTCAGCACATTAGGATGCATGGTGTGGTAATCCTTGCATGTCTTGGCATCAGTGTCTTGCTCAAGACACCAGAGGCAAACCAAGTGTGGGTCGGTCACCAAAATCTGTCAGAGACATGCGCTGCGTGGTTCAAAACCAGCCTTGCTGGTGGACATCCTACACATCAAGAGACAAAGTCTCAAAAAAGTCTTCTACAAAAGCTAAAAAAAAAGACTCAGTCAAAAAGTGACTGGGGGTAGCTCTCTCCCAATCTGCACTGACAGGCGTGGAAAGAAAATAAGTGATGGTAGCGTGCAGAGGTGGAGCTTATATAGGCACCTCACATGTCACATCCAGCGTGGACGACACTGTCAGTGGCACAAGGAGCCAAACTATGCCACCTACTGGCACGCAGGAGGACTGCTCACCAAAAGTTTAGGGATCCAGTCTGATACCTGGCGGATATTCTAAGGTAAGGAATCTGCGGCTAGAAATTTCTATCAGATTGTGGGATTATTAAGAAAATAAGCACAGAAAATCCAAGGCTGAAAACGCCACAGCTAAAGAGTATGCTGCCCATATGATGTACCACCATTATGGAATAAGCATGAACAAGTATATTGAAGATTGGACTAAATGCACAAGTGGTAAGAATACAAAGTATTTTCCAGAACAAGGTATTCTTGATGTAAAGCACTTGAATAACTCCAAGAAATTATTCAAGGATCTTAAGTATAAATCCAGTCCAGAACAATAGCCAGCAATTTTAAATGGGTGTGAGGTAGTTATGAGGCATAAGAGGAAGCATAGGTGCCAGGATTGAAAGACATCCATGAGAAACTGAGATATTAAATTAGTCACTTGAGGGGCATGTGTAGGGCTTGTGCATCAAGTATGATGATGCCTCCTCCCCAAATCAGTAGGGAGAACTTCGAAGCAGTAGAAAAGGAGGAGGATATATGAGACATTATTATAATCCACATACCAGCAGGAGAAGCTGTGTGTGCATCAAAGGGCTTGCCTGGGGGTGGAGTGGTGCCGGTAGGTGAGCTGGCAGGAGGAGCACAGGCAAACCCAAAGCAATCAAACATGGTGACAGCCACGAGCAACACAGTGACTGGCATGAGGACAAGATGAGAGGTGGGCACAACAACACCCTACTTGCTACCACCAATGAGAACATATTCAAAGCCCAACCACCCGAAGCAACCACAAAGCAACACATCAGAGTGGTCAAGCTTGTGGTCTGATTATTATTCAAGATAGTCTAAGGATGACTGCAGGGCAAAGGGCAAGGGAGCACCCTGACAATCGACACACTCCTTCCGCTTGCGAGGCAAGCCATAATGACTCTAATGAAATTGCTTCTGTCCAACCAGATGCCCTTCGACCCATGAAAGAGTAGCCAGGCCGTGGAGTAGTGTGCCAAGTTACCACCCATGTTGCTTGGTCTCCTGCTAACCTAGTGAATATCAAAAGATAATTCCTTAGTATACATGATAAAACTCAAAGGTTTGTGAAGCATTGTAAACTCCATTTGTTATGTTACAAACACAACTAGACTGATGTTAATCAATTATTAGGCATTATTAAGACAAGTGAGGTGAAACATCGATTGTTTGACAAGGCCATTGGCCACAACAAGCACCCGTTCACGAAGCTGCTCCTATTGCTCCTTGGAATGCTTTCCTGAACGCTGTTATGAATGTATATCTTGTGAAAGCCGACTGAACAAATTTGAAACTCTTACTGATTATCGTTTGAAAGATGTGCCTGATCATTATTTTGGTATTGCTAATGCTACGGAAGCTGCTCAATAAGCTTTTTAAGAAGAGATCATTCATTCGCTATTGTCCAGGGTACAGGTGCAGCTGCCTACCATCTGCATTGGATGGCAAGCTAAATGTCTTTCTGAATGGGTTTCTCTTGCAAATCATTATGTTGCTGCACAAGAATCAGCTGAATCTAAGCTTCTGTCTTTACAAATGCAATCTTTTCAACAAATGGTCAGAGGGAGGATCCAGGGAGGAATGGGACAACACAATCGTTGAAATGGGGAGAGAGGAGGAGGTTCTTGATGGAGCCAGCGGTGAGGAAGGGGAGAGTCTGCTCTGCCCGGTGGTGGTTCCTCATGTTCCAACTGGCGCTGGAAACAGGATTGCTGCAACTTGCCCATATTTCGCACGATCAATCTGAAGAACCTGCGTTCACCCAGACGTCACAAAACCATTTCCCTTACTTTTAGGACAGCTCAAGGGGAGCCGACTGCTGTGTGAATACTTTAAGTACCATAGATTATAAATGGCAACACGTAAAATATGTAATTCATGGAAAGCAGATCCTGTGCCTTAGTAATAGTTGTACTAGTAGGCCTGCATTAAAAACCTCTGCATTTTCTTCACTACCTTTCTTAGGCAAAATGGTTGCTGTATCTGAAATTTCTAATATATATGTTTCTCACTATATTACTGACCCTGAGTCTATCTCTTTAGGTCCTATCACTGCCCAACATGTCTTTCTCTTAGGCCCTACCTGTAACACTCCTAGGGAGGGATCTTTGGTGTAAGTGTGCTGTGTATTGTACCAGTGGTGGCCTCCATTGGAATGTTTCTCCAGAGACCAAGAACGCAGTCCTGGCAGTCCTCTGTGAGAGTAATGATTCACGTGAAATCAGAGGTTACTGTAAAATATTCACACCAATCAATGTATGATGTGCTTTAAAAAAGAAAAACTCTTTTTATTCATTTTCACAAAGTAAAACAACAAACAGGAGTTGTAGCCCGCCATACGGCTGGCCTGAAACATTAAAGAACACAATAGCAAATCATTCAGCATGTCTCTAGATACATTTAAGCGGGTCAATAAGAAATTATCCCAATATGGGTCCCATATCTTTTGATTTTTCTGTGGACAGCCTGTGACATAAATGCATGCTCTTCTGCTATTATGCAATTGTCCCTATCTTTGAGCCATTCTTTAATGTCTGATGTGCTTTATCCAGTTCCTCCTGCTCTGTGGTCTGAGTATGCTAAAGTTGTTAGATGTGTATGAACTGATGAATCTGTAAGTATCAAGGTGAATCCCATGACAATGCTTCCCCTGTATTCCACCGTACCCACTGTGCCCCTGGCAGGAAGTGGAAATATGGCAAGTCATTTGTGTTTTAATAAAACAAAGGGTTTGGGTTCCTACTGTAAGTGTTGCAATGAACAAGTTACTTACCTTCAGTAATGATATATCTATAAGAGACATAGATTAGTTATGGATTCCTCACCTTAGAATTACCCCCAGGTGTCAGACTGGATCCGGAAAAATTTTTCCTCAGCAGTACCCCTGCGCGTCGATAGGTGACGTCGGTCGACTCCACGTTCGTCGTTGGGGTCGTGGTCGCCGGAATGACATTGCGGTATTTACTTACATGCCACTCTTGCGCACTGAGGTCATTTCTTTACACGACATTCCACGCCAGAAACGCAGAACCATGCCAGACACTGACCACTGGTGCAACAAACTAGGGCCCTGAAAGGGAGTCCCTTACCCTAGAAGTCAGTTCGCAGAATGGGGAGGATGGGTGGGGCGGTGAGGAATCCATAAATAATCTATGTCTCTTCCAGATATATCGTTACCGAAGGTAAGTAACTTGTTCATCTGAAAAATACAATTATTATGGATTCCTCACCTTAGAATAGATACCCCAGCAATACCAAGTTGCGAACCAAGTTCACACCAGAAAGTCCTGGAGAACCGAACGGCTGAAGAAGCCGTCTCTCCGAACTTGGCTGTCCAGGCAGTAGTGTTTGGTAAATGTGTGCAGTGAAGCCCATGTAGCTGCCTGGTAGATGTCGAGAAGGGGGACTCCACCTCCCAAAGCAGTAGTGCCTGCCGTCGCCCTGGTGGAATGAGCACGCAAACCCACTGGATGTTCCTTTTTCGCTAAGGAATAGCAGATTTTGATGCATTGGGAGAGGGTTCGTTTTTGCACGGCCCGACCTTTCTTGGCGCCCACGTAACCAACAAAGAGCTGGTCATCCACCCGGAATTGTTGTGTGCGATCTAGATAGAATGAACGTTTTGGATCCAGATTGTGGAGCCTCTCTTCCTCTTTAGAAGGATGCGGAGGTGCAAAGAAGGTAGGCAAAGTGATCGATTGACCTATATCGAAAGCGGTAACAACTTTGGGAAGGGAAGAAGGCCTAGTGTGGAGGACAACTTTGTTCGGATGAACAGCCAGGAAAGAAGGCTTAGGAGAAAGGGCTTGTAGCTCACTCACCCTGCAAGCAGAGGTGATGGCAAACAGAAAGGCAGTTTTAACAGTCAGGAGTCTGAGAGCACAGTTATGTAGCGGCTCGAAGGGAGCGCACATAAGGAAAGTGAGAACTAGGTTCAAGTCCCACTAGGGCATCATGAAAGGAGTTGGGGGAAACAAGTGAGTAATGTCCTTGAGGAAGCAATTTACAATAGGGGACTTGAAAAGAGAAGGCTGGTCAGGCAGCCGAAGGAAGACCGAAATGGCCGAAAGATAGCCTTTGAGAGTGCCCAGAGCAGAACTCTGCTGGGCCAAAGAAAGAATGAAGAGGAGAACCTCTGAAAGGGGGGAGAAAGGGGATCCACAGCCTTTGCTGCGCACCATGCCGCCAACTTGTTCCATCTACAGGCGTATATCATTTTGGTGGAGGGACGCCTGGCTGCCAAGATAACATTACAGACTTCAGGAGGAAGGTCAAAAGCTGTCAACTGTCACCGCTCAATCTCCACGCAAGGAGGTGGAGGCTGGACAGGTTCCGGTGGTGGGATGTCCCCTGCTGCTGCGACAGAAGATCTTCCTGAAGAGGCAGTCTGATCGGAGGATCGATGGCCATATGTAACAGCTCGGGATACCATACTCTTCTTGCCCAATCCGGAGCCACAAGAATGACTTGGGCCCAGTCGCACTTGATCTTCTTCAGCACTCTGGGCAGAAGTAGAATATGCGGAAAGGCGTATAGAAGACCGCAACTCCACTCGCGATGAAAAGCGTTGCCTAGCAGATGCCGGCTTGGAAATTCCAATGCTCAGAACTGCTGACATTGCGCGTTCTTTTCGGTGCCGAATAGATCTAACCAAGGCTCTCCCCACTGCTGAAAGAGACCTTGCACCACCTCCGAGTGAAGACGCCATTCGTGATCCAGCATTCACCTGTGGCTGAGCTTGTCCGCCCTGGCGTTCAGAGAACCTGTCAAGTGTTGAACCACCAGAGATATGCCCTGATGTTCCAGCCATGTCCAAAGGCGGAGAGACTCTTGACTTAGGGTCCACGGCCCTGTTTGTTGCAGTACCAAATGGCGGTGGTGTTGTCCGTGAACACCTGCACCACTCTTCCCCTGACAGAGGAAAGGAATGCTTTTAGTGCAAGTCGAATCGCCCGAAGGTCCATAAGGTTTATATGAAGTCCGGACTCCGCCAGAGACCAGAGGCCTCTGATCTCCGCCTCTTCCATGTGGCTGCCCCACCCCAGCAGTGATGCATCTGTCACCACTGTGAACTCTGTTTGGGGAAGGGAGAGGGATCCGCCGTTGACCCAATCCCGGTTCGTTAGCCACCATTGCAATTGGTGTGGAGTGCCCTCCGAGATCTGGACACAGTCGTAAAGATTCTCCTGATGCTGTGCCCACTTGAACTTCAGGTCCCACTGGAGCCTGCATATGCCACCTGGCATAGTGCACCAGCAGGATGCAGGAGGCCATGAGACCCAGTAGCCTCAGGGTCATTCTGACCTAAACCCGGGATAGAGGCTGAAAGATCGGAACCATAGCTCGAATATCCCAGATTTGCTGCTCGGGAGGATAAGCCCAAAACTGTGCTGAGTCCAGAACCACTCCGATGAAAAGGAGCTTCTACGAGGGAATAAGGTGCGACTTCGGCACATTGATGGTGAACCCCAGCGAATGCAAGAGGTCAGCCGTAGTCTGGAGGTGGAAGATGACAGCCTGGGACGAGCCCGCCTTCAACAGCCAGTCATCGAGATAGGGAAAGACTGGAACCCCTGATCTGCACAGATGACCTGCGACCACCGCCATAACTTTTGTGAACACTCGAGGGGCGCTGGTAAGGCCGAAGGGGAACGCGGTAAACTGAAAGTGCTCGTGGCCTACCGTGAACCGTAGGTAACTCTGATGGGCCGGCAGGACGGGGATGTGAAAATAAGCGTCCTGCAAGTCCAACGCTACCATCCAGTCTCCAGGGTGGAGAGAAGATAGGACCTGAGCTAGGATCAAGATTTTGAACTTCTCCTTCCGGAGGAAGCAGTTGACGGTCTGGAGATCCAAGATAGGATGCAGGCCCTTGTCCATCTTGGGCACCAGAAAGTAGTGGGAATAACAACCATGACCTACTTCTGGGGCAGGAACGCGATCAATGGCTCCCTTGGCCAAGAGAGCCTTAACTTCCTATTGGAGAAGGGCCAAGTGATCCTCTGACATGCGATGGGTCTGAGGTGGCGTGGATGGAGGGGGTAGTCTCAAAGGTGAGGGAGTAGCCCCTTCGGACTATCTGCAAAACCCACCTGTCCGACGTGATGGTGAGCCAGTGGGGGAGGTGATGGCGAATCCTGCCGCCCACTGCCAAAAGGTGGCCCTGAAAGGTCGGACTAGGAGGGCTTGGAGGCTGATGCAGAGGGGGTGCTGGTGGGCTGGCCCACCCATTGGCCCCCAGACCCACAACGGTGGGTCCCACGTCACCGGCCGCACACAGGCTGGACAGCTTGTGTCAGCATGTGGCTCTGGGTGGAATGTGGTGGGGCACCCCTTCGATAGCTACGAAAGGGGCCAAAGGCAGATTGCTCTGGGCTGGAGGTGGATGCAAGGTCCAAGGACCTGGCCGTAGCCCTGAAGTCCTTAAAGCGCTCAAGCGCCTTGTCCGCTTTATTGGCAAACCAGCGACGGTCATCAAAGAGCATGTCCAAGAGCGTGGCTTGGACATCACTCAAAAAGCCAGTAGACCTCAACCAGGCGTAGGGTCTAAGGGCTACCGACGTGGAAATTGTCCTGCCTAGTGAGTCGGCGGTGTCCAGCCCACATCGGATGGCGAACTTCGCTGCGTCTCTCCCCTTGGCAACGGCACGGGAGAGCACGGCCCGGGCCTCCTGCGGCCACTGTTTCAGCACCTGCGCACCCATGTCCCAAACCGAGTGGGAGTAACGGCCCAAAAGACATGCAGCGTTCACTGACCACAGTCCCAAGCTGGAGGAAGAAAACATCTTCTTCCCAAGGTGGTCCAGCTTCTTGAATTCCCTATCAGGTGGTGTGTTAGGGAATGCACCCTTGGAAGTCGAGGCTTGGACTACCAAGCTCTCAGGGGTGGGGTGGTGGGAGAAAAAAATGGGGTTGCCCGGTTCCGGGCAGTGGCGTCGGGCAATCATCCTATCCACTGGAGCCCTGTGTTGGGCTTGGACCAAGTGCCCAAAAGGATGCCAGTGAGGGCCTCATTGAATGGCAACATCACTGCGTAGGATGCACCCTCCTCCATAGCCACGGTAGGGGGAGAAAGCATGCCAAGGTCTGGGGAGGTGTCTAGACCACTGGCATCACCTAACTCCTCTCTGCAGTCTGGTTCCTCTAACTGGTCTGCAAGAGGGTCCAAAGACCCCCCCCCAGTCCTCATCACACTCTCCTGGTAGCCACTCAGGGCGGTAGGAAACATCAGGGGTACAAAAGTACCGGCGCCGTTCCCGACATCGTACGACGTCAGTCCTGATCAGTGTCCTCATCGAGGGAGAGGCTGGGGTCGACGCCGGCTGGGGACACAACCGGCGTAAGAGGGGGCGGAGGTGTTGTCACTGGATTCGGGGTTGGAGGAGATGTCACGAGGTCAACCAGCGCCGATCTGGATCCAGGCCTGGATCCTTTGGGGCCCTGTGGCACCAAAGCCGCCGGCATCGAAGGACTAGAGCCCCCAACCGAGTCCGCGGGGCTCGAGGGTGCGCCGGCAGAGATGGGCTGCCCAAAGATGGAATGCACGGCTTTGTAAAAGTTGCGAAGCTGGGCAGGGGTCGCTCCGACCCAAAAGGCTCGGTAGGCGGAGCCAGACAACTACCTTCCGCTTCCCGCGTCACGTAGGCTGATGGATGGGGAGAACTCGAAGAGCAACAATGCTTCTTCGCCTTCTTCTTGTGCTTCGACATACCCGAAGACGAAGACTTTGATGACGAGTGGTGGTGATGGCTCCACGACCGGTCCCATGACCTCCCTCTTGACCGGGACCTCAAACGGCATGGAGCGTACTGCCGGGCCTCGAGAAGCTTTCAGGACTGATCTCGCAAAGACATTGGGTTCATGGCCCGACAGTCGGAGCACGAATTTGGGTCGTGGTCGTGCTCCAAGCACAAAAGGCACACGTGGTGCGGGTCCATGACTGACATCAATTTGCAACAGGAGTTGCAAGCCTTGAAGCTGGTCCAACGTGACATCCCTCCATGCACAAAAGTCGCAAAAAACTAAGTCAAAAAGTGACTCGAGGTACTGCTCTCTCCGAATCTGCGCAGGCTGGCGCGGAATAAGAAAGAATTGATGCCAGCGCGTGAGGGCGGCATCTAAGTAGATACCGCGATGTCATTCTGGCGACAACGACGCCAACGACGAACGCAGAGTCGACCGATGCCACCTATCGACGCGCAGGGGTACCTGTCTGATGCCTGGGGGTAATACTAAGGTGAGGAATCCATAACTAATTTTCTCTTTCAAAAACTCATATACTGTAGATTAAAAAGCCATCTAAAGCCACCTATCACTTTATAAAAAATGTGAATGCTGCGTATGGTACTGTGATATCCAGTTTTGCTGCTGTACCAAATCTAGCTACCATCTTGGCATGTATCCCGGCAACTGCCACATGGTTTACTGTTGCTGATTTATGTTGTGTTTTCTTCTCTATACCTATACATCCCAATAGGCAATATCGCTTCGCCTTCTCCTCTTTAGGACATCAACTCATGAGGTCTTTTTTCCCTCAGAGGTATACATGGGCACCTTCCATCCTTTTACAGGCCCTCAAGAAAGACTTTTACCAAATTGTCATCTTATGTATTATATTGATGGTTCATGTCTTAGAAATGATAAGGGAACATTAGTTACAGGCTTGGCTGTTTTTTACTCCATATGACAACGTTAAAAGTCAAAGCTCACAGAATGTGCATTGCAATCATACAGCTGAACTGATTGGTCTCACTTGTGGTTGTATATTAGCTGCTCAAAAGACTGTAACTAGGTAAGACCCTTGACAATTTTACTAACGCCTTGCCCTTAAATAGATGACTCGTCCACATGAATAAGGTGGATTAATTCCCCCCTTTTCCTTTAGGCCACCAATAGCCCCGACCTGAAGAGGCCACTCCGAGGGAATTTTACCCTCTTGTTGGGTGAGTAATTCACCTTTAACTCTGGTGCCAATTGTATAAGTTACATTTGGTGGTTGGAACACAAACCCTGATAGAACATCTCTCATGTTTAGGCTGTCTACAACATCTTTAGCCTTGAAGAAGACCCGCTTTGACACCAATCAATCAGGCCGTTGTCAGGGTCGAAACATCGGCGTTAACTGTTGGCTCAGCTACAAAAAGTCTCACGGTTGTGAATAATGAGCACTTTCGCCATCTACCGGAGACATTAATTAATACATTCACAGGGGCCCATTGTCTACATCTACATCTAATTAATTTAGATGTCTCTATGTTATTGGTACATTTTGGTGCTAATATGCATCTTTTCCGGGTGGATTGAAGCCTACCCATGTGACCGATCTGATGCAATGACTGAAGCCAGGAAACTGTTGGGACAAGAACGTCCCCCGCATGGCATATGGACATGCACCTCATTCCTGATTGCCAAAATCCTTCTGTGTCTGGTATCCTGACCTTTATTATTGCCCTGGTATCACATTGATCTAACATGTGCACAGAAACCTAGGCATGTCCCTGACAAAGCACAGTACTCAGTGTGACCTGTGCCTTAGACAAAGGTCCAGTGTACTTGTCTTGGGTTTCATAAATAAAGTGGTTGTGGCAGCACACTAGTTATGTGATCTTACAGTTGACCTCACGCTTTTTATCTGTCAGTGAGAGTGTGACCCACTGGCCCCTCTTGTGTAAATTTGCACTGTTATGTGAAATCCAGAACCTTGTGTTGACATCCTGTGTATGTCGACTGAGTGTAGTGTATATGTGTAGTTTGTGTGGAACTAGGACTGTGTGTGTAGGAGTCTTAAAGTTCTAACGCCAGTGTTACCAAGTTTCAATGCCTTTGGTTTGACACAGCACAGATGAATGGTGGGGACAATTTCCCTAAACAGTGTAAGTGTTTTGCCTGCTTTCCTGTGGCTGAAGGATGGAGATTCAGACATTGAGGTGAGAAGTATGCAGAAAGTGTACCTTTAGAAATTGGTTGAAGAAATTGTAGGAGCTGCTGACTAGTTCTTCCCGAGCACTGCCACTTGGTTACTGGTTGGAATGAGGTTGTGAGTGCAGTTTCTGTGGTTCAAGGTGAAAAAGTTTCTAGGTATGGCTTGCCCTTTTGTCTATCCCTGATTATTGCTTCAAAAACGCAGATGCTAGGTGCAGAAACCTCACACTTCATTATGCTCCTGTTATGGGTACTCCCTCTTAGCGAACGCCCCAGTGATTCCTGCCATGACAGGCATTTGAATTACACAAAAGCTGTGTCTCGAGAGCAGCCTGAGAAAAACACCTAAACTGAGCCAACAGTTCTGAGGTTTGAGACACTCGATCAACATCACCTGTCTAAATATATGTATAAAAGTGGGATCCAAACAACTCTACTTTGTTCCAGGTCCAAGTCCTTCATGACCAAGGAATAGAATGCTCTACAGTGTACTTAAAGGACTGCTCTGTGACCAGGGCTTGTGTAAGCCTGACAGCCAGTCTATCAGGGGACATCAAATAAAGTCTGCACTTGCTTCTGGAAGAGCTGACCATCTGTCTAGTGCCTAGAAGCCTACCTGTATGGTGGGAGAGGGACGTGCCTGACAAACCCGCAGGAGATGAGACTCTCCAGGATGAGAAGGCCAGTGTGTTCCTGCTCTGAGGAGCAACCAGACAAAGGGTACTACGTGAAATAGTGAAGCAGGAGCCTTCCATGCTGCAGAGGGCCTCCAAGGGGCATATCAACAAGGGCTTTATCTCTGCTTTTTTGGCTTTAAAAGCCAAAAAAGGAGAGATAAAACTAGCGCCCTATCAACAACAGGGTGCTAACATGCAAATTTGCATGTTAGCACCCTTTTACTCTACGCTTCCCCTTGCATCTCTAATAAGATGCAAAGGGGGCGTTCCAGAGTAAAATAATAGGAGAAATGTCGCTAAGCGACATTTCTCCTATTATCAAGAATGTCGCTAACCCTGTTAGAGACAAAAAAAGCAGCGCTAACCGCGGTTAACACTGCTTTTTTATGTCTGATATTTTTCAGACTTAGCCATGATATCCTATGGAAGGAGGATATCATGGCTAAGTTTGCCTGTCCCTATCAACAAGGTAACATGAGATTATCGCTGGGTTTCCAGCGATAATCTCACGTTAGCCTGTTAGCGTGAGGATTTTTATCGCTATTGAGATAAGCGTTGCTAATAGCACGCTATCTCAGCGATAAAAATTCACGCTAGCCGGCGATAATTATCCTAGCGCTAAGTGCGCTTAGAGATAATTATCGCCGGCTGTTGTTGATATGCCCCTATGTTCCTCACCCAGTTCCAATTAAGAACTGTACCCAAAGACTGCTTAGATCTGTTGATTACCCTGGCCTCTGCTGTGAGCTGTGGTTTGGTGCTACTGCCACCAGCTTTTTCAGTGGGAGAGCCGAAGGGCCGAGGAAGGTTGCAAATGCCAGAACCACATTACCATCTAAAGCAGCTTGAGGTGGGATTAAAATGCCTTGAGATGTGATATATCTGCACTGACCCAAAGTAGGTTGCAACTGTCTTGCTGTGTGTTCTGTCTGCACTGGCCCCAGGTGGGCTGAATCTGCCTTTCTGTGCAATCAGTCTGCATCGCCCCATAAATGGATTACAGCTACCAAAGACACATGACCACCGTGCCAAGGTCCACCGAGCAGCAGTCATCTGTTCTCCTTGGAGGCAGGCACCTAATGTCCCTTGCAACTGCTGGGGAACAGCATGTGTATAAGGCAGGCCTCCGCCTGCAGTCAGGACCAAGCTGCTGCAACTTGAGCACGCTTAAGACTCATTCTATCCACTACAACAACAAGGAAAAGAACAAATTGTACAGATTACACATTTGAACGTGTAGGAAACATAATCTGCACATGAGCCTTATTCCTGCCTATGTCGAAGATTGCTGGTGGACTAAAATAAACAGGGTTAACAAGGTGGTAGATGACATGGAGAGAAGGTCAACTGTTGCACGCACAGGGGAATGAGGTCTATCGCCATGAATCTCCAAGGTAGATTATGTAAAATGTAGAACTGCAGTGTAATTAAAAGTACTTTATTTTTCAAAGAGACAAGCAATGGGCTGGACATCAAATGAGTGTCTGTGAGTTGATTGTTAAGTTACTTAGAAGCCTGCAACTGTGGCACGGTTATTCATTCTTTCTCTTAGGTTCTGTAAGGGTCACATGGAACCCTTATATGCCATTGGTAATGCTCACCTTTGTGTGATTTGTAGTGAGACAGAGCTTAAGTGGCCTGATTTTTTAACTTTGGCACGCTGGTCAATTCGAGCCACTCCCAATCAAAAGACTGAATTGAGCCAATGACACTTCTTTATAACCCTCAGATGTCTTTACTTGATCTGCACCTGAATTGTTTTTTGACTTTATAGTTTGGAGATGGCTACTTTACTGTTTCAACAACATCTGTACTCAGGTTCAGACTGCCCTGCCCATCTGCCCACCTGGAGCCAGAAACAATCTACAGCCCGGAGGCTGGGTGCATGAGAAAATACACCAGTGGAAATCAGCACTTCACCCTCGTTTGTAAGGTCTCTACCAGATCCTGCGCACCATGAACACTGGGAAGTGCCACTGGCTGCCTGCCTGTCACAATACATGCATTGCAATGCAACTGGACCACTGAATCAAGAGTCACTGGACCTGGAATGCAAGGGGTACCTGCACTGTGTACCAAGGCCCTCCTGCACCTACTGTATGAAGCAAAACAACATCCAGAATCCTGATCCTGCTCCTGTCAGCCAGAAGGACTGCAGACTGTTTCTGCCCCGGAGGATGCTGTTCTTCTGCTCCTATGCCCATAAGTTCTCCTTTTACTGCTGCCAAGCTGTATTCAATCCCACCATGATGCAGCCACTTCTCCTGGCCATAACTTGGGCCTGCGACCCTGGTAGTGGTAAGCCTCCTGGCTACCAGACCCAATCAATTGCTCTATCGGTCCTATTTGCAGGGAGTTCTGTTGGTAGGTCCACCATGTGGCTTTATTTAGGAGAGCCTAGTGGTGGGCATGAATAAATCAATAGCAGTAAGCCTGCTACCAACTTCAGAAACCAATGCTATAGTCACAATATATTTATGCATTTCCTGGAGCAATGCAAGCAGAGCCATAACCTCTTTGTGCTGGATCTGTGCACATTTACCTGCTGATTCGAAACTATCTAAGGCGCAGGCACCTGTGCCCCCAATTTGTTTTACAGAGCCATATGATCTTCATTGGAAGTCTGTGTGTAACATTCTATACATTTGTACCTGGTCTTTGCTTGGAGAACTCACTCAGGTACAATTTGCTAGGGGGGTCCTGGTTGATCGAATCTGTGAGTCACAGGTCATTCCTTATCAGTTTTTTAATACCATTTGAGACTTTGATTGGTGTGTGCATAGATTTTCTCCAAAACCACCCATCATTTATGACAACCCACTTCTTCTAAATTTGACAAGCTTGGTCTGCATAATTTGAATCTTCTGGGTATCTTCCCTTCACTCTGCAACAGCATCAAAAACACACTTTTAAATCTCAGTGGAATTTGTAGACGAACGGAATAGAAAGGGTTACTCGGTCTGAGGCAGATTAGCTGTTATCTGTGAGCTACTTGCTTGTCTGCTTTGCCAAGGGCCAAAACATAAGGAGAATTGTACAGCATCACCTCGTGACCCAGTGAGGTGGCCAAGATGATTTGGGCCCTAAGACAATCCAGAAAAACAGGGCACCTTATTCTTCATTACATACTAGGAAGAGCCAGAATCTTGATGTAGTGTGCTACTTAAATTCCCGAGTCACTGTTAGGACCAGCATCCCAAGGGACATACAAGTAGGAAACCTGTACCAGTTCAGGTTATACTTCATTGAGGACATAGCTAAATGCCTTGAACATTTTAGGGTCAAGTATTGGGTTCAAGACAACTTTAGGGACCTTTTCTGCCAACTGGTTGTTCCAGGCAACTCTGGTCCCACACATTGCCATTTTGCGGTAGAGCCCCAGACTTCCAACTGCCATATAAATTACATTTTATCACTGCAACTTGAAAGCCCTGAAGCTGGAGAGGCAGTGATCATACCGCAGACATGCTGCAGATGCTGATACATAATACCTGTTTGTGGCATGCATAGACAAGTCCCTGCAACCCTTCTTCTTCTATATGGACTTTCTTTCCCTTATGTATTCTTAATTTATAAATCTACCTTATGTTGTCCTTTAAGTATGCTTTGTACTTTATTGTATTATTATTTCATACTCCTTGTATTTCAATTTAAAATCCAATAAAAGTTTTTGAAATAAAAAGGTATGTTTGTGGAAACATGGCAACAATCACGCCTTTAAGGCAGCCAAAAGAGGATACTCAAAAGACATCAATGCTTTTATGATTGTGTAATGGTGCGCCACACCTGCGTACAATTAAACAGTAGTAAGCCCAATGTAGGGTAAAGAGAACAGGTGGATCAAAGAGTGACTTTGAGTTTGCACAGTCAAACAAATCTGTGAGGTCTGACTCTACCACTCTGGAAATGGAAAAAGATTTACTCAGCATAGAGCTGGCCTAAACACCTTCCAAAGTGGGAAGGGGAACAAAACATCATCGAACACTGTTGGGGGTTAAGGTCAGGGGTTGTCCCACAAGAAAAACAGTTTCTCAGCATTGAGAAGAAATAAAAATCTAAAAAAATCAGCATTTGGACAGCAGATTGGGTTTTCTCAGAGATGATTTATAAACTCTTCGTGGAAATATCAAATGTTACGTGACATAAGTTGAATGCTTAGAAATATGTGATACTACTGGCACACTATTGGGAATGTATGGTATTCCCAAAACCAGTAAATCTAAATGGATGCACGCACATGTATAGATGTAGATTTACTGCCATTCTTCGTGAATCAGGCTCAAGGAGCCCAGATGGAGAAAAGTCAAGATAATGTGTTGCCCTTGCATTGATTAGAATTACCAACACCAGCTTGGAGATAGGGGTGGGCAAAAATCACAATCAGGGCAAGGGTAGGATTTCTGTGAACATTTCACGCTACGTGTTTGATAACGTTTGTATATTGTGATATTTATGAATTTTGAAATATTTTGTCACATCCTAAAAAATCCACCACGCCTGCTTTCAGCTCAGCCAATGCCATTAAAACCACTAACTCCAAATATAAAGATGACAGCAGGAGAGACTCTTGTGTTATTTGTAGAGGACGCTCTGCTGGCTCCCTCAAGCCATCTGCTGAGCTTCACAGATCAGCCCTGGAGCTCTACCCAAGTAACCGTCTACACTTATCATTTTCCTGAACTTTTCGAAACTAAGGGCCTGTTTTAAATTTGATGGATGCAAGAAGTATATTTACAAGGTACCCAGATATCGAGTTAGGAATAGCAAATGTATACTTTTCTATAAATAGCTACCTTTACAATATTGTAGTAGTCAATATTTTGGCAATTATATTTTTGAAGCACAATATTTTCCTTCGCACTATTCTGCCATACAACAAATAGCGTGGAGAGATAGAATAAAGGTCCAAATGAATGAAAAGTGCTAAGGGAAAATACTTGAGCCAAGGCAGATGAAAGAGAGAGAGAAACAGAGAGGGAGAGAGTGGTGTTTAGAGAAGTGGAGAGAGAAAGCGTAAAACATTAAAGGAAAGGCCGAAGCATTGAGAGAGATCGAGAGTGAGAGGGGGAGTGCAAGAACTGGAACGAGACAGGGAATGAGAGATGAAAAAGAGGGAATGAAAAGAATAGCAGACAGAAAGGCAGCATATTTCGAGAGAGTTAGGTAGAGAGACAAAAAGCAGGCAGAGAGAGAGAGCATCCATAAGAAGGACGAAAGAAATAAAAAGATGAGACAAAGTATAATAGAGAGAGATATGAGAGAGGAGGAACAGGTTAAGAGAGAGTGGGGAAAATCAGAAGGTGCAGTAGAGTGCAGAATTAGGTAGAGAAGGAAATGAGGGCGGGGAAAGGAAAAAGTGAGTGTCAGTGACAAAGTTAGAGAAATGGAGGAAGAGTAAAACTATCTGGACCAAAGAAGAGACAGCAAAAGAGACAAGATGAAACAGAGGCAGTGAGGGGGAGGCAAAGGGAAAGAGGCAGTTAGTGAGAGTAAGCAAGACTGAGACCAACGGTGACACTGAAGGATTAGGATAAATCTGAGAATAATATACAATCCCAAGAAGAAGACACATACAACGGGAGTAAAGAAGCTAGAGTGACGTCAAAAAGACAACAGGGAGAATAGAGGCTTCTGCAGGTGCTGTGGGAGAGTAGGAAACCCCACTGTTAGCATTGAGAAAGACTAAATCAAATTCCACAAGGGAGACTGCCCCCATGTATAAATCCACAACAAGGTGAGGGTAAATGCATGGATGGGATTACACATGCCAGTTATCTCAAATTACATATTTAGATATTATCAGACCTTTTTAGGTTTCGCCTGCACAGTGCTTGTGCTTTGCTTGTGAAATCTCTTGTATTTTAATAAAATCTTAAGAGGCACATAAAGGCCTGCCCTTTACTTACCTTTACTTACCACTGGCTGGCTCCCGTGTGGCTCCCACGTCACTCTTGTTTCCTTGCTGACTATTGGTCAGCACCTCTTCCACACCTCTGTCTTCCTCTTGGGCTTTGAGTCATCAAGTTTTCATCCTGATTTGGAACCCTGACCATATACTGCTTCCGGTGGCCAGTGTCCTTCCACTGACCGCCCACCTGTAGAGCTACTTTTTTTCTTTTCTTTTTATACTAGCACTCAATAGGAGTGCATGTGTTTGCAAGCCCTCTCTGACACTCCCACCCCCTCCCGTCATTGTTGCTTGCCCCCTCCTGCTTCATTGTTGCTTCCCCTGTCCCTCCCGCTTCATCGTTGCTTCCTCTGTCCCTCCCGCTTTGTCATTGCTTCCTCCCTCCCTGCCACCCCCTCCTGCTTGGTAGTTGCTTGCCCCCTGCTGGTTTTGGAATAGGTGCCATATTAATTTCAAAGATAACAAGGCAAGGTTACACCTTGCAGTTCGGGCGCAGATCTCCGTGGCCGCAGGACACTGCAAAATTAAAAATAAATTGCATTCATTTGAGTTTATTTCCAATGTCAAAGTAGAGCCTGAGGTTTCTCGTTTTTACTTTGTAGTGCCTAACAACTCCCCCCTACCCAGCCCCCCGTTCATAGGCGAATGAGTCCCATTTCAAGATGGGCATTGTATTCTTGACTAGGGGGTTGCCATAAGCTGTTCAAAAGACTAGACCGCGTTGTAACCTATACTGTTGTCTATCTTTTGAACGCTTCACTATGGCAGAGTGTATGAAGCTAGGGATGCAGAGCACACATTCAGCACGAGTTAGCCCCTCTGCATATATGCCCAGCTAGGTAACAGTGGAACAGTGTGGTACTGCTGTTATTGACAGAATTGTTTCTTATTGGCAACTTTTACAATGCTATCTCTCATACTGCACTGCAAGAAACAACTGCAGCGACTACCCTAGCCCCCTCTGGTTGCAGTCATCTGGGGGGAAAGGTCCAGCATGCGTAACACTGAAAATCTCACTATTGACATTAGAGGCAATCACTGTGTTTGCTTTTTGTTAGTTTCGTGATTATTGTGCTTTATTGCCCTACGTTTGCACGATACTCATACACTTTCTGCATGCATTGGCAATGCCGATAGTTTTTGCTTATGTGAGATCTATTGTCTTTGTCAATGGTTTTTTAACATGTTGCACAGCAGGGCAGGGCTGTGCAACATGGCTTAAACCAAAAAAATTAAGGATATACAAAAAAAAGTGCTATAACTCATGTCATAGTGCTTTTTTAAAAGCCATGTTGTACCGCAACCCTTGCTGCTGAGCAGCATGTAAAACAAGCATTGAAAATACAATAGGTCTCGCCTTTGATTAAGTTAAAGCCATTTGCTTTGCTAATGGTATTGTATAGCAAAGGAAATGGCTTTAACTTAATGAAAGGCAAGACATATTGCATTTTTAATGCTTGTTATCTTTTGCTTGCTTGTTTATCTTTTCAACTCGGGACTGCTCCTTCAACTTTACTCCGCATTCCACCCGCTCCAGTTTGTTGCTTACATTCCTGCTTACATTCCTCGGGGAAAAACAAGACATTCACTGAACAATTTACTTAAGTGCTGGGAAAAAAAATTGCAGCTGATAACACATTCCTTTTTGACTTCAACCTATACTGAGGTGATCAGAACGACCCACCTGTTTCTCTTCCCACCTCATACTTCGGTAACATCAATCTCACTCAACTCTGCTTGAATCCTATGCAAGCAAATGGATCTGCATTGGATCTTTTGATTGCTAAAGAGATTGATCTATACTTCCAGGAGAGTGGTCAGACCACTCCATCATCCTCTTCTTGCTCCCCTCCATGAAAAAGACAACCCACGGCCAACCACAAAGGCCAAAATATTGGGCGAAGGAGTTCAGAAACCTAGACAAAAATCAATCCATCCAACGATGTGGCCATTAGGCTATTTAACACCACCCAACACACAAGATCAACTATCTCACAACCAGGCCTCTACCTCTTAACTATGGAGTGCCCCAGGGATCTTCTCTAAGTCCCACGCTTTTCAACGTTTATATGAGGCCACTGGCCGAGGTCATCCGGCCGTTTGGGATTAAAGTAGTCACCTATGCGGATGACACTCAGCTGGTGGTATCTCTAAACCATCTGCGGACTGATCCTGCAGACCTGGAACTCTGCCTGGAAAAAGTCGCCACCTTGATGCAACATTCATGTCTCAAACTCAACGGAGAAAAAACGGAAATCATGTACTTGGGCAATACATCCAAGTTAGTCCCCACACTGTACTGGCCTCCTTGCCTGGGTGACCCCCCCAGTCCTGAAGGCCAAGATTAAGAGCCTCGGTGTGTGGCTGGATAATTCACTCAAACTCGACCAGCAGACAATGTCAGTGTCAGGGGCTTGTCACGGCATCCTCAGAATGCTGCTGAAAATCCTCCCCCTACTGCCCATAGTGGCAAGGAGAGTCGTGGTGCAGGCCCTGATTCTTTCGCGCCTGGACTACTGTAACTCACTGTATTTGGGAAGCTCCAAAATCTACTCAAAGGAAGCTCCAGGTGGCACAGAATTGTGCTGCACGACTGTTGACTGGCTGTTGCAGAACGCAGGCGGCTAGGCCCAGCTTGAAAACCCTACACTGGCTGCCGATAGAGGAGAGGATCTCCTCAAGGCCTTATATACTGCTCATAAGACTCTTATGGGCATAGGCCCTCGCATCAACCAGTCTCTGATCACCGCGTACCTTCCCAAGAAGTCTCTCCCCTCGGCGAACCTAAACTTAGCCAGCGTTCCTAAAATTAATAGGTTGCGTAGCGGAGGTCGCTCCTTTTCATATAACATAGCCAGATTGTGGAATATCCTCCCTCTCAATCTGTGGCTTGAAACGTCCCACCTTACCTTGCGGAAGTGTCTAAAAACTTGGCTATTCCGGAAGAGTAATTGCTAGCCATCTTATTCAACCTGTTTTGCCGCTAGCGCTGGGATGCCTCAGGGTAGCCATGCGCTCAGCAAATGCTAATTAATTACACAGAGACCCGGTCGGAGACCATGAACAAGACTGCCCCAAAAACCCTAAAGATACAGAAATTTTAAAAATCTCTCTTACGAATCGGGTTTGAAGGAACTCAACTAGGATAAGAAAACCCTTAAAGTCACAGAAACGATCCGGTGGCAGAACCCTGCACCACTAACCCCATCACTACTCAGGATGAACAGAAAAGTTCAAGAAACACATGTTTGAAGTAAATGAAGCTAAGAATTGGATGAAAAAACTATTTGGAATAGTTTAGTAATCCACAATGCTAGCTCTAAAAGCTACTACAAAGTCATACAAAAAGCAAGGATTTCTCCTTCTTCAGTAACTGTCAAAAACATAGTTATTCCTATCTCCACTACCAAAGGACCTGAAGCACTCAACCCTAATATTTAAGTCAAAAACGTTGTAGTCCACATTTAATGCGTCACAGAAGAAGCCTAATCGAGGCCATCTCCAAGACAAGGCCTTCCTCTCACTTCTCAACAGTCCATCCCATCCTCTCTACACACCAAGGTAAGTAATTCAGTGCTGCTCTATTGGTTGTACCTCAGAAAAATCTCCATGGAGACTGGACCAACCCTGGCCTGCCTTAAAAAAACAGGAGATTGTTCAAGAGGACTAGCCAATCTCTAATTTACCATCCCTTGCCCAAATTCTGGAAAGCTAAGTGGAATCTCAACTCAAACTAGACCTTGAAGATAATGATCCGCTAGATAAACTTCAGTCTAATTTTAGAGTAGGTCACCGCACTGAAACCACACTCTTGAAAATAAATTATGATGCCCTAAAAATCCTAGATAACAGAGATTTGTATGTCCTCATCCTCCTGGACTTATGAGCAACCCTCGACATGCTGAATAACTCCTCATGCTTCCCATCCGCTCTTAAAACCGTGGTCAAATATTTAAAGTAGACAGCTCCAGATCCACAACTAAACTACATCGAGCCCCACGTGGCATCAAACTCTTGCCCACTTTATTCGATATATACGTTGGAACCACATGCTTCCGTTGTTAATCAGTCGAATATTGTCTATCCCTCCTACGCTTGTGAGAATCCGCTTTATCTGAAAACGTCATCTCTAATGATAAGATTATGTACTGGTTTCACAAATTCCCCAACAAAATGTAATCCTGAATGACTCAACACCATCTCAAACTAAATCCTCCAATGGCCTCCCCCCTCAACTGCCACATATCTGCTCAAAGAAAGAATACCCCACAGCAAACCAAACAGTTCAGAATCAAATCTATGGACTTCTTCCGAGACAAACACCTAAACCACCAACACATCAATAACCGCGCAAAAGGAGTCCTGTACCAGCTCAAACTCCTATGAGGGGTGAAGCAATACATCCCAGAACCTAATTTTAAACAGGTTGTGCACATCTCGCCCATGTGTATCTCCAGGAAACTGCTTCCCACTGAAGCAAGAATGTATGCACTCTCTGCGTCGAAAAACCCAACCCTGAAGGAATCTAGAACGCAAACAATATTTGTAAGGGAGCGCTCTACCTTCAGACATCATGACTGTCCCTTCCAACGATTTATTCCCAAACCAGCTGAAAAGCCTATTACTGGAAGATTACTTTGAACTATAGTCACCGAAACTAAATCTCTGAAACCATACTTCCGTTCACTCCTAAATCCTTCAATGCAAACTGTCCCAAGCTTGGATTTTGCATATATATGCATATATATATTGCTTCATTAGTAATTTCTGATTTGCTAAACACATTCTATCTTCTCCCCCTTTCCCAGGAAGGCAGACTGTAGCTAATTCTCCCCATGCCTTTACATATATGATGGTTTTCTATATGTTGTGGGAACAATCGTCTGTTAAAGTCAGGGCCACTTAAATTATGAAATTGTGCGGCCGCATTTTTCCAGCGTATTTATGGCTCTGCATAATTTGCTACATAATCCATCATTTACCAGCACTGGTATGCCCGCCTTGTTCTCCTTCTTTTCTAAAAGTGTAAGAAGGTTCTGATATAACAGGTTATCATTGTATAAAGTGTTTTCTTTCTTCTGTTCTCAGAGCTGTTGCAATTAATTTCGCTACAAAAAAACAAAACTGCAGATGGGAACCTGAAAATGCGCAGGGTCTCGGGCAGGAATGGGTTAAAGGTGCCCTCGGATGCACAACTTCTGGTTTGATTTAAAAGCTCAAAGAGATGGCGATGAGGGGCGCCTGAAGCGAACCATTCCTGGAGGATATTAAATCTATGAAACTATGCGAGGTCAGGCTCCACCCAGACCCTCAGGTTATGCCAGTTTCAAGATCTATCCTCCTTGATAAACAAAAGCGGTGCAGCCTCTCCTTCCCATGCGTGGATGGCACCGTGGGCACGACATTGTGCTGCTTCGTATAGATGGCATGGTACCTGGGTAGAAAGCGTCACATCAGTATCTAGTGAGGACATGGCTTGTCCCCCTGGACACGGCACATCTCAAAGGGCACGGTGAGTTGGTCGAGCAGGACACATGGTGATCTGGAGTAACTGGCCTATTCAGTTGGGCTCAGCACTTTCCACTGGGGCGACAGCACATATCGTGGGTACCAAAGAGCTTCATTCACTGTGCATGGCACCGTCAGCTATGGTGCTGCGCACACTTTCGGGCAGAGTGCATGCCTTCCGTTTAGGAGTGTCAAAGTCACTTTAATGTCCCAATAGCCATAACATGGCACTTAAGCCCAGGTGTGGTGGCATTTCATTACATCCATCGTTTTTTTGTTTTTCTCACAGCAACACCCTAAGTGACACGGGCACACCCAGACGTCGGTCCCCTGTCCACTGTACCAGAGGACTGCAGCTGTACCTCCCCGGCGAGGCCTATCTAGGCTGAATCCGGTCTGGATGTGTCCTAGCTCAGAGATGGCCTAGCCTGGCAATTCGTGCTGCACTGTTCAGAATGGAACAACCCCAAGGCTAGTTTACATACGGCTGGTTCCGGTGTGAAGTGACATGGTGGGCAAGCAAAAACTGATGGCCTTGGATACATCTCCGAGCACTTACTGGTGGCTCTGATTAATGCAAGCATTTCACCCATCAATGTTTTTATTCTTCTCATCTCATTGGATATGGACTGTTTCATAGGTTAGGGTCTTGAGGAAAATAGTGGTTATAGCACATCTCCCTGTGCATGATATATTCTGTTTCCCTCGGGGGGACTTATCACACGGCTCGAAGCTATGCATTTAGCTAATGCATGTATCATCTCAATCATAATTCCACTCCCGTTACACTGACACATGCACACACGCACACAGTACAGATACCTTAAGACAACACTCTGCCCCTAAGCCCACCCCTGATTTCGAGCAATAGACAACCCTGCAACCCAGCAAAGCCCTTCAGCACATGCATCTATGCACGTAACACGCCACACAGGCCAAGAAATGGATCTGGCCGTCCACTGTCCAACATATTCCTGAACTACACAATACAATTCATCAACTCCAGCCTTGCGGACCACAACCCAACACGATGCACTTGTAAACTGCGCGAAACATACCAACAGAACACTTCAGTTTAGAATCCCTGAACCGTAAGGTCATCCAAGATCCTTAGATTTGGGAATGAGCTATATAGCTACAATACTGGGTATGATGGGGCAGAAAATGACATGGCCAGCATCGATCTCATCATTCGATTTTGATGCTGGCCAAATGAACTTCTAAGCACTACAGCCAACTGTTCAAAATGACAAAGACGGGCAACGAGAAGCAAGGGGAACACCAGACACCACTCTATGTTTTAAAGATCGCTCATCTTCTGAAGTCCTGAAGCTTTGCAATGTGATACAAACTACTCGAACAATCGATTCAATGCATTGGCTGTTTGCTCATCAAGTTAGGGCATCTACTGTACATGGCGCTCATCCAATCAGCGTAAAGACCAGTCTCAGCAGAATCCCTTGGCTCTGCCCTCCTCACATCACTACAGCCTCAAGTGTTCTTCGATGAGCACTTCTGTGCTGGGAGGAGGGGTGCTGCAGACGGAGCGCTAAGTGATGCCGTGCCCTCTGTGGCCCAAACTCCACCAGAGAGACAAATGCCAGTCCTGCTTAGCTACAGTGGTCCCACTGATCAAGCCTCAATAGGCGAACTGTCCACACAACCCTTGCCACATGCCTCTGTTAATTCCGGAAGGAGGAAAGGCTGCGTGCACAGTCTGGGTGACCCGATGCCACTACCGACAAGTAAAGGATTCTTCCCAGCATCCTTGGATTACCTGGCAGAGGCTCCAGTTACAAATGCACACCAGAAGATGCCACAGGGTCGACTCTCAGCCAAGCAGGATGTCGGACTCCATTACAAAGGGTTGTCCTCTATTAAGCAACCAAATACAATTATTAAACAAGCGCACGCCTCACGCTTAAAGTCAAAAAATAAAAATAGGAACAGTGAAATGTTGTCATTATCAGTAACTAATCAGCTCCCTTAGAGGCCCGCATACCGGAGTCCCAGAAACAATGCGGGGGGGGGGGGTATTAAACCCCAATTCCAGGCTTGATCATTACTCGACAGAGAATCCTCAATGTTTTCGGTTTGATTGTCACGAACGCGAATTCATGGCAAATCGGAAGTAGAACGGACTGAGATGTTGTTCCATGTGGGAAGAAAGTCCCTGTGATGGTAAGCAGTAAGTAAGGTAGGTGGAAATTACGAAGAGCCGCTGCAGCAACCAGAGAGGAGACTGACTGCAAGGAGCGCAGGCGGCGCCGGCACTCTTACGGGGATCCAAATGTGAAGAAAAAAGTGCACACCGACTAATGAAGGAGTGTGTGTACTGCCACCGGTAAAAGATCAAATCCCGGTGGGCAAGGCCAAAAGGAGACAAGGCGGCAACAAGGAGGGACTAAGAAGCCTCCTTTACACTCAGAAGCCAGCGTTTTGCATGCAAGATGACACGAACCAATTAAAAAGATGGGCAGGGCTTCAACTCCGCCTCCGAGAGCTTTGGAATCTGTATTGATTCCAAGAAGGTCTCGTATGACGAAAGCAGCGCATGCGCGCTGCTTTCGCCAGCCGAGACCTAAAAAACGTTGTCAAAGCCAATAGATCTTGTGTAGGTAAAACCTATTGACTTTGCCAATGCTTGTCTAAAACAGGAAAACACACAGAAAAAGTGGATTTGTGTGTAAGGAAAGTAACTCCGTCTGTTGACTGTAGATACTGCAGGTCTTCCAGGGACCTAAGGTTGCAGAATAATACTTGCATTGTCAGGATGTCTAGCATCCTTTTAAAGAGGTTACTGAGTTTCTAGGTTATATTTATAAGTTTTTATTAATTTTATTATTTAAAAAGCGACAAATCAGATACAGTAACACCATGAAAGATACAGGGTATCAACGACAAAGGGTATCAATGTCCTTAAATACAGTTTTCGGACACATCTGCCATAAACAACTTTCAGCAGAGAATTCGAGTGGGTAACTGTGTTGGGTGAGCTGGCCCTCCATGCGGGTATCAGGGGGATATAATGCAATTATGGAAATAATGGAAACCCTAAATCCAAAATGGAGGAGACTCATAATGATGCCGCAATGTAGACCATTTGACTATGGGGCGTAAGGTCTTCTACTTGTTGCTCAGGGATCATCCGTGGTGGGTGCCTCTCGAATTTTAGGCACGGGTACCTACCATTGCTCTGTATGCTCATAATTAGCTAATACCCTGCAGTTACCTAGTCTTGATGTTGCCAGTTCCAGTGGGGGATTTCCAAGTGGTTGCTGTGCACCTTTAGACCAAAGACTAGATCTAAGAATCGACTAATTATTTGAGTTTCGAGGTTATACTCATACACCACAGCAAGTCTTGTTTACAGGGCACCGAGACATACAGGAACCATGGAGGTATCTTCTGTGTATGCTGGGCCACCATACACAATATTAGGGCGGGGGGGGGGTACGTAGCAAAGTATTTTTGATAATTATTTTTCAATGTTAGTGGAAAAGTTTCAGCTTTGCAAGGTTTTTCATCTTGTCCCACTTCCATGAAAATCACGACTATTGCGACAATTTATGAAAAAGTGGTTGTCTGCTGCGCATTACCAGTGTTCATACAAAAGCTCGGCAAACACTTATCTTGCAGAGAAAAATTCTGGCGAAATAAACTTTGCAAACCTCTGCACAATGTCTGACAGGGTTCTGTTGTATGCTCATTATGCAGAAATTCTGATAGGATTTTATGGGGTGACCTCCTCGGCTGGACATTCTGAAATCATACAGAGTATCTGAAAGGACTTTCCAGGGTACATAGGAACACTGGTGCATACTCACATAATACAGATTATCTGGCAAGGTTTTGGGCTGTACTCACATCATACAGAATGTCTGTCCAACCTTCCATGGTGATGCACTGGAAGACGGTCAGCACTGCAAACAGGATATTGTCAAACTGAGTGATCCCGTAATTCGGTCCGTCCCAGTACCTCCTGCAGATGGTCCCATTTGGGCACAGACGAGATGGCAGTTCTGTTCCACAGGGCACCTCCACCTTGATTTCGTCTGCAACAAACCACAGCAGTATGTGTTATTGGCAACCATCGTGAAAGACAACAAAAACGTTAACAGGATTTCATTGCACATGCCCACAAAATCTCACTATGGTAGAGATGCTTCCTCGCATTGAACTTATTCTATTTATGGTGCACTTTTTTCTGAAATTAGGTTTCCAGCAGACAAGCTGAGAGCTGTACTGATCCTGGGTTAAAACCACAAACTGGAAACAACCAAATTCGCAAACTAATTCAAGCCATAAGCATTCCTATAACATAAAAACACAATTATGCTTTTGCATTGTTTTGAGTACTTTGTGGCTAGATAACCTTAAAAATAGCCAATCTGGCAGTTAGCGCTCTTGAAAGATGTATCTCTTGTCAACAATAAAGTGAATTATCAGTCATCCAGTCTGAAGCGGGTTCTAAATCTCCGTCTCAAACCAAATCGTAATTTCCCATTTCTTTTCCTGAGTGAAAGAACAGTAGTTTATTATCTCTCTTCCTGAAGGTAAGAGCCCTGTAAAATGCCCCAATTTAATGCATTTTAAAGACGGGAGGCATCAGCTAGGGGCAAGCTAGTACTTTGGTACCCTGGGCACTGTCCTTGCTGCATCTGATCTCAGGGACAATGGAGGCAGCAGCAGGCTGTAACTGCCCTGTTTACTTTCTGAAGTTCCCAATCCTCTCTTTACCCTGGCCCTCTCTCTCTTAGATCCTAAGTAGGTTGCTCCTGACTTTAGGATGAAAGAAGGTGTATGTGATGTCACTTCTGCTACCTCCTTTCATTTTGGTAAATGGACTGCTTTTAAAGGGCAGAATGACTTTGAGACTCAAGGCCTGTAAAAGCTATGGTTATGCATATTGAATTCACAGCTAAAGACTTTCAAGAGATCATCAGTAGATGTTTTTAAAGATACTCCAAACTAACTTCTTCAGCTCTTGAAAAACTATCAATTCTGAATGAAATGCCCAGGAAGGTGAACCAGGTAGGTGAGTCACTATCATTTGGCACCTGCTGGAGGTCTATGGGGTAGAAAAGACCAGGAAATGAACGAGGAGATTATCGATATTATCAACCTTAGTTTTGGAAGCCAACAAGTAGTAATATCAGGGGATCTGTGCTAGGTTCTAATAATGTTTGTAATGAAGTACTCTAGCAAAGGAAACACATGCCCAAACTCCTCATATTCCAGGCCTTAACTGTCCAACAGATTTCCAGTCTCTGTAAATTGACCATGGAAAGCACTAGATTTAAGGGCCCTCTGAAAAAAGACGCAGTTTCATCATAGTACCTGTCAAGTAGTTCACAAGGGGTGCTCTTGTTTTGATTCGAGGAGATTATCTGTGTAAACTAGGAACTGGGAAATACAGATGGTTTTGAATACAAGATGGGGTGATCAGGCATCCCGGATTTGCCAGGACGGTCCCCGTTTTTCACCAGCTGTCCGGGTAGATTTCGAGAAATTTAGCTCAAGTCCTGGTTTTTGGAGAGGGTCGACTAAAAACGGGGTAGGTGTTTTTTAAGTTTTACAAAGCAGGGATAGTTAGCAGTTGTTCCAAGAAAGCCATTTAATTCACAGGCAAGCTACTGGGTTTAAAAATTAAATTGCATCTTATGTATGTTCTTACTGCTTGTTTTGTAATTCTCTGCTGAGGAGCGCTGTCATTCTGTGCGCTCGCTTGACGTAAAATTATAGTCCTTCTTCTATTTTTGTGAAATGTCCCGTATTTTTGCTTTAAAATTCTGGTCACCCTAATGCAAGATCAACTTGGAAAGAGAGGATGATAGACAATCAACATTTAATTCCTTTCAGCCAGTCCTGTCTCTATGGATGTTTACCATCAGAACAACTGAGTGGTAATTTTTGCACTGAATACAATTCTGTAATTTATCTTTCATCGTATCAGACTCTTTCTGAACTGAGCTGGCAAAGTGAGCTAAAGAATGATGATGGATTCAATCCAGATCTGTGACTGGGGGTGAGTGAAAAGTTTCAGCGCTCCGTCCATCATCTCCTTGTGTTTGCTTCACTTTTGCCCAGCACAACCTTTGCCAAATGGTATCTTGGTTCTCAGGAAGTTGTCATTAAACATTATATTAATAACGCAAAGACAGCATGGCAGAGAAGTATAAATACCCCTGTTTTATGAGAATGTCTGAACTAATTGAAATTCCCACTTTCAGGCTCCAAGTGGGAGCCTGGTCCACCCTATGACAAACACAACTTTCAATTACCATTTTCATTTAAAACTCGGATTTACCGTCTTGCGCACTGTTTAGATTCGAGCAACCCTGTTGTTTGGTCCTGGGCAAGTTTTTCTCTTTAAAAAAAAGCTACTGAGCCCAAGGAAAGCTCTATATGGCATATGTATTTAAACAGATATGTTTCACCACCAGCAGCGAACGCGGAGAGTGCAAAGCCGGAGATATGTGGTTGAATTTTCAGGCCTCTGGAGTACATGCAAAGTTGTGCTCTGTCTCTTCTGTGCTTTGATACTATCATTCACCACTGCTACATGCGCTGAAAATACTGGGTAAGACAGCCGCTGAACAGGGATTCCGCAGTAGAAATAGCAGCACCTGGCCACATTCCCAATCTTCACATGCATTCACAGATCTGAGATGATCAGGACTCCAAGGCTGTGTATCCATGATATTTGTCTGGGGCAACGGCCCAAAGATTTGAGTCAAAAATCGAAACACCAACGTCTACAGTTTAAATAAGAATCGTGTTTGTTCCTGGATTTCATTTGAGCATATTCAGATTCATCCAAACCACTATGTCCACCACACATGCTTTTATGCATGTTGCTATGATATTTAGGTTTTCTCATAGGTTTATCTGCACCTTGTTGTTCTCCACACATTTTGAATATTTATCCCATAGTTCCTTATCCGACCATCCAGAGACTTAATTTAAACGTTGAGCAACTGGATGTGTGCAGATTTGCAACAAAGGTTATCCACACACTAAGTGAAATTATCTTCAAAACTTTGAAAAGATTACACATTTAAATTAGAAAGAATTCTTCAAAAACGGACTCTGTAGGTAAAAGCTCTGCAATACTCACTTTTCTGAGTAATACATTTTTTTGCAAAAATTCTTTTGCATACGATTTATCTGTAAGCAAATTGTATGTGGTTTGCAAACTCACATTTTTTTGTTAAGTGTGAAACTTGTAAACTGGAAAGATCCCAGCGGCGGGATTTAAATTTCATCCACACCTAACAATAACAGGAAAATAGATGTTATTTAATTTCATGAGAGAGAACTCAAACAGAGGAAGTGCCACTGGTGGATTTCTCCGGTACGCAGCACTCAAAACACTGGCGTGCCTTACTCTTAATTCTTATCTGAACTATGGATATCAATGTTTGTTGATCCACGGTGTTAAATGCTGTTCACAAAACTTATTGCATCAGCACTCCTAGAGCATCTTCATCAACCAACTTGTGTCAGTCATCCAACACAGATGCAATTTCTCATTCTTTGGCCTTTAGGTGGGTAGCATCACACCTGGAGGTTATCTTTGTGTCATAATATACTACTAATTATTTTGTCCTAATAGTTTCCATGCAGAATTATTCAAATGACCTGCTGCTGGAATTTTGTACTGTACGAGATATTTTAACTTTTTAGCTGAGAAATTTTGTTTACTGGTCACATTTTAATTTTAATTGTTATGATGTAAAATGTTTTTATCTTTTTCTTTTTGTGAATAACTTTTATGGCTGCCACAAAGCTGCTGAATAAAGTTTCGAAATACATTGAATATTCAATTAACAATTGCTCTGCTTCTTTCAAAATTACCTGCCTTCGGAATTTTTACCTTTCAAACACGCATACAAATAGCGGTAAGTTTCAATCTCTTTACTTTCCCAATGACTGTGAAACATTATCAATGCTTCGAAGCTTATTCTGAAAAAAATAAAAACCCTTAAATCTGATTCTAAAGTCAATCTAAAGAGGGCTTTAAGCCGTTTTTAGGTCTCGCCTAGCGTTGCAGCGCACATGCGCTGAAACGCTCTGCGAGGCATATTGTAGTAGGGAATGTGCGTCATTGTCCATGGTAAACTCTGGCTTTCTATTGATAATGAGGCTTCCTGGTCCCTCCTTGTTACCGCCCTGTCTCCTTTTGGGACCGCCCATCAGGACTAGATCTTTTACATGCGGCGTTACACGGTCTCCTTCATTAGTCAGTATTTTTTTTTCAGTCGCCACTCGCCTTTGGCCAGGGCGGCCGCGTGTTTATTTTTGCATTGCGCTTTCACTTAACCCCTTCAGTGCCCATGACGAGATAGTCTCGTCATGGAGCGCGGTTGCGCTGTGCCCATGACGAGACTATCTCGTCATGAACTCCGCCCGCTAATTCAACGCCCGGCACAGGGCGGGGAAAGGGCGGGGCACTGAAGAGGTTAAAGTGAAAGCGCGATGCAAATATAAACAAGCGTCTGCTTTTGCGCAATGGCGAGAGCTTGTTTTAACTGTCACTTCCACCATGCGCCTCCACTCCCTCCCCAGGTTTGCTCATGTGCCACCGTGCTGAGTTCATCTGATATATTAAGCTTGACCTCTGTTTATCCGCTTCACACAGAATGAGTGTTTCCCAGATCCCAGTGGGAGAGCCCCCTGCCCTCTGCGCTGAGGGGAGGAACCTGTGTCTGAAGCCTCGGTGCATGTTGTGGTAGCCTGTTTGACCCCCAGCTACCTTGGATGACCTGTCTGTCACTCACTCAATGGCACAATGCGGTCTGATCCTGTGCACGAAGGCAACAGGAGGGGTGGCCTGGGAACAGCCTCCCATGCAGTGCGCATGCAGTGAAACTAGTGCCGCGAGTCTGTGCCGTGATCTGGAAGTCTCCTGCTGGACTAGCTGCAAGGGAGCTCCCTCACTCACTACCCAGGTCAGTTAGTGGAGTACCATTGAATGAAGTACTCGTAATACTCGTTACATTGCACGTGTTATTGAAACGAGGTAGCAGAAGAGAATTTAAAAGAAAATATATTTATATGAAATAGCGTGTGCCCATTAAAGGGGCCGGTACTTCTTTACCAAAAAAAGCAGCTTGTTGGTCGACTTCTTTACGACAAACTGAGAGGGGAGTGTAATCCCACGTACTGCTAAATGGTAATTAGACTACAGTTTGTTTTCAATGTGGAATATGTTCCTGGCATAAGAAATGTGACAGTAGATTATCTGTCGCCATTGCCTCTCAACGATCAGGCATCTGAAGACTGTGGTGAGGCGTGTGTGGTATCCAATGTAGGAGTAGCTACATGAGAGCGTGTTTGTTTATTACATATGACATTTATTACTCTGAATATTGTTCACAGGTTTTCCCTCAATTTCGGGCTGACAGCACTGCCCCTGCCCGATGGCCCTTTTGCAGGTGTCTCAGGTTCTGCAGGTTCTAGGCTTACCTTGCTACTGACCTTGTGGGCAGCCGTCAGACCCAGCCCGGGCTGTAAGTGCCATTCCGCTTCCTTGGGCCCTTGCTGGCCATTCGTCTGTTCCCAGTGCCCCTGCCATGTGGCATCCCATGGACAATGTCTGAGCAGATCTTCTGCCTAGGTTATTTTTTTCTTTGGGTCCCCTTTTTGGCTGCCACGCTGCCAGCAATTTACCGATCGGAGGCAGCTCTCCCTTCCAACCGTTCAGGAGAAACCCAGCTGCTCTTGGACCCTCACTATGTTAAGTAGGAATGTGTCCATGCCTACCCCGGTTAAGTGTACCCCATCCTCTAAGTGGAAACCTGGTATTCTGAGGTTGGTCAGCCCGTGCTGCACGAAACCCCAGCAGTTGGCCCTACATATCTTTGTCATGGTGATACTGAGTTTATGCCTTGACCTATCGACCGCCCACGGTCGACTGTGTCTCTCCATACCCTGCAGGTTATTATCTCAGACCATGAGAAGTCTGCCTGCTAGCCCCGCTGCCTTTGCTCCTAACAGCTCTCTCTTCTTGCTGCATGCCAAGTCATTTCCTCCCAGGTGAATAACCACGTGTCTGGCACCTCTGCGGTTTGCAGTGCCTCCTGCGCCACGGGGAGTAGCTGCTCCCATCTGATGCCCGATCACCCAAGCCACATCACTGCCGTGTTCTGTAGCCATATCCCCTTGAAGGATTTCCATGCCGCAGCCCACTGTCTTGCCAGCGTGATGTAGGAATTTCCCAGGATCCACACCTTGCACTTGCCCCCCAATGGACCTGCTGGGAGAGAGACATAGTTCAGATCCCAGCGCGGTGATGTACCCTTTGAATGCATCCGACGCCCACCGGCCCAGTTTCTTAATCCGCTCGGCGTTGAGCCCTAGGTGGGCCAAACAAAAAATGCCATGGCTGCACAATCACAGAATTGCAGTGGTTCTAAATATTACTCACGTTGGTCAGAAGTAATCTTTGTTAAACAAGTAGAGACAAAAAACAACAATGAATTCCTGGAAAAAAAATTCACGCGAGAGGGTGTGCCCTAAGAAATGGTCACTGGCAACAGTGTGCAACTGACATCAACTGAAATTAAGAAATTTCTTAATGGATTAGGTGTTAGAAAAATCAGCACATCAGTTTGTTAGCCCCAAAGTCACAGGTTAATGAGGAGGTGGACTAGCGTGCAGAAAGAGGGCATAAGGCTAGCTTTGTGTGAAGGTGGAGATTAGAAGAATGTGAAACAGTTGGTCTGGGCATACTTCTCTACCCCTAATACCCAGGAGTGATGCCACATAAGCATATGAGAGGCAGGGAATTTTGTTCCAAGTCGAGACCGAGTTGGATGATAGGGAAAAAACTGTTGTGGAGAAAGGAAGGAAGATGTGGTTTGTGGTAAGAGGAAGGTGACTCCATTCAGAGTTGGAGCCTGGGCGAGGGTGAGACGACTGGAAAAGAAGGGATTTGTATGTTTTTTTTGATCCCTTAGAAGTGGTCCAAGTAGGAAAGTTTGTAGTAGCCCTTTCAGATAGTAATCTGTGGAACATAAAGAATGGAATAGGCCACGTATTCACGCATGCGTTTATAACGCGGGCAATACAACAAACGCGTCATTACCACGTGCTCCATTACAGGTTGTAGTGCCTCCATTGTAATGGCAAAGCGTTGTTCTCAAAGTGTAGTAAAAGCTGTTTCCCTAAAGAAAGTGGTGCGTTCTCCTAAGTATGTGCGGGTGGCCTTCTGGCCCCGCACCCTGGCTAGGGTAGCTGCTTGGGAGATATGTTCCCGGATCCGCTGTGATGGACAGGGTGGGTCCCTATATGTATTTCTGTATAAGCAGTTCCATGCACAGTGTAAGGAATACTACCCCACCTTCCAAATGGTGCCTACAGAGTGCCAAGTGTTTCAGTCCTGTTAAAAGCTATGTCCTGTATACATCTGGTTACTCGACAATACGTAACAATACAGACTTCGGCACCCTTATTAATACAGGGGGCTAAAGCTGCAGGAATAATAGACTTGGGAGAACCACACACCCCTAAAGAAGGGATGTGTTGCTATACACAAATTGGAGCATTGGCCCCCAATGGTTGGCTCAGGCTTATTCACTTTTAATTCTTGCATCGGGTATAGAGTCCCCCACTTCAACTATGCGCCTGGGGCCTGAGAGCAGACTCCAGGTGTATCTGGGGTGGGGCCACAGAGGTTGAATTCATGTATTGTGCCTGGTGCTGTCTGCCAATAGCCGAATATTGGGACAAAATATTTCAGACGCTTTCGTAAATGATTGGGAAAAAACTGTGGCCATCGCCTAAGCTAGCACTGATGGGCTGTACACTTGATATCGCATGTGAAGACCGGCGATATGTATCTTTAGCCCTGTTGATGGCGAAAAGGCGCGTGGTGTGTCATTGGGGAAAGATATATCCACCCAAAGTGGCAGCATGGCTTCATGAGCTCACGCATTGCCAAGAACAGCTAGACTCATATTACCTCTTGCTTCCCCCGATGAACAAGAAGAAAGATATTTGGGACCCTTTGAGAGATTACTTGCGTGACCAGGGTGAAAAAAGCTATGATGAGAACTGCATGTAAAGATTCTGTATGGATCACTTTGATTCCTGATTGCACCCTTCCCCGTCCCCCTCACACACACACACACACTTTCCTGGTGCTCGAAGGAGCCTAAAGATTTGACTCGCTGGGTGCCACCTCGTGCTGAACGATTTTCATGTAACCTGGAATGTGCTGCCATGGGGAATGTTCTTAAGCATATATTTTGATTGGATTTTATATTCTTTCTCTTTTTTTCTTTCTTGTATTGATGATCAGAAAACTCAATAAATAAACAATTTTGAAAAAAGTATGTGGTGGCGGCTGATCTACATAAGGAGTCAGCGGTGGATGCGCGTTAACTCAGCAAGCAAATGGGGTGAATTACGAGAAGACACACTACCAGTTGTATACTGAACGGAAGATTAATACAAAATGGTAGAAGGAATGGTGAGGTGGAGGGCAATACCTATGAGGAAATAGCGATCAAAAGTTGTTTTAATTTTATGTTAGAGTATTGTCTGGTTAATAATGTGAATTTGATGAGGTCAGCTCTCCAGACCTGTACACAGACAAAAGCTAGTCATGGGAAGAAAGGGGCTTGAATTGAAAGAAAAGATCATAGCTGTTAATGAATGCCTTATGAATGTTACAGGAGTAATTAAAGTATATAACAAGAGAAAAGTTTCGAACGATGTAAGTGCATTAAGAAATGAAAATGTATAAAATGCAATCAACAGAGATCTTGTTTATTGTTAAATGGTGCAAAGTTATTTCACCGTTGGCGGCTGTTCCTCGTCTTTACCCTTTTATTTTTCCTACAAACTGATAAATCATATGTATTACCACGTTGTTACTGGATGAGACGGGGTTATGTTGTATATTACCTACATGTGTTGCTGCTGATATGATGTGTGACCTATAACGAGAACCTGGAACCTTAGGGTTTAATCAGTTAGGGGCTGGTCCTCATGGAAAACATATCTATTTTGAATGTGGAAGAATAAATGACCTTTACATATACTCTTCATGCCTCCTATAATAATTTCAGAAAGACTGCTGTCAAGATTTCCACGGGGAAGATATCCTAAAAGGACATCTTCCCCTTTGAGCATCACATAACACCCCTTCAATGGTATGCAACTGCAATCGAGGCGACAAACCATTGATACATTTCTCTCCAAATCGCAGATAGGAGTGGGGCACCCTTTTCGTGCACCCTCGTATTTGTGAGTCGGCCAGGGACACAAAATCCATGATATGAGTTGTAAATAATTTCCGGGCTCTTAAAGGGGCTTTTACAAATAGTACAAGAGTATTTTGTAATCACAAACCTTGGGATTTTGTACATCAGGCCCTTTCTTTCCTGAATAAAACCCTTGCAACAAAATGTCTCTCTCTGGCAAGTCCTGTGACCCAAAAAACAACGAATAAAACTCCACCCCTTTCGTCAACAGCTCCCTCGGCTGGGGAGGGAATTAATTAGGCCACTCCATCTCCAAGACGTCTGGGACCCCCATGGGAGGTGGACTAGGAAAATGGAGAAAGAAAGGGCCATCTTTTCACAAATCTGGATCATGGCTGATCTTCATTAGAATACAAAAACTAGAGCACTCTGCATCTGGAGCACACCTGCCCCATCCCACAGCCTAGAAAGAATTTGTTATGCGGTGTTCAAATATACACCAGAGAGAACTAAGAGCAGCCACGGTCCGTGCAGGTAACAGCGGTGGGGTGGTGGGCCGCATGGGGGGATTTCGAAGGACGATGCAGAGGGGAAATTAAATAAATAATTCAATTTCCCTCAAAATCGCTCCCCACCGTGGCCCCACCGCTGTTACCTGCACGGACCGTGGCTGACTAAGAGAAAGGGCATGCGCTACATATGGTATGTACTGGACAAGAAAGATAAAGCATAATGGTCTTCAAAGGAGGGATTGATCCTCTGACACATCACTCGTGCCACATTGTAACATTTGGCCCTTCATTCTGGCACGAGGTACAATAAAGCTGGTAAAACCTACCTGGGGAAACGCTGTTACCACATGGTCATGGTGTTATTGTGGACTCTCAAGTTTTGGATGTTGTGGGGAACAGCATGCATTTATAGTTTCTCAAGTCAGTAAAATATCACATTTTCACAATTCCCGCTCATTTTCTCCTTGCACATTCCTTCAGGTAATACATGTAGGCATTTGCGTGGAGACATACTCTGGGCAAATTAGAGTCCAACAAAACTGAACAGGAAGACAATTTCCACCCAATATGATATTTAACATGGGATTTCGAATGAGCCCGCTTGTGTGTCACTTACTAAGGATAACATATACTGATTCTTAATAGTCATTCAGCTTAACTATGTACGATTAATACAATGATGAATTTCACCCTCTGTTGTGGACAGTGTCATCTTACAGGATATTGGGGCCCTGTGCAATTAATGTTTTGTGTCCCCCTGTTTGGACCATTGTTGAATTTTATCAACCCTTTTGTGCTAATGTAAGCTTGCACAGTACCCAAATTCTTAAAGTATGTTAAATTTATATTGGAGAGAGGGAGAGGGGGAGTTAGAAGAATAGATGTGAGAGGGGAGAGAGATATCACCTTCCCAGGGGGCCCCTTTGAAGCTGGGGGGCCTGGACAATTGCCCGGTTTGCCCATGCCTTAAAATGGCTCTGGTTGTGTACAAACTAAGAAGGCATCTGGTGGTGATGTAAATGGCACAATTGACCAATTATGAAGATTCTGCTGCAGGCAGTTCAAAAAGACATACCTCTACACTGCATGCACAGAATAAATTTACTCAAAGAGTACTACGGGCCAAAGCTCCAGGTCTACAGCAAAATCCTATTCAAAATGATAACAAGGCACACAGTCAAACCCCACAAAGCTATGTATACTTTACAACAACAAGAAAACTTTTTAGTCTCCATTAACCTGGACTTGTGGGCAAATTAAATGAAAGTTACATACTTTAAACACAAGAGACATCATTTGGGGCATGGAAAAATGAGGAAGTGTAAAAGACAGTCCTACCTGTTACAATGTCAAAACAGGTGGTGTGAAATTTCCCAATATAAAATTCTAATCCTATGATTGCAAAAATAAGGATTGCAAAAAACAAGAGCAGCCCAATCTGCAGTAGAGGTATCATCGCCTTCATGATAGACTTCAGCACAACTTGTAAACCTGCAAGGAGATGAGAAAGGCAGGCAATATGTTAGAAAGTGTACAGACTTTAGGCCCTGCATTATTTTACCAAAACCTTGATGGTTTTCTCTTTCCCTTCATCAGTTGACATCCATCTGGTTCAACCGCCCCCTCGCTTCAAGGAGGCCTTCTACTGAACTGAACAAAATTATACTCCAATGGTGAATGCATGCCTCTCAATCTCAAAGCTAGCAAGAAGAGGTAATTTTCCATCTACCAAAACAAATCACATTAAACTTGTGAAATAAACAAAATAATAATTGTGTGGTACAGCGATGCATGGCCTATAAGAGATACAGGTGGAAGCTTGATGCATCCACAGAATGGCTCCTTGCAATTTCTCCCTAAAATTTTCTCTTACATTAAATCCCCCCAAAACATGTCTAGGAATGAAAGGGGTATTTTTGACTCAGCTACTTCTGCCTGGCTAAGTGCCACTATGTCCATTTGCCAATGGAGCCAGTCCGGGGTGGGTATTTGGCTCGCTTGAGAAGATATCTTGGTCTGGTTGTTCATCACATAGAGGAGCAGAGCCCCAAATTCTTCTCCAGCAAGTAGAACCGAAATGGGCTCCACTGGCTCTACACTCATCAATGATAAGCATGGGAGGAGGGTGTCGAGTCACGTACTTGGGATGCCAGATACCAGTTTGAGTGGTCGGAGTACACGTACAGCCCTCAATGTTCGCAGGTCAAAATCCGAGCCCGTGGTGGCCACAATCCTGAAAGAGAGGAAACGCCTGTTAGAAAGACAGACCAATTCACTGACATCACAGCACTGACGGAATATGCTGGAGGGATGAGAATTGACTTAACTCCCATCGCCCCTCCCTGCACACATACACCACAGCCCAGCTCCCAAAGAATATGCATGATAAAATCACACAAGCAAGGACTTCCGGCAAACTGGACAGCTTGTCTGCCTGAACGGTCAGGCAATGTTACTTTAGCAGAATCGTCGCCGCATGCTGTGCAACAATAAGAAACAAATGTACTGCACACAGTGGAGTGGAAGGATGGCATAATTATTTTCTTAAATAATAAAAAAACGAATGCAATGACAAAAAACGATTGGGCTGCTATCTCGGTTAGTTCATGCAAGCTGGGGAGATAGAAATTCATGTTAACATGTTTGCATGCCCAACCTTTCAACAAGCTATGGAGAAACACACACACACACCTGCATTCAGAACATATACCATGCCCCCAGCTGTTTGCACCTGCTAAAAACAGTGAAGCTTCTAGTAAGTGCCAAACCATCCTGTCTCCAATCAAACTCACTTACAAAATGTGCTGCAGCAGAAACACTTTCTTAGAGGCACACATGCTACCAATCACAGACCAATACACACTCCCAGAAGGCATACTACACACTCACTGAATCCACTTTTTGCACTCTTGTTGAGCCACGTCATCTTTCAACATTTTCAGAATGTACACCACAGCCATGAACAAAAGGACATATGCTCCTCAGAGGCAGACAACAAGCCCACTGACCCATATACAGAAGAATGATAGCACCCACGCATGTGGTGCTGGATCCACACACTCTGAGCATCCCGGTCTTATTCCACACTCGCAGACATTCCGATAATCCACAGAGATCAGGGTTATATCTTCTATCTCCATTCAAGGTCTTATGTGTCGGATTTCTATCCGGGATAAAGAGGTAGACAATCATTGAGAACCGTCCTTCTGTCCAGACCTCAGGGCCTCCATTTGCTTTTCCAACACTTAATGCCGGACTACAAAAGTAAATGTGAGGTGAACGACCACAGAAAGGAAGGGAACTGGCCCCAATGCCTTTAACTGCACACCGCTCATTCCACATTCCTCACCACTACCTCGAGCCAGAAAATAACCCAATATCCCTTTCTCTATGGCAAAGAAGACTCCTGTCCCCCTCCCCAGTGCAACCTTAGTCCGTGGACGCATGTTTAAGAGATGCCTTCCTTTAGCCTACAGACAGATACCTCTCCTGTACTCTTGATTGTTCACACTACATTTCTTTCCAGTGGCCATTGTTTAGGGGTTTGTTTCTGGTACTGATTGATCCTGGAGCCTAGTCGGATCAACAAGAGCAGCAGCCACATCCCAGCCCTCTGTACTCTTATCTACACTTACGTCCTCTCTGTTGTGGTCCACATGAGGGTACTTCACTCCTTGCTGATCTGAGTATGTGTACCACATACTTCCTTAGGGCCTCTTCCTCGCTGTGTTCATGAGGCAGAGATGTTCTCTTTGCTACCACCTCAACTCCCTCCCCATACTTGGTTACCATGTCCTCAGTTTCTTTTGGTCGCCCTGGGGTATTCTGCTATTGCTTCTATTTCATCCCTTCTCCGTGATCTTCATCCCCAATTCCATAACCATGTTTTACTTCCAAGCTTACATGTTTTAGCTATGGACAAATCCCCCTATCTCCATTTTCTATGAATGTGCTACATTTTCCTTTGCATTTCCATTTTAAATTTCAGGTTTCTAATAATATTCTATGAAAATTCTTTTGGACGTCCTTGTTAACACACTCAAGAAATCCCAAAACGCAGAAATCGTGAACATCAGCCTGTTCCTTTAAGACCCCTCTAGCAAAGGCTGCTGCTATATGTCCACACACTTTTGTATAACTTCGCTATGGTATGTCTGTGTAATAAACTCACTACTACCCTTTAGTATTGTGTATGTACAGTCTGAGATCATTCAATGCACCAGCAATAGACACCCACACGACTGCACAACCAGGCTGTGGCGTGTTCATCTCACAATTCCATTACATTAGTTAATAACCAACCTCTACAATCTGACAGTGGTGTGCACATATTCAAAGCTTGTCTCGTGGTACAAGGAACAGGTCATACAACCTGGCTCTGCATGTTTGAGCATAGATCATGAACGGGAACAATACCCTACAATCTTGTTGTGGTGTGTATGTGTCTGAACACACAGCATGGTAAAGGGAGTTGGACCAGCAAAGTTGATGTGGTGTGCACTTATTCTGATTTCAAAAGACATACACACTCTTTGTTCTGCTGTAGTGTGTCGGTGTGTCCGTACCTTGAACTCATTACATGAAATAGAAGCAAACTCTTACAATCTGGTGCTGTGCTCATGCCAAAGTACAGCATTGCAGACCTGCAAGGTAGCCACAATGTTCTGTATGTAGAACTCAGACTATGGAACATAAGGCAGACCCTACACACTCACCACAGTGTGAAAGTATCTTAAACTTCTATAATGGTAGAATCTAGACCCTATGACTGGCAGAGTCTGTATGTAACCTGAGCTCATATCTTGCTACAGTAGCCTACACCTGACATGTTGCTACGTTTCAGGCTTGCCCTGATCTCAAGTTCTTTTAAAGGGAGCCAGACCTGCAGTGTTGTTGTGCTATGTACTAATCTAAAGCTCATACTATCAGACAGGAAACAGTCCCTACTACTTTGTTGGTGTGTATTCATCTTACACTAACCACTTCATGTGCAGTATGCGTATCCGGTTTGCATATCATGTGACGGTGAGTTGGTAGTACCACCTTGCGGTGATGTGTATGTGTGAACATAAGATCATCTAAGGCTTGCTTTAGGAATGACCCCCTTTACAGTACACAGTACCTCCCTCCTATCAATGGGCAGGCCCCCTCGGTCCTCTTGGCCCTATACTTGAGTCTACTCTCTACGGTCTTACCTCTGAGTCTAAACCCTGGTTTGTTCCTGTGCAAGAGGGTGCACTGTTTCCATCACATTTAGTGTCACGCTGCAAAGTCTTTATGATTCTTGTATAGGAAGGCACTGACATTGTATGCAGAGCATCGGTCCAAAGCAGAAATGAGCGTACAGAGCTAGTACTCAGACCAGCCTCCACGGCAGGGCGCTCATCTAGTGTACGTCCAAGGATAGAGGACAGAGCAGACACAGCTACTGTATGTAGAGATACAGAAGAGAGCAGCTACGGTGGCAGTTCACAATCCGACACACAGAACATTCAAATAACACAGTACAATAACAGACAGAGATACCCATAGCAACAGACATTTGGGGCACAGTAACAGAACAAGGTACAAACACACATGAGTAGAAAACAGTTACAGAACACAGTGGCAGTCATGCAACCTGCATAGAAAACAGAACACATTCATAAGCCCAAAGAGCAAAGTTCGCATACTTATAGAGGCAGACCCATAAAGACAGAGAGACCATAGACATACCGATGCACAGACTACTGTCACAACACGAGTAAAACACAGCCACAACACACAGGCAGTCCAGTTACAGACAATCAGAGCTCAGGAACACAGAAGCCCAGGCCTAGCGTCACAAAACAAAATGTTGTCACGGACATCCACACACAATCACAGCATGCAGACCACTATGACAGACATACCATACAAAGCACATCCTCAGAACAAAATAAAGTGACAGGCATAAATAATACACCTACAGAACAAACATAACAATCACAGAACATAGAGAGTACGGTCACAAACAGATCTTGAGCAGCCGATGATATACAGAGCACATTCAAAGAAATAGGGAACTACATTCACATATAAAATCACGGTCACATAGAAGTACAGCCACATACAGGCACATATATAAGGAGCTTTGTCACAGATATACGGTATAACGTACATATAGCACAGACACGAACATGCTGACTACAGTCACGGGCGTAGAGAGCTTAGCAAGGAACGAAGGAGCACAGCAACAACACAGAGAGCGCAGTCACAGTCATACACAGAGGATTCATATAAAGTGCAGCCAAAGATACAGAAAACAGAGACAAAGCAAAGCAGAAGCAGTCAAATAACTGACAAACATAACATAGACACAGGCATAAAAAACACACTCACATACAAATGTGCAGAGCAAAGCCACAGACATGCATAGCGCATTCATACAGAGAACTGTCACAAAAATGCAGAGAACAGCAACAAACAAAGAACACGATCAGGGTACATTCACAGAGAGATAGAATACAATCACAGACATAGACAGTCTCGGGTGTGCAGAGGACAAGCTTTTAGAATAGTCACAGATTTACAGAAACATGTGCTTACGCAACCCAATCAGTCAGGCATTATAGTGAAGAACAAAGTCACAAAGACACAAAACAGTCAAAGACATAGAAAAGGACACTCCAGAGCACATTCAAGGACACACAGAAGCACTTGAAGAAGCGTTAGAGGAGAAGTCTTAGAATATATAAGCATACTCACTGAACACACTCCAAATTCACTCTCAGAGAAAATACCCCAACAAAGTATTCACACAGCATACACTGACTGTGGTGCACTGGCAGCATATACACCAACAGTATTTGAGCACACTCAAACAACAGTACACAAATACATGTACACAATCTACACTCATACACCTGAGCTCTTAGAAGATACGCAGAACAGATCCGCACAGAAGACATATCTGCTCACAGAACATGTGCAATTTCCTTTTACACAAAAAGACACCATTTGTGCTATCAATACGGCTCCTAGGCCTGGGCCAAACATTCCTTTAAAACTCGAAACGCGCAAACCCCGTCAGTTCCATGGAATTATGTGGGATTTTGCTGTTTCGGTGACATATCACGAATGTTTCGGCATTCTCTGCAACCTTCACGAAATGTCATTTTTCATTCATGGCTTACCTTTGGCACATTTTCCCCTTTGTTTCGACGAAACGAAAAGCACAGTTGTTTGTGTCAAAACGCTTTTCACGAAACAAAACAAAAAAATCGCCAAGGGGCCTTTGTCCATCATTCTCACACAAAGACGAGCGCCATCCTCACTCAGAAAATAGGCCATAAACCCTTGCAGAAAAAACACCAAATGCACTTGTACACCATATGCTAACTGCACTCAGAGGCCATACACAAGCTGTACTCAGAACATGATCTGACTGCACTCAGAGAACACACATTTACTGCACTCACAGAAAATATTCCAACCGGACTCAGAGAACAACCTCCCATAGCACTCAAAGAGCAAACACAATATCTAATAACAAAACACGAGCCTCAGTTATTATACAGAAAATGCACTCCCTGAGTATTTAATAACTGCACTCACATAAAGATACCAAGGGCCTGATTTGGATCTTGGCAGATGGGTTGGTTACTCTGTCACACCGGTGAAGGATATAAATCCATTCTATCCTATGGGATATATATTTCGGCAGACGGGATATCCTTCACCATTGTGGCGGAGTAACCAGTCCGCCAAGATCTAAACCAGGCCCTAATTGTCTATAAACATACACCTCCTCACTCTAGGAAAGTGTGCTAGTTCCACTTACAGAAAAGCAGCCAGGTGCTATCAAACAACTTAACCAACTGGAGTCATGGAATGAACCCCAAAAGCTCTCACAGAACACATCAGAGCCGCATACACAGACCATACCCAAATACACTCACAAAAAGCACACCAATCGCCATAACAGAAAGTAGACCAACTACAATTCCACAACATACAACTAAGGCACACACTGAAAATATGTCAAATGCATCCACTGAACAGAACAACTGCACCCACAGAACATACATTATCTGTACGCACAGAAAACTCCCCACCTACACTTAAACAATCTATAGCAACTGCATTCACAGAAAATAGACAAAATGCACCCACAAACCACATCCTCAGCATATATACACTGAACAATATCACCTGCACTCCTAGAACATTCACTGAAACCACTCAGACAACATACACAGAGTGCACTTACAGAATATATTTCAACAGCACTCAATAACCAGGTCCTGAGAGCGTTAAACGGAAATTCACCAACCGTTCGTACACCAACTGCACTCACAGAGAATGCCTCACGCAGTCTCGCAGAACATACCTCAACTAAATACAAAGAATGCACACCAACCACACTCACACAGCATGCATAAAGTGTGCTCAAGGAACACCACTCGTAGTACAAGAGACACACTTAAGATACACAATTCGCCAACGACACATCTCTCACAGTCACAGAGAAAACCCCATGCACACGGAGAACATGAAGTATACACATGTAGAGTAGAAAATATACACCCAAAGAGTATACACCACATACTGTACCGTCAGTGCGTCCCGTTAAGCTAGTGGTGGTTAATTACCATTAATGATATGTCTGAAAAGGGCACCGTGACCCTTTGAAATACTTTTACACCTGGACTACTCACATATCTTTCAACTCCCGTTTTCCCAGCAACCTGCAAAGAGGATATGTGACTTTTAGTAGCAAAATTTCGAGAGAAGTTGTCAATTCCTGTCCCTAAGTGATCTCTGAACCAACTTCCACCATGGTCCCTAATGTAGCATAGAGTTTCTAGCTGATTACACCAAACCTTGGTCCTGGCCCACCTGATCACTATCAGAATTCCAAGGGGTTTGCAGTCGGGGGGCGGGGGGGGGGGCATTAGAAAACAAGGGGGGCGGGGTGTCCCTATGACTTCCAGGGTGGGGATACAGACACAAAAACATCACAAGACAAACATAGCAATGTAGGAGAGGAGAAAGGGATTGTGAGGCGACAGAGCAGCATAGCAGACCCCAGTATTCACATAGTGCCTAAGAGGACTACATACCAGGGTGCAACACAAATATACACATGGATCAGACACAACTATTCATAGTGTGGCGACGAGGCTTGCAATCCAGGATACAGCTTTGATATACATGAGGGTAGGGTCCTGAATAGACACAAAGGTAAAAGTGCAGCAGGGCAGATCCAGCTATTCACAGAGCACACATGAAGCTTGGAAACCTTACAGAGCTTAAATATACAGAAAGGTGTCATCCGCGTGCGAAAGCATGAGCTGAAATGGAGCAGAGCACATCCTTCGACTCACATAGGGCCCTTGAGACCAGAAGACCAGGATCAGCATTGATGTAGGAGAGAGAGAGGGAGAGAGACAGAGAGGGGGGTCCTGTAGTGGGTGGATTGCTGTCACAGTAAATACCTCTGATGATGGACGCACTACTTTACACAAAGGCAGAAAATATGCGTAAAACCCCTGAAGCTGTGTTACATTACTGCACCTTTTAATGTCAGGTTACTGCAAATGTAACTTTAAATTGTGAATTACATGTGAAAAAAGTTGTTTCCTCATGTTTCCTCAAAGTTGTGTAGTTAGTGCTAGCTTTTAGTTGGTATTACTGCGCATGGCTTTCTTGTGCAGTATAGTGGTATGTGACATTGCTTTAAAAAGTAAAATCGTGTAAAATGTATGGGAATCAATATATGAACATTTAACACAACTTTTTACACAGGGCAATTTTCTCATAATGGGGGGCAGAGTGTCAATGAGGCCTGGGCGAATGGCAGTTGATCACACTGCATGATTTCCAAAGAGTGCATGAGTGCTTTCAGATGGAGGGGTGCAGTCAATGAGTGAACCGATGAGGGGTAAAGCAGACCCCTCTACAAACAAAATTCATAATGTGGATGAGGATGGGCCATCTATCGCATGGACGGGGGATGACCGCTATCCAGTATGTACTAGGGCTGAGCACTCCTCAGTACTGACGGCACATGCGCAGAAGCCCCTAGTGTGCGGAAGATGATGTCCCTGTGGCTTGTACAGATGAAGGGCAGGATTGTAGTTATTGCTTTTAGTAGGCACAATGCACAGGCACAATTGTTGATGGCGTTGACCTGATGACTGAGTTAGCGCTATGTGTCTCGCAGAAGTACGAGGTTTTACACCACTCTATGTGACATTACGCTGAATTCCATGCTGGATGGCCATAAGCCAATAGAGCTACGCCGTACCATCAAATGTTAGGATTTACCTGTACTTCGCTTTTGCCTGCTTTGACGAATGCTATGGACAGCCTTGGAGAAGCAGGCTCTAAGTAGGAATGCTGTGTTTTCACAGTCATGGTCTAGACAGGGCATTATCTGTGTGTCATTATCATAAGTGTAGAAGGTCAATGAAGTCACAGGTCGGACATAAGATTAGTAGGAATAAGATTAGTGACAGAGACGAACACTGACTGAGATCACAGGTAAGGGTTCTGAGGAAGAGGTTGGGCAGCTATCTGCTGGGAACAATCAGAGAGGAAGGATTCAAACCATAGGTGGAGTAGGGTCTCCAAAACAAACTGCTCCAGGCATTCAAGCTGAATTTTGGGGCTGATGGCGTCATTTGTTGTTGAAGGTGAACCACTGTTGTTGTCTGCTCTTCTGGTGTAGCTGAGGCGTCTGATTGCTCTGGTTTATATTGAGTCCTATGTCATCTCGTGTTTTTTATCCGAGTGAGGTTCCCACTTAGGTATTTACTGATTCGGATGTGCTCACAGGTGTTTTACAAAGCCGAGTGTCCACAAAAGTATATACTAAGTTAGATGTCCTCACAGAATGTTAACTAAGTCAGGTGTCCACATAAGTGTTTTCATGTAAGTTATAAGCACTTTGTTGACACACAGTTACATGAAACAGGTATCAACAAGAGTATTGAACTGACCCAAGGGTCTACACAGATTCTGAACTGCACGTGATATTCACACACAGAAACACCTATGAAAGCAGGAACACCTCAGGGAGAGGAAGTCAAGGTCGTCCTGCATAAAATAGTCTGCAAGCTCTAAAACGAAGAAGAGGACGAACTGCTACTGGTCACTTTCACCATCCAGAAACCAGGCAACCCAGAAGCAAGATAAGGCAAGGAATAGGGGAACAAACTTTTTCCTTTCCTCAGAGCCCAAAAATGTACATGTACTAGTCAGGGGTCGTTCGTATGCTGGGTATCTGTAGATGACTGGGTCAAAACACATACTTTCATGTTGGATACTAAGTGGAGGGTGGTGTGTCTTTTATCCTGTACCTCCTTTGAGACCTGTTTTTCTGATACCCTTGTGATTCCCATGACCGGCAAGACTTTGGGCTTGCACTGCTTCCCCCATACAAGTGTTATTCACTTGCTTGTGAGACTTCAAGAGGGGGCTACTTTTACTACTGTCAAAATGTCCATGTGAATTCCTTGAATGGCGAGACCTTGGCAGAGGTGTTTCCCTACACCACAGAAGGGGAAGTGTGTTGTGTTGCATTGTATTGTAGCATCTATATGGTGATTACTATCCCTGTGTCGAGGGCTGAAGCGCTTGCCTACATAGGTAGTAGGAGGTTTGGAAGGAAGGGTGGTATGTTTGTTTTTTGATCCTATGTGAAAATTGTTTTCAGGTCGTGCATGATGATCACCGAGGTGCTGTTATCATGCTATGGGAATAGTGCTTACAGTATGATGGCTGAAGAAGTGTGAGAGACAGACGTACAGTTTATGGTTTCCAGTATGCGGCCAGCTTTGGTCTGCTCTGAGGGTCTCTTTGTGGTATTTCTCAGGATCGTAGTTCACTAAGCTTGGTATACGTATATGATTCTGAGCAGGCATAGGCTGGAGGGAGATATTGGATGGCCTTTATTACATGAGCAGTGATGTTGGCTTGAGCGTTGCCATGTCTGTTCAGACCCAAAACAAATTGGATGGACATAGCTGGTACTCAGGGGGACTTAAAGAAGCGGATGGCAGCTTGCGTTCAGCCAAATAGTCTTAAGTCAAGTGTCCACACATTGACTTAACCCAGCTTTGAGTATCACACAGGTACTTAAATAAGTGAGGCGTCCACTTATGTACTTAACCAAAAGAAGCAATCGACAAGTTCTCAACAACATGAATCCACTCTGGTAGCTAAATGAACCAGCTGTAAATCCAAGTATTCTGTTGCAGCAGAGGTACACATATGTATTTAATTGAGCCAGATGTTAATAGGGGTATTTAACAAAGCTAATTGTCCGCAGCATTTACACAAGCCATGTGTTTACATGTATTTACATTGGTATTTACATGAACCAGGTGTTCACAAGTTTTTAGCTGATCCAAGTGTTTACATAGGCTTTTATCTAAGATAGAAGTCCACACAAAAAATAGATTGTTACAGATGACTATAGATGTGTCCACAAATATATTTATCTGAGTCCTATGTCCAAACAAGTATGTACCCAATCTTTTGCTCGAAAAGTACTACAAAATAAGATGTATAGGTAAACACACCTAAGTGTGCGAGCACACACACACGTGCATTCTTTCAGCTGGGTGATGACACAGGTATTTATGAATCACGTGTGCACCCAGCTGTTTAATTGAGCCACATGGCCACACAAGTGAAATATACTCCCCAGTTGAAAATTTACTGTGTAATTAAGTGCAGATGCATACACAGGTATCTAATTGTGTGCAGTACGTAAACAGTTGTCTACTGATCCACGCGACCACACGTTTATTCCCAGGCACTGTATACATGCAGGTATTTACCTGACCCAAGTGTATACACCAATATTTATCTGAGTGAGATACCTCTGACAGTATTTAAATGAGCCAGACTTCTACACATGGGTTTAGGTCAGTCAGTTATGCACTAGGGGTGGGCGGAATGCTTTGTACCGCCTGCAGAAGTGAAAAATTTTGGTCACTCTACATTACTCTTTAATGTGGAGTTCTGGCCAAATTCCACCAATCGCCACATTTTTTCTCCAGGGAGGCTCCAGAAAATGCAAAATGGTGAGTGCAAGCAAGCTTGAGCCTTCCCTACCGTGGTTTTCTAATATGGGCTGTCGCAGGCAGTCACAATTGTTCAAAGGGCTGCTGTTCGAATAGATTTGCTGCCACTTGAGTAGGTTTTCTATTCGAGCAGCAGCAAAATCAACTCAAATGGCTGCACTCTCTATCGTAATCCATGGTGCAGTTCATGCTTATTTTCAGCGCTCCTTGCACTATCAGTACTAAATTGCAGTGCGAGAAGCGCAAGCTGCACATTTCTCTGTGGAATCTCGCAGTTTTTATGTAACTCCACAAGTTCTGCCCACCCCTAGTTTGCACACAGAGAGTTACCTAACCTAGATATGCCCACAGGTGTTTACCAAAGACATGTGTAGAAACAGATTAAAATGAGCCCGTTTCCCACAGATCAATTTTACCTGAGGCAGGTGTCCATGTGGGGATTCACCTGAACAGGGTTTTGACAGAGGAATTTGCCTGAGCCAGGTATCCACACAACACGTAACCTAATAGGTACAATAGGATTCATTTAAGTCAGGTATACATAGGGGTATTTATTTGATCCATCTATCCAATCAGGTATTTACCTGAGCCCGATCTCTGCAAACTAAATTAACTGTACTAGATTGCCACACCACAATTTACCTGAGCAAGGAGTCCATCGAGGTATTTAACTGAACCAGCTATCCATACAGGTCCTTAATTGAGGCATATGATTCCAAAGGATTTCATGGTATGGTAGCAGAACATAGATAGCGTAATGTTCACTGAGGCTTCTTGCTGTTCAAAGTATCGCGACAGAACACTATGGTGTTCTCTCTACAAACCTGAACATGGTAAAACAGATATTTTTTAGATCATTTTATAAAATGACTGAGCTTGGTATCGACACAACCATTTACCAAAGCCTAGTCTCTATGGGTATTTACCTAGGGCACATATCCACACAGGTATTTAAACAAGTCAGGTGAACACAGGGGTAATTAAGTTAGCTAGGTGTCTACAAAGGAATAAGTCAATGCTAGATGTATAAAACAGATATGTCCTGTGTCCTCGTACCAGTCATTACATGTGAGGTAACAACCTAGAGACATAAAAAGCAAACCAGGAAAATGCTGTGAAGACCAGTCCCACCCATTTCTCCCTGGTTGCCAGAAAGCACTTGTCCTTCGCACCATCCTCCTGTTTTGTTTTCCCTGCCTCTGACTGAGACAGGGACGCCAGGATTGTGCTGAGACTTCTGCTGCGCTTGGTTCTTTTATTCACCCCACCCCTAATAGTTATTTGCTGGGCTATGGACATGGGGGCTTAAATAAGGGATATAGATAACATAACTGTACATCTATAATGAGAGACCCCTGTAGTCTTCAGTGGGATGCTCTTTGTGGGGAGGAGATTTCAATGTTTGCAGTGCAATGAATGAAGACGCGCAACTCTATGGAAAGTGTTTACCAGGGAATGGACTAACATGAATGTGACACTGAGCATCCAGGAAAAGCAAAGTGAAATGAGCTTAGAACTGGTGGTTTCAGTCATAGCTAGCCCAAAGAAAATGTGGCCGCCATCTTAAAGTGGACACAACGGACAAAATGGGGTTTACCTCAGCACTCTAGAATATGCAGTTTCCATTCACTAGGGATAACCAAGACAACAAGTACACAAAGGTAAACTGCGCTGTGTCCTGGACGAGCAGCTCAGCCGAGAATTGCGAAATAGGCACAGATATTGAGAACAGAGGCCACAACAAGTGGCGAGAAGCAAAAGAGAAAGAATTCAAGACAAAGCCAAAGCCCAAACCAGCCCCCCAAAAAGATCACCTGTGAAAAGAAGCCGAAAGCATCATGTTAAGGGACAGGAAAGCCCAGTATGATGCAGCAGCATTTTTAAAGCCACCTCCACTATTTGAGACCGCCAAGAAGCAGAACACAGATGGGTGGAATGGATTGAGAAATTCCATGACTTGAAGAATCAGATGATGGAAAAATAATCAATATCTCAAGAATCTGGCAGGAGATCAGGTAGAGGACATCATAAAAAAGTTCTCAAAACAGAAAGTAGTCTCCTACCAGAAACTAAAAGACCCACTTCTAAAAAAGTTTTACCCTGCTACGAACGCACACTGCGAGAGGTTCGTGTTCTGTAAAGTGTCACAGATGCCTGGTGAAACAATGGATGAATTTGCTGAACGCCTGGAAATAACCACTAAAACATTGCAGGTTCAGTGAATTCAATGACAAAGAAGCCAAAGACCATGCCTACTAGATGGTTACCTTTCAGATATTTTTCTAGAGGAGGTGCAAAAGGAAACACATACATTGGGCAAAATGTTGGCAACAGCTAGAGCCGAAGAAAGAGCAGAAAAGGAAGCAGCCATCAAGGAATTCAGCAAATATCAGCTAGAGATCGTAATGGCCATGAGAAGTCAGAAAATAACAAGGAGAGAAAGCACGGATACTGCATCAGGATGTCAAAATAAATGCATACACAAACCCTCCTATCGGTGTGGACATATGAAGGCAAATGCCCAATCATTGGCCACGTGTGCAAAAGGTGTGGGAAGAAAAAACATTTCAAAACAGTGTCAAGCCAGAGATAACACAAAAAAGAATAACTACTTTGCTGGAGGTAGTGGAAAGGGTTGTGACAGGAAATGGAATGAGAGACATCATGTAAGGGTCATGGCTTACACAAGATATCCGTCAACATTATCATCTACCCGATCTGGAACATCCACTCATAGCTGCGAAGAAGACTTAATCCTCATGCTGTGGGAAAAAGCAGTACTGCAGCAAGCTCCCTCAACAATGCTTTGGATAGAAGGCAATGAAATAAAGTTCATATTGGAGAGTGGAGCCTCCATAAATGTCACGGGGCTCACAGAATTCAAGAAACTGACAGATAAACCAAAGCTTGAAAAATTCAAAGCGCAAATCTACACATAGACAGCCGTGGACCCATTAGATTGTAGAGGAAAATCCACAGTTGCATACATTCTAGAGGGAGAAGAGTAATGTGGGTGAAGGTGGACGATCACCTTTCCCATTTCCCCCTTGACAGTGGGGCATCAATCAATGTATTGCACCTGGAAGAATGCCAGAAACTAAAACAACTATCACAACAAAATTGTATGGTGTATGTGATACACTGGATGGGTGTATCAGGGGCATCAGAGACCGGGCTCTAATGCAAGTATGCCCACTTTGGAGCAGAGACCTTAGAGTCCTACCTCATAGGAGAAGTCATCCTTAATGAAAGAGGAAAACTCACACACTTATTAGTGTCATGCTTCATCATAGGAATCCTCTCCCCACCCTGGTAGGACAATGCCACCTGGGCGGACTCAACCTCCTCGAAGACTGACTAGTTAAGAGGGAGTTCTTGCATAAATCTTACTGGACAACTCCACGTAACAGGGAATCCAGATGAAAACTTAAAAAATACCTTAGAGTTCCTGGGATTACTACCTTTATTCATGGAACACTAGGTAAGATTAAACACGAAGAGAGATTTGGTTATTGGAGTTCAATGTCTCACCCCCAAATTATTGCCAACATGTTTCTGCCCACTATCATAAGCCTAAGGTGTCTGGGGCATGTGTCAGGGCAAAGGATCCCTATAACAAGTACCTGCAAAAGATTCCGATTGGAATCTATTTGGTAGAGAAACGGTGGATTGCTAACTAAGGTCCTACCATAATTACCTGCCTTTGGTTGAGAAACTTGTTCTTGCCACCCTACAGTCTGGGAGCTACCATCTTCATGGTCACAGAGAGGACAAGCATCCTTTATAGTCACACATTCGTCAAAAGGTATCTCCCAGCCATTTTACTTACGTCTCTCCCGCTCTGCACCGTGTATTACGTTGTGATAGTTGTTCTTGAAAGGGAAGTACGGTGCCATACCCTTGTCTTTTCTCAACTGTGTTTCTACATGCCAGAAACTAAAACCCTCGCCAACCACGGAGAACTCTGGCATTATGGTCTACACGTGGGGGAAGTTAGCCCCTCTCAAGTGTCTGGGATCCTTCAAAGCAATACTGCCATACAAATCATCGTCAAGACACAAGGATTCATGAACTGCAAGGAAAGATGCCTGAGCTTTGCCACAGCTAAAAAAAATGGGACTTATAGCTTTTAACTATTTAGTTCAAGACAAAGAATCAATTCCAAACAGGTTTCCAAAACTGTTCAGTGGGCTAAGTAAAATGAAGGACACACAAGTACATTCCACATTAATGAAACAATCTGGCCAGTGACCAAACTCACCGAAAAGTAGCTTTTCACTTACAGAAAGCAGTTGAGGAAGAGATCAAGAATCTTCTCAAACTAGACATCATTGAACTGTCCAATGGTCCAACACCATGGGTCTCGCCCATATTAGTAATTCCCAAAAAGGATAGAAGAGATGAACTACGAATCTGCATTGACGTGTCAACCGTTCAAGAGGGTCAAACATCATCAACAAGATCATTTATAGGGACGTCACCTATATTACCAAGAGGAAAACCAGTGAAGGATTGCTCAGTCCTAATAAAAGCTGCAGAAGCTTTAAAATGTGTTTCAGCGGGCAGAAACATGTTTGCCTAAAGCACGTGTAAATTAGTTTTCTCCCTGTCTTTGTTTGAAATCTTACATCAGATGTAATCCCTGTACTGGGACACAATGGTACAATGCTAATAAAGCCAGAAGCAAAAAATAAATTCTATCACATTCAGAAAATTAAAATATGTTGATCACATTTATTGTAAAAAATACATACATGCATTTAATAAAATTCATTATACTTTGACATGAGTATTGAACAATACAAAATTTGCACAAAAAATATAATTGAACAAATGTAAATAAAATACATATAACAACCTGTTATGAGCCCGCATAACAGAAAAACAACAAGAGACAGTGTACTTTGTCATGGATTACACATCCTATTGGGTAATAAATCGATCTCCGTGGTTTGTGATATGTTACCAAATTATATCTACTTCTGTAACCACAGTTCTCCCAGGATTGTGTGGTTCTAGAGCGTCGACGCGTTTCGATGGTATGTCTGATTAATCCATCTTTATCAAGACAAAAATATAGGCTTCTAGTCCTCAGTGTTTGTTCTGGGACTTCTCAGTATTTAGAGATGGTATTCTAGATATGAACTGTCATCAGAAGTCTTGAATTTCGTTGAGGTAGCGGGGATCTAAGCTGTCTCTCCTCCTGTGCACCTCACTTGGATATTCCTCGGACGGAGTTCTTTGTAAATATAAGCGTCTAAGTGACGGGGGTCCGTGTTAGATCTCCCTCAATGTGCGTCACCTCAGTATTTAATAGTTACGTCTTCGAGTGCGGAAATGCTCCTGTCTCATCTCGCCTTTGTTTGAAATCTTACTAGTAGGAGGTCTCAATAAATTCTATAGCATACTTCTAGGTCCTTTTAGACTCTCAGGTTTGTTTTCTATCCTCATACCACTTACAATTATAGGGAAAGCATAGTGATAATGTCTACTCTTTCTCTCACATCATCTTGATCAGAAGTATTCTCTCACTTGTGAGGTGAGCCCATTTGTGCCTGAAAACACTGACATGAGCGAGAATCAGGCTCCATGATGCGGTCTCTGCATCAAAACAATAATAAGGAGACTGCGTATCAATAATTTCACTTTTGAGAATAGAGAAGATTCACCTTAAATGAAGAGGTTGTCCGCATGGTTAATTTATGCTTCCTTGACAACCTGTGAAGTATATACATTGTTTCTGGATGTGGTTGTGGTACTCGGGGGTTATTTCCTTATTATGCTCTGTTCTGATTACCAAAAAACAGAAACCCCTTCTCAGTCAGCTTGTTACCACTCGGGCATGCACCTACTTGCTCCACTAGAGAATACAGACATACACACTCAGTCCACAATCTTACTGGTAGGAGAATATACATGGTTTACCAAATTAATTTAAATGTAATCACAATTGTATTGAGAATTACACTCATCAAGGAAGGGAAATTCTACACTGGGTGTGTGGTTCCTCTTTTATAACAAAGAATACGAGTCCCTGCTTTCTACAGCTCAAAATTACGATTAACATTAGATACATTGGCATTTGAAATGTGTGGCAGATTTACCTAGTCAATCAAGCCAGTAGTGATGCTAAACAATGCTTGGTCACCTGTTTTCACTGCAGTGTCTGTCCATGACAGTGCATGGGCTAATGAGGTCATCGCTCTGTTTAATCTTCAGATAAAAGCTACATATTTCTGTGCACATTTGTACATTAAAATGAAATCTAAACGCCTTCAGTTACATGGGGATTAGGTCGACTGCAAAGACACGTGGTGTAGGCCCAGTCACTTTGTATTGCTATTAAACACACAGAAAATAATCTGCTACCCATGTTCACATGTGAGAAAGTACTCACTCTGATGCTGTAGCACAGATGTTATTGTCTCAGCAGTGCACGGGATCAACCGCTAGTCTTAGTAATAGTTGTTAGAGCTTCGTCTTGAGTGGATACAGACTTTATTACTGGCAGCACATTAAGTTTATATATCATAACTAGGAGACCTAGCTTCTGGCTATAAGAAAGATGTGTAAACCCTTGTAAAATGCTTGGCTATCTGAACGCTACTTTACGTCCACTCTTCATGTGAAGGACTGACGCATTTCGTAAAAATGCCGGTCACTGTCCCCTTTGTGGCAGGTTTGACGCACAGCAGGTTACCCCATGCCATGCTGAAACCCCCCCTCACATGTTCTGTGGTACCTCTGTCCTGGTCATGAAATTACTTTTTTAGATTTGAAACAAGAATGAGGTTAGGCCGCAAGAGAGAAGGGAAATGTCAGGTGGAAAAAACACTGGGTCCAAGTAGACGTGGCATCGGGGCAAATAAACCGATGGGTGGGAATACTACCATTCTTTCTAATATCTGTTTGCAAGAAATGTAATAGGTTTTTGATGTGTTTAATTTTGCATTAGAGCTTTTATTTGTATTCTTCATGTTTGCAAACACGCTTGCCCTTTCATACAAAAGAACTGCGCACCAAGGTTTTAAATTGTTTGTGAGAAAGGTGATGGCGTGACCACGTATTATATGGGATAAAGTATCCCCTGAGATTTGTTAGAAGGATACTGTAAGTCACCTCGGAGTTCCATAACCTTTTAAAGGAACTCAGCCTTCGGCCTCATTCCATCATATGGAATGGTATGGAACTTCCCTGTGACAGGCAATATCCTTATAATGTTTGACAGGGGGTATTTTATATAATACTGATCCAAACAGCTAGAGTGACATACAAAAATGTACCTTGAAACCGGTCCCAGGATGCTTGTTTCCGGTCCAGGGAGGACCTGGCCTGGTAGTTCGGTCTGGACTGTTCCCATGAGGCACAGGGTCAAGACTAATTTGCATATGGCTGGGTCCAAACTGGGGTGGCGTAGTGGGCAAAAGAACAATGGATTTAACCTAGATCTTTTGACTGGGGGAGAATGTTTGCATTGTCAGCATTCCGTCCATCATTTGTTTGCTGTAACACTTTATGCCCTAAGTGGGATGGGTATGCCCAGACGTGGGTGCCTTGCTCACTGTGCCACTGGATTCAAGCAAGCCTGGCTGAAGAAGGGTGACATACCCTGGAACCGGTCCCAGGATGCTTGTTTCCGGTCCAGGGAGGACCTGGCCTGGCAGTTCGGTCTGGACTGTTCCCATGAGGCACAGGGTCAAGACTGATTTGCATATGGCTGGGTCCAAACTGGGGTGGCGTAGTGGGCAAAAGAACGATGGATTTAACCCGTCCATTTGTTTGCTGTAATACAAAAATGTTATACAGGCAGCCAAGAGAGTGTGGGAAATCAAGAAATGGGAGGGTCTACTTGCAGGAGCCAAAAGAGAAGACTCACACACTTTTTGGAATCATATTTCCACTGGTTCATGTGAAGGGTTTATCCCCATTGTACATTATATCATGGTGATGGAATGGGTTGCCCACTTCTCTAACTTATATTCCCCTGAGGATCTGTGTGAACATACTGAGCTGGACACTCGTTGTGCAGGCTTGGCCACCTCTGATGCGTCAGTGCCTGCCCCGGGATTGTCAGCTTTGCTAAGTGGCCCGCAGGAGAATATAGGTTTTAGTCTTACTGGAATTAGGCAAGCCATTAATAAAATCATGTAACATAAAGGTCCGGGGTAAGATAGGGTACCTGGGGACATTTTTCTGTTTCAGATCGATATTTGGACCCCTTTCTGTGCCATATTCTCCCATTCCCCCACCTGGCCCGGTGCTAAGATCGTCCTCATTTTTAAGAAAAGGGAACCCGAGATCCTTCCTCCAACTACAGGCTGATTGCGTCTAAAAACTCTTTGCAACGCGGCGTGGCTTGGATAGCCATCATGGTGGTCGTCTTCTAGACGGGCTCTGTCCCATCAAGTTCAAAATCAACCCAAATTCATCTCTACTCCCCATCGGACAGACCATAAGCTAGCGGATCCTGCTGAGGGACCTCCAGTCCATGTTTTTGTGCCAGGGAGGCAGCACATGAAAACACAGCACAACCCGGCCCTAACCTAGTGGGCCGAGGCATGGTCGCCGGGGCCTGCATTGCCTCGTGGCTGCCCAGCGGGTGCGAGCATTGATGATGGAAGGCACGTCTCATTGGGCCTGGCCTGAGCAGAGGATGTGCATTACGCTGCCTGGCTGGAGCTCCTGTGACAAGGCCATGGGTGGAGCAGTGGAATGGTGCGGCACATATACGGCTGTGGCCTCAGTGCTGCGGAGCAGCCATTTTGTGGAGCCGGGCCCAGCAGCGGCCCATGGGAGTTGTGTGACTGTTGCCGGACACTACTCCGCTGCATCGGCACTGTCAGCGGCGTATACGGCATTGGCCGCAGTCTTCCTCCCTGTGGAGCTCAGGGCAGAGGCCCAAGCTCCCCTGCTCGAGGCTGCGGCATGGCCGTGGCGTGGCGGGCTCGCGGTGCTGGCCCGATTGCAGAGGCGGTGCCTGGGAGACTATGGCGACAGTGCTTGGAGCCGAATCCAAGCTTTGGAGTGAAGCGGACATCCCACCATTAGCCTCCCACAGCCCACTGCGCCTATGCCTCTGGACTGAGGCCCCCTACTCTTGGGGCGCTGAGTGGGGGCCCAGTGCCTCCCTGATGCTCTGATTCGACTGAAGTAAGGTAGTCCCGCAGTGCGAGGTTGATTCCTGCGACGTTGGGCGCGCTGTAGATCTCCGCTCCTCCTGAAGCACAGGAGTAGTGGGCTGAATCCTGAACTGGGCCTGGGCAGCAGAGATACCTGGAGTCCTGTTGGACTAAGGGATATTTGAGGACCCCAGGCCCTGCCTCCCTCCTGAACACTTAATGGAGAGTGTCTGGCAATACCGGGGCCTGCATCAACAGGTGGGCACGTGGATGGGGGCGGTAGGTACGGCGAGTGTGGCCCTAGTAGGGGGCCAACTTTGGTGCCGATTACGATCCGGTAAAAAAATTCCCCGTACGACTCGTATCCGGTCTTTTTACCGTACGAATCGTACAAGTGCCGTACAAACTGCCAATTACGATTCGCATGGTAAAAAGTCCATACGAATCGCATTGGGAATTATTCCCCACACGTCCTTGGGTCGGAAAATGTGTCCGACACGTCGACGGACGATTTACCGTACAAATGTGAAAAGTGAAGTCCGACCGCGGAATTACGATCCATCCCGTGGGTCCGATATTACAACCATATGGAAAAAACACCGTCCGCACCGAACTCCCATAGCAACCATGGAGACATGTGCCTGCATACGCGCCGACCCCCCCCAGCCCCCGTACGTATGCGCCGACCCCCCCCAGCCCCCGTATGTACACGCCGACCCCCCCAGCCCCCGTATATACGCGCCGACCCCCCCCGCCCCGTACGTTCGAGTCGTACCCCCCCGTGTATGTGTCGAACCCCCCGTGTATGTACACCCGTGTACGTTCGAGTCGTACCCCCCCGTGTATGTACACCCTTGTACGTGTCGAACCCCCCCGTGTATGTACACCCGTGTACGTTCGAGTCATACCCCCACCCGTGTATGTACACCCGTGTACGTTCGAGTTCTACCCCCACCCGTGTATGTACACCCGTGTATGTTCGAGTCGTACCCCCACCCGTGTATGTACACCCTTGTACGTGTCGAACCCCCTGTGTATGTACACCCTTGTACGTGTCGAACCCCCCGTGTATGTACACCCTTGTACGTGTCGAACCCCCCGTGTATGTACACCCTTGTACGTGTCGAACCCCCCGTGTATGTACACCTGTGTACGTTCGAGTCGTACCCCCGGTGTATGTACACCCTTGTACGTGTCGAACCCCCCCGTGTATGTACACCCTTGTACGTGTCGAGCCCCCCGTGTATGTACACCCTTGTACGTGTCGAACCCCCCCTGTATGTACACCCTTGTACGTGTCGAACCCCCCGTGTATGTACACCCGTGTACGTTCGAGTCGTACCCCCACCCGTGTATGTACGGTGCGTACCCCCAGCGCTACGCGCTACGTGTATGTACACCCGTGTACGACTCGAACGTACACGGGTGTACATACACGGGGGGTTCGACACATACAAGGGTGTACATACAGGGGGGGTTCGACACGTACAAGGGTGTACATACACGGGGGGCTCGACACGTACAAGGGTACACCCTTGTACCTGTCGAACCCCCCGTGTATGTACACCCTTGTACGTGTCGAACCCCCCCGTGTATGTACACCTGTGTACGTTCGAGTCGTACCCCCGGTGTATGTACACCCTTGTACGTGTCGAACCCCCCCGTGTATGTACAACCTTGTACGTGTCGAGCCCCCCGTGTATGTACACCCTTGTACGTGTCGAACCCCCCCCTGTATGTACACCCTTGTACGTGTCGAACCCCCTGTGTATGTACACCCGTGTACGTTCGAGTCGTACCCCCACCCGTGTATGTACGGTGCGTACCCCCAGCGCTACGCGCTACGTGTATGTACACCCGTGTACGACTCGAACGTACACGGGTGTACATACACGGGGGGTTCGACAAGTACAAGGGTGTACATACAGGGGGGGTTCGACACGTACAAGGGTGTACATACACGGGGGTTCGACACGTACAAGGGAGTACATACACGGGGGTACGACTTGAACGTACATGGGTGTACATACACGGGGGGTTCGACACGTACAAGGGTGTACATACACGGGGGGTTCGACACGTACAAGGGTGTACATACATGGGGGGTTCGACACGTGCAAGGGTGTACATACATGGGGGGTTCGACACGTACAAGGGTGTACATACACGGGGGGTACGACTCAAACGTACACGGGTGTACATACACGGGGGGTTCGACACGTACAAGGGTGTACATACACAGGGGGGGTTCGACACGTACAAGGGTGTACATACACGGGGGTACGACTCGAACATACACGGGTGTACATACACGGGGGGGTTTGACACGTACAAGGGTGTACATACACGGGGGGGTTCGACACGTACAAGGGTGTACATACATGGGGGGGTACGATTCGAATGTACGGGGGCTGGGGGGGGTCGGCGCGTATGTACGGGGGCTGGGGGGGGTCGGCGCGTACGTACAGGGGCTGGGGGGGGGGCGGCGTGTACATACGGGGGCGGGGAGGGGTACGGCGCGTACCGGGCCACCTACTCTGGTCGTTTCGCGACATACTTCGCTTTTCCGGCACTTTTTGGGTGGCGTGAAAATATTGCCGTCCGGACTGCTGTCGGTTCGAATCGTGGTTCCTGGGTCGTGAAACGCTGCCTGAAAGCGTCCCGACGTCACGTCGCAGCATTCCCGGATCACATTCGTATGTATATTTTCGTCGGTCGGTGTGTTTTACGATTCGTACGGAAATGGTGTTTCCGTGCGAATGGTAATTCCATGTTTGTAAAGTTTTACGACCGGGTACGAGTCGGACGGAGAAAACGCTCCGACCGACGGTTCGTACCCGGTTTTTACCGGATCGTAATCGGCACCCAAGTGGTTTGTCCCCGGGCTCCGGAGGCAGCTGGGCTAGTCCAAGTGCAGCTTGTGGCCTGGGGCGTCCTATATCCGTGAGGCATGGCCAGCAGTAGCCCATCCAGACATACAACTCGGGTTTCAGGAGTGGTGAACGGTCCCGTCATGGGACCCACTTGTGGCGTGGCACAGAGATAGGCGACACCAAGCCTCGGGGCTGCTCTCCTAATCACCATGACGAAAGATAAGCTCGCAGGCCCCTCCACAAAGCAGAGTACCTTGGACCAGTTTACCACCACCCCTAGTGGGGCGGGCAATGCGGAGAGTGGGGGTCCTGTCCCAATAATGCTGCCCTGCTGGCCGCAATTACCCAGGCCCATGACACACTGGATGCATAGATCAGTGCGGTGGGCTCGGAAGTCTCATTTCTAAGGCAAGACCTCAGGAAAGCCATCAACTGCATTACCAAAGCCGAAACCAGGGTATCGTGAGTGGAAGATATTGGTGGATCTCTACAATAAAACGTCAACAAACTTATGGTGGTGGTGCAAGAGCTAGCCTCCCGGGTGGAAGACGCAGAGGGCCACTCACGGCGAAACAACATCCGCCTGATTGGCTTTCCGGAGGGTTGTGAAGGCACCTCCATGGAGTGCTTCATCACACAATGTCTGAAATCCATCCTGTCAGAAGGCTCCTTATCCGCTTGCTCCATTGTAGAGCGGGCACAGCGGGCACTGACAAGGAAGCCCCCCTCCCCGGGAGAACACCCCCACCCAGTCATCGCTAAACTATTGAATCATATGGACCGGGACAACATCCTCCAATTCGCCTTGGGTCATAAAAAGAAATGAGTCCATAACACTCACACCATTCATGCTTTTCCTCGACTAAGTCGACTTGACCAGCAACAATGCCAGTCCTTCACCGCAGCTAAGCGCAGGCTCCGAGAGCTTAACATTCAGTACATGTTATTATACCCAGCCTGCATGCAAGTCATTTATAAGTCCAAATCGTTATTCTTTGACACTCCTGAGGCGATTTTTGCTTGGACAGAAGAGGTTGTTCATCTTAAGCGGCACACACCGCCACCGCTGGAATCCGACCCCTCACAAGGCACCCAAAGAACAAGACCAAAAAACTCCACCTCGAGGAGACGGCACAGATCACGATCCAACTGGCACTCTCAGACACGGGGTGAGGAGTCCTGACTACAGGGAAGATATCGCTGACACCCCACTGTGATCTCCGGATATTGACATTTGCTCGTTCAGGGCCCATGGTCTGCACATGGGTCACCACCAGGCTTGGGGGCCTAGAATTAACACCTTTACCACAACCTGAACAATCATGGTTGAGGACATTGGGCAGTTGGGGAATCATTGGCAAGAGCTCTCTGGGGTCTCCGGTTGGGGCCCGGGAGTGTTACTGCCGCAACAGATACCTCATGCTTGTGGAAATATTGTGGTGGGCGGAGGGGGTGTAAAGTTAACGTTTTTTGTTATACAAATGTTTGTACAGTTCAAGCAGAGGCACAAAAATACAGTAAATTCTCCACAAACGCTTTGCTTCTGGCATCCCCCCTGACACATAGATGGCCACACACACCACTAACACCCAGACAGGTGGGCTTAATATTATGACTTGGAATGTCCAAGGGGTCCTTGATAAAATCAAACAAGATGCTGTCTTGAAACAGGCCAAACGTCTAGAGGTAGATGTTCTTCTCCTGCAAGAAACACATATAATGGGCAATAAAGCTCCATGCCTTGCCCGCTATGGATGTGATCAGGTATATCACTCAGGATTCATCTGTGGATCTCGTGGAACAGCCATCCTTATACACCATGGGGTTCTAAACAGCTTATCCAAAATATGGTCGGACTCCGGCGGACGCTGCACCATTGTGACAGGTACATTACATGGGGAAACACTGACGCTGGGCAGGTTCTGTACCCCACCCCCTCTGGGACAAGCTTTTGTGAACAGGGTAATATGTCTTTGGGGGGAACTCCTGGGAGGCATATCTGTGATGGGGGGTGACCGGAATGATACTATAACGGCTGCTGACCGGTGGCGGTACACAGACCCAGGTCCTCATACCGGAGACTCCAAACTGCATCACATGGTCTCTACCCTGGGGTGGTCAGGCACATGGCAAGCGTATCACCCCTAAGACTTAGGCATCACTTAACTCCCAGCAGTACAGGGTTCCCTCTCCAGATTAGACCACCTATTCCTCCCGCTTACATATATCCACATGGCCTCTTCCGTCTCCATCCTGCCCCATGGCCTCTCAGATCACTCCCCTGTCACTTTAAAGCTACTTATAGGACCTCATAAACCTTCCTAAAGATGGCGTATGTCACCCTGGCACCTGCACAACTCAACATACCAAACCACTATCTGGCAGCTGATCACTAATTATTTAGAATCAAACTCCACCACTGCCCCCTCATACACCATCTTGTGGGAAGCCCTCAAGCCCACAAGTCGAGGGATTGATATTAGTTATCGCACAGGTGAAAAGCATTGCCGCCTCTTACAGGTGGTGGACTTAGAGAATCGCCAGCACCTCCTATAGACCAAGGTAAGGGAGGGTAGAGACCCCGAACGAAACACGGCCTTCTTCTCGCCTAGCAACAATTGCATCAGTTGCTGACTGATGAAGCCCAAGACATCTGGTTAGCGACCCAATCCAGAATCTATCAATGGGAGACAAATCGAGCAAGATGCTTCACCGCCTCTGTCAGGCGGCGCAGTCACCTACCTCAGTGCCCGTACTATGGAACGGGGGTGGTACTCTATGTTCTATCCCCCACTCCATCGCTCAGGCGTTTGCAGTCTATTATTCGTCCCTCTACGCAAAAAAGGAGAGCATCTCAACAGACCAAATAGGAGAATGTTTAAGGGATATTCCACCTAAAGCCCTACCAGACCATATCCGAGACCAGCTCGACATACCAATCACCCTAGAAGAGCTTGATATGGCCTTATCGGGCATACATCCAGGCCGCCCACCGGGTCCCAACGGGTTCCCGAGTGAATTCCTATGAAGTCATATGTCCCTCTTCGGTCCACATCTTTTGAATGTGCTCCATGAAGCCCTGGAACAGCATATTCTCCCACTGGACTGGCACCATGCAGAAATCTCAAACTGGGGCGCCTCCTAAGGAGCCCTCCTCATACCGCCCCATCTCTCTTTTAAATTTCGAAGATAAACTACTGGGTAAGGTGCTTGCAGATCGCCTCCGTATGCATATCCATGAGCATGTCCATACGGATCTTGCAGGTTTTATGCCCAACAGATCCACTCGACACAATATAAGGTGAGTCCACACCGCCATTGCGAAGGCCCTGGAACTTGGTCGCCCAGCAGCCCTTTTGCTGGCTGACATCGACAAGGCGCTTGATTCCCTGAGCTGGGACAACCTTTTCCAGCTCCTCCGAGCCCTCAATTTTGGCAGCGCTTCCTTTCATATACACAACTTTTCTATACCGATCTCACAGCCTACATCTGAGTGGCAGGCACATGATCGGGGCACGTCCCAATTCGCCTGGGCATAAGACAAGGCTGCTCACTCTCCCCGCTGTTATTCGACCTGGCTATAGAACCTCCGGCAACATGGGTTAGGCAAGACCCATAGTGCGGGTATTCGACTAGTCAATTGAGGCATCAGACAGAATTGCACTATACGCAGATAATGTGCTATTTTTCCTTACAGACCTGTAATTCTCCAGTTCAGTAATCCTACAAATTCTCTGCGTGTTTGGTGAAACATCGGGTCTGGGCGCTAATCCGGCGAAGTCAATGTTGTTCCCAGTCTGTAGAGACCAGGCGAGAGGAACATGTGCAGCTCAATTATCCTGTGCCACAGAGGGTTTCCAATACCTGGGCATATTTATCTCACCAAGTCCGTTAATATCTTGGTCCCACAATATCCACCCACTGCTCTCCCATATTCGAGACGAAACGAAGGGTTGGTCACCCCTATCCCTATATGGGCAGTTGCCATTTTCAATATGGTTTCTCTACCACGTATATTGTACCGGATTCAGAACTACCCTTTTCAGATCCCACAGTCATAGTTTTGACAGGTAAATGCACTCCTTTACCTCTTTCTATAGGGTGACGGGCGGTTAGGGTCGCTCTATGAACCTGCACGCAATCGGCATACTGTGGAGTCATTGCTGCTGTCAATACCTATGCGTACAATGCCTCTTCTCATCTCCTAAACATAAACAAGAGGTGGTACGGCTTGCAAATGGATCCAGCATTGACAGTGGAGAGACGCGCAATGGACACTGATTCTCTTTTGTCTCCTTTATAGTCAGACAAACTTAGCTCACCTGCCCCCTGCGTGCAAGGTAGCCGTTCAAATTTGGTGTCAAACAGTGAGAAGGATGGCAGAAAGTCTGCCTGACGCAGATGACTTCACTGTGGCGTGGAACCTACCTCCGGTCAGTTGGCACACTGCCTGGTTTTTATGCATGGGATCTAATTGGGATCTCAACACTGGGTGATATAATACAAGGAGCAGTTCTAAAGTCCTTCCTACAACTACAAATGGAGTATCACCTCCACCGCAACCAATTCTACATATATTTGCAAATTAGGCATGCGTTGACTCCGTTGATCCATCCTCTGGAGGGGTTGCCGGAGTTTCATCCATTGGAGGGGCGCCTGCTGATGGGAGACCTGGAGGCCCACAAAATGCGGCAAATCTATCAAACCCTTGTCACCCATAATCATACAACACTGATCACAACACGGACGGCATTGGAGGCGGACATCCCGGACCTCACAGACAATGACTGGACGGAAGCACTGGCGAGTCCTTGAGACGCCGCCATTGCGACACAATACCGTCTAATTCAATTCAAATATGTGTATAGAACTTACTATACACGATACCGCCTTTGGAGCATGGGTGTTATACTGTCCCCCTACATGTCTCAGATGTGGTGACGAGTAAGGGACCTTCTTTCACGCGATATGGAACTGCAGTGCTCTTCAGCCAAACTAGTAAAAGGTTTCTGCCTGCCTTGAGAGGCACTGGCGTAACTAAAGCTGAGGGGGCCCCCCTGCAAGGTACACGGAGGGGCCCCCATTCCGGATTTAATCCAGAGCTCTAAGGCCTGAGTACTGGGCAGAGGGGGCCCCCTGCAGCTCGGGCCCCCCTGCATCTCGAGGCCCCCCGCATTGCGGGGGATGCGGGGGCCTATGTTAGGCCCCTGTTGAGAGGGTCTTATCCTGGCATCTCACCCCAGGTTATTTTTATTACACACTACGGAGGAGATTGGTTGGACCACTGCCTGCTCTTAAAAAAACGCTGTGACAAACATTCACAAAGGGGGAGTGGTCCCTTGGGGCCCCCTTCCCATTTGCGAATGGGTTACCACCTACTTAAAGTAGATGGTAAAATGCAAATGTTTTGCGACCGCATTTCGGTCACAAGACATTCCTGCATACCGATGTGATTCGGTATTAGGAAGGGACGCCCTAAACACGCCCCTTCCTAATAGCAAATCTCAAACCCATTTTGCGTTTTGGTAACAGGTTACCGAATCGCAAAATAGGGTTTATTGCATCAGAAAAGCATGTTTTTTGCATTCGCAAACAGGCCTACTCTGCAAATCAGCCCGTTTGCAAAGACAAAAATGCTTGATGCATGTGCCCCAAAGACTTAAAAAGATGCTTTTTGGAATAGATAGTAAGGGAAAGCAACTTAATGCAGCTGAGGCAGAAGAAAGTGCGGGGCAGCTGAAGGGCCAATCTGGCCTTCATGTTCTGGATTCGTTGTAACTGCTTCGTAAATCCCACGAGGATTCAAAATAGAGAGTCACTATAGTCCAGTAGACTGAAAATTGTATCTTGGACCACTAAAGGATGAGTATTCACTGGAAGGTATGGGTGGAGTTTTATCAACAGCTTCAGAAACGACAACATGTCAAGAATAGAGGACGGACACGATCAGTCGAAGGCAGATTTGAGGCAAAATGAAGACCAAGATTCTGAACCACCGGCAAGGGAATGGAGATTGCACCCAAAGCACTGGCACCGGGACCGCCAGGAATACGAGTGACACTGTCACAGTAAGGAATAATTATTGCTTCTGTCTTATCAGAATTACATTTTAAGGAACTGTTAGACAACCACTTAGCCACTGCTATCATACAGTTACGAAACTCTGAGCGGGGTAGTCGTTGCTGTCTAAGGTATTCCCAATTTGTATAATATCTGCATAATTCATAAATCTGAGTCCAAAAGAGCAGACCAGTTGTGCAAGTGGTCAGATATACAGGTTAAATAATGAGGGACTCGGCAAGGAACATTGAGAACCTCTTGCACCAGCGATTTAAACTCAGAGAGATACAGAAAAAGGCACAATGTCTGCTCTCTATTTGTGAGACAAAATTAAAAGAATTCTAACGCAGAACCAATGACTCGTACTTCTTTTAACTTTTAACTTTCTATCAATCTTTCGTGGTACACCATTTTGGAAGCAGTCGACAAATCTAGCAAGACCAGGACCGAAAATTGGTCTTGGGCTGCAGGCATTCAGAGATCCTCCAACATGAAACTAATGCGGTCTCTGTGCTATAACAGGGACGAAGACCAGACTAACCAGCATCCAAAAGGGTCAATTTCAATGTGTTTTTTTCCATTGAGCGCAGTCTGTACGCCAAATCTACTTCATTTACTATTTAATTTAGCTGCATGTAGTGAGGAATCATACTACCCTTGGAAGACTGGGTAGACTTGGGAATTACATTTTCAATGCCTTGTGAAAAAAAAATCAGCTTACCGAGTTGCCATGCTCTGAGTCAATATAAGAATCAATTGCAGGAGGGCCCAAGTTCTTTACAGCAGTGGATAGAGTTTCTGCAGAGAGCGTCGACCAGGTTTTCAGTGTAAGTTGTTTGTGACCAAACAGAGCAGAGGTTTTTACAGGTTGCGGAGTAATAAGCCTGAAATGAATCACATAATGAACTGAACAATGGACCAGTTCAATGCTCTCACACTCTCTGTGGAGGAAATGAAGTAAAGACAATGTCCTGCTTGACGAGTAGCATGCTCAGGGTTTTTTACCAGGCCACATGCCGCTAAAGAATGGAACTAAGTTAAAACGGGTATGTTTTTTGACAACTGTGTCCACGCATTAAAATTGCCTAGAACAATAACAGTTGTATGACTGATAACCAACGGTGACAAAAAGTCGACAAACAAGGTTCAGGAAAGTGGTAACAAAAAATAGCCCCAATCCTGGAGGAAGAAGAAAGTGCTATAAAAAAAAAAACATGAGGTACGCATGGGCAAAAGGATTTAAACAAATCGATTTTATTGCAAGGTTTTCCTTCAAAATGATAACCTTATCATCGCCTGTTTTCATAGAGTGTGGCACATTGCAAGCTTTATAGCACAGTGGGCAGACATTAAGTCAGGGGAGGAGGCATTTGTAGGCCATGATGTCTTACTAAAAAATATATAAGATCCTTGCTCCGCTGAGAGATCCTAAATTTCAACTTTATGCGTAAATAAAGAGCGGAAATTGACATGTACACAACTAAGTCAGACCAAATTCATTTTGGAAGAGTAGAACAACCACTGTCCAATCTAATCATCGAAGTGCCTCACTCGTCCGTCTCAAAAAGAAGCGTCATGTTGAAGATCCAAGATGAAATGTTCTGAGCATCTTAAGAGAAATGCTGTCATGAGACTGAGGTTGTGTTTAGACGGGTGGCTTCATTAATGTACATGTGGCCCTGTAGGATTCTGGTCTTTTGGCATGTTTCTCTAGGGAGTAAAGAACAAGTGATGTGCATGTGAATGTCAACATTATGTAGGACTTTCAGATTGAATAAGTGCATGACAGGGTTAATAACATAAATAATACTAACGGAAGAGTGTGCAGTGCCCTCCTCTGTTGGACAGTGCCATTACCTCCACATATGACCTTCCAGGATCAAGGTAATCTACCGCTGGATAAACCTACAAAGGACTGATACGATGCACTGCTTCTATGGCTACATCTTGATGCTCATATGTGAAGAGTGACCAAAAAGAAGACAATTGTTTACTGTTTACCCTAGCTATCGAACTGTTGGCACGCCTGATACCCTGTGTTGCGCAGATAATGGCCTGGAGATGGGAGAGTGAATTTGAGGACTGGATAGCATTGTACGCTGATGACACTCTCTTTTACTCTGAGACCCCCAGGTCTCCAGTCCCAGATGTATGGAGATCATTCATCTCTATGGAGAGGCCTTCGGTCTATAGGTTAATTAGGTGAAATCCTTCACCCAATGGAACCAGATAGGAATTATGTATTTAGGAGATGTCCATAAGGAGGGGTAAACTGATATCCTTTCAGGAATTGAGAGAGCAGTATAACCTAACCCACACACAGTTTTTATGCTTCCATCAGCTACGACATACTTTGCAAGCCCACCTTTCCCCTGCCTACAGTCCCCTTGAGGCCAAAATCTTCATGGGATGCCTGGGGAGGGGAGCGATATCTGTGATCTGCCATTCCTTAATTATCAATGCCCCAGACGGCTTAGATTCCCTTAGACAGATATGGGTGGGCGAGCTGGATGTTGAAGATTGGAGGGAGGCATGCCGGGCCCCAGGAAAATGACAATATCTTTGCGCCTGCGTGTGGCCCAGATAAATTACCTACATGTGACATATCTTTCCCCACGTTGCATCCAATGGATGTACTCTACCGCTCAGGTTACATACGTGCACTGCGCTCTCCCTGCCACCGACGTCTACCATGTGGCGTGGGACTGCACAGCATTGTGGACCATCGGGGGTGGAGTGGGAGATCTTGACCATTCTGGGGCACTCGATTATCCTGGGCACCTGAACGGCACTTGGAGGAGCTGGGGAGACCACCCTCCAAAAGGTTTTTAAAGGGGTGGCCTGTCCTAGTAGCCAACAGAGATATTGCCAGTCTCTGGAGGCAACCAACATCCCCCTCGATCCAGCTGTGGCGCAAGGAGGTTGATTGGTGCGCATAGCAGGAAAAAACGATTTATGAGTCACATGGCTGTCCTCATAAACATGAAAAAGTGTGGGGGAAGTGGTGGTCCTAATATGGATTACCGTCATGAGGGAACTGATTTTTGAAATAACTGTCTCATGAACTGCTGTACACCGGAATTGCTCTGCTCTTAACGATTGTAATGCTTTGGATGTTGCTTGCTTTGTAAACACAATAACAATTTGATATAAAAAAACATACCATTGTATCAATTAAGCTGATTTTTTGATATATAGCACAGGAAGAGCATATCTTCTGATCAGAGACAAGTTAAGGAGCTCTCTAGTGCAGGATGGACAGTTTGCAACATCCTCCTTAAACCTCCACCTGATACAGGTGCCCCTTCTTGACAGCCACAGATCTACACTTTATCCCAAATCAACAGACATTTTCCAACATGGTGACGTATGGAATCTACTCTTACTTCCTGGCAGAAAAGCTGTACTATAAAAACCAAGGCTGAGCTACAGGTCGGGAAAGGATTTTTTTCCTTGGCAGAACTATTCGAGTATAAACATAATTCTAGAAAACGGGAAATTCCAGAAGACTATCAAGAAACATTTCCTACCCAATGACACATATGAGCATACTTGCAGAGACAATGGTGTAACCGAAAATGATGGACCTCCTGATGGATGTAATGTGGGGCCCTTAGTTTTCCTTATCTCAACGATACTCACTGGCTGTGGGCTGAATGGGTTTACCCTGCATCACAGAGGTTGCAGGCAGGGTCGGACTGGCCTACAGGGCAATCAGGAAGTACTAGACAGGCTGGTCTGACAGGTCAGTGTGTGGGCCGTTTTTTTGGCTCTTTGTGTGCCTGTTTTATGGTCTGATGGGCCGGTATTTAATGCTGATTTCCCTAATATTCCCTTTTTCTGGTTTAAAATTATTGGGTTAAAAATAAGGATTATTTGCCTGAAGTTCCCCATTTGTAAATACTTTGCGCTCAGTTAGATGAGCTCTTCAAGAATAAAATCTCAACCTTATTGTCATTTTTAACATCAGTGACCACAACAGGTGAAATGGTTGATTTTGCAGATCGTGCCGTTACATCTTGGGCAAATTTTATGCCTACAACTGAGGATGTGGAGCAAAATATGGGTTTGATATTAAGTTGGCCCTAATAGTGGGCATAACTATGCAGATCAGGTTACACCCAGTTGCATAGTCTCCTTGCATGAAGCACTTTATGTATGGAGCACTTTTGATCTTTGTGATTATTAGTGGAACTGTGACCTACAAGGGCTGGTATGCTGATGTGCCAAAATGGGACAATGGTAATGATACAACAAGATTAAAGTGGAGTGGGTCAACTGGTTTAGAGAATAGAACATTACAACCTTATTTTATAACTTTTTTTGTATTTTGGTTTTATCTTGGAGTGATCAAGCAAGCATAGAGGTTTTGGGGTTTGGTGGGGGAGTGCAAATAAACATAGGCATTGTGATGTTTAGGCCTTGACTGATGTAATGACTTTTAAACGTATTTATGTGTGTTGTGATGTAATGACTTTAAATATTTGAACATCAATAATTATCTTGTATTTTCTGAGGAGGTGGTAGCATCTGAAATTTCTCTTAAAAATGCGGGCTCACCTCTAGATCCCAGCCCGATTAAGATTTTTAAAGAACTGGCTCCTACACTGGCTCCTACCTTCCTTCCAATAATGACTACAATATGTAACAAGTCTTTATTAACCGGTACTGTCCTTTTGTAAAATGGCACTAGTTCTTCTCTTTTAAAATATAGAAACTTTAGACCCAAATCAGTTCAGAAATTAGCGCCAAATCGCTCTGCTTCCTTTTCTTATCAAAACCTTAAAGAGTCTGGTCAACACACAGTTATCCTCACAAACTGAGGAAAATGTCATTCTCAATAAACATCTTTCAGGGTTCATACCATCTCTTAATACAGAAATGGAGCTCATGGCGGCTTTCAATGATATCCACATGACTCTGGATGGGGAAGCTCAGCAGCTCTCATCCTCCTAGACTTGTTGGGGGCATTTGACACCATCTCACATGCTGTCTTGTTAGAGAGATTAAATGTGACTGGTCTGCATGATAACCCTCTACACTGGTTTCAATCATTCTTAGAAAACATAACACAAGCTGTTCATATGGCTTCATTTCACTCAGACTTTAAGGATATACCTTGTGCAGTTCCCGAAGGATCAGCCTTAAGTCCGACTCTATTTAACATATATGTCACTCCTTTGGACGACCTGATTGAGTTTCAGTTCTATGGCTATGCGGATGATACCCAGATTATCATCCGTTTAGAGGACGATCTTGGCCAGCTTCAAGACCAATTCTTGTGAAGGTGGCTGTCTGGATGAATGCCAACTTTCTGCAGTTAAACTCAGATAAAACCGAAGTGCTGGTATTCGGTATCTTTACAAATAGGTCCTCTTTATGGTGGCCTCAAACACTAGGCGAATGTCCTACACCAGCAACTACTGCCCGTAACTTAGGCGTCTTGTTTGATTATAAATTATCATTTGACCATCATATAAAAAACAAACTAGAAACCACAAGTTGTTGTTTACTAAAAGAGGTAAAAAAAGATCTTACCTTTCATATCCCAATATTCCAGGCAGTTGTTAGTTCATGCACTGATTCTTAGCAGATTGGATTATTGTAATACATTATATAAATTGGCATACCCGCCTATCTTATGCAAAGATTGCAACTACTTCAAAATGCGGCAACAGACAGAGGTTTGAAATTCAAGGGTTTAACAGCGCGTTTGCCCATCTTTGGAAATTGCACTGGCTTCCAGTTCAAAAGCCATCCGAGTTTAAAGCTCACCGTATATGTCACAAGTCCTTCTATCTGGCAGCCCCAGCTTGTACTTGTTACTCCTCTGTGTACCTGCTCACTGTACCCAAGTACCGTAGAGTCGGATTAGGAAGATGATGCTTTGGGTGATTACAGCGCAGGCCCAGAACAATCTGCCTATCATTTGACGTTCAGAAACACATTTTTTTAAATTTCCTATACTTGAAAAAACTCACTGTTTTACTGAAAATTTTAAATAGTGAGTAATTGTTTCCTCCTTTTTCACCCATTCATTCTGTAAGCCGAATAGCAAAGTTACACACCTTAACCTAGTACGGGAACACCTTCGGGTAATTGCACGCTCTATGAAACTAATATTAATATTAAAACAAACATTGCCTGCAGGGTGCTCCAATTCATGCAGGCTTCAATAATTTGCAAAGCACTTCTACAGCATGTCTTTACAAGTTCAAAACTGTCCCAAGTTGCAAACATGGCCCACTTTTTTAAAAATCTTTCCAATTCACTAATGGCGCCACTTTTATTCTGGACTCTTTTCTGACCGAGTCCGACCTAGGCTGCAGGGGCCTGTGGTGCACCCTTGTGCAGAGACCACAGTTTCATGTCTTTTCAAGCTAAGGGTCCATACAGAAAGGAGGGGGTGATACTGATAACCACATCGCTGTCCTCAGCTCTCTGTCTCCAGGATAAGACTCGGATGCAAAGCCCTAAAAAGAATGGAAGGATCACTGAATAAAGAGCAAGTAGGTAGGAAAGCATGTAATAAAGGTGAGGGGGTAGTTGCGCCCTACTGCAGCACGGTCTGCATCAGGAATGAGTCATTAATACCCAGCATCATTTGATGACACCAGCTACTTTTCGCTCTTCCTTTCTTAATGTCTGGAAATGACTCAGCAAAAGTCGCAAATCCACGCCCCTTCGAAGGCCCCCCCCCCCTCCCACTCCCCCCCATCAAAACAAAACCTACAGCTGCAATATTGCAAAGGAGTCTTGGACACAGACAGGCGAGAGCTGACTGACGTTAATTTCCGTAAGAGCCAATCAGCACTGCAACTTGATTACTCCGCACAAATGTTAATTTCTGTAAAAGCCCGCTCATTAACAATCCGTGATATACCGCCTGCTCGTGTCATAAATCACGGCGTGGCGGCAATGCGACCTGCGCTTTCTGACTTTAGCCTTTTATGAATGACGCAGGTTCTGCGGTTGACCTGGCCAGCAAACTAAGAGAGTACCAAAGGGGCCCTTTCTGTCAAGCTGTATGTGTGAGAAAGGCTTTGCGGCCCTATGCAATACGGTACTGGCCATAGACCATAATAACAGTGCAGAACAATAAACGAGGTCACTTAAGGCATAGATAGGATATAAAATAGTGGCTTATTCTTGGCCCAAGTGGCCACCTTGTGAATTGGTCAATCAATTAGAAGCACTTTAGATGTAGGAAGCCACATTCAAATATAACACCCGGTGGACAGACACCTTTGAGTTAATAACCTTTGGAACCAAAGCCAACCCCTTTTCCTAAATCAAGGAATCTTACTTTGCAATGAGCCTTTTCTTCCAGGCGCACTTATTATACAGTAAAGCCCAATGCCTGTACATGTCCCGCCACTGTCCACATGACAGCATGTCGGCATCCACGATCACAAAGAGCAGCCGGCTCAAATTCTGACTGCTCATTTTGCTATTCATATACTGCAGAGCTGTGACAGGTGGTAGAGATCCTTGGGCTATCTTTGCTCTCATAGTAATCTGTCACAAAAGAGACGTTTCGAAATTCTGCTGAAGCAAGCCCTACCTACGCTCTTCCATTTTTATTGAGATATTGCCTTTGGCAGGGTTCTCCTCTTTAAACAGCCCGGGCAGAGAGAGGGTGGAGATATTTGACACTCCTACTGTGGTTAGTTTGTGTTGGCTGCGCAGAATGTGTGTTCTGTGCTCCCAGTGATAGACTGGATAAAGACGGAAAGAAAGAAGAGCTGAGCTCCACCACAGCTTGGGCAGGGTAACTGTGGGGTCAAAAACATCCAACATCCGCTGTTAGTTCTGGATTCTTGAGGGTGGCACGTGGTGGTTGGCAGAGGCCTGTGCCCCAGAGCTCAGTCTCTAGGGGCTGGTAGTGAACGATTAAATACAGCAGGACAGAGACGCAGAGCTTCTCCTGCCTCTAGGTTGTGGCTACATTCTGGGTGCTCTGGTTGCAGGTCAGGTCTCCTTTGAGCTCGTCCTAACACATCTGCTTCCTGCTGATGTGCTAGCTCTGTTTCCTGTGTGCGCCGGAAGAGTTCTCATCTGTCCCTCTTCTGTCATTAGGACCCCAACCCCCATAATGATTTCAGGATCGGTTTTATAGCGTTTGAGAACTCCAGTCAAGAGAACTCCAACGAAATATCTGCAAGCTTAATTTATTCCAAAACCTGCATTTTATCAGAGCAAAGGTACTAAAACTAAACATATATGGAAGAAATTGTAAGAGTGCAACAAAAACACAAGAGAGAACCAGTACACGTTTCTGCAAGGTCCATCCCCCTCAGAGAACAGAGGAAATTATCTGCCACGAGAAAGATAATTTTTTTCACGTTTCGTGGATCGCCAGCATGGCAGACGCCTTAAGGGCAATCATCAAAAGATCCGTAATTTTCTTGTCAATTTTTTGCTAGTTCAAACCCTCCAAGGTAAGTAAACATTTAACAGCAATTTATTCGGAGACACTTTGAGAACCTCCCCTTTTGTCGCATCCTGATCATAGGATAAGGAGCTGTTCCGGGCATTTGGCATTAAATAGCCTATAAGTATATTGGGATCTTTCTGGTAAACTAAGAGTTGCCCCTGTAGTGTGACTGGGCGGGCAGACATTTTTAGGTTCTTCATTTTCGCGTATATTTATGGAGCTTAAAAAAGTAACCATTTGCTCTGTTGTGGTATGTGTAGGTCTACTGAGGCCTTGCAAGTCTAGTGGTGAGTAGACTTTTCATTTGAGCTCGATGTTGCAACCACTTAAAATTCTGTAATATTTTCAGGTGAAATGTCTCCTCCAGGAGTGCTGTCCGTTTCGATTTTCTGACAGAACCAGGTGCGAGGTTCGTGCACTCTTAGGCCCAACTAAAGGTAAAATGATGTACCCCAATGGCAGCATCTCGCGCAGGGAGGGTGGCTACTCCAATAATACTGGGTAGGGTAGGGTTGAAAATCTAAACCGAGCCTGCACATATGGCTCCGTGGTTTCAGGTAAACTAATCTTCCTACCATTGCAAGAAGTTGACATCTAGCGCCACACAACGGAGATACCTGAAATCTAACACTGTGGATGCCCCTCCCAAACGCAGATGCACATCATAGGATTCAGATTTTACCCAGTGAAATGTTCAGGGCACCCATCGCACCTTTGAAAACCTTAAGAAATGAAACACTGAGACAGGGCTGATTGGTCCTACGCTGACACACACATTAAATTCTCAGACACATGGAATTTAAAACCAAATAGGAAATGATGAAACGGTGAGGGTGGGATGTGAGCTTATACACAAGAGCATGAGTGCATGAAATTCCACTCACACCAGGAAGCGGAATTTTAGAATCTGAGTTGTGATTATGCTGGTCAAGTATACAATACATTTAAACAACAAAAGCGGGAAATTGCAGAAAAGGGGAGTGATTTTTTGGTTCGTTGAAGGTGCAAGAGCCATGGTCATAAGTGCATGGAGTTCAAAGAGTAAGCGATGTAGATGCAAGAAAAGAATCAGTGGCTTTGTGCTGCTAATAAGCGCTGTTGATAATATGATTGGGTGCGTGCAGACATGTATAGGTTGAGGAGTGAGTCTTTAGTCACAGGGCAAAAACATGGTACACTGAAACGCATCTAAGGAAAAAACAAAGACAAATTGGAACAAAAAAGCCTGGGAGGAGAAATCTTGTAAAAAATGATAAAGATTAAATGCCTGGAACCCTATCAGAAAAGGTGGTATGTTGAACGAGAGCAGTAGAGCTATATCCTTACAGGGTTCTCTGGATTTCCAAGTGAAAAATTTACATATATTGAATCTAAACTGAAGTCATTAAGAAGTTAGTAATTATCCAGAACCTCTGACGTGAATCGAGCCTCACAGATACCCTTGGATCATAGAGTATGCATTAAAGGATCCACAGGCACAGCAACACAGAGCAGCCTTCAATTTTCAAGCATTCAAGGCCAACCTAGAGGGAACTCCATACCAGATGAGGTCACTTGAGTGATTAATCTCACAGAGCATGAGTCAAAGCGAAAGAGCGCAGCCTTCAATTCCCCATTTAAAATAGGTTTCAAGGCATAGAAGGCACAGCTCTAGAAAGTAACTTTCAATTCTAGAGTATCTAAGTCTGTTCCATAGGGAGCCCCTCATCAGATAAAATCACCAAAATGATTCACCTCCGGAGTATATGGCACTGCTAAAGTGAATGGCCATCAATTCCACCTCTCAGGCCATCTTAGCAGAAACCACACACCTGATCCTCCAAAAGGAGAGTCCACTACACAGAGATGACTGTTCTACGACCTTTGCAACTACCCTTTAGAAACTGTAATGCTGTAACTAGTTGAGACCCCACAATGAGAGCTCATCACATGAAGCCCTTCAAAACAGATGGCGGACTCCCACTATCCCTCCACTCTCTCTGCTGCAAAACCTAGATACAGACTAAAGTAAGAACTAGAGGAAGCAATAGGTAAATCCTTCCATTCTACAAGCCTATCAACTAAGGACAACATAAAAAAATCACATGGCAACGAAGCATACGACAATGAGAAGCATCAATACCAATGGGGTCTCCACCCCCCTCAACCACGGTCACAGGGCCAAAACACCAACCAGCCACTTCATCACCATACCAGCACTTCTACACTTACTGCAGACACCCCATAATGTATCAATTAATCAAGAAGGGTTATCAAGGGGCACTTGATACCTAGTGACATTGCCCGTCTTCATGCGGCACATACAATCACTGGGACCCACAGTATGATTACACTGTCACTGCTGGACTCTACTGCACCAGTGCGCCGACCCACAACAGTGTGCCACAGTATCCCCGATGGGCTCCTTGCCACACACACATACACATGTACACATACCTAACTCAAACACCAACACAAATGCACACAATTCCATTCTCCACACTCTCACACCTAGACTACTGTACACATCTTCATTGGGCCCTGAACAGCATATCAATGTTAATCCTAGACTCATCCATGCTGTACATACATCTCAGGGACTCAACTGTTCCATGTAGTCATGTTTGACCTCTACTACACACAAACACATAACCACCACCACCACCAACCACCACCATGTCCCATACTATCGCTGCTTGACTCTAGTGCATACTCTATCACTGGCCCCAGACAATCCCTGATGGACTCCTCACTAAAATAAAAAGAACAATCTGTCCCTGATGGATTTCTTTTAACAATGCTAATATGACATGCCTAAGAGGAAGGGATTCCTCAATAACAATCAATGTCCCAGTTAAAGTATTAAGAAATAGCAAAAAGGGCCTGGGATTAACTTTAATCCAAGTAGATATTTATGCAAAATAAATCACAAACCAATTCAAGGAAGTGGCCTATTGGTGGAAACGACAAAATGACCAATAGGCACTATTGTCAAAACGGAGGAGAAATAATCAAAAACACATAATAAAGGAAGGAATTCCCAGCTGGTTCAACAATTTGACTTCAGTAAAGTAGCAGAAATCAGTATCTATATCACCAATGGCGCTTAGGCACCATATCTACACACCGATGAAGTGAACATCAGGACATGGTACAGGATAAAGCCACCATTAGAATCACCTTTTTGTGGAGTGAACACCATCTCAAAAATGTTACACACCAGAACAACAACTATAAAGGTTTTATGACGCCACAGCTCAGCACACATGCCTAGTGAGTCATACAATGTAGTCTCCATTTCTCCGTAATAAACAAACCAACAATGGGACACACATGGTAACACATTGTCACTGCTGGACTCAGCATCGCTTGGCTCAGCATCCTGCCACAACTGGACTTTTTGCACCTTTCATTACTGCGCCCTATACTGCATCAGTAAGGCATTTATATTATTAGCCAAACTGCATTCTTGCAGAAGGGTTGCTCTACCCTACCTGCCCAACAGAAGCCTACTGGATTTGCAGCCCAGCGACTGCCTTTGTATGAAAATCCACCATCAAATGTCTGCTCTCCATCCCAGTGGCGGGACCTGTACCAGTTCCTGCTCACCACGAAAAGCACAATAAAGTGCTGTGAACTGCCTGCTTGGATCAACACTTTACAGTGCAAGCAGACCACAGAGTCAAAAGATGTTAAACCTGCAACCCCAAGCTCTCCTGCACCTGCGACGTGAAGGGCTGCTGTATCCATTACCCTAAGTATTTCAGCACCAGGAACCCAAAGTGCTCCTGCCATGACGCCCGAGAAATATCACCAAGATGCAGCCTCTACTGCTACCTACAGGTAAGGCCTGCGTCCCCATTTGGGAATCCCTCAATGGGTCTCGCTGGCCCTCTTCAGTGCAAGCTTGTCTGGTTGGCTCATCGAGTGTTTGTGTCTAGAGGAGATGGGCAGTGGGTGTGAAGAAACCAACAACACAGAGGCTGCAGCCCATCTTTGCGACCAATGCTCCATCTACACTGACAACATACAGTTCCTGCAGCACTAGAAACAGAACATACACTTTTCTTAATGCTAACTGTGTGCCCACCTGCCCACGGATTCCAAAGGGTATTATTTCCATCCCCTTCGATGAAGAACAGAGCCACAAGCTGAGTGCATATGCACATTTCACTTATGAACATGACCATGTTACAACCCCTTTTTTTTTGCAGAGTTTTATATTGCGCGAACTTGACCCGAATCCAATAAGGTATCAGAGCGCTTTACATAGCACTAGTTACGTTACATGAGGACACACATTCATTCTTTGTTAGGCACGGGGAGATTAAGCGATTTGCCCAGAATCCCAGGATGTTCAGCGACATTACTGAGACTCGAACCCAGTTCCCCAGGTCCGAGGTCGAGCGCCCTAGCCATTAGGTCAACTCCTCTCCCCATGAGAGGACCCTTGATCTGCTTTCAGGCAGAGTCTGTGCCTGCATGACTAACTGATATTGCCTCCTGTAATCCACTTTGCTGAAGCTGCTTAGGGACCGGCTTGTGAGATCTGAAACAGCAATATGGTAATGATTTCCTAAATAACACTCTCTAGACCCTTCCCTGTTTTATTCTTTCAAGTCAAACTAACAGGCTCACATGCCCAGACCTCAAAATTAACAACTTATATTTCCCTATACTAATCCGCCACTAATACTGTGGGTTCCGTAGTAGCGTGCTACTCGCCAAAAAGCACTTCAAGGTTCTTCAGGGATAGTAAGCGCAATAATAATACAATCACATTACATTACATAAGACATACTGAGCGTCCTGTGGTAACTGAATTAGCCTTTTCCAATGGCGAAGTTCCTTCTAGAGTATTGTTCACCTGCAGTGTCGGAGCTGATTAACCTGGAACCTTTTATATCTATGGAAATTGAGCCTATGCACGGTTAATCAAAGAGTAGCCTGGAATCTGTTATACTGCTTATATTGTGCCCTTCATTAAACACCATTTTTCTGCCTACTTATGTTCCTGCCCAGGTTTGTAATGCATCAATCTTGAGCATTACTAAAGGCAAGGGTACATTCCCATCTTACCCGTTAAGCATAGTGGATGATAAGGATGATAGGGAGTCTGATGATGGTTCTTTGGACTGTTGTGATGAACATATGTAACTGGAGGTGAATCAAATAATGACTACAGAAATGTACTAAGGCTGTGCAAATAGACAGAGCAAGAGGGAGGGATTGTGGAATAGAATCCAATGCCTTAGTGCAAATAAACCCACCTAAGCCATGCTTTTCTGCTCTTGCTAACAAATGCCTAAAGGAAGTCCCCATCTCTGATCTTTGGAGACTCGTTTTCACACATCGACTCCAGAAATGAAGAAGTGTTGATTATCTTGCTCAACTGAAATATTGACATACTTGCTGCAATCTGAAGATCATCTTCTTCCTTTCTCAAGATCTCTACCTTATGACACCTGTATGCTTTCATTGTTTGAATCTATCATGTGTCTCCATTGCAAAATTGTGTGTAAAGGTATAGAACCTTATGCTCTGCCTTCCAACTTCGATTGAATTCTGAGGACAATATCTTAAACAATTGGCAAAGCGATGGAAACAGAGATGAGCCCTGTAAAAGTTTTCAAGAAAATTATTTTTGGGGGACCTCTACCATGAAATTATGTAGTGAAGTCAGAACTGTTACCACCATGGGACCAGGGTGTTCCAGGCTGATAATAGACAAATATAATGAGACGAGCTGGATTTAAGCCCGGTCAGTAATGCCACAACCTTGCTTTCTGTAATAAGAGGAACACGCCCCTGAGTAATTTCCACTGAATTCCTCACATAGACAGTACAACGAGGAGCGCAAGGCTGGACCTCTCTAATAAAGCATCATCGATCAATTGGATTTTCTCCGCAAATAACTGGAGAAGCTGTGAGACAGCACTTGCAATGATGGAATGAATGACACTGATGGAAGCCCACTGGTTGGTGAGATCCCTCGCCACATTAACCATTTTCCTGGCAAAGTAGGGGGCCTGAGAGATCTCATTATTGAAAAGGGTGCCCGTGGCTTGAAAAAAATCAATGCTGTAATGTTTATACTGGCAACAGGCCTCTTCCAGGACTTCTCACAATACTGGAGATGCATTTTGATCTCCGTCTGCTGAACTGCCAACATTTCCGCCCTTAAGGTGAGTGTGACTCTCCTATTGCACAGCATAAAAGATAGTTTACTTTTCTGTGAAGAGTGCTAAGCCTGTATAAGGGATGAATAAGGTAATCATGTAAGGCTTCTACCCGGGAGTCACAGATCTAGGGCTCATTTCTAGATTAGCAAGTGTCTGAACATGGACGTGGGTCCCTGTCCTGCCTGTTCCAAGGACAATAACGAAGAAATCAATTCCGAATGACAGGAGTCCGGATGGTAAAGCAAATGTGGAAGCAGTCAGACCACAACAGAGGTGTTATGCTATCAACCAAGACAGCTTCTGGTAATCTATAGGTAAGACCTATGGTGTGCCCAGCCTTCTGGCTCCAAAGTCACTGTTGGACTCTGCTGCATGCATTCTTACTGAGCAGGTCACTGCCCCACATTATTGTTGCTGAACTCTGATGTGCACTCCAGAACGGAGCCCCGTACTATCCCACAGAGTCTGTGCCAGACTCTGCTGCACACACCATCACCGGGACCACACTGGCCTACACCATCATTGCCGGACCCTGATCATTGCGTCATCACTGGAACCCACAATGCCCCACACTATCACAGCTGAAATCTGCTGCACTAGTCATTCGGACCATATGGTCCCAAAATATGACTCCCAGCAGCACAAACTGTCATTAATACCCATACTTTCATTGCAGCGCACCACACTGCCCCATACTATACAATCAACGCTGCATCAGTATACATGATTTGTTGTAAGAGACGCTCTACAATTTATAGAGGTCCCAGAACAGAATAAGCACTATACAAACAACCTGCAACAAAGCATGTGTCTTCTCTACCCTTCAAAGGAGGCGCATGACAGGTTAATGCCTGGTTATTTTTTGTAGCAGAACTTTAAGTATCTCTTGCTCCAGGGGTCCAGCTAATGAACACTCATCTGGGCACTCAGTAAGGGGAGAACAAAGGACTGGGAAATGCATAACATGGCCTTTCACATCTGTGCCCTATGGTAAAGCTCAATGCTGCTGTATCTGACTGACCTTGTGATGAGCAGTAAATACATTTTGGGACACGCCAGGTACTGTCCTCCTTCGATGCATAGACCAAGTGAAGTTGCAACAATGCAAAGATGTAATTTGTAGGCCATCAGCTTACTCCCAACTTGTGTTCATGACCATATCAGAGATTATAGGCAAAGCAGTCATACTTTTGCCGCCATCAAACCTATTGTTAGAACTTTCAGTAATCGTACAGCCACTACAGTTACACCTACCTCCTGCTAAAAAGAATAAAAGACGCAGAAGTAACTGACCTAATCTGTGATGGGCACTGATTGCCATACTAGGCAATATGTGCATCCTATACAGTATGTGTGTATTAGTGACACCCACTTATCTCACCCTAATAAAACAACCAATAACATGTGGGTACAGCACTGATGCATTCTCCCACCCTCCTGTTAAAACGATCATGCAGGATACAGTAATAGTGGTGTTACATCACTGTTGCCTGCACTACAGTCAAAAACCATCTTCCGAATACTTGCAAAGCAGTGATACTTTCCTCCATCTGTCCTACAGCCAAACCTATCCTACATAAAAATGAAACAGCCGTGATAATATACCCCTACCAGCTCTCCACTCAAAACCATTCTACAGAATATGTGCACAGCAGAGATACCTTCACCCACTCACCCTCCGTCCAACACCATTCCACAGACTAAGAGAAAGCATTGATACATTAATCCTAATTACTCTCCAGACAAAACCATCCTATAGAATATGAGCATGACCTCTCCCTCATGCTCCAGCTGGTGGAAGTAGACCAGTAAAGCATCTAAAGGGTGAGAGTTCAACTCATTTCAACAGCAGTCCAGCCTTCATTGAAGGTAATGTCTCTGGTATACAAAGCTGCACAAGTGAAACCCCGAGGTGAAGCTCAGCGATTTTGTGGCTGGACGTTATTGAAAAGGAAATTCTGTTGCTGAAAATTCCCAGAGTGAAGAATTACAAAATCACGATAAATGCTTTATAAGCAATAATTATCAAGGTGTACAATGATCTCCTCGCTGTTCTTAGAATAATTCCCACCCTCCTTGAATTTGTAAAAACAAAAACTCTAAAAAAAAATCACCCAGTTATGGTAGGTTTTTTCCTGTTAGCTTTATATGTTTGAAAGAGTTTATTTTGTCAAATAGGAGTATAGTTTTCTTTGTTTTATAAATTATTTTACTTGTTCTGTTTTTAATTTTGGGATTTTGTGATGGATCTTATTGCACAGCAACTCACTGACATTTTCAATCTCGTCCTCAAAACAGGAATATTTCCTAAACTGTGGAAAAAGCCTTCAATTCTGTTAAAAAAAAACATCCTGGATTCTCTGAATCCCAGTAATTTCCGCCCGATCTCCCAGTTGCCTTTGCCGGAAAAAATCCAAAAAAAATTCATAAGACAAGAGTTGACTACTTTTATCAACAATATCATATGTTGGATTCTACCCAGTACGGGTTCATGAGTGAGCACAGCATGGAGCTCGCCTTGATTACCATATCGGAGGAGGTTAGAGGCGCGGTCGACAATGGAGGTAATGCTGCTCTGATCTTGTTGGACTTCTCGGCGGCTTTTGATACGGTGATAAGTCATCTCCAAATGATTAGCATAGGCGGTGTAGCTCATCTGTCTTCGCAGTGCGGCATACTAGGTCCAGAACTCGTCAACCATATAGAATGTGATAGCCTAGTGCAGACAACTTCTAGGTGGATAGCAAAGGGGCAACCCACTGCTGAGTTATCCTGAACTGAAAGTTGATAGAATGTGGTCAATCTAAGCCAGGCTTCTCCAATTGGTGGCTCATGAGCTGAGGGTAATCAGACAGAATATCGAGTTGGAAAAGTTGACTTACACAAATATCGAGTTGGAAATATCGTAACACAGAAATATCTACAGCAAGAACATTGTGGTCAAGAATATCATATTTAAGGTAAGAAATATTGTTTTCAAAAATATAGACACCATTAATCGTTTGCAAGAATATAGTTGTTCAAAATATCTATGTTTTAATTAGTGTTATGTATTTTAGTTTATATTTTAAAGGTATGTGATGTATGTTTTTTTGTATAAGTATTGTTTATGTTTTTTAATATGTGTGTTACATTTTCAGTAGTTATCAATTTTATTTTAAGTACATTTTGCGTTTTTTAGTTACGTAGCTGGTTGTGGGTTTATAGGGGAATAGGGTGGGAAGTAATTTAATTACAATAAATTAATTATTATTTTTTATTTATTAATATTTATTTAATCGAGATTTCTAGTGTTAATTGTGGGAAGTAATTTATTTGTAATTAATTATTAATTAATATTAATTAATTAATTGGTAATGAATTATGGTAATTGTGTAATTATTTTTTAAGTGCGGGTTGTGGGGTTTATAGGGGTAAAGGGTGGAAAGTAATTTATTTGTAAGTAATTATTAATTAGTTGTTAATTAATTAATTGGTAATTAATTATGGTAATTGCGCAATTTGTTTTTAGGGGTAAAGGGTGGGAAGTAATGTTTGATGAATTATTATTTAGTAGTTTATTAATATTAATAATTGATTGAAATTAACTAAGGAAATTGTATGATTAATTTCAGGTTCGGGTTGTGGGGTTTATAGGAGTAAAGGATGTGAAGGGTGGAAAGTAATTTTTGATTCATTCATAATTAGTTCATAATTTATATTAATTAATTGATTAAAATATATTATGCAAATTGTGTAATTAATTATAGGTGCAGGTTGTGGGGTTTATAGGGGTAAAGGGTGGGAAGTAATTTATGTTTAATTAATAATTAGTCATTAATTATTTTAATTAATTAATTGAAATTTAAATATGGAAATTGTGTAATTAATTTTAGGTGTGGGCTGTGAGGTTTATAGGGGTAAAGTAATTTATGGTTAATTAATTAATAATTAGTTGATCATTAATATTAATTAATTGATTTTTAGTTAGGGTATTTGATTATATTTTTTTGGGGGGGGGGGTTACTTTTATAGGGGTAGAGTGTGGGGAGTAAACTAATGTTACTTACTTTATAATTAGTTGTTAAATACTATTATTTTTTTAATTGAAAATACTTTTTATTTGGGTAATTAACGTTTTTACAGTTTAAGTTTAGGTGTGGGTTTTGGGGATTATGGGGGTAAAGTGTGGGAAGTTAATTAGTTTTAATGAATTTTTTTAATTAATAATTTTTTTTAAATTGGTAATTAATTATGTTAATTAAGGAAGTACATTTAAAAAAATGTAAGATGTGGGTTGTGAATTGTGTGCTGTTATAGGGTAGGAAATAAAAAAAAAGTAAATTTATGTAATAATGTTTTTGTTTCTAAATAATTTTTAGTTAAAAATATTTCTTTGTTTGAAAATATTTTTTAATTTTATTTAATATAATATTCGTAGGTATTTGCCATATGTATTTAAAATTGTAATGTTTTTTTACTTTTTAGTATTAAATATATTTGTATTTTAATTTTTAACATATTTATATATATTTTTTATTTATTTTGTTTTTAAAATATTAGTGTTGTTGTTAATATTTATATTTTGTTTATTTTTAATTTTGAACTGACTGGAGTGAGAATATTAATTGTTACCCCTCCGCAATCCAACACTTTCCCTACTGTTGCACTCACTGGAGTGGGAATAGTAATTTTTACACCTCCGCTATCCAACACTTTCCCTACTGTTGCAATCATTAGAGATGGGCTAGTAATTTTTACCCTCCGCTATCGAACACTTTTCCTACTGTTACAATTATTGGAGTGGGAATAGTAATTCTTACCCCTCCGCTATCCATCAATTTCCCTACTGTTGCACTGACTGGTGTGGGAATAGTCATTTTTACCCGTCTGCTATCCAACTCTTTCCCTACGGTTGCACTGATTGGAGTCGGAATAGTAAATTTTATTCTGCCACTATCCAACACTTTCCCTACTGTTGCACTCACTGGAGTGGGAATAGTAATTTGTACCCCTCCGCTATCCAACACTTTTCCTGCTGTTGCACTAACTGGAGTGGAAATAGTAATTTTTAACCCCTCCGCTAGCCAATACTTTCCCTCCTGTTACACTCACTGGAGTGGGAATAGTAATTTTTACCTCCCACTATCCAACACTTTCCCTACTGTTGCACTCACTGGGAAGGGACTAATAATTTTTAACCCTCCGCTATCCAACACTTTCCCTACTGTTGCACTGATTGGAGTGGGAAATTTAAGTTTGAAGATTTTTAAATAGTTCAATGCTTTAATTTATAATAGAATGCTTTTTATTAGATGTTATGTTAGTGGTACAAATATATATATATAAATTTGTATATCATTTAAAAATGATAAGATAAATTAAAATTAATAGTTTATTAATTGTTTTAAAGCTATGTTTGTTAAAATTTATATTATATCTACTTAATTTTTTATATCAATTTTATAATGTAACATATTTAATATTTATATATATATATATATATATATATATATATATGTATATATATATATATACATATATATATATATATAAAATTCACTGAAAAAAACATAGGTTTTAGGGAAAGTTATAGTTAGTTGGACATTTCACTCATATAAAACCATAGAAATTCTCTCATTATATTTAGGTCAGCTAACTATAACTCGCACCCCCGCAATGCACTGCTGATGACGTCACATATTACATAACTCATGACATGGTCAGTAACATCACTGATGACATCTCAAATGACATCACTGATGACATCACTAATTACATCATTCATGTGAAAAATTGATGCATCTTCTCACACCCTAATATAACCTTTGATACACCCACTCTAAATTACAGACTGCCATTCTCAAAACCATAGACACTCCAACACCAATAACTACATACCCACTCACTGATTCTTAGCTTTACACACACATCCACTCACTCACCCGTACAGTCACTCATACTTATGGCCACTCAGTACAGGACTATCATATGCACTCATACACCTATATAGAAACTCACATACCGCCACTCATCCATAGAGGTACTCACACACCTAGTCAGTCATGCAAATAATTAATCACACTGCCATTTACTCACTTATACAGTTATGCACACCCCAGCTCACTTACTCATACAAATACTAGCACATACTTACGTTCCTATACAATCACATCACTGATACAAGCACAGACTCATCCATACAGCCACTCTCACAATAACACACTCTCACTTATAGACATTTTTATACTCCAACACACATATATACTGCCTTTGGCATATGTAGTTACTAACACATATACAACTGAGATATACATTCACTCACTAACACACCTATACACACACTCACCCACCCATACAGTCCATCACAGATGCACTCTTGAAACCATTCACACAGTGAATCACCCACTCACACATCTATGTACAGAGTCACATATACCCCACCCACACAAACACTCAGGCACCCTTATAGATACTCAGACAACCAATCAATAACCCATATAGACACTCATAAAGCTATTCGCAAACCCATGCAGCCGCTTACACACCAATAGACAGACGGATACAGACATTCACACAGTTTACTCACTAACCCATGCATTCAGTAAGATAAGTTAATTCACTCACTTATAGAGTCAGTCATGCACCTACTAAATCATCCATTCAGACACTTATACACCCGCTCCTTGTTCAATACACCTTTCCCTATATATATTAAACATATTTAAACTTTACAGAAACACACAGTCACTGGATGATGTCATCAGTGATGTCATTTGAGATGTCATCAGTGATGTCATCAGTGATGTCACTGACCATGTCATGAGTGATGTAATATGTGACGTCATCAGCAGTGCATTGCGGGGGCGCGAGTTATAGTTAGCTGAACTAACTATAAAGGGGGAATTTCTATGGTTTTATACGAGTGAAATGTCCAACTAACTATAACTTTCCCTAAAACCTATGGTTTTTTCAGTGAATTTCTAAGGTTATTTAAGTGCTATTTCCTAACTATAACTTGTCTGAAACATATGGTTTTTTCAGTGAATTTCTAAGGTTTTTTAAATGGTAATTCCTAACTATCGCCCCGGGAACCCCATCCCCCGGGGCCCATATAACACGTGCCCGTAACCTTCGGGAGCCGGCATAGCTTTTTGCCCTAGGAGTCGTGTACCCCTCGCGTGCACACTAGAGGCCGTGCTAGGTACGCAACTCCGTATTTTTCTGTAAAACAATAACAGCTTTTATCAATAATTTCTATTCGCCCCGGAGACCCCATTCCCCGGGGCCCATATGACACGTTGAGGACCGTGGGTGGAGCCCCAATCCCCCACAGTCCCGCCGGCTCCCCGCATCCTACGGGAGTCGGCATTGCTTTTCCACATGGGGAGCTGCTAACATGCAGCTCCCCATGACGAAAAGCAATCTGTTTTGCTTCACTGAAGCGAGAGCAGGATTCCCTGCTCTCGCTTCAATGAAGCAAAGCAGTTTGCAATGACAGGTCCGGAGCCGCGTCATTGCAAACAACAGTGTCCCGGGGTTAGGCAACCTGGGACACTACAGGAGCTGGCCCTGGGGGGTGGTGGTCCCCAGGGCCACCACAGGCTCCAGGAGGGGGGCCACGCGGCCCCCTCCAAATCTGTACAAAGCCCCGGGGAGGTGGTGGTCCCCAGAGCTCGGGAGTCCTTAAAGGACCCCCATATTTACATCTCAGTGCCCCGGGGAGGTGGCGGTCCCCAGGGCATGTGGGGGGCTCGAGCCCCTCCACACATTTTTTTTTTTAAACAAAAAAGAAGCCCGGGGGGTGGCGGTCCCCGGGGCTGTGGGGGTCCCCCCGGGCCCCCGCAAATACTATTTACACATGCCCCCGGGACTTGCCCACCCGGGGGCTAATTAATAACGAAGCGCGGGAGCCCGCGCTTCGTTTTTTTCATTTTCGCGGCTGGAACCGCACACCCAGCACGTATTCGGCCTTTTTTTTTTTTAAAAAAAAAGCTTTTTTTTACCCTGGGGTCCTTGTGGGACCCCCTAAGCACACCAAGGGGGTCAGGGTGTTTCTACCCTGCCCCCTTTTCCTGATTTCCACATTTGTTTTTCAGTTTTCTTCTGCCTCTGTTCTACCGAGGCACAAAATGGCTGCCAACACTTCCCAGTTTGGAGTGTTGACAGCCAATTAACATGAAGCACGTGATCGGGAGGGTGCGCGCAGGGTGCACGGATCCACCGTGCCTCTAGATATCACTATCTTTATTTCTTAATTTCTCAAAAACTACTGAACAGATTTACACCATTTTTAGCAAGATCGGTTTCTGAGCCAAGCAGTACCTTTTTGCCGAATTTGGTGTAAATCCGTTCAGCAGTCTTTGCTATAACAGTGTCTAAAGTTTCTTATGAGAAAATGATTTTTTCAATATACAAAAGAATACTGTGGGTCTTGAGTGTAGGATCAGAGCATATAATGCTAGAGCAAGAAAGAGAAGGAGAGTCCGCAAATAACCGTGGCGGGTATAAAAACCTCCACTGAGGTTTTAAGTTCCCATCACCCACCGGTGGTGGTTCTTCATCATTTGGGAACTAAGGACGAACCCCGGAGTACCAGTCACTATGTTGGTTGTGGTGGTACCCTGGTTGTCCAAGGCGACCGTGCCAAATTGTTACCAGCGGGTGATGATTGCAGTGCGAGAAAGTGATGAAAAAAATAGTGAAGTTAAAAATGACTACCAAGACACTGTGTAATTTTATTCTGGCGCTATCTTGGTGTCAAGATTAAAACCAAATGTTAACAGCTTAAACAAATAACTGTCAGATTACAGGTCAATGTAATCTGACAGTTATTTGTTTAAGCTGTTAACATTTGGTTTTAATCTTGACACCAAGATAGCGCCAGAATAAAATTACACAGTGTCTTGGTAGTCATTTTTAACTTCACTATTTTTTTCATCACTTTCTCGCACTGCAATCATCACCCGCTGGTAACAATTTGGCACGGTCGCCTTGGACAACCAGGGTACCACCACAACCAACATAGTGACTGGTACTCCGGGGTTCGTCCTTAGTTCCCAAATGATGAAGAACCACCACCGGTGGGTGATGGGAACTTAAAACCTCAGTGGAGGTTTTTATACCCGCCACGGTTATTTGCGGACTCTCCTTCTCTTTCTTGCTCTAGCATTATATGCTCTGATCCTACACTCAAGACCCACAGTATCCTTTTGTATATTGATTATTGATTTGGGGATTTATGCTGTGTTGGTCTTTAAACTTATCCCTAGGACCCTCTTACTTAGCTTTTTGTTTTTTACAAAATGATTTTTTCACCACTATTTTTTGCATTTCTCAGGAACGGATTTACACCATTTAAAAAAAAGGGCGCTTTCTAAACCAAGGGCTATCTTTTTGCAAAATCTGGTGTAATTCCATTCAGCAGTTCGGGCTGTAGCTGTGTCTAAAATTTCCTATGGGAAATAACATGGGGAAAACGCGTTTTGGGACACCCTTTTTTCTCGGCCCCCGCTTGACGAATCACCCCCAAACTTTCAGGATAGGAGCTGACCGGAACGGGCCATTAGTTTTGAAAATTTTGCGAAGATTCGTCAACCGGCACCAAAGTTATTGGGAATAGAATGTTACGATTTTCCTTTGGATAATAGGTCCTAACTATAACTACCTACTGGCAACCGCTAGTAGGTAATATATATATATATATATATATATATATATATATATATATATATATATATATATATATATATACACAGTGGCCAGCAACAAGTAAAGGCAATGTGGCAGGATCCATCAAGGGATTGGTAGTTTATTGGCCCACCTCGAGAGCCCGACGGACAAGGGCCGCTGCAATGTGCAGTCCGTGACTGCACAGGGACGCTGGATCATTGAACCACATCATCACGGACCGTTTTGGAACTGTTCCGGGGTTTGAGGCGTTGGGGACCTGAGGTGGCCATTTGCATCTTTATTACCGGGACTCTCGTGGCTCAAATTAGCCTTCTCCCTCTTTTGTTAAGGCTCAACAGTGCGCATTGAAGCGCTACTCCGCATTCTGGACTTCAGCTGAAATGCATGCTGGGAGGTCGAGTCCTGTCAACATCAGACCACAGCTGTAGGCAATGAAGGCGGAGCCTGGGATACTCCAACCACTTGGAGCACCACATGATATTTCAAAGAGGGAGGGAGTGTAACCCAAGGCAAGAAAGGCATCTGAGGAAGGCACGACCAAATGCCGAAATGCATTATGCCTAAACTGCAATAAATAAATGGTTACCTGGTACCCCCGCTGTGTCCTTTGGACTTTTCGGCAGGAAGGACTTATATATATATATATATTTTGTAAAAATTTCTTTTTTACATTGATATTTGTTTCCCTATACTTTTGTACTTACCTGTTTAAGTATAGGGAGTCGATTTTTTTGCATTCTACATTTTTCCATTCATATTTTTTTACTTCTATAGTTTTTACATCAATGTTCTGTCAGTGAACCGAGCCGAGAGTAGCTCTCCAGCTACCTGAAAGTAGTTCTCCTGTGTGTAGCCCAGTCTAATAAATTAGAAGCTTTTGCTTGGTTGAATTAGTATGTGTATACCAACATTGAAAAGTGTGTATTTGAGATGAAAATGTATGCATTTTCAGGACTCATTAGCTGATGTTTGGAAAAAAAGGTTGAATTTCCAAAATCTATTTAATTCTCATATTTCAGTGATAAATCTTACCGTGTTGGGGAGACTTATTACTAATATTATTATCTTGGTGCCAGTGGCATTGCAGCCATAGATTCTATGTATTTACCCATAAAAAAGGCATTCCACATTGATGCATATTTTTTCACGTTAGTACTGCGAACCCCGCCTGATGCCTTGAGGTAATCACTTGCGATAATCCTGCCTGGGGTGGCCACTAATGTAAAATTATTTGATGTAGTCACAATTGTCCTACTAATAATGTTAGTTTCTTGGGATGATTTTCGATTTTCGATAAACATACATAGATGCTGCCTCGGCAAAGAGGCGTCCCAGCGCTGACGCAAGGCAAAGTGAGGGACAGAGAAGGGATTAGAGTTGAGAGTACAGCCAAGTCTTCACAAGGCATCTGAAGATCTGGTGATCAACGATGCAGCGGATGTGCAGAGGAAGGGAGTTCCATAAGGTAGGGGCCAGTCGTCTAAAGGAGCGGCCCCCAGATCTAGTCCCTTGAAAGCGTGGGATTTGTGCAAGGATAAGATTAGCCGATCGTAGCGCACGCGGCGGGGAGTAGAGGGAGCACATGTCACTCAGAATGTGTGGGCAGGTGTCGGTCAAGATCTTGTGCACGGTGCAGAGCGCTTTAAAGCCTACACTGTGTGCAAGGGGCAGCCAGTGTAGGCGGAGAAGGAGGTTAGTAACATGGCTGTACTTGAGGAGGGAGAAAATGGCACGTGCTGCAGCGCTCTGGACCCGTTGCAGTCGGTGCAGCACAGATTTATTAGAGCCAAGGAGAAGCACATTACAGAAGTCCAATCGGGCCAGTATGGAGGCTTGAATGATCAGCTGCCACGTATGGGCATTAAATAGACCAAGTATCGGTTGGAGGCCGCGTAGCAGCCCAAAGCATTTCCCTGCCACAGATTTGGCGTGTGTCTCGAAGGTGAGATCTTTGTCAAGCATGATGCCCAGGTTTTTCACTGCGGGTTTGGGGGCCGGAGGGGCTACAAGTGCTGGGGGCCACCATTCATTGTTCCAGAGGTGGGAGTCTTTGCCAATCAGAAGGATCTCGGATTTTGTCGAGTTCAGCTGCAAAAAGTTTGCCGTCATCCACTCTGCAATAGCCAATATATCTTCTTTGAATTTTGCTCTGTCCTGGCTGGGATTGTTGGACAAGGTGAGAACCAGTTGGGTGTCGTCAGCGTATGACACCAGGGAAATTCCCCTTTCTTTGGCCAACCATGCCAGAGGACTCATATATATATTGAAGAGCGTGGGGCTCAGCGCCAAGCCCTGAGTGATCCCACATCGCAGAGAGTGGACACGGGAGGCAAAGGAAGGGTCTATAACTTGAAAGGTCTGGTCGGTCAAGAAGGAAGAGAAACATGACAAGGCTGTATTACTAATCCCTATCTCCTCCAAACGGAGGAGCAAGATTTTGTGGGATACCATGTCAAATGCTGCGCTCAGATCCAGCAGGACCAAAGCTGAGGTCCTGCCGGCGTCCGCAGCAGATCTAAATTGCTCTAAAACCGTCAGCAGTGCCGACTCGGTGCTATATCGCGGTCGGAAGCCATAGCTCTTATTTTTTTTTTAAAAGGTTGCAGACCCCCGGTCTAGGCATCTCCTGTATCAGAATGTCATGGAATACTATCAGTCTACTACAGCGCAGAAAGGGCAGCGTACTGCAGAGAGTCCAATTGGAAGTTCATGGAATATGGACAGCTTACTACAGAAATCTCCTCCACCGAAGCCATATGGAATAGGGCCAGCTTAGACCAGAGAGTACCTTCCTGGTGCAAGTTTGAAAATTCATGGGAAAGGGGCTGTGCACAGCAGATAGTATGTGTATGAAAATTCCATGGTCCAGAGTCAAAATACTGCAAAGAGTCCATGGATTGGAACTGCATGCAATGGGGGGAGGGTACCACAGAAAACACTATTAGCGGTAATGTACTTGGGAACATATTTCATTTTTTAAAACGTATACAGACACCTTCACCCAACCATACACAGACACGTACAAATGCACACATAAATGCATAGACACCACACATTTAGCCACACGAGCACACATATCAGTATTCAGGTACACACACAACACCCACACATATTCTTGTGAACACATTCAGACACAGAGGCACGCATATTCACGTTGACCTGTGTGTGCACAGGCCTTTATTTGTCTCCTCACTCACCCACTCACAGAGACACACACACAAGCACCAGGGGGAAGTTGAGATGAAAGTCACACTTGCCATTAGATCCCTTGCCATTAGCAGGTCAACAGTGTGATAATGTGCATCAGCAACATCATAGCAGAACTAAAACAATCAAGAAACAAGAAACTTTCCACTCTTTATCAAAGAGCCCTCTCAATGCAAGCAACGGGAACAACTACATCCCCTTCGCACACCACCCCTTTACAGCCCAAACAGCGAATGAGGCACCACCAAATCATTCAAGCACATGGAAACCAACATCCTTTACTGCAACCAATTAGATTTCATTCTCGACCAAGGCACCAAAACATTCCTGATTTATGTAAAAAAGATTAGGCTGGTGTGAGACAAGGTATCAACCTTTAATTTCTCTATAGCAGTTGTGTCTTCCTGAAAAGTACCTTCAACTTGCAGCTTTTTAGATTACAGAACTTCGTTTGACCTAGTTAAAAGGGAACTCAATGGGAGTTAGTGTCCAGGCCTGCTTCATGATTTCGCACCGTCTCGCCCCGATTTTCTCTCTCTAATCTGACACTTGGGGAAGAGTAAAAGTTACACCAGGGGAGGGCTTATTTTCTGTGCTTTTACCTTCATTTCAAGGATCTACCTGATCACATTTTAAAGCGATGATTATTCAAATTACAGGATCGCGCCTCTTGTGGGGAAGAGGGTGGAGCACAGGGATGTCAGGAGTATGGCTTTTATAAGTAGAATATTTTACATTTTACATAATGATTTAAAAGAAAACATGATCAGTGTCATCATTCAGGGAGACAGTTAGACATGTTTTACTCAAACTCGCTCTCAACTACTGTTCTAAAGGGACGTGGTTTTCATTAAAAAAACTGCAAAAGTTTCCGTTTGTTGATATATGCTAGTAAGATCATCTTTCTGCATAACACGTCAATTTGGCCGGCACCAGCTTTCATACAAACAGAGAACACACTTGAAAACATGGGTCTCTGAGTTGCAGGGCTGTGTGTTCAGGGATGATAACCGCCAATATAATTAGCTTAGTAGCATGAAAATACAGGGGTTGGGCTACAAATAAACATGTCAGGGGATGATATTTCCTGAGCTTTACAACGAACCGTTTTATTTTTATGAAGTTATAAATGCAAAACATTATATTCACGTCAATTAGAGCTTTTTGTTATTGTTCTTGTATTAGTGTGGTTTTCTTTGTTGGAAACTGACCAGAAACTTCAAAACTGAAGCGAATCTTAAAGGAAAAATATATATATATCTCTGACAGTAAGGACACGACTAGAATGGTTCTGCAAGCACCAACGTTTCATGAACAGCATTTGATGAACTACAAGAACCACTAAGGTAATCCAGATATGAACCCTATTCTTCTAGGCCTTGAGATACACACAACTCAGCAACTAAGGATTCTATTCCCCCAGCACACTCTCATCTTGCAAAGTCTATCAGCATTCATCGCACTCCAGTATGTCTCAGTGCCAGCAGGAAACCACTATATGACAGCAAAGGTGACAGAAAATGACTCCCACACGTATGTAGAAGGCTCACTGCTCTTCTGTATGGTATTGAGCAACTGTATTTAACACCGGTCCATGAGCAAGATCACATCCTGTCCTCCATGACATCCAAAAAAGGTATTACATTACCGAAGACCTGAATCCTGTAGACTGTTCCTGTGAATTTCTTAACCCTTTAACCCTCAATTGTAGAAAACTTCCATTCTAGGTCAAATAAAGAAACCATAATTTGTTGTTAAAAGACTTCAAAGAATGTCTGCAATGACCATGAAAACCTTGGAGAAGTGACTGAACCCAACAATATTCCCAGAGACAAATAAAATAAACCATTATAACGCAGTCTTGGCGAAAGTGGTGAATGAATTTGTCCCGTTTAAATTGAAAAAATAGAACAAAAACAAAGTGACATAGTACTTCACAAAAGAACATCATTTTGAAAGAAAACTCGGAGCAACAGAGACAATGAGGGCAAATCTATATGTGGAACAACTCTGCGCTACCCTTTGATATTTGAATATCTTTTTTCACCTTCACGCTAATTACACCCAGCTTTACCTAAAAGTATCCTTGACTGCTGACATTATGATCTTGCCAAGACCTACACATCTCCCAATGCTGGATGCCACTACCTTGCGTTAAAATAAACCCGCTGAAGACTGAATTGCTCCTCCATTCTCCCGAACTGGTCCATGCTGGTGCACGCCTAGATTTATGCAGCAAATCTGCTTGGCTGCATACCCTCCATTGGAGACAAAATCCTGAATTTACATGTCTACATTAGTGCTCTCACTAAGAGAGTACAGTACTTAATCAGACTGAATAACTTACAAATCTGTCCATGATGACACTGCAAGCTACCTAGCTGGACTGGTCATTTCAGATGCTTTACGATCACTGTGAAGTGCAGGTTAGGTAGTAGACCTAGGAACTGGAAATTCACCTCCACTGCCATCAGGACCAATCCTTCAATTAGATCTGTCAAAAGAGTACTCAAAGTTCTACTCTTCTAACGCCCCTTGCAAAGAACCCAAGAAATGAAGCGCCAGGAAGCCCTAAACATGTTTGGCCGCATTTCCTGTAGAAGCAATGCTGTTTTTTTCCCTGCAACCTGCCAAATTAAAAGGACACTACACGACCGTGTGTGGCGCCTCACTTCTTGGGTTCTTTCATTTGGATATATAGCGACCCCGCCCAGGGTCGCGAGGTGCACCGCCGCAGACGAGCGGCTTCAGCGTGTCAGAAATAATCATAATGTGCAAGGAACGGCGTGACCGATTTTGGCTGAGTTCACTTGCAGGGACCCAGCAACACTTCTGTCAGCAACCCACTAGAGGACGTTGAAACCAGTGGAGGGGCTCTGCTGTTGTAAAAACGACATCGACCACAATGCTGTGTCAGTACACGCCCAGGGCCGTGACTATAAATCAACGCTGCAAGTGCGACGGAAGTCTTGGCAGCTGTGCCTCTCTGTGCCAGTGAGCAAGGACTAGGAAGTCCGAAACATGTTTGGCCGTATTTGCTGTAGAAACAATGCTGTTTTTTCCCTGCAACCTGCCAAATAAAAAGGACACTACACGACATTGTGTGGCGTCTCATTTCTTGGGTTCTTTCATTTGGATATATATATATATATATAAAAAAAAAGATATATATATTACCTACTGGCGGTCGCCAGTAGGTAGTTATAGTTAGGACCCTGTTTCCATAGGAAAACTGCAACATTCTATTTTGAATAACTTTGGCGCCGGTCGACGAATCCTCGCGAAATTTTCAAAATAGGTGGGGCGCTGCGCTCCGCTCCTACCCTGAAAGTCTCGGGGGGATTCGTCAAGCGGGGGCTGAGATAAAAGGGGGGTCCCAAAACGCGTTTTTCCCATGCATTTTTCCATAGGACCTTTAGACACAGCTACAGCCCGAACGGCTGGACAGAGTTCCTTGAAATTTGGCAGAGAGGTAGTCTACAGGTCAAGGAAGTGCCTTTTGTAGGTTTGGTGTAAATCTGTTCAGTAGATTCTGAGAAAATAGCCTTTAAATCAATATATATATCTGAGCCAGCTTACGGTGTGCTTACGGTGCGCTTACCGTACGCGTACGGTGACGTGCGCGAGCGCGATTCTGATTGGCTGTTCGATCTAAGTAAACATTCGAATCGGTCGAAACCAGGAAGCGGCGGCCGCCATTTTCTCTCTCGCACTCTGAGGGGGGCAGCATAAACAAAGTCAAAAAACATCTAAAGGGGTAGTATATTTAGTTCTTAACCACCCAGCATCGATATAGGTGTCCCCCCACAACCCCCAAGGCCAAAAAAACAATTTTAATTTTTTTAGAAAAATCGCCGATTACGCTTACCGTACGCGTACGGTTAAAATAAAAAAAAAAAAAAAAATATCCACACTTTCCCCACCCCGTGTGCAAATGGTGCCCGAAGTGCACCATTTGTGCATGGCATATTTATGACAAGGAAACTAAAAATGAATACCTTTCACAACGAAGCACATAATATGTCCCCCATGTGCGCACGGTGCGCGAAGCGCATCGTGCGTACATGGCCCATCCCGCGTAACGTGGGCACGCGGTGCGCGCAGCGCACCGCGTGACCACCGTGCGTGCACGGCACTAACTGCGTAAAGTGGGCGCGCGGTGCGCGAAGCGCACCGCGTGCTCACTGTACACGCACGGTGCGCAAAGCGCACCGTGCGCGCACGGAACGAACTGCGTTAACTGGGCACGCACGCCACGAATGGCGTAAAGTAACTTAGCATTTAAAAAACCGTACAAATTCACTGAAAAAACCATAGGTTTCACACACGTTATAGTTAGGAATTAGCATTTAAAAAACCTTGCAAATTCACTGAAAAAACCATAGGTTTCACACAAGTTATAGTTAGCTGTACATTTCACTCGTAAAAAACCAATGAAATTCCCCCGTTATAGTTAGTGCAGGCAACTATAACTCACGCGACCGCAATCCTCTGCTGATGACATATGTGTCTTTATGAAAAAAAAATATTTGTAATATATGTATAGCTAAAATTTAATGGAAGAAGACATGGGCAAATAAGTGTCTAAATACAGTATTAGCATCAGCAGAGGATTGCGGTCGCGTGAGTTATAGTTGCCTGCACTAACTATAACGGGGGAATTTCATTGGTTTTTTACGAGTGAAATGTACAGCTAACTATAACTTGTGTGAAACCTATGGTTTTTTCAGTGAATATATATATATATACACACACACACACGTGTGTGTGTACTAAATATATATATGTGTATAAACGCTCCTTACCACCTTTTCCTGTGCACTCTCGAGCAGGTGCTGTTGTCGCGGGGGTGTACCCGCAAAATAAATTAATAATCCTACTCCTCCCAAAGGAATAAGCACTCGCAGGGGTGAATTAATTTGTTATTTATTTTTAACAATGCGTGCAGACACACAGACGTGTCTCTTCCGACGTCTTTGTCAATGTAGTCAGGTGTGTCGGAAATGACACATTTTATTCTCCCAGTACAATAAACATAGAAGATGGCAATAGTGATTTGCCATTACAAAGATTGTGCCATCTTGGCGTATTGTTGTTCTCAATTTGCTCAAACTGCAGCAAAACTATGATACAATCAAATAACATGATATAGCCCTAAATGGGCAGAAAGATACTCATGACATCTAATTACGTACAACAGTGCATCAACGCTGTATTCAAGACATCATTCGCAGTGTTGCATCCTCCTGATATCGTTCATAAGCACCATCTAAGCATATTAAATACATAAATTAATTCAATCGCATGTTGTAAATCTTTGATATATTTAATTCAAAATTAATCAACATATATTTCTAAAATTATAGCTATTATCAAGCCGTGTTTCGACTGATATAGGAAATCCTATACTTTAATTGGTATACCTACGTAAATTAATACCATTTGTTTAAAATTTCATCCGGAGTGCATCCTACACTTTTCTTATGTTCAATTGAAAAGAACTGTATGTCTAGTCACTAATGGCCATCTGCAAAGAAAATCTTATGGAAATGTAATCATACTCTAAATACATATATAACTTCCGAGGCGGATCGCTAGCTCCTCCCCACTATTCATAGTGAGCGGGGCCTTGGTTTGCAGATCAATTATATATCTCGAATCCAGTCTGCGAAGTCTCAGAATTCTGTCACCACCCCCTAATGTTCATCGGTACATGATCAATGCCGGAGGTCCCTATTGCTTTGGTGCATGTTTTCAAAGTGTCTGGCTACTGGATATGTGCCATCTTTTTTAACTATGGCCCTATGATACGCATTTTGGTGGAATGGATGGTACTGCAAATGTATTTCAGTCCACATGGGCATATGAGGCAATAGACTGTATAGGCAGTGTTACAGGTTAAGAATTTAGTGATAGCCCTATGTTTCTTCAGTCCTGGTACCTCATAAGACAGTGTACTACTGCTATTGAAACAAGCCTTGCATTTTCCACAGGGAAAGAAACCCTGCAGTTTTCCTTATAGGTTACACTCCTCTCTATTTTCTCCCCCTGGTGGCTGTGAACTAGATGATCTCCTATGGGTCTCGCTTTCCTAAAGGTAACCAGAGGTATGTCTGGTCCACTGACTGGATCCATTTTCAGAGTCTGCCAGCTTTTCAGTATTATGTTTCTCAATTCCCTGACGTTTTCCAAAAAGGATGGGAGCATTCTAAACTTTCCTGTTTCCTTTGTGTCTTAGTGCCTATCTCTTTTTTTTTGTTTTGTTCATAGTTCTGTTTTAGAAGTGGAATTTGCTTTTCTCAAGGTGTTTGCTAGCAGCTGCTTCCCATTTCCTCTAGCAGTGAATCTGGCAATACTTTCTTATGTCGCCACTTGGAAGTCACAATCCCTGGTGCTGTTCTTCTTTAGTCTAAACAATTCACCAAACGGAATGCTGTTGATCAGTTTGGGTAAACTGATCAACAGCATTCCTGATCTAGCACTGCTAGAGGAAATGGGAAGCAGCTGCTAGCAAACAGCTTGAGAAAAGCAAATCCTATATTTATTAGTTTTTAAACTAAAATAAAAAATAGAAATAAAAAACAGAAATTCACCAGTTATAGTTTACTGAGCTAATGGTAACTTGCACCCCCCAGCACTGCTTAAGTCCTTAAAAATGACATCATTCATGACATGTTCAGTGACATCATTCATGACATCACTGATGACATCATCCACTAATTGTCTGTTCAATTGGCTCTGCAAACCACTTCAGCCTTTGAAATATGTTTTAAAAAGTACTAAATAGTGCAGAATCATGCACAGCATAGATTATATAAGCATACATTCCTATATTAAATAATTGCCCTTTAGCTCTCTCCTTCTAGACACACTATTCCCATTAGGTGGCAAGCTCCTACTATGCACATCATACGCCATGTGTTTTTTTCAGTTAATTCCTAGGGTATTTAATGCAAAGTATGACCATAGTACCATACCTAACTATAACGTCACTGGCCTGTGGTTTATTGGCCGTACAAACCAACCTCACCAGTGCGGCCAACCACAACAATATAAAACACATTAGAGTCTTTCTTTTACACGTCTCAGACCACATAATGCAGCCATAACGCCAACCACAAAGGTGGTCTTGCAATCCTCAGCTGAAGAATAAAAGATACAGCTCCAGGAACGTTTAGAAGCACCATCAACATTTCAAGGAGTCATGTTGTATACACACCAGGAAACATAGGGTCACTTTCAATAAATGATTTTCTCGTGGACTGTTGGTGGTACCCCTGCCCAGACTGGGGCACCACAAAGCAGGAATAGTATCAATTTAGCCCATGACAGGTATTAGGGAGCGCTCTTGGCCAGGAGCAGTGAATAATGAATGAGCCTCCTCAGTCAGAATGGCACCTGGCCCTACTCCCAGGCTGATTTTGGGTCTTGTGGAACCCATCTACCGGTGCCTGGCCACAATTTCAAAAGAGAGGGGGGCTGCGTGGCCTCCATTCTAGAGCCATTAATGGCCCTGGGGACACCTTTTCCCAGGGCCAGCTCCTGCTATGTCCCAGTGTGCCAAACCCCAGGGCATAGTGGTTTCCCTGCTCACAGTATCTCCGGAACGGAACCCTGTGTTTGCTCTTGCTTGGCGGGAGCAATTTCAAAGCACTTGCAAAACGAGAACAAACACCAGGTCTGCTGCCAGCTGGTGGGAGCTTAAAAAAAGTTCGAACCAGCTCAGGAAGGACTTCAGTTCTGTTTCCCTGCCCGCAGTAATACGGGCAGAGAGACAGATCTGAATATTGCTCCCGCTCGCAGGGAGCATAATTTTTAGCTGCTCCTTGCGGGCGGGAGCAGTGCGGCTCCCACTGGATGCGGGGAGCCATCTAGGCTCTTGGGGGTCCTCCCACTGCCTCCAACAAGGATATGGTGGGTGCCGGCATTGCTCCTGCCCGCAAGGAGCAGCTGAAAAGGATGCTCCCTGCGAGCTGGAGCAATATTCCAGATATGGTGGGTGCATTCACTCTTTATTGGCTGGGCCCCGGGGGATGGGTTACCCAGGGCCAATATCGGCCCAGGAAGGGGGCTGCGTGCCCCCTCTCCATTTAAAAAGGTGGAGGGTCCACGGGGATGGGGTCCAGAGGTCAAATCGGCCCGGGGAGGAGGCTGGGTACCCCCCTTCCCCATTACAATATGACCAGGCCATGGGGTCCCTGGAACCGAAATCAGCCTGGGGAGCCATAAATATAGTGGTGGGTACCAGGGGATGGAGTTTCTGGGGTCAAAAACATCTAAGTTTCCGACTTTGAGAATTCTATCTTTATGTTTGCACTTGTAAATGCCCTTTGTGAATTCTCAAATTTGTAATCTTAGATGTTTGGTCTAAGTTTAGACCAAACGTCTAAATTGTCCTTTGTGAATCGGGTCCTCTGTTTTTAGGTCGAACCTAGCAGCGCGCATGTGCTGTCTGCAATACCTGTTGAATTCCATAAATGACTCTGCTCCTGTCTGCTGCTTACCATTGGTTGAGTCCAGTGTTGCTCTTTTTTACTGCCTTCTGACTGGTTCAAGCAGCAATATGTCACTTCCTTTTTGGTCAAGCAGCTCCGGTCAAGTACAGTTTCTTTACGCTTACATTCCTTTTCAGTTGCGTTGGTAGAACTCTTTTAATTGTTCTAACCACAAAGATGGCAGATTGTCTATTACTTATTTTGGGCTGTTCTAAAATATATGTTCACATATGCTAGCAGTCACAGCAGCGGGGGGTTCCACTGTGCAGCGGGAGCCTCCTTCCATAAAGGAACCACGCGGCCTGAGTGATTTGCCCAGATTCACAGGATGTTGAGCCCACGCCGGGACTCAAACCTTTCTGTTGCCACCTCTCTTTGCTCCCCCCACCTACCCCATGTTGCCAGGACTCAAACCTTCATGTCCGCCGTTGCACTTTGATTTTTTTTCCCCCACCTATCCCGTGTTTCTTATGCTAGCGGTCACAGTAGCAGGTGCTTTGCTCCTGCATCAGGCACCTCCTTTTATAAAGCCACCATGATGCCCAAGTGATTTGCTCAGATTCACAGGATGTTGAGATCACGCCAGGACTCAAACTTCATATCCGCCGCCACACTTTCTTTCCCCTCACCTACCCCGCGTTGCGTATGCTAGAGGTGACAGCAACAGGTGGTTTGGCCTTGCAGCGAAGACCTCCTTTCATAAAGCCGTCATGTTGCTCAAGTGATTCGCCCAGATTCACAGGATGTTGAGCCCATGCCGGGACTCAAACCTTCATGTCTGCTGCCGAACTTTGTCTCCCCCCCACCTTCTGTGCGTTGCGTATGCTAGCGGTCACAGCAGCAGGTGGTTTTGCCATGCAGCTGAGACCTCCTTTCATAAACACACCATGCTGCCCTAGTGATCTGCCCAGATTCACAGGATGTTTAGCCCACACTTGGATTCAAACCTTCATGTCTGCCACAGCACTTTGTTTTTTTTCCCCCACATACCCTGTTTTGCGCTGTTTGTTACTTAACTACTTGCTTACAAGCACTTCCCATAAATGAGCCCGCTTCATCTTTCAGCCTTGTGGCCATTTTGGGCTGAATAATGAACATATTACAAGATGCCGAAAGATTTATTGATCCTCCTATTTATTGCACATTTCTGAACCAACTTACCCTGCTGGAAGCCACGTACTGACACGTCACTGCTCACTTCTCAACCCAGTCTGGAGTAAAGAGAGCATATACTCAACCAATCAAATTGCTGATTCAACCAATCCAAGGACAGTGGGCAGGTTCATCTTTTTGGAGGTAGATGTGTATGAACTGGAAGGGGAACTGAGCTGTGCGGAGGGGTGCAGATAAGGCAGATGGTGTAACTCTCAGTGGTAGTTTCTTTTGACCCCAATCTAGAGTTAGAGCAGCGTGTACAAACCGTTCACCCAGAACAACTCACACAGAGTGACACTTCCTTCTAGGCAGGCATCCTTGACTGCTTTGCTCCCTGTCTCATCAAAGCTTGTCTGTCTAAATTCTCCTGTATATCTATTCCTCCTCTCACTGCTTGACGGAGGATGTGACTGCATTTTCTGTACCCACTGTACCTGTCCAGGCAGTCTGTCCCCACTATTGTCTATCCTGTGCCCACTGGTAACTGCACAGATTGTGTTTTCCCACCCAAATGCTTCCTTATGTAAGGGCACCTCATGCCTGTCTAGAACCACTTGTGAGTACAACTGCAGCTGCCCTGAAACTACATCCATGTCCCAGCAGATTGGCAATTTCACCTTCTGTTTTTCTACCATTCATGGATGCCTGCAGCATCTCGCTGCCCCCTCTCAGGCATTTTTAAAAGACATAATTCAGTGTCATATTGTATGCATCAAGTGTGTTTACGGTGTTCGTTGGTAAAAGACGTGGACATTTACAACACCAATAGCTCTAACTCAAGCAAATGCGAGACCTATTGCATTTGCAATGCTTGTTTAGGTAATGCAGGAAATACAAAACCAATCCTGGAAGCAAAAAACAGCTCGGTAGCCTCTGTATAAATTCAGCCTTCAACACAGTAAAGAAATGTTTTCTGTGGTGTCTCGTGCGCCCTTTGCAGGTTGCTACCGGGTTGGTGGCATCTCGTGTGCCCCTTGCGGGTTTCTATCGGGTTGTTGTGTTATGAAGTAGTCACGAGTGACACCAAGTTGTCACTCGTTTCTATTTCATATGTTGTGGGTTAAGGGGCAACGACCTGCGCTCGTGGCTACTGTATTGTGGTTCAAAAGGGGGTGAGACTGTATATATTTTGGAACAACTGTAATGAGGGCATTGAAACTCTGTACATACATGTGAACGGAACTGTTTCCGTTGTGGAATAAACTTACCTCAACGCAGGGAAAGAAACGACTCTTCTGAGTGTCCTTCGGTTTTTCTACTCGCCTTTAGTGGCTTCTACACTGGCGACTAACAGGAACGTATCTACGTTGTGGATTGGTTATAAATATATATATATTTTTTCTTCATACCGCATTGGAGCATCAACTGCCATACCATTATTGGTGGAACCAGGACGTACACTGCATTGTTTTACCATGGAGTTTCTTGAGCCAGGATCTGCTCCGGATTGGATTAGCACGGAGTTCCTGTCATGCTGTGTTGTGCTTTATTCCTATTGGTGGTTTCCGTTGGGCACTCCTTTTCTTTTGTTTATTACTGCCAGAAGGTTACAAAGATTTTCGAAAGTCTGCACAATATCGCTCCGATTGGGCGTTTCTGCCTCGGCCACCTCTTTCAGTGCCGAGGAGTGTTGGGAAATAGACTCTGTGTGCGATGGGGTAAAGTTTCCTGTTACCGATCACTGGAGTGTTTATTTTGGCCATGCCTTCCAGTGAGATCACTGGAGCGTTTATTATGAATAAGAGTAAATTATATCTGTACTGTACTGCTATACTGCAACTGTGACAAATGCAAAAAGAACAAATGATGGACAGAATGCAGAACAATGTCATACACTCACCCTGTTACAGAGATCTGGGCATAAATACATCGTTTTTTTTGCTCACCATGCCATTCCAGTTTGCACCCAGCCATATGCAAATCAGTCTTGACCCTGCGCCCAATGTCAACAGTCCAGCCCGAACTGCCAGGCCAGGTCCTCCCTGGACTGGAAACAAGCATCCTAGGACCGGTTTCGGGGTTTCACCCCTCTTCAGCCAGGATAGCTTGACTCCAGTGGCATGGAGAGCACGAGACCCACATCTGGGCATACCCCTTCCACTCGGGGTGACAAATGCAAAAAGAACAAATGATGGACAGAATGCAAAACAATGTCATTCATTCACCCCAGTACAGAGATCTGGGCCTAAATCCATCGTTTTTTTGCTCACCACGCCATTCCAGTTTGAACCCAGCCATATATAAATCAGTCTTGACCTTGAGCCCAATGGGAACAGTCCAGCCCAAACTGCCAGGCCAGGCCAGGTCCTCCCAGGTCTAAACTGGGGTGGCATGGTGAGCAAAAGAATGATGGATTTAACCCAGATCTCTTGACTGGGGGTGAATGTTTTGATTTTTTCTGCATTCCGTCCATCAATTGTGTGTCTTTTGCTTTCTCGCCCTAAGTGCGCCAGGTATGCCCAGACGTGGGTCCTGGGCTCACTGTGCCACTGGAATCAAGCTATCCTGGCTGATGAGGGGTGAAACCCCGAAATCGGTCCTAGGATGCTTGTTTATGGTCCAGGGAGGACCTGGCTTGGCAGTTCGAGCTGGACTGTTCCCATGAGGCACAGGGTCAATACTGATTTGCATATGGCCAGGTCAAAACTGGGGTGGCATGGTGAGCAAAAGAATGATGGATTTAAGACAGATCTCTTGACGGGGGGTGAATGTTTTGATTTGTTCTGCATTCCGTCCATCAATTGTGTGTCTTTTGCTTTCCTGCCCTAAGTGAGCCAGGTATGCCCAAAAGTGTTTCCTGGGCTCACTGTGCCACTGGAATCAAGCTATCCTGGTTGATGAGGAGTGAAACCCCGAAACCGGTCCTAGGATGCTTGTTTTCAGTCCAGGGAGGACCTGGCTTGGAAGTTCGGGCTGGACTGTTCCCATGAGGCACAGGGTCAAGACTGATTTGCATATGGCCAGGTCTAAACTGGGATAGCATGGTGAGCAAAATAATGATGAATTTAACCCAGATCTCTTGACTGGGGGTGAATGTTCTGATTTGTTCTGCATTCCGTCCATCAATTGTGTGTCTTTTGCATTCTCGCCCTATGTGCGCCAGGTATGCCCAGACGTGAGTCCTATGCTCACTGTGCCACAGGAATCAAGCTATCCTGGCTGATGAGGGGTGAAACCCCAAAACCGGTCCTAGGATGTTTGTTTCCAGTCCAGGGAGGGCCCGACTTGGCAGTTCAGGCTGGACTGTTTCCCTGAGGCACAAGGTCAAGACTGATTTGCATATGGCCAGTTCTAAAGTGGGGTGGCATGGTGAGCAAAAGAATAATGGATTTAACCCAGATCTCTTGACTGGCGGTCAATGTTTTGATTTGTTCTGCATTCCGGCCATCAATTGGGTGTCTTTTGCTTTCTCGCCCTAAGTGCGCCAGGTATGCCCAGAAGTGGGTCCTGGGCTCAGTGTGCCACTGGAATCAAGCTATCCTGGCTGATGAGGGGTGAAACCCCGAAACCGGTCCTAGGATGCTTGTTTCCGGTCCAGGGAAGGGAGGACCTGGCTTGGAAGTTCGGACTGGACTGTTCCCATGAGGCACATGGTCAAGACTGATTTGCATATGGCCAGGTCTAAACTGGGGTGGCATGGTGAGCAAAAGAATGATGGATTTAACCCAGATCTCTTGACTGGGGTGAATGTTTTGATTTGTTCTGCATTCCGTCCATCAATTGTGTGTCTTATGCTTTCTCGCCCTACGTGCGCCAGGTATGCCCAAACATGAGTCATATGCTCACTCTGCCACTGGAATCAAGCTACCCTGGCTGCTGAGGGGTGCAACCCCGAAACCGGTCCTAGGATGCTTGTTTCCGGTCCAGGGAGGGCCCGGCTTGGCAGTTCAGGCTGGACTGTTCCCCTGAGGCACAAGGTCAAGACTGATTTGCATATGGCCAGCTCTAAACTGGGGTGGCATGGTGAGAAAAAGAATGATGGATTTAACCCAGATCTCTTGACTGGGGGTGAATGTTTTGATTTGTTTTGCTTTCTGTCCATCAATTGTGTGCCTTTTGCTTTCTCGCCCTAAGTGCGCCAGGTTTTCCCAGACGTGGGTCCTGGGTTCACTGTGCCACTGGAATCAAGCTATCCTGGCTGATGAGGGGTGAAACCCCGAAATTGGTCCTAGGATGCTTGTTTCCGGTCCAGGGAGGACCTGGCTTGGCAGTTCGGGCTGGACAGTTCCCATGAGGCACAGGTTGAAGACTGATTTGCATATGGCCAGGTCTAAACTGGGGTGGCATGGTGAGCAAAAGAATGATGGATTTAACCCAGATCTCTTGACTGGGGGTGAATGTTTTGATTTGTTCTGCATTCCGTCCATCAATTGTGTGTCTTTTGCTTTCTCGCCCTAAGGGCGCCAGGTATGCCAAGATGTGGGTCCTGGGCTCACAGTGCCACTGGAATCAAGCTATCCTGGCTGATGAGGGGTGAAACTCCGAAACCGGTCCTAGGATGCTTGTTTCCGGTCCAGGGAGGACCTGGCTTGGTAGTTCGGCTGGACTGCTTCCATGAGGCATAGGGTCAAGACTGATTTGCATATGGCCAGATCTAAACTGGGGTGGTATGGTGAGCAAAAGAATGATGGATTTAACCCAGATCTCTTGACTGGGGGTAAGATTAAAAAAAAAAACAATATTGTGATGGAAAGATTCATATTTTACTCCAGGAAGTAAACGTATGATGAGTCTATTGAGGAGTATGTGTCTTGTGAGTTTGAGCATATCTCTTATGAGCAAGTACTTAGAGACCAAATTTTAATGAGAACCAACAATAGGAAAATATAAGAAAGATTGTGGACAAGTACTGACATGTCGCTCAATGCTCCCATAGAAGTTGCTAAAGCAATTGAGCGCTCAGAGAAATTTGTGCAAGAGATGAGGGTGGTGGAAAAGACTGATATCCATATAGTATACAAAGATAAACCTAAGATGAGAAATGCATACATCCAAAAAAAAGATAGATCACAAATTAATGATATGAAACCCAAGTGGCAAAAGCAGGATGTAAGAAAGAATGCACATTCATGCTATAGGTGTGTTAGTGATTCACACTTAGGTAATGCAATTTAGTATCAAGAAGTGGCGAGCTGATGGGAAAGGTTGTGCTGTGTTCTACGCTCCTGTCAGAACTATTGAAGTGTTTAGGAATATTGTACGGCTTGATGGTGGTGAAGTCTGGAATTTTAAGAGGGTATATTTGTTTAAAGGAGACAGGATGTGTTCAGATTTACAAGGGAGCAATGTGTTTCTAGATGTGGGAGAACAAGTCTGTGAGAAAGCCTGTGGTTCTGGTGTGAGTAACAATGTCAACGATATTGTCAGGAGTGTCCGGTCCTGGCATCCACCAAGAAAGATACAGGATTATTTTGTTGGGTGATCTTTCCTTACAAAAAAAATCAATTGGAAAAGGAGGGAGGTGTGTGGCGTCTTGTGCGCCCTTTGTGGATTGCTACCGGGTTGGTGGAGTCTTGTGTGCCTCTTGAGGGTTGCTACAGGGTTGTTATGAAGTAGTCGCGAGTGACAAGGCATTGTCATTCGTGGCTATTTCATATGTTGCGGGTTGAGGGGCAACGAGCTGTGCTTGTGGGTACCGTATTGTGGTTCAAAAGGGAGTGGGACTGTATATATATTGGAACAACTGTTATGAGGGCACTGAAACTCTGTACAAACTTGTGAACGGAACTGTTTCCGTTGCGGAATAAACTTACCTCAACGCAAAAAAAGAAACATTTCTTCTGAGTGGTTTTTCTACAGTTATTCTACCCGCCTTTGGTGGTTTCTAGAGTTTCCTTTTTGAAAGAGCTTTCTTTTCATCAGTCTCAGAATCTGCCCTACAACCATCTTGGAAATTTGCTACAGGTTGAGTTAGATCTTTGCAGGATGTTGCCAGAGTGAATAAAAAGACATGAGGTGGATTGAAGACTACGCAGCCTTGGTATCTGGGGTGCTGACATTTGTTGAATAGCGCAAGTCGCAGACTTCTGAGCAGAGTTTTGCGTTCTAGCACTCTTTATTTTACAAATTAAGCACTAGGGGGCATATGTATCAAGCAAATTTTTAATCGCAAACGCTGCGATTCGCAAAATACAGCGTTTGCGATTAAAAATTCGCAAAATGGGATGTATAAGGCAAAATCCCATCGCAAAATTAAGGAATTGCTAATTTAGCGATTTCTTAATTTTGCGTAAGCATTTAAGAAATCGCAAATTGCGATTTCTTAAATGATATGTAAAAAGCACCCAAGTTGTGCGAATTATCCTTAAGAAATCGCAAATTACCACCAACTTCCAGTTGGTGGTAATTTGCGATTTCCTTTCAAAATGCACTATTTTTAATTTTGCAAAGTGCCACGTGACGCTCATACATGCCCTTAGGGCATGTATGTGCGCCATATGCACACACATGCTCATTTCAGGGGTGCATCAGGGTGTCATCATGACACCCTTGCACCTTTGAAATTATTCTCAAATAGCGATTAGCAAATTTCGAATTCGCTATTTGAGATTTACTTCCCATTCATTCCTATGGGTCTCCTGGCCCATAGAAATGAATGGGCAGGTATTCCTTAATTGCGATTTCGCAATTTGCTAATCGCAATTAAGGAATTTTAAGAAATCGCAAAAAGTTTGCGATTTTTTAAATACATCCCGTTTTGCAATTCTCAAATAGCGATTCTTTAAAAATCGCTATTTGAGAATCGCAAATGGTGATGTTGATACATATGCCCCCAGGTGCCTATAAGATTCTTAAGTATACCATTCAGTGTGTTCGAAAGAGCACTATGTGGGGAAGGACTGAATATCCCCATTTGGGGGGACATTTGCAATACATTTCCATTAGCATTGGTGGACAGTGGTGGACGTACTTCTGAGATGTGTCTGTATCAAAAGTGCAGCACCTATGGTAGACACAGTCACTTTAGTAGAGCATCCTTCAACATCGTGAGGGAGAATCCTAAATATAGCAGATGTATTTGTCACCCAGCAGACGAGTCTCACCAATGCCTTGTTGGTGTTTGTAATTCCGCCAGCATAGTGTTTGGAAGACCTGCCAGTCAGTCTTTGAACTGGCCTATACGACTTTATAATAATGGAAATGGGTATTTCATCTCGCCTTTTTATTTTGTCCGGCAGTTATTCTCACCTCAACCTTGACTACACAATTCCCTTAACATGTAAACCTATCTGCTGTATTTCCAAATCACAACACCCGATTCATGTGCATCTGGAGGAGAGATGGGCTCGTTGAAAACATGCTGCAGTGCACATTAAAATATACATCTTTCTAGTGGTGAACAAGAAGTCCTATGAATTTTCTCATTTTTAAGGAAGTGCACTGGGGCGGCAGGAATATGGCAACGTCGACCGATGCTATAAAACCCCATTTGGAGCCAGAGATGTTCCGACTGCCTGCACATTAGTCCATTTTCCTGACACGTCCTGCCACACTGGGTCTTCCCATTCACGGTGTTGCCACGGCGACGGACCATGTCTCATTCAGGCGGTTTCCACAGTTACCTTCCCTTGCCTCATTCATAACTGTTTCCATGGTGACCGGCCCCAACTCCATTGATACTATCTCCTGCGCATCAAAATGCAGCAAAGCACCCCAGAATAGAGACTCCCTCTCCTGGTCCCTGGAGGGGAAATGGGGACGTGCGGAAATTGAGTTGTGGGGCAGGCCGTGAGTGCAGGACATAGGAGGATGTTCGCCTCTGGGCTCGCAAGAGATTCAAGGGTCACACCGGCTCCGCGCTGTACACCGTACACTATGAATACAGGTATCCTCGTGTATCTCCTTTGTAATTTAGGTTAAGGAATGCACGGACCCAGAAGAGGTCGTCGTCCACATAGACGACACGCTGGTCACATGGGGCGTCAAGTTAAAAAATCGAATTAAATAAGATTAGGATAACAAGAAATAGGATGCAGTGATTGCATGGCCGCCAGGACGGCAGTTGGCAAGGTGAACTTTGTTTGAAGCCTTAAACGGTGGGTAGCATATGTTAGGAAGGCAGTGCCATAAATGAAGATGGACTGCTCTCCCTGAAATAATATACAGTTACCTACCCCCAGCTTCATATCATAGGGTTTGACTAATGTACAGATGAGTTTTATCCGCCAGGCCACAGGCTCATTGCTCAAAAAACAAACAGGACACAGTGCAGTGAGGCATAGTATTCTTAAAATGATCTTTGAGGGGCACATTTTTCCATTCACTACCCACACAACAATGGGCGTTCTCCTTTTAAGTCACTCAGTAGGTGCCCTAAAGATGGAAACTTGATGCGCTGCCTTGTATTTGGAAAGTGAAGCCGTCTACAGATAAAATCCCTGGCTGCCTTGACTTCGAGTTCAATGGACATCTCCCTTCAGTAACGTCTTATCTGGTAGAGACTCTATCTAACCGCAGATTTCTTACGTTAGAAATACCCTCATGCGTCAGATTGGATACCGAAATTTTAAGTGAACAGTACCCCTGCACGCCGGTAGGTGGTGTAGTTCGATTCTGTGTTGCGTCGTCAGCTTCGTCCGCGCCGGAAGTGACGTGCGCGTTGCCTATATAGGTGCCACCCCAGTGCGCTGATGTCAGTTTCTTTTTGCAACTTTACACACCAGGCGTGCGTAGGCACAAAGAATACTGACCACTGGTGTGGAAAACTAAGGCCCTGAAAGGGAAACAGCCATGTCCCTATAAATCCATTCGCAGAGCAGGGTGGATGAGAGTGCTGGTATGGAATCTGCGGCTAGATAGTCCCTATCAGATAAGACATTACTGAAGGTAAGTATCATCTGATTGAGACTTCTAGCCACAGATTCCTTACCTTAGAATAGATTCCCAAGCAATACATACCCCGATGTGAGTCTGCCAATCTGTGTCACACTAGAAAGTCATGCAGAACCGAATGAGCAAAGTGGACATCCCGACAGACCTGACTGTACAGGCAGTAATGCTTTGTGAACGTGTGTAGAGAACCCCATGTTGCTGCCTAGCAAATATCCAGGACCGATACTCCACGTGCTAATACAGTGGCCGCAGCCTCAGCTCTGGTGGAAAGAGCACACAAACCCTCAGTGGGTTGCTTCTTTGCCAATATGTAACAGCTATTAATGTAGAGCACAATCCATTGAGAGATGGTCCATTTCTGCACGGCCTTTCCCTTCTTTGCTCCAACATACCCCACGAAGAGTTAATCACACACCCGGAACTCTCTTGTGTGGTCAAGGTAAAACAAAAATGCTCTTTTTAGGTCCAGACGGTGAAGTCACTCCTCTTCCTTGGAGGAATGTGGCGGGGCGTAAAAAGTAGTCTGGGTGATGGACTGGCTTACATGAAAGGGAGTGACAATTTTCCGCAAAAAAGCTCTAGTGCGCAGAACCAGCTTGTCTGGGTAGATGTTCAGGTATGGAGGTTTGGATGACATGCCTGAAGCTCACTGACCTTCTGGGCAGATGTTATTGCCACCAGGAAGGCCATCTGATGATAAGGAGCCTGAGAGGACAGTTGTGCAATGGCTCAAAGGGAGCGCCCATCAGAAAAGCTAGGACTCAATGATAGTCCCACTAAGGCATGATGAAGGACAAAGGTGTAAAGGTGTTGTAAACCTTTCAAGAACCTATTTATAACACGGAAATTAAAGAGGGATGTCTTATCTGGCAACCGCAGAAGGGTTGCGATGGAAGAAAGACAGCCCTTTAAAATGCCTTAAGCAGAGCCCTGCCAGGCAAGAGAAAGGATAAAGTAAAGGACCTGAGAGAGGGCATCAGAAAGAGGGTCAACCTGTTTCTCTGCACACCAGTCTTGGTAGAGGGAATCCTGGCGGCCAAGATAACATTGCAGACTACGGGTGGAAGATTGAAGGCTGTCAACTGCTGCCACTCGATCTCCATGCATGAAGGCATAGCATTGACAGGTTTGAGTGGAGAACCCTCCCCTGCTGCTGTGACAGAAGATCCTGCTGAAGGGCCATGTTCAACAGCTCAGGATACCAAACTCTCAGAGCCCAGTCCAGAGCCACAGGGATTACTTTGGCCTGGTTGTTCCCAAGCTTCTTTAGAACTCTGGGCAGGAGTGACAGTGGTGAAAAGTCGTACATGAGGCCGGAGCTCCACTTGAGACGGAAAGCATCTCTGTGCGAGAGTGGCCTTGGAAACCCCAGCCACAGAACTGCTGACATTGTGTATTCTCAGCAGTGGTGAACAGATCTAACCAAGGCTTTCTCCACTGCTGAAAGAGTACTTGCACCACCTCTCGATTGAGACGCTATTTCTGATCCACTAGGCCTTTTCGGCTGAGTTCATCCACCCTGGTATTCAGAGAGCCCACCAGGTGTGGAACCGCCAGGGACATGCCCTGACATTCCAGCCATGTCCAGAGAGATAGGGTCTCTTGACAAAGGGTCCATGACCCCACTCTGTCATTTGCTGCAGTACCACATGGTGGTGGTGTTGTCCATGAACACCTGCACTTGCCTTCCTTTGATGAAGGGTAAAACGCTTTTAATGCCAGCCGGATCATCCAAACTCCAGAAGGTTGATGTGGAGTCCGGATTCGGTCGGAGACCAGAGGCCTCTGATCTCCACCTCTCCCAAATGGCCACCCCGTGATGCATCTGTCACCACTGTCAGATCTGGTTGGGGAAGAAAGAGGGGTCTGCCGCTGGCCCAATCACGGTTCGTTATCCACAGCTGAAGACCATTTGCAGTTCCCTCTGAGATCTGGACCAAGTCGGAGAGATTCTCCTGATGCTGCGTCAACTGGAACTTCAGGTCCCACTGCAGAGCCCACATATGCCAGTGGGCATGTGTCACAAGCAGGATGCAGGAGGCCATGAGGCCAATCAGCCTCAGAGTCAGTCTCACCGGAATCCAGGATAGAGGCAGAAACATCAGTATCATAGCCTGAATATCCTGGACTTTTGGAGTATATGTCTGAAACTGTACCGTATCCAGAACAGCTCAGATGAAAGGGAGCATCTGAGAGGAAGTCAGGTGTGACTTTGGCATGTTGATAGTGAACCCCAGCTAGTGCAAGAGGTCTGCCATAATCTGGAGTTGGGAGATGACAGCCTGGGGCGAGCTCACCGTCAACAGTCAGTCATCGAGATAGGGGAAGACTGGCACTCTTGATCTCTGCAGATGAGCTGCACGTTGGTGAACACCTGAGGGGTGCTGGTAAGGCCAAAAGGGAGCATGGTGAACTGAAAGTGCTTGTGGCCTACCATAAACGTAGGTAATGCCTGTGGACAGACAGGATGGAAATGTGGAAGTATGCATCCTGCAAGTCCAACTCTAACATCCAGTCTCCAGGGCCCATGGGAGACAGGACTTGAGCGAGCATGATCATTTTGAACTTCTCCTTTTTATGTAAGAAATAGAGAGGTTGCACGTCTAGGATAGGACAAAGACCTCCGTCCTTGGGCACCAGAAAGTAGCAAAAATAACAATCACCACCTAATGCTGGCATCAACACTATCTTTACAGCTCCGTTGGCCAAGAGAGCTGTCACTTTCTGGTGGATTAAGACTAGATGGTACTCCATCAGCCTGTCGCAGAGTGATCAGCATGGTTGGAGGGGAGGTTGCAAAGGGGAAGGAACAGCCCCTTTGGACAACGTGACAAACCCAGAGGTCTGATGTTATTGACCTCCAGAGGGGCATGTGATGGGATATTCTGCCTCCCACTCGGTGCCCATGATGACAAAATGTCAAACTAAAGGGATTTGGAGGCTGCGGGGCTGCTGGAAGGAGGCAGACTGACACAACTTCTGGCTGTCCGACCCACAGGGGCCTGTGGGTAAAGCATCCTTCCCCACGCAGGACTGGAAAGCTTGGGTGCCATGGTAGCTAGGCAGGTAAAGATGTATCTGGAAACCCTTTATGTGGTCATGAAAGGCAAAAGGCAGACTAAGGTTGTTGAGGTCCATGGAATGGCCCAAGAACCTGGCCATAGCCCTGCTATCCTTGAAGTGCTCTAGCCATGAGTCCACCCTGTCTCCGAAGAGACAGGAGCTATCAAAAGGTGTGCCCATAAGCGATGCTTTGGAGAGTAGGGTCCAGAACTCCTCCGGGACCATGGGCAGCACCTGTGCAACCAAATCCAACAGTGCATGGGTGTTAAGAGCCCAAGATACACAGGGTGTTCACGGACCGCAGTGCCAGGCTGGTGGAAGAACATGTTTTCTTTCCTAAGGTGCCCAGCCTCTTGGAGTGGTAGTGAATGCACCGAGATTTACACTGGAGGTGGAATCTTGGACCACCGAGCTCTCTAGGGGAGGGTGTTGCGTGAGGAAATGGGGGTCCCCTGGGGTGGAGAGGTGGCAGTGGGCAATCGTCCTGTTCACAGGAACCCCTGTGCAGGGTTTGGACCAAGTCCCAAGCAGGACGTCTGTGAGGGCTTCATTAAAAGGGATAAGCGGTTCTGAGGGGTCACTCTCAGCTGAAGCCCCTCTGTCTAGATGTTAGCCTTGACTGCCACAGAGGGTAGGCTAAGCCCAGGACCTTGGCCGCCCTTCTCACCATCATACCAAAAAAGAGTACCTCCTCTGTAGCCACGGGAGGAGGAGAGAACATGCTAGTATCTGGAGAGGTATCCATTCTGCTGGTGTCTGCCAAATCCTCACACCAGTCCATGTTAGGATATAGGGGCTGGTGTTCTTCAGGGTCCAGTGACCCCTCCCAATCCTCCCCGAGTCCCAGGCCATAGGAATAGGGCTTGGGCTCTGGCCTTGAAGGCATGGCTCCAATTGGCGCTAGAGCCAGCGTCAGACAACGGCCCTCCGGCTCCATGTCAGAGTTAGAGATGAGAATTGGGACTGCGCTGCCCGAGTACGCCAGAGCTCGCCAGCACCACCAGGAGCATCTGCATCGGACCCGCGCTGGCCTGCATCCATCCTTGGATCCAAGGGGCCTGAATGGAGCCAGGGACGGATCCGCAAGCAATGAACGAGTGAGGGCTCCTCCCGAAGCCACGGTGCATGGCCTCATAGAACTCACAGGCTGGTGGGGGTCACTCCCGCTCCTATAAACTCAGGGACGCGCGGAGCAGCTCGGTTTAGACTCAACCATGAAGCTAGGCCTTGAATGATGATGCTCCCTCTTGCTGTAGGATGGCTTCGATGGACAGGGCAAAGTTGAAGACCTCTTCGACTTCTTACGCTTCTTTTTTCTATGGAGCTTACCTGAGTATGACTTTGAGTGCGACGAGGATCTTGAGCTCCACAATTGATTCTGGGAACTTCCTCTTGACTGGGATTGCAACCGTTGTGGCGTCGCACGTCAAACGACAAGAAGGTTGAGGGAGTGCTCCTTCAAGGCCTTGGGCTGCATGGTGTGGCAGTCGACTCAGGTCTTCGCGTTGCGGTCGCACTAGAAGCACCAGAGGCCAACAAGGTGCGGGTCTGTCGCCGACATCTGCTGGTGACAGGCACCGCAGGGGCTTGAAGCTGGCCTTCCTAGTCGACATCCTGCCACACCAGGAGAAGGTACTAAAAAAGACTACAGCAAAAAGTAAAAAAACGTCAGTCACAAAATGACTGAGGGTAGCTCTCTCCGGATGTGCGCTGACTAGCGCGGGAAATAAAGAACTGACATCAGCATGCTCGGTTGGCACCTATACAGGCACTGCACACATCACTTTCGGCGCAGAAAATACTGACGATGCTACGAGGGGTCCAACTACGCAACCTAGTTGCGCGCAGGGGTACTGCCCATGAAAACATTTCCGGATCCAGTCAGATGCCTGGGGATAATTCTAAGGTAAGGAATCTGCAGCTAGAAGTCTCTATCAGATTTAGAAAATATTTATTCTAGAAACCCGCAAATTGGGGGTCAAGGTGTGCCAGATGAAAAGGGGTGGAGTCATAAGGGCTGAGACATGAAAAGCAGAGTCTGAAAGTTAACTTATATATATATCTTTTTTAATCTGCTGCAAAGAAATTGGCAGAAAGGACATATGAGACAGTAAATCTGTTTTAGATTACATAATTAGTCATAAAGATGCTGGAGTTTAAAAATATCTTACAGGGTTGAAACACCTGATGCAGAGATCATTGTGTGCTCAGCAGAGTCAAGGGTTTATATTAGTAGTAAGATAAATCTAGTGGTTAACACAGTTGTGGGAGATTTCTGTGTTTTGTCCAGTCACAGTTTCGACTCATAAAGCATAGAGGGTAAATGTGCCTGCTAAAAAGAAAAGCATATCAGGTAACATGCTGATCATATATTCGTTTTTTATTTAGACAGCTAAGTGGACTACTGCTTTTGACACTAAAATCATATTGTTTCTTCCAGTTCATAAGTTGCAAACCTTCTAATAGAGCACAGTGCTCTATTGACCAGCATGAAGGAGCTGCATGCGAACTGTAAATCATGGATTTACTGGCACATGCATCAAAAATGGCTTTTGTGATTCTTTATTAGCGAAAAATAAGGATTCACTAATAAGGAATCGCAAAAGCCCATGCATGTAGAAATCGTTTAAAAAATAGCGATTTCTAAACATTCCTTAATTGCGACTCGGAAATTGCGAGTCGCAATTAAGGAATACCTCCCCATTCATTCCTATGGGCCTAGAGGCCCATAGGAATGAATGGGAAGACATTCTCAATTTGCGATTCTCAATTAGAGAATCGCAAATTGAGAATGCAATTTCAAGGGTGCCAGGGTGTCAAAAGGACACCCTGTTGCACCCCTGAAATCTGCATATGAGTTCATCTTGCACACACACATGCCCCAAGGGGATGTGTGTGTGTAAAATGGAACTTTGAAAAATGCACTTTAGTGCATTTTTCAAGGTTTTTGCAAATTACCATGAAGTCCAACTTCATGGTAATTTGCGCCCCGTATTAGCGAAATCGCTAATTTTTTTACCTTAATGCATTGCATTTAAGGAATCTCAATTTGCGATTCCTTAAATGCAATCGCAATTTGAGAACTCGCAAATATTTGCGAATTCTCAAATTGCGAGTGCCATGACCCTTCATGCATCGCAAAAGGTCTTTTTGCGGGCGCAAACAGCCGATTTTTGCGAATCGCACCGTTTGCGCTCGCAAAAACCTTTGATGCATATGCCCCTTTGACCCTTATCTTTTTCTCAATCTGTTGTTATTCTAAAATTGCAAAGTAGGAATCCTTTTGGAAGTTGTAAAGTCTTATCAGTACAGACAACAACAATCACTGTTTTAGGTTTTATATCCTCACTGCGTTTCTCACAACTGTTCACTCTTAACATATAATGTCTACAAGTATGGATCATATGTGATTCCTACACCTTATAAGTTATTACTCTCACTGTCTTATGAAACATTTCCTGTACATTGATTTACACATATGTATGATTTATTGTTCCTCTGTGTGTGATGTAAAGTGCTCCAACAACCTACACTAGGATGGGTAGTGCTATAAAAGAATTCAATAAAAAAGTAGGTGCCATTTACATCAATATTTCCGTAATTGCTCATACAGGCAGATACATCTTGAATTCTTACAGTGCAAGAACATCTCAAAACATATGGTGTTGAACAAAGTTAAAAACCTGCCTCTGAATCATTGTTTCTCTTAGGTACTTGTGAAGTGAACCTGTGGTGCGCCTTTGTTTTCTTCCATTACTTTAGCCTCTTGGTGTTAGGCTCCAAATTACTGCCATCCAGTATTATACTCAAACAAAAGGAAAGCTGATAGCCCTTTAAATCAGAGCTATGTTTTGGGCACAGCAGAAGTGTAAATAAGAAAGCACCCTCACTGCATGCACGTTGCTACTCCAAATGGAATGAAGACAATGTGTGGGCAATGCTGAAGTGTGTCCTGGTGTTAGTAAACTGTCAAGAAGAAGAATTCAGCATGTCTCCCTGGGTCAGCCAGGTCAGAAATTCAGGCAGAAATAGCTGCCAGAACCGGGATCCAGCACAATCCACTCTTTCCACCATTGCTGGAACCACACTGTCTCAGGAGTAACAAGGGTTAGAGAGAGGATGCCCTCTGGAAAGTAGTGCCTGACAACACCAGGAGCAAAAGCCTCATAGCATAAAAATCCCTCCAATGTGCTGAGCACCTATCACAGGACTGTTCTTGCAAAACGTTTAGATTAAAGTAAGACTAGGACTGGAGCATAGCTGGAGCTATCAAGACTGGAGAGATGGAGATTACAGGACTTCAGAAGAGCTGGAGCTGATAAGGCTCGACCAGAGATGGAGCTAACAGGACTGGTGCAGAGCAGGAGGAAATAATTCACCAGCAGAAGGAAGTGAGAGGAGTTGTGATGCTTTTGTACATCGATCAGGGGCTCTTTATTTACTGATGTACAAGACTCACCTGACATGAAGAATCTATCTCTGAACAGGCATAAGCTTAGATAAAAGGTGACCTCTGAAGAGGAACCATCCGACCGGAAGTAGGTGAACCCAGAACTGAAATCAACCTAACAGAAAGAGTCTGGTCTCAGAAGTGGATATACTGAAATGGTGGTCATGTTTCATGACCATCTTGGAACTGAGTCTCACAAATCGCGAGCTTGCAGCTTGTACCTATAGCTGGACCCTAATCATAACAGTGCATTGTCTATTACAAGAGTGCTATTTTGTGCAATTTGTTGGAATCCTTTATAGCCACCTGTTTTAAAAAATCATTTACCAATTTAAGAAGGAATAAACACAAGCCAGTCCTGCCATGACTGTAAGATGTGGCATGCAGGTTACAGGAGATCTTTGCAGGAGGTATAACAACCAAGGGGCATTAAGCTAGCTTGCAATACTTGAAAACTGGTCTCTGTCAGAACAGGAAGATGACATCATATTATTCAGTCAAGGAATTGATTTACTTAAAAAATGTTGTACTTTTTTTTAGCTTCGTTATATGACAAGCTGTGTATTGCTTGTCATATAACGAAGCTAAAAAAAAGTACAAAATATTTGAAGTAAATCAATTCCTTGACTGAATACTATGATATCATCTTCCTGTTCTGACAGAGACCAGTTTTCATGTATTGCAAGCTAGCTTAATGCCCCTTGGTTGTTATTTTATTTGTAACGCGATAATACTTGTAACCACCCAATTGCCCACCCCAATACTCCCCATAGATGCCAGCCCCCACTGCCTACAGTGCCAGGAGAATCTGACCATTCCTACAATACCTCTCCTGATCAGATTAGTGCTCGAGGGGACAGCTGTTCCCTTGATCTCTGATCTGAGTTAAAGCAGCTAACTGCTTTCATTTTCACAATTGGTCACATCTGCCCATATGGCGCACTGCAGCACATGTCATCAACAAAGAGAAAAGCATCAGGCTGCAGGAAAAGCTTTCACCTTGCAGTCCAAGGTGAGGGTGTAGAGGAAAATCCTGTTATTGACGTGACTTCTGTGATATGGGAAGTCACAAACGGTACCTGACTGCTTGTGCTGTTTACAGGGAGGTCACGTCAATAGTGCCCTTCATAATAGGAAACAAACATGGTGCCCATTCAAGACCAATTCCTTGCAATTAGCAAACCTGTTGCTAAAACTAGCAACATACACAAGGTAGGTTTCTCTCCATCATATTTTTTACCATCATTTTTTTTTTACCTCTCCAGATGTAAGCTTCCCTACTACAAGCCTTATACTTGAGCAAAGTGACTCTACCTCCCACCAGACACCAGGGGACTTCGTAAAAAATGCAAATACTCCTTCCCCCTTCTGTTCTCCCTCTTTCGTCTCTCCCAACCAAGAGGGAGCATAAAGAGGCGACACACTCTTACCTGCCCCTTTATCACCAAACACTGGGGCTCAAAGTCGGGAACAGTGGGGAGGGAGAATCTGACTTAAGTACAGGGATGAGGAAGGGAAATCAGAGTATTGGAGATTACTCGTGACTTTTTGCTGCATTAGCACTGGTGTCAGTCGCTCTTCGGCCTTACTATAATCACAGAAAATACACAAATTTTGTCCAAGGTTTTAGTCTAGCTAGTTGGAGAAGACCAGGCCAAAGTTGTTGTCCAACTTATCCTTTCGGCTGGAGACTTCCAGGATCCTATCTCTGTCTCACAGATATATGACAAGAGAATATCAGGATGAGGTCCCATTTTGTTCCACCTTTCCAGGTATTCCAATGTTGGTGGATTTTTAGGTCTTGTGCCTAGCGTTGCACTGTGCAGCGGTGCTCGCGCAGCCAGAGTGCTTTTGTCCGGGGTTCAGAAATGGACCCTGGAATCGTACACGCTCGTGCGTGTATTTTTTGCTTTGTCTTCTATTATTGGGCTTTTAGTGGCTGTATTTTTTAAATAGAGCACGCAGTAGGCCAAAGGCGGGCGCATCGCTTCGCCCGCGGCCTATTGGTGTCTGTTAAGCGCACTAAAGCCTATCTGGTTTCAATTATCGTTCTCAGACACTGGCGCGATAATTGAAAGCATATGGGTGTCTGTGGCGCGCGCGCACACACCATTGGCGGCTGTCTCTGCTTCCAAAAGCGATTGCTTTCGGTTTCGCGATCGCTTTACTTGTGGCTTTGCTTTCAGTTTTACGATCACTTTACTTGTGGCTTTGCGGCTGCAATACAGTTTGTTGCTTAATTGGGAGGAAAGCGTGGCTAATCTTTACGCGGATACACGGTAAAATAAATGAAGGCGGTTACAAGGCAAAGTAAATGAAAATGCGCGGCAAATATTTGCTTGATTACAAGGTAAAATAAATTAAGGCGGTTACAAGGTAAAAAAAATGAAAAATGCGCGGCAAATATTTACGCGGTTACAAGGTAAACAATGCGTGCCTAATAATTGCACTATACTTCTCTTTTTCTAATGTCACGTCAGGCTTACTGAAATAATTGACTGTATCTGCTTAGCTGCAAAACAAGGACTCGTTTGGGCTAAGTCATACTTTCTGACTGGACTGAAAACATGTGATTTTGGATAGAGTTCTTTCTCTTTCCGTTACCCGATTACCCTTAATCTAAAATGGTGCTTGCTTACAAATAGAGTTATAGACATATAGACAGAAATACACAGAGCTAGACCTAGGTACAGGAAAACAGACGTACACACATATAGAAAAGGAGATTAACAAGCAAAGAGATATACAGAAACAGAGGCACGTACACAAAGCTAGAAACTGAGACAGATAGACAAAGAGGAACAGAGGCAGAGATAAAGGCAGAAACTTATAAACACTGAAAGGTACATATAGTTTGATACATACACGCAAATACAGTGCACACATAGGTAGACACATATAGCGGAGCATGACGGGCACAGAGGAGCATATACAAAGACAGAGACACACAGATAGACTGAGAGAGAGATAGAAACGCACAAACTAAGAGAAAGATGAATACATTAAGAGAGAAGAAACAGACAGTAAAACAAATACATCTTGTGGCTTTGCTTTCAGTTTTGCGATCACTTTACTTGTGGCTTTGCGGCTGCAATACAGTTTGTTGCTTAATTGGGAGGAATGCGTGGCTAATCTTTATGCGGTTACAAGGTAAAATAGCGGTTACAAGGAAAAGTAAATGAAAATGCGCTGCAAATATTTACTTCGTTACAAGGTAAAATAAATGAAGGAATTTACAAGGTAAAAAAATGAAAATGCGCGGCAAATATTTACGCGGTTACAAGGTAAACAATGCGTGCCTAATAATTGCACTATACTTCTATTTTTCTAATGTTGCGTCAGGCTTACTGAAATAATTGACTGTATCTGCTTAGCTACAAAACAAGGACTCGTTGGGGCTAAGCCATACTTTCTGACTGGACTGAAAACGTGTGATTTTGGATAGAGTTCTTTCTCTTTCCGTTACTTGATTCCCTTAAGTTGTGTGTGGTTGTGTGTGTGTGTGTGTGGTTGTCTGTGTGTGTGTGTGTGGTTGTGTGTGTTGTTGTGGTTGTGTGTGTGCTTGTGGTTGTGTGTGTGGCTGTGTGTGAGTGTGGTTGGGTGGTTGTGTGTGGTTGTGTGTGTGGTTGTGTGTATTGTGTTTGTGGTTGTGTTTGTGGTTGCGTGTGTTGTTGTGTGTGTGTGGTTGTGTGTGGGTGTGTGGTAGTGTGGTTGTGTGTATGTGTGGTTGTGTGTGTGTGTGTGTGTGTGTGTTTGTGTGTGTGGCTGTGTGTGTTTGTGTGGTTGTGTGTGTGTGGTTTTATGTGTGGTTGTGTGTGTGGTTGTGTGTGGTTGTGTGTGTGGTTGTGTGTGTGTGTGGTTGTGTGTGTGTTGTTGTGTGTGTGGTTGTGTGTGGTTGTGTGTGTGTGGTTGTGTGTGTGTGTGATTGTGTGTGTGTGGTTGTGTGTGTGTGGTTGTGTGTGTGTGTGGTTGAGTGTGTGTGCAGTTGTATGTGTGGTTGCGTGTGTGGTTGTGGTTGTGTGTGTGGTTGTGGTGGTTATGTGTGTGGTTGTGGTGGTTGTGTGTGTGGTTATGTGTGTGTGGTTGTGGGTGTGTGTTATGTTTGTGGTTGTGTGCATGTGGTTGTGTGTATGGTTGTGTGTGTGTGGTTGTGTGTGTGGTTGTGGTTGTGTGTGTGGTTATGGGTGTGGTTGTGTGTGTGTGGTTGTGTGTGTGTGGTTGTGTGATTACACATCACATAATTACACTGTATTCAATACAACATAAATACACTCCACATACCACTCAGTACTACATAATTGCACGTCACATAATTACTCTCTACTTAATGCAAGATAAATACACTCCACACAATACCACTCTGTGCCACATAATAACACAACACATAATCACACTGTACTCAATGCAACATAAATACACACCTTTCACTCAAGTTCGTGCTATATAAAAAAAAAAAAAACAACTGCAATGCAATAGGTCTCACATTACTGAATCTTTGAGCTGCTATTGGTGTTGCATTATTATTAGCAATGCCAACAGCTCAAACTTTAATAATGCGAGACCTATTGCATTGAAAATGCTTATTTTCTGTAGCATTTGTCGATGTAGAGGGTTAGACTCCAGATCCTTGATGCCATGTCTCAATTTGCTACAAAGAATGAGGAGTATTTCCCCTTCACACCTGCAGGGAAGCCCAAGAATCTGATTTGCTGAAACCTGACTGCCCTTTTCAAGAGTTCTGTACTTGCAACCCCTTTCAATAGCTTCATCTTCCTCTTTTAAGCTGATCTGCAAATCCAGTCAGACCCAACGAAAACTGAAGATATCTCAGACTTCATCCAACACATCAACCCCACATACCTAAACTTAAGCACAAAGGCCATGGAAGAATTCCCTGCACACGAATCAACATGTAGGGAATCAAGCAGCATATCTAGGAACCCTTCTGTCCCAAAGGCAACACCCTTGATCTCATTATGAATGAATCACCATGGCTTCATGGCAAAGCCCTAAAAAGCCCTGAATTGAACTGATCTCTTTGCCATTAGTTCTACATTCTTTACACCACACCAGCTCACAAAGGGTCTACCTAAATGAAAGAATATAATTACCACTCCTTTAACAACTCCACTGAGGATACCCTCTTAGACAAACTAACTTACTAACCTCTATTACTCTGACAAGTTCACTTTGGATGACAGCATTCTTCTTGACATTTCTAATAAAGCTCAAACAAACTATGTGGAAGCTTATGCACCACCTAATACATCTTCCCTCAAGCCATAAACCTCAGTACTCTGGTACACCTACGAACTCAGGGAGAACAAGAACATGATATGCTGTCAAAAAATGGAAACAGACCAGTGCTCTTGGTAACCTCACCCATGTCAAAGCATTCAGTCAGTACACAGATTCCTGGTCAACACTGTCAAGAAAACCTACCATCTAAGATACAACCGATCAAAACAAAATACACTCTTCATTACTGCCACGCACAACTGTAACCTACTTCAAGATCTTCCAATCCCACACTCAGTCGACAAGGGCAATGCCATCAATTACTTCTTCAGAGTGAAGATAGGCAAAATCTGGTTCCCCATCAAGATAATAAAAAGGGCAACATCATAATGACAGCCCTGGCATACTCTGCAAAGATTTGTCAGGGCCACTAGGGTTATGCGGCAAGGTTATCCAAATTATGTTCCAAAGTTACCTACATTATGTGGCAAAGAAGGTAAATTACGCAGAAGATTTCTGGCAGTATTATTTACATCCATTAAAGCTAGGAACAACATTTTTGGTGAAATCTGCAAATAGTGTAAATCCATAGTTATGTGGAAAATGCTACAGACACTCAGTGCTTATTTTGAGCCAGTGGTTTTCGGGGCCCGGCACCAGCACTTAATTGTCAACACCGGTGCTTGTGACAGTCTGCCACAAGGTGGCGCTGCCTGGCTAATTTAGAGATAACCACACAGCAGTTAACTATTAATTTAATATACATTATAAATGACTACAACCTGTCGCCCAAGCCATGCTTATAGCTATTGGGGCTTGGAATAGTCCGAATTGTCATACTTGTAGGAGTGTGATGGTTGGTAGTTGCGCTGTTATTATGGACGATGGATTTAACCCAGATCTCTCGACTGGGGGAGAATGTCTGCATTGTCAGCATTCCGCCCATCAATTGTTTGTTGTAACGCTTTTCGCCCTAAGTGGGATGGGTATTCCCAGACGTGGGACCCGTGCTCACTATGCCACTGGAGTCAAGCTATCCTGGCTGATGACGGCTGATAGCCAGAAACCGGTCCTAGGATGCTTGATTCCGGTCCAGGGAAGACATGGCTTGGCAGTTCGGGCTGGACTGTTCCCATGAGGCACAGGGTCAAGACTGATTTGCGTATGGCCATGTCTAAACTGGGGTGGTGTAGTGGGCCAAAGAACGATGGATTTAACCCAGATCTCTCGACTGGGGGAGAATGTCTGCATTGTCAGCATTCCGTCCATCAATTGTTTGTTGTAACGCTTTTCGCCCTAAGTGGGATGGGTATTCCCAGACGTGGGACCCGTGCTCACTACGCCACTGGAGTCAAGCTATCCTGGCTGATGACGGCTGATAGCCAGAAACCGGTCCTAGGATGCTTGATTCCGGTCCAGGGAAGACATGGCTTGGCAGTTCGGGCTGGACTGTTCCCATGAGGCACAGGGTCAAGACTGATTTGCGTATGGCCATGTCTAAACTGGGGTGGTGTAGTGGGCCCAAGAACGATGGATTTAACCCAGATCTCTCGACTGGGGGAGAATGTCTGCATTGTCGGCATTCCGTCCATCAATTGTTTGTTGTAACGCTTTTCGCCCTAAGTGGGATGGGTATTCCCAGACGTGGGACCCGTGCTCACTACGCCACTGGAGTCAAGCTATCCTGGCTGATGACGGCTGATAGCCAGAAACCGGTCCTAGGATGCTTGATTCTGGTCCAGGGAAGACATGGCTTGGCAGTTCGGGCTGGACTGTTCCCATGAGGCACAGGGTCAAGACTGATTTGCGTATGGCCATGTCTAAACTGGGGTGGTGTAGTGGGCCAAAGAACGATGGATTTAACCCAGATCTCTCGACTGGGGGAGAATGTCTGCATTGTCAGCATTCCGTCCATCAATTGTTTGTTGTAACGCTTTTCGCCCTAAGTGGGATGGGTATTCCCAGAAGTGGGACCCGTGCTCACTACGCCACTGGAGTCAAGCTATCCTGGCTGATGACGGCTGATAGCCAGAAACCGGTCCTAGGATGCTTGATTCCGGTCCAGGGAAGACATGGCTTGGCAGTTCGGGCTGGACTGTTCCCATGAGGCACAGGGTCAAGACTGATTTGCGTATGGCCATGTCTAAACTGGGGTGGTGTAGTGGGCCAAAGAACGATGGATTTAACCCAGATCTCTCGACTGGGGGAGAATGTCTGCATTGTCAGCATTCCGTCCATCAATTGTTTGTTGTAACGCTTTTCGCCCTAAGTGGGATGGGTATTCCCAGACGTGGGACCCGTGCTCACTACGCCACTGGAGTCAAGCTATCCTGGCTGATGACGGCTGATAGCCAGAAACCGGTCCTAGGATGCTTGATTCCGGTCCAGGGAAGACATGGCTTGGCAGTTCGGGCTGGACTGTTCCCATGAGGCACAGGGTCAAGACTGATTTGCGTATGGCCATGTCTAAACTGGGGTGGTGTAGTGGGCCAAAGAACGATGGATTTAACCCAGATCTCTCGACTGGGGGAGAATGTCTGCATTGTCAGCATTCCGTCCATCAATTGTTTGTTGTAACACTTTTCGCCCTAAGTGGGATGGGTATTCCCAGACGTGGGACCCGTGCTCACTACGCCACTGGAGTCAAGCTATCCTGGCTGATGACGGCTGATAGCCAGAAACCGGTCCTAGGATGCTTGATTCCGGTCCAGGGAAGACATGGCTTGGCAGTTCGGGCTGGACTGTTCCCATGAGGCACAGGGTCAAGACTGATTTGCGTATGGCCATGTCTAAACTGGGGTGGTGTAGTGGGCCAAAGAACGATGGATTTAACCCAGATCTCTCGACTGGGGGAGAATGTCTGCATTGTCAGCATTCCGTCCATCAATTGTTTGTTGTAACGTTATTATCATTGGCAGCACGGCAGGGGGAATGTGTGTGCAAGCTTCACTGGTCTCCTGATAAGAGACCTATCATGTATTTTATTTACAAATTAAGCACTGCAGCCAATGAATCAAGTAAATCCACTAGCCTTATAAGTAATTTATTAATGAAAGGTAAATATATAAATTCTTAATAAATGAGTGCCCACTATTAGCTGCACTTTGAAACAAATAGCTTTTTACTTGCTAACTACTCCAAAATAAAAAGGTAATGTATAAAATGTGTACCGGCTGAAATTTGTAATAGAGGCCTATATTTTCATTTTACGGTTCTAGTGGCCTTTACAAAACATATTATGTGTGTGTGTGTGTGCACACACAATCTATATACTGTTAGATATATGCACAAAACTGAGCTTTTGGTACAAGCGCCTCTCACTCCGGTGGGACAAGTTATTTAATGTGGGCAGACAAACTTTAACATGCTTCGGATCAGAACTTGGCATTGATCACAACCTACATGATAAGTATATATAAAACATTATTGGCGATAGTTGGTGCAGACACTCTTTGCAAGGAAAATGTCCTTACAACGTTGGTGCTGTTTTCAAGAATCACCATAAAATCTGCCAAATATCCAGCACAACTAGATAGGGTTCAGCGTTCAACGTTTTGTGCAAATCCCTGGAAGCAAAAAACCTTTAAGGGGTTGGGGTCTAATACGATGCATTTCCCATTTAAGCTTCCATCGGAAATGCTGTTCTCCACTACATAAAAAACGCTGAACACCATACTAGAACTTCTCACAGAAATAATTATTTTATTTAATGCTAGTCCGCTCTGTGTGTGTCATCCATTTCTGTTTGCCTTTTCTTTGTTTTTCCTTTTCTGTGTTTGACTTTTTCTGTTTGCTCTTTTTTGTTTGCCGTCTCATTCTGCCTTTTCTGTTTTCTGTTTGCTTCCTGTTACTGTTGCCCCCGCGGCCCCTCCCTCCAGCATGTTGCTCCCGCCTCCGAGCTGCTCACCCTCCCCCCAACCCCTACCAAATGGCAGCCCCATGCCGCGGGCATGCTGCTCGTATGCCGAAGGCACGCCAAAGGCTAGCTCGTCTGCACCCGTCCGCGCCCTGACCTGTTACCCTGACACCCTGCCGCTACGACCCCAGCACTCTCCAAGCACCCAACCCCGCATGCAACAACAACTGGAAGGTCCCGACACCGAGCAACACCCAGGGCCCGATCTCCTGCCGGCAGTGCCGCTGCACCTTCACCCGCCTCCGGACCCAGGTAGCCACCCCCAGCTCACCAGACGCCACCGCACACAAGCCACTGAACTGCATCCTCCTCAACATACGCTCCCTGCACAGACACACCATAGAAATCTGGGACATCCTTGACACTCACTTGGCCGACGTCGCCTTCCTCACCTGGACCAACGCCAGCTCTGCACCTGACATCACAATCGCCACCCCGATGGATACAAGATCCTGAGGAAAGACCGCCCCAACCGCCCAGGAGGAGGACTCACCATCGTCCACAAAAGCTCCCTCCTACTCACAACCACCAACTCGGACAATGCCTTGCCCCTCATGGAACACATCCACTTCCAGATCCAGCCCAACTCCAGTACGACACTCTGCAGAACACTCGCCTACAGACCCCTTGGACCCTGCACCCAATTCACCAATGTCATCGCAGACCACATCGCACCCCATGCCCTCGCCTCTATGGACTACATACTACTCGGAGACCTGAACTTCCACCTCGACAACCACAGTGATCTCAACACCACCGCCCTCCTGGAGAACCTCACCAACATAGGAATGAAGCAACTTGTCTCCACCCCCACTCACACAGCTGGACACACCTCGACCCATCTTCGCCGTAGGACACAACATTCGCTTCAACCACACCAGGGAACTGCTCGGGAAAGACCACCACTGTATCCATTTCTCCTTCTCGAAACCCACTGCATACAAGCACACGCTCTGCCCTCCATGCAGAAGTTGGAACAAAGTCTCCGAAGAACACCTCACTTCTGCCCCTCACCTGAACTCCTCCCCAACTACGACAGACGCCAACACAGTGGCTAGCAACCTCCAACAATTGATCGCCAACTGCGCCAACACTCTTGCCTCCTCCCAGAATGCCACGACACGACACAACAAGAAAACCAACTAGTTCACCGCAGACCTCTGAGAATTCAAGCGCTCCTGCCAACGACTGGAGAAGATGTGGAGAAACAGCAAAACCCCGGAAGTACACTCCCCCTACAAAGCAGCCATCATGGCACATCACCAACGCATCAAATCAACAAAGAGAACCTTCATCCAAAACTGAATCCTCTCCAACGCCCACAATTCCAAGTAACTCTTTGCCATCATCATACAAGAATTCGCCAGACCCAACAGCAAAACAACCAACATCCCTCACTCCCAAGATCTCTGCAACAAACTCAGCTCCGTCTTTCAACTCAAGATCAAGACACTCTGCGACAACTTTGATGACCAAGACCACAGCACTGCCTCAACTCCCACCCCCAGTGACGCCATCCAACAGATTCTCCTCACCCAGACCCCTCTCACTACAGAAGACACCGAAAAGATAATAAAGAGCATCCACCCCGGAGCACCTACTGACCCCTGTCCACCGCACATGTTCCACAGGGCCACTCCTGCCATCGTACATGAGCTACACCGGACTATCAACTGCTCCCTCAAGAACACCACATTCCCCGATGAATGGAAACGCGCCAAAGTCAACCCTTTTTTAAAGAAGCCCTCCGCAGACCCAACGGATCTCAAGAACTTCAGGCCCATCTCACTGCTCCCTTTTGCCACCAAAGTCATGGAAAAGGTCGTCAACACCCAGCTAGCACACTTCATAGAAACCAACAGCATCCTAAACACCTTGCAATCCGGATTCAGTAGCAACCAAAGCACCAAGACCTCCCTCATACCTGCCACTGGCGACATCCACGCCCTCCTCGACTAAGGCCACACAGCAGCCCTCATCCTCCTGGACCTATCAGCAGCTTTCGACACAGGCTCCCACCGCACACTAGCGACAAGGTTCCAAGACGCGGGCATCCATAGAACAGCCTTAGACTGGATACGATCTTTCCTCTCAGGCAGAATTAGACTTACGCCCTTCCTTTCAGAACCGACAGAGATCAGATGTGGAGTACCCCAAGAATCCTCCCTCAGCCCCACTACATGGCCCCCCTCGCAACCATCGTCAGAAACCCTGGACTCAACATTGTCTCCTACGCCGATGACACCCAGCTCATCCTCTCCTTCACGAAGGAACTCAACATCACCAGGCGCAATTTCCAAGAAGGGATGAAAGACGTTGCAACCTGGATGAGATAAACTCGGAGAAAACAGAAGTCCTCATCCTCTGCTCCACCCCCTCTGCAAGGGTCAACACCTGGTGGCCCCCGTACGTACGCAACCTTGGCATCATACTTGACTCTTCACTCACCATGAATTGCCAGATCAACGCCGTTTCCTCTACATGCTTCAACACCCTCAGCATACTTTGCAAGACTTTCAAGTGGATCCCCCTGATTCCAGGAAAACCGTCACCCACGCACTCATTACCAGCAGTCTGGACTACGGAAACGCTCTCTATGCCGGAATCAACAAAAAACACCTCCGCAATCTCCAGACCGTCCAGAACGCCGCAGCCAGACGTATCCTCAACATCCCATGACATGACCACATCAGCCAACACCTCCGTGACCTCCACTGGCTCCCCGTCAAAAGAAGAATAACCTTCAAACTGCTCTTACATGCCTACAAAGCCCTCCACAACACTGGACCCCAATACCTCAACGAACGAATCTGCCTCCACGCCCCTAAGAGACACCTCCGCTCAGCCGACCTCGCCCTAGCCACCGTTCCCTGCTTCTACAGGGCCAGAGCAGGCGGTAGATCCATCTCCTACCTCGCAGCCAAGCCCTGAAATGAACTGCCCCTTCACATGCGACGAAGCCCAGTTCAGAAAGGACCTCAAGACTTGGCTCTTCGAATGACCCCAACCTCACACCCCCTCCCCCAACACCTTGAGTCCTCACTGGTGAATAGTGCGCTCTACAAACCTTGATTGATTTTTTAGGGTTGGTGTAAAAGGTTTTGAAATATTTGCCTTTAAACGTGTTGGACGTTGTATCAAAGAGTTAAACGTTAATAATATAGAAACTGCCAAGTTTACTGAACACGTTTGAATTTTTTATGAAATGCAATTGCCTGAGGACTTTTTTTTCTGCCATCTTGGAATATGCATATGAGACAACATTTTTGCATCAAAGAAAACATTTCCGACTAAAGCAAAGACATGATGGTGACCTGTTTTCGACCATAAAGGAGGCACCCAGAGGTCTGATTAAGTTTCTCCAAAAACGTGAAAAATGCATTTTGAGAAAGGTAAACCCACACATGCCTATAAATCAAGTGTATGTGGCCAACGTTTTGTTTCGGAAACAGGCGTCATTGTCTCAAGATTGCAAGTTTCAGTGAATTTCTGAATTTAACAAACACAAAAATGGAATACAACTATAAGGCACCACTGTAAGCAGCATAGAAGGACAGAGAGAGGGAGAGTGGACGAGAAAAGGCAAACGTCGATCATTGGGGTACAAAAAACACTTTCATAGAACATAAGCTCTCCAATTCATAATATTTGTGAGCGCAGAATCAAGAGTTTCAAGAAATGCAGCGATTTCAAAAAGAAAAAATAAAGGATTAAATCACAGGGTCTGTGGTTGGTTGCAGGGCTGGTTAGGGTGCACACACAGTTGGGCACAGTGAATGGGCAAATGCAAGTAGTTGCTCCAATCCTCGCTTCATACAGGGTGCATGGCAGGGGTAGGACATACCAGCCGATGGAGCTGCAAAGCCCTATATCCTACTACCGTTGTAAATGAGCATAGGCCATACGCAGCAGGGTGGGGTGCACAGGCCGTTGGGGGCAGGTCCTGAGTCCGACCCCGCTGCCACAGGACAAAGGCTGTGTGTGGAAAAGGCTAGCACATGAGCAGTGGTGGCCCTATATCCAACATAGTTAAAGATATATTATAGTTCCAATTTCAAAACATAAAAAACTCCTGAAAGAAAGTAGAAGGACGCACCAAGCGTGCCCTCGTCTGGTGACATTGGAATATCCCTGTCACGGAGACCGGTATTTACAGCATACATTGTATTGTGAATCAGTGGTGTTACCAGAACTTTTTTTATCTATGTAACTGGAGGGGAGGGCTACTGGCCCTCTTGTGTAAAGTTCTGCTTCCATGTGCTTACCCAGTCCTTTGTGCCAACATCCAGAGTGAGCATTAAGCGTGTTGATGCGTACTGTTTGGGTCGTGCATGCAAGGTGCGTGTGAGTGAACTAGAAGGGATCACTTTTGGAAAACCCTGGCTGCCGTGGTACAAGATGGAGGTGAGGACTATACTCCTAGACATTGCAGGTGTACTGCCCACATTCCTGTAGCTGGAGAAAGGTGACCTAGGCGCTGAAGTGGGAGGAGACAGGGCTCCTTTCAATGTTCTATGAAGTTTTTTGTTAGCAGGGAGCTGCTGATTAGTCTGCCTGAACACTACCATTTAGTGGATGGCAAGGGTGCGGGGTGGGGCTGCAGACTCTGTTATGAAACGAGGGGAAACCTTTAGGTGAGGCCTACCGTTTTGTCTTCCCCATCAGTTTGTATGATGACAGCCAGGTGCAGAAACCTTACACCTCTTTGTGCCTCTGTTGTAGGGGCTACAGGATTTAGACGACCCTGCTTTTATGCACATAACTGTACAACAAGACTGGGTCTGTAAAACAACCTGGAAAGGAATCTTGAAAGGGAACCATGCTAAACCATTTCTATAATTCCAAAATATCCAATCTCCTGTCTGCAGTAGTGTATAACAGTGGGATTCGCTACCACACTTTGTTTTTCCATTTCCAAGTTCTGTATAACCAAGGAAGATTGTGCTCTGCAGGGTATTCTGAGGACTGCTTTGCAAGCAGTACTGATGTCTGCCTGATGGTCAACCTCCAGAGGTAAGGGAACATCACCTGAAGTCTGGATCTCTTGCCGGAGAAACTCTGTACCTATCCTTAATTGCCTTGAAGGTTGCTTGCCTACTGAGAAAGGGAAGGAGCCTGCCTACTCTACAAGAGAAGAAACCTTGCTCATTCCCATCACCCCAGCGCTAACAGCGCATCTGCTATCCACTGTCAATCAGAAGCGGAAGCCACGAATTTAAAAGCCATTAATAGAAAAAGTACGCTTTTAGCGGCAGATGTTCCAATTTCTCTGAAATGTATTTACACCACAGTTACTTCTAGGTACCCTTCTAATCTGGGATGCTCAGTGGAGGACAGACAGCGGGTACCCATGTAACGTGGGCCAGGGATGTCACATCTGCCAGTTTATCACAGGGTCACCTCAATTTATTGACCCCATTCCGTCCCCTGGCAGACTGTTCCAGGAGAGATGGAGTAACAAATGGTGCAGGCCAAATGCATCCCATGTCCCACACCCTGTTGAGATCTGGAAACCTTCCTCATGCCCCTCTGTCCTCACAATAGTGTAGGTCTGTAAGTGACCTGAGAGAGGCACTCACATGGGGGCATGGGGGCAGGTCGATGATAGAGGAGATGAGTGGCCTCACAAGACGGCAGGTGAAAACAAACAGGGTGCTGGTGACACATGTTCTTGATGCCTTGGTAAATGAGGACATCTTAACCAAACAAAGAAGCACTTACTTCCTATAGCTAAGAGAAAGTATCCTTGTTTGGTGGAGATTTCCCTCGTTATAGTCTTGTTGTCTTCTCTGTAGGAGAATTCATATTATCACAGATTCATGGACAAAGATGCACAAGGAACAATCACATTGCCAAAACGCACACAAGGTCACTGGAGACATTTGCTTGTGGTCCATTAGATAGATGTAGTGTAGAAAATGCACTGGACATTTAATCAATTAGGTAGTTCTTAGTAATTAACCAGAAGAACGTACTCCAGTTAGGTGGACATTTTGTTGAAAACTGTGTTCTCTTGTAGGTTAAATGGGCAGGTGAGGTTCCGTTCTGGTGCAGTTACTCATACAGCTACTGACACTCCCACACATACGCTCACACACCCATTCTGCCACTCTCACATCCACTCACAGATCCATACAGCCACTAACATCCACTGACTGATCCTAACACCACTCACACACCCACAAAACCACTTACAGACCCATATGACTACTCACACACCCACTCACAGAGCAATACAGCCACACACACACACTAATTGACCTATACAGCCACTCACACACCTACTCTTAAAGGTCACAGGTTACAGTTACCAAAATATCCTTAGAAATTCACAAAAAAAACAAAGGTAACATCTCTTATAGTTAGGAAATAGAATAAAAAAACATTAGAAATTCAATTAAAAAACAAAGGTTTCAGGGCCATTATAATTGGAAAATAGAATTTAAAAAACACAGAAAATCACTGAAGAAAACAAAGGTTACAGGGAGATTGTAGTTGGGAAATAGAATTAAAAACACCTGAGAAATTCACTGAAAAAACAAAGGTTACAGGGACGTCATAGTTAGGCTCAGATTTCACTCGTACAAAACCAGCCAAATTCTGAAAGTTATAGTTACCTGAGCTAACTATAACATATGTCCCCACAATGCACTGCTTTTGACCTCACATATTACATCACTCATTACATGGTCAGTGATGACATCTCAAATGACATCACTGATGACATCATCCACAGAACCACTCACACCCACTTGCACCCCCATGCAACCTCTCATCCATCTACTCACATCCACACATCCACTTACATACCCATTCACAGACCCATACAACCACTCACACACCCACTCACTCAACCATAGAGCCACTCACACACCCACGCACTCACCTATAGAGTAACTCACTGTCACTCACTTCCCATACACCTACTCACATCGCCACTCACTCACCCATACAGTCACTCACACAGCAACTCACTCACCCATACATCTACTAATACACCCACTTATTCATCCATACAGCCACTCACACCCCCACTCACTCACACATACAGCCTTTCAACAGTCACTCACTCACCCATACAACCACTTATGCACCCACTCACACAAGCACTTACATACCCATTCACACTTCCATACAAGCAATTACACAACCTCTCACTCACCCATACATCCACTCACACAGACACTAACTCTCCAATACAGCCAATGCACACTCAATCACTTATACAACCACTCATACACATATTGACTGTGCAATACAGCTGCTCACACACATACTCACTTATCCTTACATTAACTCAAACAACCACTCACTCACCCATACTTCCGCTTACACACCAAGTCATGCACCTATACAGCCACTCACACATGCACTCACTCAGTGATATAACCACTCAACAAACACTCACCCACCTATACAGCTACTCACACAACCACTCACTCACCCATACAACCACTCACACACCCACTTAACCATATAGCCACTCACACAGCCACTCGCCCATTCATACCCATACAGCAACTCAAACACACTCACTTACAATACAACTATTGACACAGGCACTGACTCACCCATACAGCAACTCAGACAACCATGCACTGACAATCTCAGACGACATAATTTAGAAATAGTATCACTCATTAGTAGTACAAAAAAGAATAGTATTTAAGTTATTCAGTAGCTTAGTATATATCCTTAAAACTCATAAACGTTTACAGAACACTTCCACTCACCGGATGATGTCATTAGTGATGTTATTTGAGATGTCACCAGGGATGTCATCAGGGATGTCACAGACCATGTCTTCAGTGATGTAATATGTGAGGTCATAAGCAGTACATTGCGAGGGGTAAGTTACAGTTGACTCAGGTAACTATAACTGCTGAATTTCACTGGTTTTGTATGAGTGAAATCTGAGCTTAACTATAACATCCCTGTAACCTTTGTTTTTTTCAGTGGAAAAAATATATACACACACACACACACACACCCACACACACACACACACACACACACACACACACAGAGCAAACTGAGTATATATGCAGATGCACAGAGTGCAATATGTTATTTGTTTCAAGTATTGTAGAGTGTTGAATAGGGCCTTGACCCATAAAAGGTGACGCCTCGAGTAAATCATGATGCCCATCTACTCTCTTAAAAATAGTAACAAATACAATATTATACTCTGTACATCTGCATATGAAGTTCATGCCATAGAATTTTTTCATGTGTATTTGTTTAATAAATGTATTTGAACAACATCAGAATACACGGAGGAGGTAAATTTGTGCAACAAGGTAAAACCACTCTCAAGAGATATTGTGACTATCAGGAGAGCTGTTTCACTCTGTAAAGTATTTTTACTTGCAATCTGTGATCAATTGCAACAGCTGATTTATCATTCTCACAGTAAGAGGATGCAAAATCTGGCAAATATGAAGCAGCCTCTGAAATGCCATTTCTCTCTAGAGTAAGCTTTCCTGTTACTGAATTGAAGGTAGCTCCCAGAAAAGGTTGTGTCTGATGAGGACACAGGTGAGGATTTTTTACATTAATTGTGAATTCTAATAGACAGAGAAACAGTATGGTTTTCCGAGTGTATGTGAGGCATTGCCCCATTTACAAGGTAGTTATCCAGGTAATCTAACTGTGGCAAGACAGAAGTGACCTGGAAAGGTAGGACTTTGAATCTGTACTGTGTTCCATTTACCAAAACCTCATGTAATGGCAATGAGTCTTGTGTACGAGAATGTGGGTTGTCTCTATTGAGTGCCCTGTTGTCAGAAGTAGAATAACATCCTGAAGAGTTGTCAATTTGAAGTGGTTGGGTGTGATGAAGTGATTGATTGCTCACAGATTTAGGACTGGGCATAAGGGTTTTTTTGTTTCTGGGGATTATTAAGCAAAGAGTACACCCCCTTGTACCCACTGATGTGTACTGCCAGTATTTTCATTGCGTCCTTGAGAAAGAGTGCGTACACATCTTCTAGCAAGAATTTGTGGCGATCCTTGCTGATTTTATGAAAGTCAGGTTGGTGGTTTAGAGAAATAGCGAGAAATTCCAGACAATAACAATGTGCAATTGTGCAAAACACCCACTAATATAAGGTTATACCGCCTCCTTCCATTGGAAAAACTCAGTGTAATGGTGCTGGGTTGTCGGGGGTGGGGTGAGGTGAGGTGAGGTAAAGATCATTGTGTGGTGACAGAGATGTATCTTCCTTGGGCACCTCTGGAGTTGGGGTGGTATTTACCTCAAATATCTGTTTTTCTAGCAAACATTTTAAACATAGTATGAGCACAGTAACATCCCCACCGAGGTAGAAAGTGACAGTCTTTTGTCATTTATATAGCAAAGTCTTTATACTTCATGCCGAACTGTAAAATGGCAATAGTCTTTTATTACTCCAGGAACAGTATTATATTTTGGTTAGAAAAACAGACATTTGAGGTGAGCAGAGTTAGAGAGCTGCTGGTGTTGTAGGTTGCTGTATATAGGAGCTGCTCTCCACCTAAACGTGGAAGCTACCCAGAGTTCTCTGTTTTTTGTTGCATAATTTATGCAGCACTCTAAGCCTGAAAGGGCGGTAGGGCCTTGTTGTGTGGACGAAGCTAAACCTCTGTGGAGAGCTGTAATGACAGTGAAACATGTGTCAGGGGTTGGTTTTATTCATTCCAGGTTATCTTGGATGGTATTTTACCAATCTAAAGCTGTAATACTGAGCCTGGAGTGATACATTGTGATACATCAAAGACCTGACTAAGAGTATTGGATGTGTCCATGATGAAAGCCAGGAGGTTTCTCAAATGTTCTCTTAAAAAGAAATCAAAATATTTTGATGTATTCTCAAATAGACTCCCTTCAGCAGATATTATAGGTCTCCCTGGAGGGTTAAACACATCTTTGTGCACCATGTGGATCAAATACAAAACAGGGATTTTCGGATGGCAAGTTCTTAGAAATAAATATTCCTTTTGAAAGATCGAACACATATTGCATCATTCTTGTAGTTCCTTCCAGAATTTCACCTTAATCTCTTAATCTAATTTTGGGAGATATTCTCTTATAACAGTTCTCATCACTTAATAGTCTATACGCTTCTTTGATCTACATCTCTAGAAACCAGAGAACAACATGTCCGCCCATGTCAGATTGTTTTCCCATACAGTTGCTTCTGCTTTTTAACTTTTTCATTTGGTTCCAATAAACTCTTTATTCTTCCAATTAAATCTTTGTTTTCTTGCTACAAGCCCTATATAGGTGTCTCAGATCCTGAAGCATCAAATCTGAAGAGTTGTCAATTCCTTCTTTCTGCATAGTTGGTAGATAACTGGATATTGCACGGCACTGGCTTGCAGCTTCTCCATATAATTCAATGTTCATTTTTCCAATGACTTCTTTCATATTAGGTACCACACCAATGCCCACTATTTCATTTTCCAATTCCTGAAGTTCAATCATTAATTTCAAGTCTGGAATCTAGAGGTTATCACTTTTCTCAAGTACTCTTTATTCCCTGGGTGCCATCCCATATCCTTTCATTTTGCACAACATATTGGCAATGTTAGTTTTAGTATATATTTAAAAACGTCTATCCTTGTTTGTGAGTAATTTAACATACTCTATGGGACAAAATGATAAGCTCAATGACAGAATAATTTTTCTCCTTCTGTGAGCATTTCACTTGTGAGGTTTTCTTTCTTCACTTTGTCTGCTGCTCAGTGTTATTTTTGTCTGATTCCCCTCCACCCTCTTTTCTTAGTCCTTTTTTCTCCTTTTGTTTTTTTTCCGGAAATTGTTTTCCTTATGATCTCAAAATGTGTTTTCTATCCAGTGATGTAAAGAAACTTAGAGTAGAGGAAAAGAGGGAGGTACCCTTATTTTCAATCAGGGACAGAGTCAATAATTCGAGAAAACACACAAGGTCCCAAGAACAAAGAGAATTATAGCTCAGGTATTCTACAACAATTAAAATTCAAAAGCAAATTGTGTGACAAAGTAGTTTGTGATTTTTATATTATACAATGGGAATCAATAGTAGTGAGTCAGACACACATAGAGAACTAATCACAAAAGTAACTAAATCATTACAATTTATTCAAATTGGTGCACATTCAAAATTAAAAACACATCATATAAAAATTTCATATAAAAAAACATTTCAAATAAAAATATACATTTATTATACAATACAAAATATAGAAAACAACAAGTCGACGTTGCGTTTCAGTGAGAAGTGGATCCTTCACCATCCTCAGGACAGTTTTCTAGAACATTTTTAGGTCGTAAACGAAATTCAATCGATTAAGAATGTTGGAATAACATGAAGCTTGTCAAAATATGAGGGAATGAGAATGGTCCACTCAACAATAAGCCTTCAAGTAACAGCCAATGATTTTGGATGTGTTCGTTGGTGCCACCGATTCAAATTTAAAGTCTCTATTTGACAACAGTCCAGCAGGTATATATGTACACACACTGGCGAACTGTAGGATAGATGCTGTTGTATTCACATATAGATTTTCACCCTCTTTTTTGGAATTTGTAGGGAACCTGGGCTGATAAAGTTGCTAAGATTTTCGCGCTCCCCAGGAATTAAAAACCTGCGTACCGCGATACGGCCTCCCTGCAACCAACCAACGAGTTCCGGGTCAGGATATATCCTGGGTGAAAATCTATACGTAAATACCACAGCATCTATCCTACAGTTCGCCAGTATGTGTACATATATACCGGCTGCGATATTACTTCGTTCATATAGAGGCAGAACAGGGTTGGTGCCAAAACACAGCCCTGTCTGGCCCCCCTGCAAACTGGAAACCTGGAGGACAACGCCCCATTTCTCCCGCATCTAACCTGTGCAAAGTTCTGCGCATGCTACCTCATCAATACCCTCAATATTGCATGTGGGACTCCCATGTCCAAAAGCACCGCCCATAGTTTCCCCCTAGGAACCATATCAAACGCGGACCGGAGGTCCATAGACACCATGTAGAGTCTGCCACCCTCTACTGTGACTGTCTTCCAGTAAAGCAGAATTAAACAGAAGATCTGGTCCATGGTGGATGTGTTCCTCCTAAATCCGGCCTGAAATGGGGTAAGAATCTCGTGCTCGTCCATCCACTCCTGCAAACGATCTAGAATTAGTCGTGAGAAGATTTTGTGGGGGACGTCGATGAGGCTGATGGGCCTGTAGTTGGCTGGGAGCAGAGGAGAGCCCTTCTTGAAAATTGGGATAATCTCTGCTCCCAGCCAGGTACCCCGCACCTCCATGCCTCCCAAGATTGCATTGTATAGGGTACAGAGGTAAGGAGCCCATATCCTTGGCTGATCCCTAAAAAGGTCGCCGGGGAGTTTATCTAAGCCGGGAGCTTTTCCCGTAGCCAATTTCCCTATGGCAATGTAAACCTCCTCGGATGTAAATTCCAGTTCATCATTCTCAGCAACTGGCAGCGTGTGTAACTGTATGCTGTCTAAGCCAGGAGCTGCTGCATATAAGGTCTTAAAATGGAGTTCCCAGACCCCTGCCTCAATATTGGATTCAATCGCGGATCTGGGCTCACCTGACCCCGTACTGACTATTGCCCAGAATCTACGCGCATCTTTCATGTCTAGGGAGGAGGAAAGATTAAGCCATCTTTTCAAGTCCCACTCTTTCTTAGCATGATTCATTGTTTCTTTATATAATAATCTTAAAGAGCGGATTTTTGGTTTATCTCTCCCATCTTTTACAGCCCCCATGAGCTCCGTTTTTACCTTCCTGCAAGAAACATTATACCAGGAGGATACAGGCACCCTACTCTTCCTGCAAGGGTTGGGCGGGTTAAAGAATTCCAATGGACAGTATACCAAATCCTGATGCACGGTCAGCATGTTTCCATGCAAATCTGGTGCCAATGGCTGAACCATTATGTCACTGGCCTTCGTGAGGAAGGGTAAAATTGCACTATATAATTTAGGTAGTGCAACTTGAGAAGCCACCAATTTCCCCCACTTGACCCTACGTCTATTATTGGTGGCTATCAAACCATCTACCATATCTGGGGCAGCTTCATACTCATTAGCCCCGGGCATGGGAAGTCCATCCTCAGACTCAATGCGTTATGGTCGCTGTCTGCCCTTGATATCACCTCAAAGTCAACAACCTTCGACCATAGGCGTGTCTCCAGCATAATATAATCCAATCGTGATTCTTGATCTCTCTTATTAAAGGTGCACTTTGAGGGGATATCGGAGGGCGTCCGACCATTACAGGCCCTAATTGAGTTGTTTAGTGTAAGGGTTGTGATCTACATGGCCAGTGGGGACCAGGACCTTACATAGGGAGACTGGCATGGCGGGATTCCCCAATATTCATCCTCCCCCGTTAGCGCTCCCTTGTTCAGCCCTCGCAAGGGCTCAAAGTGACAGTTGAAGTCACCAGCCACCATGTAGTGTGTATCATTACTGAGGGAGTCAAGAAAAATTGACAGCTCCCCAATGGTACTAGACTCTTTGGCCACACTTGTCGGGCGGGAGTAAACGTTCACGATTGCAAATTTATAAGAGGTTGGCCATGTCAGGAGGACACACTGGATGTCAACAGAGTTAGTCGGGATAGACACACCATTACAGCCTAAATGTAGCCCAACCCAGATTGTAAGGCCCCCAGATGGACGCCCCTTCCCTCCCCAGCAGGCAGCGATGTTAAAAGCCGCAAAGCCTACTCTGCATTGGTCCTCCCTAGCCCAAGTATCCTGAAATAAGCATACATCGTTCCTATCCACAAAAGAGCCCCACTCCGGACAGGCTAATTTATTTGGGAGACCCGCCACGTTCCATGACATAATAAGCATATGCTTCATATTATCAGGATTATGACGTACCGTGACTACAGGAATGTTATCACTCCCCAAGGGGTTTACGGCACCGGTAATTTCTAGTGATAATGATGATTTCTGAACCTGGGGTGTCCACCCTGTATCGAGCATATCACTACTCATACTGCTCCCCTGTGGCGGATGATGAGCTCTTAGTAATGCTAGCGCTGAGTGGCTTCCCGTTGAAACCTTAATGGCCTCAGTATTATCACCCTGGCTTAAGGTTTTACCTGAAGATTCCAGCCCGGTTGAGTTCAGTCAATCAACCTGATCCAGGCCGCTAAACCTATTATAACAAGGGATAAGGCTCTGGGCTGACAGATTGTGGCCATACCTATCCTTCCCGCCCCTACCCCCTCGCTGGTATGATACAAAAGACCAGCCATCATCCAGATTTCTCAAGTGTTCGCTGGGGTAAAAAAACGAAAGGGGGCGAGCTACGATTTTTGTACCTGGGCTGGATACACTCCAGTTGCAGATGTAATCTGCAGTCTGTGGGTCCCTGAAATTGACCAATATACAATTGCCAGTTGAATTTTTTGGGGCACGACCCACCCATCCCACCCTTTGAACCATTGATATTTCACTTGTAATGTAAAGGGGAGTGGCCTATACATATTGAGCCAGTGGGTGGTTTTATTTTTCAAGGAACTGTATGTCTCAACATTCGAAGCACTTATTTCAGGGACCCCAGTTAGAATAGCCATGTATGGGCTCACCTCTGGTGGTAGATCAATTCTAGGCCTATTTCTAGGTTCCTCTATCATGCCCTCATCCATCGGTACCCGCCCATCGTGTCTAGCCGTATCAGTATAGACCACTCCTGCACTATTGGGGACTAAATGCTGATCTGCCCTGGGTCCCACTCCTGGTTTGATTTGCAGTATATTTGGGGCTGCGACAGCACCCCCCCGTGATACAACATTCAATTTGAACATCTTTGACAGGGACCAGATAAAATGTTCCCATTCATTCCACATGTTCAGATAAGCGTGTTCCAACCCACTTCTGGAGTGGAGCCCAGGTCTGTTCCCCCTTTTACTAGCTTTCCTGCCTTTTCAGACATACAGATTACTTTTCAAATTGTGTATCGAGAGTAATCGTGTTAACCATTGGTGAAACATCGAGGGGTGTGGATCAAGCCATGCTAATGATATACAGATGCGGGCAACAGCCCTTAGCTATAAAAACAAAAAACTGTCCTGACCTATTGACCATGTTGTCATGTATAAGAAGTAACATTAGTTGGAAGGTCAGAGTAATGTCGAGGGGCAGCGCAAATTTCATGAACCTGGTATCTTTCACTTCAGCAATTCCAGTGACCGACAGGTGCTAAACATGTGCACCAGATCTGCTTCCTAGTTTTGACACAGAGGACAGCAAATACCTGCAATCCCCCACCCATTTAGAAATTTTGGCCGGTGTATAGTACAGATCGAAGAGCTTTTTGAAATGTTGCACCTGTAGTCCCACAGACAGCAATAAAGTGCGGCCTAACTCACATGATTCGTAGAAGCTGCAGTCTATGGTGCCAGCTTCCTCTGCCATTTACCAACAAGATTTTCCAAGTCATCAGGCATAAAGGAGCCCAGAAAATCATAGATCTGGCTAGTTGTACACCTAGGATTATTACCCACAAGCTCCATCAAAGTTAGCTTGTTAAATCCACTTGGACCCCCTCCTTTTTTTTAAAAGAAAGTCGCGAATCTGAAGATATTTGAAACTTTCCCTCTTATTTATTTATTTCTTTTTTCATAGAGTTTTATATAGCGCGAACTAGACCCGAATAGGGTATCAGACCGCTTTACACAAGCACCACTTTCGTTACAGAAGGGCACATTCATTTTTGTTAGGCAAGGGGAGATTAAGTGATTTGCCCAGAATCACAGGATGTTGAGCATAGTTGCTGAGACTCCAACCCGGTTCCCCAACTTCGAGGTCAACCGCTCTAGCCGTAAGGCTACATCCTCTCCCCATATCAATCCCGTAGTCCAGATGTAACTCCTCAGAAGACGCCACTTTATCTCCCACATAATCTCCTCATCTCTTAAACCCCCTGGCCTCCCACTTAGACACTATGAGTCAAGAAAGATCGTGTTGAGGAATAGAGTTCCCGGTACTGGGGTATAGTAACTAAATTCCTGATCCCAATTTTTTTTCTCACAATCGCCCACAAAGGCTGTCAGAAGAGTCTTGAACTTGACTTTCTCATAATAACTTGGCTCGACCATCTTTAAGAAGCCACTTTTAGCGTTTTCCTCTATTAACAATTCATATATTGGAGGTATGCTCTCTCCCACTCAACAATCTTCCCCCTCCCACCAAAAAGGAATCTAATATATTGTAAAGCAGCGACCCACAGGTAGTATTTTAAATTGGGGATGGCTCAGCCACCTCTATCCCTGGGTAGCATCAGATATTTGAGTCCTCCTAGCTTTAGCATACAACCAAATAAAACTGCTAACCATATCTTCCATCATTTTGAAACACTGATTTTCAAATTCAAGTGGAACTGCCCTAAAAAGTACAGGACATGGGGTAAAAATAACATCTTGACTACGTAGCAGCGGCCAATAACTGACAACTGTAGATTATCCATCCTCTGTATATCCATTTTCGCTTTATGGATCCAAGTTAGATTCGACTAGCTGGTCTATATCTGACACAAAACTAACTCCCAGGTAAACTACTTTTCCCACAAAACGAGGATCAGTAGGTTGCATCTGTTTATTGACAACCAGCTAAGTCTAATTCCGATTAAGAGAGTAGCCAGATTTTTTACCTGAGGCGTCTTTTTCTACCTCCTGCATTGATACCACTGGGTCAGGGGACTGCGATGTCATCGGCATATACCAAAATCTTAGTGCTCTTGCCAAGGCATTGCATGGGTTTGAATAAGATATTGTACTCCAGTTTCCAGATCAGGGTATCTATATAGAGGGCAAACAATAAAGGAGAGCAGGACAGCCCTGTCTAGTTCCTATCGTAATTTGAATCGGATCAGATTGCCCCCGCCCCCATAATTTGAAGCCTGGCAGTAGGATTTTGGTTGACTGCTTGGATAGCCCTGATGTAGCCCAACCCAGTTCTATACCCCTTCGTGACCACCCACAGATAATCCCAGGCTACCCTGTCAAATGCTTTTTCTGCAAGAGCCATAGGATTCTCTGAGACTTCTGCTGCATGATCTGTAGTTCCCCTCCCTGGTATAAAACTGTATTGTCTAGAAGAGACCAGCTTGCCAATCATATCACTTAGCCTTGTTGCTAAGACCTTAGAGCAGGGGTCTTCCATCTGGGGGGCAGGCCCCCCTAAGGGGAGCCTCAAAAGATGCCACAGGGGCGCCCAGCTATGGGGGCCAATAAAAGCATTATGCTGATAACAGTGCTTTGTATTCAGCAGGAAAAAATGAGCTGCAGCAAGCTACTCTGTAATTGGCCATCACCAACATCTTTTGTCATTATTATCCTGGCTGAGAAAAGGTGTCAAAAGGAAAGGGATTCCAAATATTCTTCAAAACCCTTACCCCAATTTCTAATAATCACACTGTGGATATGTTTACATGTTAGTAAGGCCTGCCTGACCACAATAGTATGTTTGGCAATCATGGATTTGATTGCCTTTTTGAAACGGTAACAGATCTTAACTGCAATGTTTAAATAAGTCTAGACATATTTAAACATTGTCAGTTTAATAGAATAATTGTGAATTGTTTTATGGGGGGGCTGGTGATTTTTTTGTCTTCACTGGGCGGGGCAGCATTAAAAAGTTTGAAGACCACTGCTTTAAAGTATAGCTTGGTGTCGCTTTTAATTGATATGATATGTTATGTTAAATAAATTTTATACAGCGCACAGCTACCCAACAAGGGTTTCCCAGTGCTAAACCTGACAAAGGACAAAAAGAAATAAAGGGAATCAGAAATGCAATTCAAGGTGAATTTTTGGTTAAATAACCACGTTTTTAAAAGTTTACGAAAATTCATGTATGAAGTTTCATTGCGAATTGCAATAGGAAGGTGCTGTAAGTAATCCAGAAGACACGGAACAGGAGTAAAGGTAAGAGGTGTCTTTATTCAGGTCATCCGCTCTCCTACCACGAAGCACACTCAACATTCTAAGGTGAGCTCCCGGGCATACTAACTGTGGGAAGAAGGGAGGGGTGGACGGGAGGTACCAAGAGGAGAGGCAGCAGGATAGTTACAACACATCTCCTTACCCATAGAATAACATGCAAACATTAGAAAGAAAAGAGGAAAGTAAGATTCTACGTAGCCAGTCTATCCCCGCTCCAGATTTGTCCATCCTCCAACTGCACCACATTTTTCCCATAGCTCTTAACATTTTGTGGAGGGAAAAATTTGCTCTGTCCCACCTGTACACGGGTGGGCTTCCTTACCACCACAGGGTTGTTAACTTTGAGGTTAAGTTCTTTCGCTCCATGTTTCCTGTTATACCAATCTTTGGAACTCGATTGGTGTTGTTGGACTTTAAAATGGCTCTCCTTCCTGTTGTAGACAACAGTTTTACCCCCATCTAGCCAGAGACGGTTTAGTTTGGTGCCAGGCTCTCTCCCTCTTAGGAGAGATTCCGCTTACAAGGTTGGGTGCTGTGTGATAGGCCCATAAACAGTCTCTAAGGGAATCATCTATGTTGAACCCATTGGAGATTGCCAGTTGGATATGTTCCTTAATCATGTGGTTCGTCCTTTCTGCTAATCCATTTGCCTTGGGACAGTAGAGTGCAGTCTTTTCGTACTTGATGATAAGGTGTTTTAGAAAGGCCTTCATTTCATCAGAGGTAAACTGCACCCCATTATCGGTTACTAGGACCGCTGGTATCCCTTCGAATGAAAAAACTGATTTTAGAAATGTGTTGAGGTTGTTGGTGGTGGTAGAAGAAGTGAATCTGACATTTACCCAGTGTGAGGTGTAGTCCACAAGAACAAACAAAAACCTTTTTTGTGGCCCTAATGCCTCCATTGGACCGATAATGTCCATAGCAAGTTTAGTCCATGGAGTTTCCGGTACTTCTACTGGGGATAAAGGAACCAAAAGCTGTTCCTTACTTTACTTTTGGTAATACTTCTCCCTAAGTGTCCCTCATGGGCGAGGTCTATGATTTTATCTCTTAGGGCCTCAGGTGGAACAATTTTCGTGTGGCGGTAAACTTTGTTGTCTAAAATGGTTAACTCATTTCTAACCTCCCAAAACTTCTTCATCTCATCCGGGACATTGCAGCATTTCTCTGGCCATCCATTGATTATCAAACTTTTTAAAGAATTCATTTTAGAGTCATTCTTCATTTCTTCGTCCCATTCTTCCTTGGTGAAAGAAGGAAGATGGATAGATAAAATGGGGGCATCCAAGGGATCCTCATTGAGTTTGACTGCGTGACCTTGATAAAAAATCTGCCACCACATTTTGCTGTCCCGGCCGGTACTCAATCCTAAAGCAAAAATTCTCCAACCCCAGAACCCATTTAGCTATTCTAGGGAATTCACAATGTACTTTTTGGGAAGAAAATATGTGTGTTAAAGACTTATGGTCTGTGTGGACCATGAACTGTGTCCCCCAAAGGAAAAATTTGAAATGAGTAATGGCCCAGTAGCATGCCAGGGCTTCTCTCTCAATTACGGAATAATTCCGTTCAGATTGACTGAGGGTGCGGGAGGTGGAAGCAATAATGGTCTTACCGCCTTCCCCTTTCTGTGATAGGATAGCCCCCAGGCCTTTGTTCGAGGCATCAGTGCTTAGAATGGTCTTCTTTTTATGGTCGAAGGGACCGAGGGCACGAGAACCTACGATTTCTTTTTTTAAACTGTTTACAGACTCGGAGTGTTTCCCTTCCCACTTGAATTCTTGTTTATTCTTCAAAAGTTCTCGTAAGCTTTCGCATTTCTCTGAGAATCCTGGTATGAATTTGGCCATGTACTAAATCAGGCCTAAGAAGGACTTTAGTTCTTCTTTATTTGTGGGAAATGGTGCATCTTCCACTGCTTGAATTAGACTGTGTTTAGGCCTGATCCCTTCAAATGAGAGTTTGTGCCCCAGGTAATCTACTTCTGTTACTTTGACTTTACATTTGTCACGCTTTACTGTCAATCCAGCTTCCGACAGCCTTGCACAAACTTTTCTCAAAACAGAGTCATTTGCCCCATAGACTAAAACATCGTCTTGGAAACACATGCTGTTTGGGATGCCATCCAGCACTTTTTGCATCATGTTTTTGAAAACAGCGGCAGCTGAAGCAAGGCCGTTAGGCATCCTTCTGAACATGTATGTGCCGAATGGGGAGGAGAAGGCGGTCAAAGGCCTGGACTCCGGGTGGAGTTCAACTTGGTAGTACGCCATGGATAGGTCTATAACAGAGAAGAATTTGGCTTTTCCTATAGTGCTCAGCATTTCGTTGATATTGGGGAGAGGGAAACGCTCAACCCATATATTCTCATTGAGACTGCGTAAGTCAATGCATAGGCGGATGCCTTGCCCATTGGCTTTCGAAGCGATGACAATGGGAGCTAACCACTACGAGGCATTGATAGGTTGTATAACACCTAAATGACACAGTTTGTCAAGTTCATTTTTAAGTGGCTGTCTTAAAAGTAAAGGAACTTGGCGAATTTTATGGACAACAGGTTTAGCACCTTCTCTGATCTTTATTTTATGTTGATATTGTTTAAACAGCCCTAGATCGTCAGAAAAAAGGCATGGAAATTCATTGCAGAGAGATCTATCCAAGTCAGCATCCTCAACCAGAATGACCTGGTCCTTCTTATTAGGATCGAGAATGATGCCAAGCTCCTTTTGGTGTTTCCACCCTAAAAGGTTAGACCCTGTATTCACAAGATACACCTTTCCTACTGCGGATCTACCCTTAAAGTTTATTTGCGCTTCCAACATACCCACCAGCGGAATAGGATCTTTAGTGTAACCATGTGGTGTAATATCATGTTTGTTGATTATCATGTCTGGATCTCCCAGACTTTTCCAGTAATCCTCCACGTTTAGCAATGTAAAGTCTGCAAACATTTCAAAGGTTTTGTTGTTGAGTAGAATGTTGCATTTAGGGTACTCCGCAACAAAACTACCACATGAGATTTTTACTTGAAAAACGAATTTGAGTTGATCATCGCTACCATCATAAATTGCTTTAACTTGGCTGCTATCTCCATCCCTGCATACTCTTGCTAAATGGCCTCTTCTGTTGCACTTCTTGCAGTGGGCATTTTGTGTTGTACAAAAGGGACTGTTGGCTAAATGGTTATTGCTTCCGCATCTGTAGCATTTGAGGCCAGAATGTTCCCTTATAGGTTTGTTGGGTAGTTCCCCTTTACTCTTAACTTTCAATACACTATTGGTAGAACTGTCAACCTGTACTGCGGCCACCACTTCCTCAGATACTTTTAATTCTTTCATGCATTTGGCAGTATGTTCAATCGATTGGGCTATAGAGATAGCTTCCTCCAATGTGGGATTTTTGGACAATAACTTTTCTTGAATCCTGCTGTTGCTCGTACATCTTACTAACTGGTCACGTATGAGAGAGTCATTAAGTTCCCCAAAGTCACACCGTTGGGTTAGGCCACTTAAGGCCGCAATATAGTTTTTAACAGATTCATTCTTGCCTTGAACACGGTTGAAGAATTTGTGACGTTCTAAGACAACGTTTATTTTATCTCCAAAGTGGTTTCCTAACTTTAACAGGGTGATCTCATATGCATCCAGATCGTCTTCCTCATCTAGTTGCAGTTCAGGCAGGGTCTCGTACACTTTGCGACCATGAACAACCAGATTATGAAGGAGAATGTGCTGCTTGCGCAACGCTAAGAACCTTTCCCCTCCCATGGCGATTAAGTAGGACTCAAATAATTTAGTCCATTCCTTCCAGTGGATATCAGGTTCTTCACAATCGTTTAAAAATGAGGGGGGTTGACATATCCCTGCTGTGCACATGCCTGGTTTGAAGAAGAAGGGTGAACTAACGACCCCCAAAACAGGTAAGTGAGTGACCCTGAAGGTGGGAAATTGCACAAACACTAACTGGTGGGAAAAGGTAGGGGTAGGGGAATCCCCAACACTCCGTCCCCCCCCCCACTCAGTCAGAGTAGAGGCTAGGACCAGCAGAGGAAGTAATGCAAGTTAGGCAGTTTCCCCACAATGGCAGTACCCAGGAAGGCTTGCTTGGTATAAGGAAAATAAACGTAGGTAATGTTCAATTGTGGCAATGAGTAGAGTAGCAAAACATCGAAGAATGGACACCAGGCTGGTATTACAATGGAGATTTGGGAGGAAACTGTGGAAAAAGTCACAGTACTCCTCAGGGGGGGCGTAGGTGAAGAGCGCTATCCCCAGCAGCGCAGAGGAGGGAAGAAAAAGTTAATTCACCTCACCGTAACCTGAAGGACGAGGTCGGCACTGCCCACAACACCTCCGGAAGGAAGGACTCGAGAGTTGTCAGCCCAGCAATCCGGCAATGAGGAGATCCGTGGGGAGGTTCCGCCCACGGTGGGCGTGTAATGGGCACCCAGGAAGCACGTCAGGGAGGGCAGGGACGCTGGGAGAGTCGCCGTGGGAATGCGGAAGCCGCCGCTGAGAAGGTGCTGAAGAAGAGGTCCCTCTGTATGAGAAAGGCAGTGCAGTAACGGTCCGCTTAGAGCCACGAAAATGGTGAAGTAAATGTAGTACTTAGAAGACACAGCAGCGGAGGCACCTCCGATGACCTCGAGGAGGGGAGACGCTCACCCAGACATCGACGCAGAGGTAGTCTCGAACCTTTCCCGCTCCGAATTCATCACACTGTATAAATGGAGCCTCCAAGGCAGCTTCTGCCCAAGCAGAACTGCAGAGCTGCCTGGCGTAACGGAGATATTCAGTCCGCGGAGGCACGCTCCCAAGTTCCCAAGGCAGAGGATCACCCGGGCAGCTGATGAATGCCAATATTACCACGGAAAGCTGCGGGGTGAAAATGTCCTTCCTTTTCGCTTGAAGGCGATGGCGCACTGTAGAAAAGCGCTGATGAGCAAAACGTTCCCTCACATCCAAGGAGAGACCTTGAAGAGTTGTTCTGTCATGAACACTTCATTTGAGTAAGCTTTCCTGGCCATGAACATCATAGTTCTTCTTGAAGACGTGGAGAACTGTTGACAAGAATTGCATTGGCACAACATCAATCTCGATGCTCATCTTCTTGAAATTGTGAGAGCGTATAAAAGGGGGAGATGACCTGTTCTGCCCCTACACAGGATCGTCGCCAGTGTTGTAAGTAATCCAGAAGACACGGAACAGGGGTAAAGGTAAGAGGAGTCTTTATTCAGATCGTCCGCTCTCCTACCACAAAGCACACTCAACATTCTAAGGTGAGCTCCCGGGCATACTAACTGTGGGAAGAGGGGGGGGGGGTGGACGGGAGGTACCAAGAGGAGAGGCAGCAGGATAATTACAACAGAAGGGAATTCCAAATAGATGGACCAAGGAAGGCAAATGAACGACCTCCCATTCTTTTAAGTTTAACACTGGGCAATGAAGATTGCACAAAGCACTGGAAGTCGAAGAATTTTTAGAGAGCTGGCATAGCAGCCTGGCAGCAGAATTTTGGACCACCTGTAGTTTCCGTGTGACATCCTAATTTGATCCCAAATAAAGTATGTTTCCATAGTCCATTCTAGATGTCACAAGCGCCTGGACTACTGTTTTCTGAGTGGAAACCGGAAGCATCCAAATAATTTTTTCCAACCATTTTAAGATGGTGAAACAGGTGGCTGCCACCTTTACTGCCTGCTGCTTCATAGATAATTTATCGTCAATGAGGACTCCCAAATTGCGAGCATAAGTGGAGGGCTGAGGAAGATCACCCATTGCACACGGCCAATGCTGTGGGCCCCAAAGATTTTTATTTTTACCCAAAATAAGGACCTCAGTTTTTTCGCTGTTAAGCTTAAAAAGATTAGCTTGCATCCAAGATGCAATATTCCTCAGACCAGTCTGAAGAACTGAGGGTCCAAGCGTCTTTTCCGTAGAAAGGGAAAAGATGATCTGGGTGTCATCAGCATAAGAGAACAGGCACAGCCCTGCCTCCTCTGCTATTGTCGCCAAAGGTTTGACATACAGATTAAATAAAAGAGGACTTAAAATAGAGCCTTGGGTTACCCCATAAGAAGAAGAGTACATTTTAGAAGTGGCTCTGGATGAAAAGACTTGAAAGGTCTGTTTAGCAAGAAAAGATGAAAGCCAACCAAGTGCTGAGCCAGTAATGCCAAAGGATTGCAGATTTAATTAACACAGTATGGGACACTGTGTCAAATGCAGCGCTCAGATCGAGCAATATAAGGGCCACTGTGTCCCCAGAATCCAATCGCTGTTGTAACATTTCTGATACTCCAAGCAGAGTTGTCTCGGTGGAATAACCAGCCCTAAAGCCGGACTGAGAGGAGTGTAGAAGGTTAGTAGATTTGACAAATTGAGTTAGTTGCTGGTTAACATGCTTTTCCAAAATTTTGGAATAAGTAGGAAAAAAAAATAGGCCTAAAGTTAGATCACTGAGATGGATCAGCATTGGCCTTTTTTTTAAAGAGGAAGAACCATTGCATACTTCCAGTCTGAAGGGACAATGGCTTCTTGAATAGAGGCATTAAGCAGCTGCATAATTAACATCAGAGAGGATGAGTCCAACTGCTGCGGCACAGATACAGGGATGAGATTACAAGGAGAACCAGATTTAATACTATTTAGATTCTTTTTAAAAGAATTGCTATCAAAAAGTGTCCAGGTTTCAAGTCTAATGGAGTCCCTCACCCTGCAATCAGACTCTGTCGTAGGGGGTGGCATAGCAGATGCCACTGTCTGAGTATTTTGTAATACAGAGTATATTTCCTCTACTTAATCCACAAAGTAGTTAGCGAGGTTGTTGCATTGTTGTTCATTTAAGATAGGTGGCATTGACCGTGTGTCAGAGCCAGCAAACAGGGTACACAAACAATTCTGGGTATTGGAAATAGTGGAGGAAACATATTCCTTCCTTGCTAATTTACAAAGGGCTTGATAATGTTTTAAAGCTTGTTTATAATGAAATTTAGAGTCCTGCGTGTAGTTCCTCCTCCAGCTCCTTGCCAGAGTTTTACATTTGTTTTTTTCAGTTTTTAATTGCTCTGTAAACCAAGGGGCAGGAGGACGGTGATTATGGTTTTTTTTTTTTTATAGATAGTGGAAGACAGTGCTCAACTGCATCAGAAATCCACTCATGGATTGTACTCAATGAATTAGTTGATATATGCTCAATAGTAGGGGTATTATCAACGAGAGTCTTATTAAAGATTTCCCTATCCAATTTACTCCACTTCCGAAATCTTTGTGGGCTACTAACAGAAGCAGCAGTTGAAGTCAGTGAAAAAATGCACTGCAATTTAACTGCAAAATGATCTGGCCAGCATAAAGGACGAGCAGGATCACACCGAAGACAAGTTAAATTGGAAAAAATGGGATCCAACAAATGTCCAGCCAAATGTGTAGGGACAATATTATAGAGTAAATGATTTAATGCTGCAAAATCAGCAATCAGTGTACTACTGACCGTACATTTAGATTTATCAAGATGTAAGTTAAAATCACCTAATATAGTGAAGTTCGCCGCTTTAAGAAGATGTGGCGTAACCAGATCTGGCAGTGAAGAAGCCCAGGAACTAGAAGGTCCAGGGGGACGATAGACAAGAATGCCTGAAAAAGTAGTTTGCGGTGTCATAGTGGTTTTAAATAAGGCTGCTTCAGTTTTAAAAAGATAAGTCTTCCAGTTTACATTGGTAGGATTTATCATAGATTATAGCAATTCCTCCACCCTTTCCACTGACTCTGTCCCTTCTAGCTATAGCGTAATTAGGTGGTAAGGCTAAAGCTACATCAGGACCCAAACTGGTATGTAAACATGATAGGGCTGTATGACCCGGGGTCTTGTGGGGGCTTTCGGACTGGAGGGTCACAGAAGAGACAGATACAGCGCTGAATCCTTTTGGTGAGCCTGGAACTATTGCCTCCGGGAGGAGGGGCAGGACATTCCCAAAAAACGGGTTTTCACAGCAATCGAGTAGCGTGACAATGAAAAATAACCACCAGGGAATTGGAGGGTCTGGTCAGACTTTGATTGGGGAGGACTCTCTGGCTGTAAAAGGCAGTAGTGAGGGGGCAGCTTACGATCCACGTGCTGTGCAGTCTATCCGAATGAAAAGAGAGGTGTCAAGGGTTGGGTTGGGTTGCCTTCTGGCACCCCAACAACACTGGTTTCTCCTAATGTGCCTCCGGATAGGGATGCAGCAGACATAGGACCTGATGCTTATGTGGGTCACAACAGTGAGAACGTTCTAAATCCAAAGGGGATGCCCGGAAAACTACCAAGCAGTCTTCTGGGATGGTGGAATGTTTAACGACCAATCCCTTGGGTATTAACAAATTGAAAAAGGCAAGAGAAGGACCCTTATCAGGCAAGACCTGTAGTAAGGATATCAGGGCTTTTTGTAGACGAGGCTGGGGAACAAAAGCCACTAGATGATTCCCTAGAACCGGGAGACAAATTCCTCCCACTCACTGATGGGTCTGACACCTCTAGCTTATAGGGATCTAGAAGAGGAAGCTTGTTAGTCAGCATCTGGTATTAGCTCAAGTGGTTCATCAGAAGGACTGAGCTCCATCGTAAGGCGAGCAAGATGCCATAGGAGATCTAAAGCCCAAAACCCAACTGTGTAAATAAGCCAGAATTAGTCGGCCCATGCACTAAAATTGGATTATTCTGCAACAGGAGTACGTGGAGCCACATAACCAACAACTTCAGGCTCCCCCATTGGACAGAAATCTACGGAAACATCAGAGGAGCCAACTCTGAGGCTAATACATAGCTCCATTAAACAGCATTAGGAAGAGACCAGCTTTGATGACTGCAAGGCCAGGTTGGCCACAAAGAAATTGCAGGGAGCAATAAGAAAGGATACTAAAGCTTGTATTGAGATCAGAGAGAGGATAAAGTAGGTGGAAAACCGCGCTGAAGTACTGGAGACAGATCTGGTGTTGCTGAAAGATCAATCAAAAATTCAAGGGTCTCAAATCTATGATATACAATGGAAAATTGAGGACTTTGAGAACAGACACAAATTAAATCACTTGCGGTTCCAGGGTTTGGGTCAATGAGGGCTTTCCCTGAGGTAACATCTTGGAGCTGGGAACATGAAATCCAGATAGTGCATCAATTCCTCCTTATGTTGAAGAAGCAGAATCACTCACAAGGGGAGAGTAATAGCAGGCCTAGAGCAATTATTGTGCATTTTGGGAATTTTTTGCTCAGGCAAACCATCTTTGAGATGGCCTGCCCTGATACCAGCTTCAAAGCTTTGATGGTCACTCTTTCTTTGAAAGACCGACTTCTGCCATTTAACTGTCGAGAGGAGATGGAGGTTTAGACAGCTCATTAAGCCTTGTCAGGGCTGGGGGCTGAGACATACTTTATGAATCCTGCCCGCCTTAAGAATGTTTTTAATAATAAAACTCACTTGTTTATCTTGGCAATCAAAGCTAAAGAATATATGGATGAACCAGCAGGTGGGACCTGAATGGCAATGATATTTTCTTAATTACTGATTTCCTCCGCACTATATGCATATAACACCGGTAAATTATGTTTTCCTCTCCTTGGTGTGTCCGAGACAGTTGTGTTTTGGGTATAACTTGTTATTGTGAGCTGGGGAGGAGGGCGAGCACGGTAGCCACCATTCAGGCCAGGTGAGGACTGATTGCTTCAAGGTATAGGTTATAGGGGGGGGGGGCAGCGAGGCGGGGGATGGGATAGTCAGACCTCGGGAGGGGCTGGTAAGGAAGGTCACAGTGGGGGTTTTGGGGTGCAGAACACAAGAGGAGAAAGGAAACTCAAATGATGTTTTGATGGAGGGTAAAGTGATCTTGTATACGGGTTGTGTTACTTAGATTACATATATCGCTATACAACTGAGCTGTGTATTGCTTCTGTTAATATCTGTGGTTTGAATGACAATGTTAAAAGATGAAATATTGCTGAAGATCTCAAAATTTTACTTGCAGCTATTCTTTGCATGCAAGAAACCTACATAGAGGGATCAAAGAAAAATAGCTTGAATCGTTTGTTTTCATGTTGGGAGCATGTACTACACAAGGCACACATACTCAACAGGTGGCAATCTTAGCTCGCAAGAATATCTGCAGGTTTAAAAAATGTTCTTCTGATAAGTACGGTAGATGGGTGATCGCAGAATCCCGATTTGCTAGAAGAACAATCAAAATTTGTTCTGTCTATGGATCAAATCTAGATGACCCTGCACTATTTGATTTTTTTAATACTGAACTGGCTTTATGGCCAATTCCAATCATAATGTGTGGGGATCTGAATATCAACCTGGCTGGGGGAGTCGTCTGATATGGCAGATATTGGTTACTTCAGTCTGAAGCCTTTCGGGTTCTTCATCATCTAATGAGTGATCATGGGCTAGTGGATGTCTGGCATTAAATCAAGGTACCAAGTCCCAGATACAATTTATTTTCAGCCCCCACATAGAAAACATGTTCATCTGGATTATTTACTTACATCCATTAGCTTTGTCCATGGAGTAAAGATCAAGAAATATCCACAGGTTATATCAGACCATAATCCCCTGGTCATTGAAATTCCATCTGTTGGTGGGGCATGGTCAATTCAGGCTTGGTCATTCGAAAGCCACCTGCTAACCGATGAGGAATATATTGCCTAAATCACCAATTGGATTTCCAAAGTTCTAGGCTGTAATAGAGGCAGTGCTTCAACTGGCATATTGTGGGATGCCTTTAAGGCAGGCATTAGGGGAGAGGCTCTCAGCTTTAGCTTGAACCACCAAAAGACGCAAATACAGGGTCTGAGAAACCTGTATAGTGAACTTGGCGAGGCTGAGGCTCAACTTATTGTGGCTGACTCAGAAGCAGCCAAACTAGCAGGGGTCCAACAAAGGCTTGTGTTAGTTAAATCTGCCTTCAATAATATTTCAAATAAAGCCACAGAGAAGTACATGGCTCACAAAAAGGAATGTTATAAATATAGTGAGCGTGTGGGTCATCTGTTGGCAGGATGGACCAGCCAAAATGTAACATATGGGGAGATTACCAAAATCAGCGACAGGTGGGGTCATTCCGTCACTGATCCTGATGGAATCTGTGAGACGTTCAGAGACTTTTATGAAGCATTGTATCATATTGAGGGGGCAACGGATGAAAATGATTGAAATAAATATCTAGATCTCATTTCTGAAAGCAAACTTAGCCCCAAAGATCTGGATTTTCTAGATGCCTGTCAGCAAAGTTGAAATTCATTCGTCTCTTAAAGATCTCCTTTCTGGTAAGGCCGCTGTGATAGATAAAATCCCACTACCTGGTCAAGATATTCTTGAAGGCACAAAAAGGGCAACATGTACCTGAATCTTGGGCTCTGACTAACACAGTGGGGTTCCTCCCCTTTATGCAACTGTTGTTGCAGAACTTTTTAAGAAATCTTCCCCATATATCACATTCACATAATGTTCAATGGTTTTGCCTGGGGCGTACGCAAGCCCCTGTAGTGCATGGGATCCACACTTTTCAAAAGGCCCACAAGTCTGTCTAAGGTTTATGAACATTTGTGCAATATGGAAGTCTCGGGCCACTCACTATAATCTGCTGAGGGGGCCCGTCATTTTGCATTATGCTACTGGTTTTGCTGTAATCTTAAACTAAACATTGTTGTATCTGGCTGCATGTTCACTGACTGCAAGACATACTATGAACCGATAGTCCAGTTTGAAAGTGAACATGAAAGAGTCCAGTAATTCCATAATTCACTGTGATCAAAGTACATATATATTGAATAAAAAGGGAGGGGACTGTGTTGGACAAAGGAAAAAAATAGACTATTTAGAGGGATGTCAAATCCTTAACTCCCGAAGAGGACATAAGGGCGTAAACAATTCCTCATGCATGCTTATGTTCAGAAGTTCAAGGACTTCTGAACAAAGTCCCCTAACATCAGCAAATTCTGTGGAAATCTGAAATAATTTCTGTTAGCATAAACAAAAGCCATCTTGATTGTGGCATCCATTTTGTTAGCTATGTAATTCTTCCGTCTTCACTGTTGCTTGTTCTTCTATTCTGCTTGTGACATCAGCTTTAGTTAACTCCTCCTGTACTGAGCCAGAGCAATGTATGTGCTGAGAAAAGGCCTGTAGCTGCTAAAATGCACCTGGTTAAAGACGTACCTGTCAATCATTTGTGGACAGAGAAGGGTGACCCCTGCACCGGTGTGGCCATTAAAAGGAACACTTCCACAGTTGGTGCCCAACGAAGGGCCTCATCGAGGACGCAGCCGTCCGAAGGAGTGGTCTTGACGGAATAGTGGAATATTGCTGAAGAGATGTCCTGCATGAGGAGACCCTTGTCTTTGCAGCCAAAGTGATTTTTCCAGTTTTCTCGATTTGATCCTCCAGGTGTTGGCCGGTCCCGACTGAGGTATCCTTTGGCGATATTTTTGCAGTGACCCTTAGGTCGACCAAGAGATTGGCAGTTGGAGACTCTTGTTTTGTAAGTTCGCTGAAGCGGCACTCTTGTTTGCTTGGCCAAGATTCTGGTTTTGAGTGTTTGATTTATTTTTTGCAAAAGATAAAGGCAGGTAATGTGGAAATTTTTGTCTACTTTTGAATATTTTGGAAAAGAAATATTTTACAAAAACTTGGTAGCATGCCTGTTTCTAGCACACTCCGTAGGTTGTGTTGCTGTCTTGGTGGTACCAATATGGATTTAGAAAGAAGTCAGCCGGCTCCCCCAGAGGGGACACCTAATAGGCATCTGTATGTCAAATACGGTATTTCTTCCATAATGTATAGTACACTGCGGAACAAATATACGAAAAAGGATCCTGATATACAATGGCCTGTGAATGGGTCATTTGACTTTAAAAAGATTCAACATGTAGAGCAGTGTTTATTCAAGAGAAAAAGTCGACAAGATATGTTTGATTGTGTACGTATGTGGGAGAAAGAAGTGCAAGAGAGAGCGAGGAAAGAAGAAGCTATAGCAGCAAAAGAACAGCGAAAAACTATATATCTAAAAGCATTGGAATTAAAAAATAAAGAGATGAAGGCAAAAAAAGAACGGGAGCGTCGTTTGAGGTAACTGGCCATTACCCTATTAGGCGCCCTATCTATTCCATACTTAATAAACCTCAGGATGATTCCATCTTATAAGATCGACCCCCGCATAAGTTTTCCTCTGCCCCTGAGAATGATTTTTCTGAAGAAGACCATTTTTCTTCAGACGATAAAGACTTAGATAATCAAGATGGGCGGCACACTTGCTCTAATTTGACTGTTGACGAAAAAGCCACTATCAGATCTACTGCTCGCAAAGAAACTTGTGGGACTACTTCTGCTCCAGACCTTGTAGCGCTGGTTCAGCAGTGGAAAGATTTAGAGCAGTTATATTTTGCAAAGAAGTTCGCTTGGGAAGTAATACTTAATTTTAGAATCCTTTCTACAAACTTAGAGCCCACTGATATAAATTCTGATAATAAACAATTAAGAGATGGAACTTTTCTTTGTTCAAAAATACCTGATCTAATTAGGCAAGTGGTTAAATTACGAGATAACACATTTAGCTTAAAAGCAAAGAAAAAAGCAGCTGGTTAAACTAAAACTGTACAAGTAGCCCAACCCTCAGAACAGATAATAGAAGCTCCAGAAACAGATAATGGCATTATTAGTACTGAAGTTAATGTACGACCAATGCGCGAAGCTGGGCCTTTGTATGTTCCTCCGAAGGGTACTGGAACAGATGAAGATAAAGCTTCAGATGATGCAAAAGGATATTTTACTTATAATTCGGTTTATATTCCTTGGAGTACAGCGGATGTTATGGCTCTTAAAGCCGCTTTGCCTCATCCATGAAAAAATCCAGCCGCTTTCTATGAGGAAGTGGAAGGAGCCATTAGCTCCTGCACTATGACCTTGCCAGATATCAATATGTTTTTTGGACTTATTTTGCCCCCTGATATGTGGAGAACGATTCAGAAAATAGATGATAATGTAGCATATGGCGATACTTGGGTACGGTTAGTAGAAATAGATGCGGCCAGGGTGCCTGCGCAGAAACCCCAGCAGGAGATTTTAGATCTTCCCAAAGCTATTGTGACTAAGTTGAAAACTCTTATTCCCCCTAAGAAAACAGATTGGACTATGTTAGGGTCCTGTAAACAGAAACCGGATGAGTTAGTTTCAGATTTCTTTACACGATTTGAAGAGACATTCCATGACTATAGTGGGCAGTCATTGACAGATGACACGGGTAGGCATTTGTTCGCTGACAAATTTGTCGCTAACATGTTGCCAGAAATAGCTAGTCGCCTTAAGGCCAGTGAGTGTTTGTGGACTACGTCTTCCCCAGTCTCCCTTTTGACTATGGCCCATTACTACGAGCGTCAGGAATTGGAAGCAAAAGGTAGGGAGGATAAGAAGGTTAAGGATTTAAAGACGAAAGGTATGTTGGCTCAAGTATATGGTCCACCATTCAGAGGTGGTGGTAGAGGCGGACGTGCAGTATATATGCCTGGAGTACCCCCTTTCTCTCGATCAACTTTGTCTTCTGATCAGTGTGCTTATTGTAAAGAAATTGGACATTGGCATTCTGAATGCCCCCTTTTGCGAGGTCAGCAGTATCAACGGGGAAGGGGAGCTATCAGAGGATGCCCAGGGAATTTTGGGAGCAGATGCGGCACAGGAACTCGTCCTAGATTTGAGGCAGTTGAGCACAGACCAAATTACCCTAATACCTTTGATAGACGAAACCAATATCAAATGTCTGACTTTTCTGCTGACGGTCTTGCAGATTCTGATTACGCATAGGAATGCCTAGGATGGGGTAAGGACCCGGTTGAGATCCCAGTAGATCAGAAAGGTCCCTATGTTGATGCAGATGTCTTGGGCTCTACTGATCAGTTTCTGGTTGATACAGGAGCTACTCGTAGTGCTCTGTCTAAAAAATTGGTTCCTAGGGCTCCCCTGTCTGGTGCAATGGTAACATCGATAGGATTCGATGGGACACCTACATCTAGCCCATTGTCACAGTCACTTGCATTTCGTCTTGATAAATTCACTGCAGCATGTTCATTTTTGCTCTACCCTACCACGCCGGATAACATTGTGGGTATTAATATGCTCAAATATTCTCGTGCTACAATACGTTGTTCCCCAGAAGGTGTGCGTGTTATCTTAAATGATAACTATCCAATGGTTGAGAGGTCTTGTCTCATTAAAGAGGATATCGCTCTGGCATCCTTACCTAGTAGTTTGTGGGCTAAATCAGATACTGATGTGGGTCAAATGGTTATCCCACCAGTGCATATTCAAGTGAAGGAAGGTGCTTCATTGCCTTGATTGCCTCAATACAAAATATCTCGGGAAGGCGAAAAAGCATTAACACACATTGTCCAAGATTTGATGAAGGTGGGGGTTGTGGAAGAAGTCCCTTATAACATTTGTAATATCCCTATCCTTCCTATTTTGAAAAGAGACACTGATACTAAGATTTACAGATTCATTATTGATTTACGAGAGGTTAACAAAATTGTGGTGCCCCAATACCCGGTAGTCTCTGACATTATGACACTTCTTACTATTTAGTGTAATTCATTTAAAGAATGCATTTTTTTCAATACCTATTCACCCTGACAGCCATTATTTGTTTGGCTTCACTTTGAATAATAGATCATTCAGATTCTGTAGAGCTCCACAAGGGTATACAGAGAGTCCTAGCAGTTATAGCCAGGCATTGAAAAGGCAGCTTGATTCCTTTCCTGTACCAAAAGGGGTGGCTCTTATTCAATATGTTGATGACATCTTGCTGGCGGCCGATACCCCTGAACAGTGTGAAGAAGGAACACTGTTGTTGTTATCATTCCTTGCCTCTCATCATCATCAAGTCTCTTGAAAGAAACTGCAATTTTGTAAACAGCAGGTTACCTATTTAGGTCACGTCCTGTCACCCCAGATCGCATTCAGACTATTTTAGATACTCCTGTGCCCCGTACTCAGAAGGACGTCCGTGCATTGATTGGCCTTGCTTCCTTCTGTAGGCAGTGGATCCCTAGCTTTTCGTACATCATTAAACCCTTGTTGGCCCTTTTGACTAAAGACACTCGATGCCTCTCCCATGGACTACTGACAAACATAACGCACCCACAGATGAACTGCATCAAAAAGAAGTATGCATTTAGGGGAGTATACTAGGAGTGAATTGGGGTGGATGTGGTGTCCATAATCATGACTGACAAATTTCAGAGGTTTTTGATTTTGAGACAGACAAACAGCTGTTATGTAAGTAAGAGTGAAGTGTGTGTTTATGTTCACATATGTCATGTGTCGTTGACCATAGTCAAAGTATTTTATGGGCTTTGTATTTGGTTGTGATTCATAATGTTTACAGATAAATCATACTGGATGGTACCTGGGCAGGGTCAAGAAATAATAATGTATTGTTTAGTATTTTATTAAACTGGAAAGCGTTCCGCTAGATTCTATTATGGATCTGTACAGAGCATTAAGCAAACCGATGTGTGTGTCAATTATTTAGTTCAGTTGGGGCACATGGTTGGCCATTACGTATCATTGGGTGTCTAGTTTGGAGGCATCCAGGCTAATTAAGCAACAGAAGAAGTTACATTTCTTCTGAATGATCCAACACTTAGCTAACTATATAGCTGTTGTGCTTGTAATGGGGCATGGCCAAGATAGCTGCTGCAGCGGATGCTTGTTGAAGGAGGTCCCTGCTGGGCTTGATCAATATCCTGCTTAATCAGTGGCATCTGCCCACAGACATGCCTCCCTCAGCCCGCACTGTATTCTGCAAGTGCCACTTAGGATTATACCCACTGTCCAAATGCCCGGGACCCCCAAGAAATGACTGGAGGTGGTACTGATGAGTGGGGCCTATAGCGCTATCTTGCCGGATGGACACCAGAGTGGAACCGAGGCCGTCTTTTGGAGCGGTGACTGGTGTGTGGTGCGCGGCTGGAATGGGATCGTACTGCAGTGATAATCCGCTCCTCAGGCTGGAGGCCCTGCCACCTGCAGTGTGCTTGGCTGCGGACTCTGACATTGCTATTGAGGGCACGGTCATCTTTCAAGAACCACTCGGCCTCTGAGCAGCTACACATTTTGGCCATTGCTGGACTGACTACGATCAACCAGGATGAGAACTGGTGGTGGCACCAGTACATCTGTTATGCATTGACAGATCCTGGTACTCCCTGATGCAGTGCTGCTGCCGTTAATCCTCTCCAGCACCGAGCCGACAGAGCCCACAGTATCACCCTGCAATCAGGCGAACCCGCCCAAGACTCCTTCAAGCCCATGAGCAGCAGAGGGGCCTGTGCGATTGCAACCTGCCATTGCCAGTTTGAGCACGGCACTCATGGGCTGCTTGGATATTGGGGTACGACGTTACAGCAGGCCTCGTGGCAGCAGACATAATCAAGAACAGCGGTGGGACCCTTGAGCATTACCAGCGGCCCTGACTGCTCCAAAGTGGCCTCAACAAAGGAGGGGGCCTCGCTTACATTCCGCAGATGCAAGCTGGGGGAGCAGACCTCTGTCTGGTGATGGGAGTTGAACCTCTGATACTGCACACTCTGGCTGTCTGTGAGTGGGCAGTGACTACCCCCTGCCAATAGTCAGGGGCACCCCTGGCGCATGATGCCAACAGCGCTCTGCTGCGGCCTCACTGAATGAGATTGCAGCAAGATCGTGTAACCAATTTGTTTTAAACCAGCTTCCTGCAATCCTGCCACTGGTGCAGAGCCCCCGACACAACGCTGCTCGACACACAACACCCAGGTATTGTGAGAATGATGTGGTGGTGAGTGCCCAGTCCCATCACCCCGAGCACGCCCTTCAGTGATTTTCGCCCACGGGTGTCCATACTGCAGTGTGCTCTTCCCCACCCCCCAGGTGAAGGCTTGCATCTTGGAAGCAGTGTCTGCCTGGACACCGCCCACTCTCAGAACACTGCAAGTGGCAATATGCACCTAGTACCCTAAGACTCTGCCACTCATCATGGGACAGTGACAACCTCCCCCTACCAGGGGCATAACACAGGCCCACACATCCCCCGCGGTGCGGGGGGGGGGGGCCCCAGTGCTGCAGGGGGCCCCTCAGCACAGTACTTAAACCTGAGCGCTCCGTTTTAAATCCAAAGAGGGGGCCCCTCTGTGTACATTGCAGTGGGGCCCCTTGAACTTTCGTTACGCCACTGCCACCCTACTCCTCACAACCATCATTTACTAAGCCAATATTCCAGTGGGATTTCCTCTGGTGCTTGCTTAGTGGGATTCACTTGTTACCTATCACCTGCACCATACCATAATGGGGAAACTCAAGAACATCAGAACGCTGACCACTGAATCTAGCACTCCAGTATCGTCCTTGACCTCCTCTTACTAAATCATAGGTGCTCTGCAACACCTTTAATCCACCCAAGACAAGCACTCCGCGAAATTCGAAAAAGTTCTGCATTCCATCCTGAATACAAAGAACTAGCTGGAAGCACAAATCTTTGCAATATCTCTAGACGTGAGCTTGCTGAGGGTGGACCACCGCAAACTGGTGGACAAGGTTGACGATGTGTTATCCGCACTGACCGCCCTAGGCTCATCAGTGCATGAACTTCAAGCCAAGCTTGACACCATGATGGAGAAAGTGGCCTCCTTACACAATCGCGCAGAGGGTGCAGATAGGCACTCAGGGCACAACAATGATTGCTTCCTCGGGTTCCCGGAGAGGTCTGAACTCCCCAGCTCTGAGGTCTTCCTGAGGAATGGCTGTGGACAAGGTCCCTACACTGTTTTCGGTGGAGTGAGCACACCCAGTCCTGGGGCTCCCACCTCCTCTTGGAGCGCCGACTCACCCACTCATTGCAGGCTTCCTTAATTTGAGCATTCAAGACCTTATTTTACAATGTTACCACACAAAGGGCTCCCGAGCACTTCGAGAACACAGAAATAGCAGCTTATCCGGATATCACGACTGAAGTACAGCACCTACGGGGCTCCTACATGAAATGAAAACAACACCTGCATGAACTGCACCTTCGTTATGCACTACTGTTCCCTGCGAAACTTAAGGTCATGGACAGCGAGTCCTCTCACATCTTCTCCACACCTGAGGATGTTTGCACCGGGCTTCATGAGAAAGGCCTTGGGCACACAACTGAAAAAGAACAAGCAGAGGGGAACTGGGTGATTCCACAACATAATTACAGAAGGCACAGGGCAACACGAACGCAGCCTACTCAAGACCAAGTGGCTGCAGAACAGGCCTGGGCAGTGTAAGAGGCCTCACTGCACAACACAAAAACCTTTTACAACTTTGGCTCTGACTCAAACACTTCCGAGCCATCCACCAATTGTAGTACACCTTATCCTAAATTCACGCTGCGATCAGCCGATGACCTATTGTGACCTTCCTCTCTCAGCTGAGTCCCTCACCTTTCTGTTCACCTGGAACAGTCTGAATGCCCTACATCGTGGGGAGTCACACTGGTTTTGGTGCGTTGGCTGTTGGACCTTTGAGATGGGCCAGGAGATGGAACACAACCCCACTTGTTACGCTACGTCCCGCCAGTGCTCCCATGTGGACTTGCTTGATTGTTTTTCTTCTTCATTTTGTTTTTGTTTCAGAGTTGGGGATTTTTGGACAGGACCTAATGGGTTCACTGTCCTTGGGAGCTGGGGGGATGTAGTCTTTTCGACTAGCTACTGTTCGTGTATACACTGTTGTTTTGTTTAAGTCTGCCAATGGGTCTATTATTCATGTGCTCTCAGAGGGCACCTGATCAGGCTAGGGGTGGCCCTGCCAGATATGGGTCAATATCAACAGTGGACACAGTGGAACACCATATCCTTTAATACGACTCTCATTACCAGATTCCATGTCAGGGGCAACGTCTGATACTCACATCCTGCAATATCACATCCATACATGGACATGTGTGATATGGGCACTCCTGCCAAGAAATACCACATCTATGCACATCTTAAATTTTGTCATGCACATATTGCCATGCTCCAAGAAATGTGTCTCACATTTACAGAGCTCTACAAGGTTTGTGCAAGCTGGAGGGAATAGGTGTAGGGTACATCCAAATTGGCCTATGCTCGAGGGGTCTTATATGGATCGACTCGGGCGATTCGACTCGTCTTGGACTCTCACAGGGTGGATGTGGAGAGGCGCTTTGTGATATTAGAGGGCCACCTTGATTGGACTACCCTCACTCTGGTGGCAATCTATGCCCCCAACATCAATCAGTCGAGATTTCTGGATACGCTCACACTGACACTCTTTGGGGAACTGTTACACCCGGGACTACAGTGGGGCCATTTTTTACTGTGTATACTGGATGCACCACTCAGCACTTTAGCAACTGTCTACCAAAACAATGCTTACATGATGCGTGGCGTCTGGGCAACCCACTTGAGCATGAATACTCCTTCTACTCCCCGGTTCACAATGTACACACTAGGATTGATCTCTTCCTTTGAAGGAAACAGCTGGTCCCCATGGTCACCTGAGTGGAGTACTTAGCGCACAACTTCTCGGACAACTGCCCCTGCTGATCACCCTGCGTTGGTGTAGACAACGTACCACTATCCCCACCTGGCAGCTGCAAACAGAGGCTCTTTCCGACACCCTGTTCCGTAAGGAGCTGGTGCAGTGCATCACACGCTACTTTAATCTTAACAAGGGCACTGCCTCATCAAAGGCCCTAGAGGGGACGCGCACAAAGTTGTTGTGCATGGCCACTGCCTGTCAGCCACTTGGCTTGGGGGGTACTCCGTAGCTTGTTTGGGGAGGACTTATTAGGTATTGAGCGTAAACTGAAGCCCCTTGAGGTAAGGATTGCTAGTCGTGCTGCGTCGGCTAACGTAAGCAGCGGACTGAGGCCGAAGCACTCCTAGGTAAATATGAATACAAACGATGCACAGTCCTGCAGCATGCTGAAGGAGATTGCTGAGGGAGGCTGTTAGGATGGCTCGTAAGAGAGGATCAGCATCATGCCTCCATCGGAGCACTCCACTTAGTTGATGACGTGATGATCATGTTGCAGTTGGCCATCAACGCTGTCTATCATGAGTATTACTAGGGACTATATGCAGCACCTGCCCCCCTTCAACACCAGATCGCTCACAGAGGTTTTTTTTTTAGATTTACTGCTGGTCCGGTTGAACCCGCTGCAATGGGCTGAGCTAGATGAGCCCTTGCAGTTGGGTGAGATACCGGCAGCTATCCCCTAAATTGCAAGGAACAAGACCCTGGGCACCGACGGAATGCCGCCTGAGTACTATGCTACTCTCTCTACTCAAACCCCCCAACACTTGATGGAAATGTTCAATGAGGCCAAAACACTGTGATGCCTCATGGACTCACTCCAAGAGGCCCTGATTGTGGTCCTTCCTAAACAGGGTAGGGATCTACTGGACGTTCGTTCCTATTGACCTCTTTCCTTATTGAACCTTGACTGCAAGATCCTAGGTAGAGTGCTAGCGAACCGACTGCTCTCCATAATTCACATACTTGTCCATGTTGACCAATCCGGATTCATACCGGGATGTAGCACGTTAATAAACATCCTCAATTGATTACGCCTCATACACAATACTCTCACCGACGCCTTTGCTCAGGGAGCTGTGTCATTAGACACTGAGAAGGCGTTGGGCAACTTGAGCTGGGACTTCCTCCTCTTAACCCTTGACAACATGGAGTTTGAACCGGAGTTTCTGGGTTGGATCGTAATCTTTTATAACTGGCCATCAAACAGGTGAAGCCTGGTCAGGTGATCTCTGACAGTTTGACTATTCAAAGACGCACCAGAAAAAGCTGCACACTATCCCCACTCATTTTTTGCCCTAGCCATGGAGCAATTGGCTTGTCATCTTCAACTGCAGGCACAGGAATAGGGTATTCCAGAGCTGGGTGCACATTAACCCATCTCGCTATATTCAGATGACGCCCTGGTTTACCTACAAGATGTGGGGACTGCCCTTCCAGGCCTCCCCCCCCCCCCCCCCCGGGATCCACCTTCAGCGGTGCTAAGATACCTTCAAATACTTGGAGGTTCAGATCTTTAACTTGGAGAAGGACATCAAAGAGGTCAATATGGACAAGGCAGTAGGCTCTATCTGCCGTTCTTTGTCTTTCTGCCAATTGTTGCCTCTATCTCTGCTAGGTCGGATGGCGATCTCCAAGTTTTGGTACTGCTCTACTTCTTTACGGCCCTCCCAATCATGCTCCCTAAAGGTTTTTTGCAGTGTGTTCCACTGCTATTGCTCAAACTGATTTGGAGCGAGGGCGATTGAAGTGTCGCGCTTTCACACTCCAGTGTCCACTGATCGAAGGTGGGCTTGGTGCACCAAACTTCGTACTGTACTATGCAGTGGCGCTATTGCAGTGGCCGATAACCTCGTTGCGCACACCCACCTGCCCTGAGCTGCCACTCTGCTGTGCGGTTTTAGGTAACTTGAGCATTAAACATGGCTGTTCGACTTCACCATCCATCCCCAATGGGAGATAAGACAGATGACTGTGGCCCGAACATACTGCCGTAGATTTGTGCATCCTAAGGACCCTCCCCTCCCATACTCACTGGCGATTGTGATCTGAGACCTGCCGCAGCTTCATGGCATGATGCAGTCCTGCAACAAGGCCCCCTGGAGGGAAGCGGGAGATGATCAATTGGGGGTCCTCTATCACAGGGAGGTTTGCGATGTCTTTTCAAGATGTTATGGACACCTACGGACTAGGAGCTGGTCAGTTCTTAACCTTTCATGCCATACAGCATGCACTGCGTGCCACATGGAGCACCGGGGAGTGAGAGCCTGCCACATAGCCTGGATTACACACACTTCTGTTTTCTGATAGCATACATTGCACCATTACCACCTTTTATGCGTCACTCATCTCTGCTCTGCCGGACCACAAAGTCGTAGCGCCCACCAGATGGGATGGAATACTGCAGCAGCCTCTGATGGATAAGGCATGGTCCCGGGCGATTCAAATGGTGAAGGATGTATCCTGTAATCCTAGGTTTTGACTCACCCAATCCAATTATGTGCATCACACCTACCTCCCCCCAACATATCAAGCGCATGTTCCCGTGTCTGTCCCCCGAGTGCACTCGATGTAAATGAGTAAATGTGGGGTTTTACCATATGTTGTGGGACTGTCCGACGCTATACTCGGTCTGGAAAACGGTTACTTTCAAGGTGGCTGAACTTACAGTGCACAATCTTGCACCCACACCTGAATCCTGCCTGCTGGGGCTACAGCCCCGAGGAAAAGGTGATAGACAGCTTCACAGATTCATCAATCTTGCCTTTGTTTTATTTGAAAGGTAGGTGGCAATGACGTGGAAGGCGCCTGCCACTCCTGATCTCCAGCGTTGGCTAACCACTCTACTAACGTGGACACGAGCGGATGCCACCACCCTCAAATTTCTTTGCATGAACGGGGACTCACATACCAGTGAATGCCAGGAGACTTTTCTGCTTAATGTTGAAGCAAAAAACAATGCATGTCTACCTTGAAACACATCAGCACACTGCGCACATAGGATCGTAACTACATGATAACGGATATGATGGCCGTCCCTGGAAGGTGTTCAGGGTATGTAGAGTCCTGTAGGAACTACACCAGCACACACCTGTCAATGTCACCATAGGGCCTGATCCCCACCGCTTTGCGTCACTGCCACCAACTCCAACACATGGGTCCCTTTTCCAATACCGACTAACTACCTCTCCTGTTCGAGTGACACCCCCACTGGATGTGCCGCATTGGGGAAAGCTTCCCCATGGCCAACCTTCATTGCACAACACAATATACCTCTACCCTAAGCAGACTCCAAAGTTGTTCATGTTACAATTAAATGTTTATGTGATTGCTTATAATATTTTGCAACAAGCAGCAATGTCAGACCATACTGAAATTCTGTATGTGACATGTTGTAATATCTCACTATGCTTGAATCTACTCTTGATGGTACTGTTATATCATGACTAAAAACTTAATAAAACATATTGCAAAAAACGTTGTGCGTGTGATGGTGCCAGGTGGTGTACTTAATGTGTCTGTTGGTCAAGGGCAAAGTATGAATACATCTTAATACAGGATGTCCTTTTTAGGTAGCCATCTATGAGGCTTTGTTGCCATGACTTATACATGATTGTGTTAGTGGGGCAATTAATTCCTACTGCTTGTGTAGATCAATATATAACATTCTGTCTGTGCGTTTATGCTTGGCTAGTTCTCTTGGATGACCTATGCAAGGCAGAATGTGTATGCAAAATCCTGAGAAAGGAAAATGCTATTCCTCACATGAATAGAATTGATGTTTTTTTCAAAAGAATTGAAAAGTCATGAAGATAAAGTCCTGTCTTCACATCGTGCTGCAACCCCCCCAACAGCCCTAACTCTCATACTAGCATACAATCTTTGCAACGTCACACACCTTTTGAACAAAAGCAGTCCCTACACATTATAAACAATTATTACCTATGCCAATACACTCATATCACACTCCACTAAACCAACATTATACGCCAATAAAGTGCCCATAATATGCCTACGCACCCCGCATTCATCAGTGTGTCCACCTACCATCATATGGCAAAATGGCCATAATCACGGGCCGTCCACCCAGTGCTTAGTTTGAGCCTGTGGTTTTCGGTGCTCGCCAGCTGCACTTAATTGTCAACACTGGCACTTATAGCAGTCTGCCAAATGGTGGAGCTGTTGCCTAATTCAGAGATGAGCGCAACAACAATAGTTTTTTTATTCAATACACAATAAAAATAAATAACACCTGCTACCCAAGCCATTCTTATAGCTTTGAGTGTCTGGAATCAATCAACCAGGGATTTGTTAAGTGCAACTACTCACCCGAAAGGGTCTCAAGGTGCTAGAGGGGGAAGGGGTGCAGCTCCTGGACGTTAACCGTGAGTTGTCGAAGGGCCAGGTCTTGAGGTCCTTCAAGATCCTCTAGGGTCCGCGCAGCTCCTGGATGTTCACGGCGATTCATCAAAGAGCCAAGTATTGAGGTCCTTCAGAAACTTGGAGAGTGTTGATGTCTGACAGAGGTGGAGAGGGAGAGTGTTCCATGCCTTGGCCGCAAAGAAGGAGAAGGAGTGGCCTTCTGTTCTGGTCTTCTTGATGCGTGGCACCATCACAAGGGAGAGCTGGGCTGAGCGGAGGGATCTTTGGGGTGCGTGGAACGAGAGGCGGTGGTTCATGTAGGTGGGACCGGTGTTGTGGAGGGCTTAGTGAGTGTGGATTAGAAGCATGAAGGTAATTCTCTTCTCAACAGGGAGCCAGTATAGTGCCTGAAGGTGTTGGGTGATGTGGCAGTGGCGTGGTAGGTTGAGAACTAGTCTAGTAGAGGCATTCTGGACGTTCTGGAGTTTGCGGGTGAGGTTTTTGTTGATCCTGGCGTAGAGTGCGTTGCTGTAGTCAGTCTGCTGTTGATGGGGGCGTGAATAATGGTTTTCTGTGTTCGAGGGGAATCCAGTTGAAAGTCTTTCATAGGAGACGGAGGGAATGGAAGCAGGATGAGGTGACGGCGTTGATTTGGTGGTCCATTTTGAGTTCGGAGTCCAGGATAATTCCGAGGTTGCGTGCGTGGTACATGGGTGGGGGTGAGTTCCCGAGAGCATTGACAGCACCAGCAGGTGCAAGCTGCAGTGGCCACCTGACAAAGGCCCTGTCACATATTTTTTCACAAATTAAGCACTACATCCATCCAATAACAAACATGACCGCACACCCATCATAAAATGTCCACAAAACTGTTCTTTACTGAAACAGGGACATGGGTGGGTGGCAGCTGCTCCACTTTTCCCTTACCTGCACAATGCTGTGGGCCATGGAGGACTGACTGAGCTGCCACCTGCCCCCGCACCTTTTGCCCAACTGCACCTTTTTCCGAATTACAAAAAGGCTGCAGGGACAGGTAGCAGCTGATCTGTTCCTCCTGAGACCAAATCATCGTTCAATCAAAAATTTCAACACAAACAGTATATACAAAGTTCACCATAAATAACAGATCCTGGATCTAATAGTTAATACTTGGAAAAAAACACACGTTGATAGATATGTCTTTAGCAGTTTATGTCAGGAAGAAACAGCAAATAATTGGAGGAAAATCTATATCCAGCAGTTTGCACTTGGAAAACTCTGTGAATAATATATAAACCCATCTACATCTAGCAATATAAATGGCAAAGACCTTGCCAATATCAATGTATGTTAGTAGCTACTTAAACAAGGACGCCGCAAACTGCCCTTAAAACAACTGTATTCCCTTGAATAAACTAATATCGGGGCAAGATATTTCTGGAATTCTGCACTATTATCTATGTTTTTTAAATGACCAGGAGAATAATAAACAGATGTGGGTAGATAAATGGTGTTCCTGGTTGAGCCTTTCAGTGACTTCTGGCACTTTTCTCAAGCATTGGCAAGCCTTCAATCGATCTTGACTGGATCAATAAAGAATTGAATATGGATGTTATCATACTGAAGTGGAAATTGTCCCGTTGAGTGACAATAAGATCATCCTACCATGTAGATCATTTCTGTGAATTTCCAAACATCCTTTGCCTCAAGGAATGCTGGGAAATATCTCTAAATATGCAAGTAAAAAGAATAACATGCATTTCAATGACATTTAAAATGTATTTTTCCTGGACACAAACGTTGCTCAGATGAGAAACCGATATTTTATACAATTAAATTTACTAGACTTATAGTTGCTGATAGATGGAAGGATTGAGAACCTCTCTTTTTTAGGAGAAGTGGAATGAAAATTTAGATATTATATATTTAAGGAAAATATTGCTTTTAACACGGGCCAGCCAAATAAGGGGCTAATTATGAGTGGACTGCCAGACTTGTGGGGATGCGGCAGTCTTCCGATCACCCTATTACAACTAGGGCTGCCCTGGGACCGCCGCAATCACCAAGGATCAGAGATCCCTGGTGGTGGCGCAGTAGTCTTGAGACTGCAGTATGCTTGGCGGGACTGCTGTGGTCACGCCAAGCATATTACGAGTTTCCTCTCCGCCGAGAATGTCTAAAGCCATGAAAACCGTGGCAGAGAGGAAACAAAGGGGGCCCTACATGTTGTGCTCCCCTGGGCGTATGCTCCCCAGTAACTGCACAGCATGGACTGCAGCAGTCCATGCTGTGCAGATACTGATTTTGACGTTCCTATTGCAATGCCTATTTCATAGGCGCTGCCTTGGGAATACCAAAGAACCACCTGCCAGACCAGGAGAAACTCCTAATCTGGTAGGCGGTTCAACCACCGGATGGCAGTGCGGGAGCAGGGCAGTCCCACTCCCACACTGCCAAATCCATAATCAGGCCCTAACTATTTACAGGTATGGTCAAACGTAATCAAATGTTTTAAACTATTACACTAGTCATTTCACGGGCTAGCTGTGTAAATAGTATAGTAATCATTGTGATATTATCTATTGTTATATTTAGACACATGTATGTGTATACTGTATTTTGTTTGGTTCTAAACCAAACTGTGGTGATAAATGTTTTTAAATAACAGACATGTCTGTTTCTAGCAGTTAAGGGTGGGACTCTTGCAAATTACAAATCATATACAGACACATTGATATTGTGCAGTTTACACTGACACTAAAACAACAGCACAAATAAATAGACATAATCTACTGTCTTATAACAGGAAAACACAAAAACACTAGATTTTTACCTAGCCGTTTACATGGGGAGACACTGCACATATAAACAAATCTGTATCTGACAAAATATATTGGGAAAAAAGTGAGTTCCATTTAAACACAACTGTGTATAGCTGGTAATACTGGGACACAAACATATAATTTGCATGTAGCAACATATACCGGGAATACCACAAGCCACCTATAAAAAAATCTTTAACTATTCGTCATACTAGGATTTCCCCACATAACATAAAAACACATTTATATCCAGGATCTTCAAACAATTACTTACAAACAGATGTGTATCTAGCAGTTTATAATACGATTCCCGAAATTCACACACACACATATTACAATCTAAATCTTCATACTGGGACTCCTACAATATGTACATTAACAAATTTCCATGTAGCCAGATATACTGTGAATCCCACAAAATATTCATAACTTATATGTATGAAACAATTTATACTAGGAAAACACCAAAACAAATATACAGATCTATTTCTAGCAGATCTGTATATATCTTTTTAAATACTGGAAGGCCCTCGCAAACACATAAAAACTTTTGTAGCTAGAGATTTATGCTTCAAAACATGTACTATAAGGCTCTTATGAATCATCTATGTGCAAATATATTTTCTAGCTGAGTATACCATGAAACCACCCCAAATCACAGAGAAACAGAGCTTTTTTTAGCAGTACATAATGTCAATTTGCTATAAATCACACATGAATATTCCTTTATTTGTCAATATATACTGGGAGGTCACCACACATCAGATATAAACAGATACTTATGTAGCATTAGGGGTCATCACAAATACCCCAAAATACTTATCCAGCAAGATAAGCTGATAGGACATTGCAAACCACATATTTAGGTGGCAGTACAAATAATTTATATATACATTTTTATCTAACAACAAATACTGAACGTTCACCTCAAATCACATATAGAACTATCCAGACAAATATACTAGTAGCTGATCACAAATGAGATAAACAGCTGTAGTGGTAGAATGCCACCAAAAAAGTGGAATATTCTGACGCAGATTAATTTATTTTCCTGTACTAGCATGCAAGCTAAAATTGACAACCCTGCTGTGGTAAACAATGGTATAACAATTGCACATCCAAAATATTGTCTAGGTTTCTTTAAATGGTAGAAAGATCATAGAGTACTGAATACATACATTAGGAGTGCATTTGAACCATCAAGGTTGTGCTCTAACTGTTGGGAGATCTGGCTCTCAACAGATGTCATGGGAGTTGACAAACATCAACCACTTTACAATTCAGTTCAAATACAGTGGGAGCACAATAATCAGTTACAAAGAAAAGTAAATCACAGAATATATGTTCTTTCAGTAATTTTAATTAGTACATGTCTGTCAAAGGTTTGATGATTTGGAGTCCCTTAATTAAGGAAAAAGTGGAAAACAGCGCCACCTGCCAATGCATGTTTCATCCTTTGGACTTCTTTAAGGGCTAATGCTCTTTAGTGGTAAATAATGTGAAATAGTGGAGTTTATGTCCATAGGTGTCTGACTATATTGAAGAGAAATTAATTTGTTTATCTGGCCCAGGCAGTGATATGTGGATTCATTCATAGAAAGTAAGCATCTCTAGTTTGAACTTTGTTCAGACCATGATATTTTAGTTGATTTTTCGAGTAGGCCTGTGAGAGAAATTCTCAGTGCTAAAGCTCCATTATGAGTAGAGATGCAATAATTGCCCTATTTTGCTGCCTTGCTATCTTTCACATAATCATGGCCTTTCCACATTTGGCACAAAATCTATCATCTGCTGCATAATCAGCAGATTATAATTTAAAAAAATCTAACTCAAATTGATCAAAAGTTTATAAAAATGTTACTGCACACATGCTGCGTCAAAGATGAAAGGACTTTCACAATTTTTGAGTAGTCACCTTTCTGTTGCTTATTGCTGTACTTAGGAGTTAAACTGGTACTGATGAGGCAAAAGCTTTGCCCAGTCAGTGTATTATGTGCAAAAATGACAATATAATTAAGTAATACTACTACAACATGTGTCATATTACGCTGCATAATTTGCCTTTTCACACCGAATAATTTAGTCAACCCTGCAGCATAATTTAGTCCTCCTCTGACACATTATTGCAAAGGCCCTGCTTTTGAGATATTTTGGTGTGGTGACAAGATTTTTTTTTAAATTTCCTTATAACATTTCTTAAAGGATGGAATTCTTGCTGTATTGGTTAGTGACTACTGAATAATACCAACAGCCTGCATGCTGTTTGTGTGTAGGCCCCTTAGGGTGGCATAATATATGCTGCAGCCCTTAGAGACCCTCTTTAGTACCCATGCCCTAGGTACCAGTAGTACCATTTACTAGGGACTTACAGGGGAGCTAAAGACCTTGCTAATTGGGTTAGAATTAGAACTGTACCTTGGTTAAGGGGAAAGAGCAATGGCACTAGGGGTCTGGTTAGGAGGAACCCAGTGCACTTTCTGTCAAAAAAGCATCAGTAACAGGCAAGAAATGGGGGTGACCATGTCAAAAAGATGCACTTTCCTACACCCCCACACCTTGTCCATTTCTGTCTAAAAAGGCCCACTATGGCTCTTAACCGAGCTGGTCAGGGACCCGTGGACAACACAACTTATAAAGCTCATCTGCTCAAAGGTGGGGCGATGGTCTAGAGGATGTTCTACTGAAAAGTAACAGATGAAATGATTTCTCCCGAGGGTCAGCATTCAAAATTGAAGTTCATCAACACAAATAAAAATGAGGGTGATAATAAAGGCATGGTCCGGTGAATGGGGGGGTCCGTGGAGAGAGAAGAGTCCCAGTATTGCCCATTTAATACAGCTGCAGCAAGGCGATCTGAAGATTAAATTGAAAAATGTTGCCAAATACTTTGAAAGGTTCAGTGGCGGCTCGCCAAAGGAGTGCTATGGGGCAGTGGGCGAGACGGGGGAGAGGCAGGGGGGGGGGTAGTAAACTCGGGCATATGGCAGAACGGAGTTAAGTAAATAAATAAATGAATAAATAAAGCAATTTACATGGCACGCGCTGCAACGCCAACTCGGCGATGCAGCGCGCGCAATGTAAATTGTTTTATTTATTTATTTGTTTACTTAACCCCATTCCACCGTATGCCGGAGTTTACTACCCCCCACGCGGACCCTCCCCCGCCCCCGCCCCACCTCACCTCCTGCAGCACTCCCTCGGCGAGCTGCTACTGGAAAGGTTTATCTCACCTGCTTTCTGCAAGGAAACCTAATTTCAATTTTTTTGTGGTCAATTTGGTGATATCGTACCTATTTCTGAGAGCTGCACTCAGGTTTGCAACTGTTCTTTTTCTGGCAACTGAATATCAGGTCTTACTTGTACTCATACACTTTGGGGACTGGAGAGCAGGCATTACTTAAACTCATACAGCAGGTCTGGACACCAGACTTTACTCAATCAATCAATTAGCTTTATTCGGCAATTAAGTCATAAAAGCACATTTACAAACATTACATATAGATACATATAAATACATATAAATTACCTAAAAAGATAAAATTGCAATTAAATTTATGAATAGCCGACGAGCTTGGATTATAAAATATAAAAGTTAAAAAAGCTAAACATGTCAATTTGTAGTATACAGAAATTAACTAGACATTGCATTCACAACCCAGCTCTCCAGCGGTCGACATCAAGATATTTCTCAATGGAAAATTTGCAAGATTAGATGCTAGTTCAAAAGAAAGGAGCTGGCAGCTTGCCTCAGGGCTTTTGTTCTTATACTCCAGGCCCACCCTAGGAATTTGGCCACTGCTATACATGTTGGGGGAGTGGGATCGGTGCACAGAATGCGAAGAGCTATGGCATATCTTCTGATACCCAAAAACTTGCAGATGGGTTGTATCCATCTTTTGCGAGGTGCCACATACATTGGGCAGAAAAATAGTACGTGTCCGATGTTCTCACATATTTCAACACATCTGTAGCATTTATCATTATTGCTGCCTAGCCTCCCCCATCTAGAGGTAAATTCTGCTATGGGTAGTGTACCCACCAGCAGCTGGAAATATAACTTACGATCAGAAGTTTTTTCAATAATATCCCAGTAATCCTCTAAGTGGGGAAGAACTTTTAGATCAAAAAACCGGGCTGTTAAATGGGTCGAAAGGCCTTGCGTGATTTCCAGCTTGTAAACCCATTCCCAATACATGTTTTTCAGATTTTCTTTAGATGGGAAAACGGTGTTTAAAGGGTTTTTCCAGAGATCTATCAGGCCTATACTTCCCAAAATAGATTTTATTCCTGACAGCCATGGTATTTTTTGGGACCTGTCAGATTCTATGATGTCCATAAAGCCACTCCTATAATGAATTAATTCGTCGGTACACCAAAGACGACGCCAGTATAGTATTGGACGTAGCCTCGCCAGATGTTCCAGGTTTTTTTTGCCCAAGTCCAATAATAGCGGTCGCAGTGGTGTACTGGAAGGAAGGTTTGTGACTTTACGCAAAAAAGCATTTTCTAGAGCTTTCAAGCTATTCAAGTTGTTAAATCCCCAGAGCTCAGCCCCGTAGAGGCATGAGCCCAGGACCTTGGTTCCGTAGATTTCTAGAACTGGGGAAATTGGCTTAGTAAGTGAGGTTTTGAATCTAGCCAACAAGGCCCCTGACTTTACTCATATTTACACTGATGAGCAGGGCTCAATCATACTCACACTTACGCTTCATGATCTTGAAAGGAGGCTTCTCGTTACTTGTACTTTGAGCATTAAAGAGCACGCCAAACTGATAGTCGCACTTAAAGTTCTGAAGGACAGGCCTCAAACACACCAATATTAAAAGGAAAAGAGAGTAGACCTTAATCGTACTTCCACTTCAAGAACAGAGGAGCAAGTCTTGTACTTACACTTTGAGGACTGAAGTGGAGGTCCAACAAGACTAACAGTTCATGGTCCACCAGTGCCGCATTTTATAAATACAATTACAAAACAATAAAAAGAACACTTGGAGAGTGAGTAAAAGCAGCTCCTCTTCAGTGGTGGGATACTTTCAAGGAAACTGGATTAGACCCTTCAGTTCAAAGTCACAGGAATCCTATGAAACCCTCTAAACATTCAGGATTCTAGCCAGCACGACTGTTGCCATGCACTAAATAAGTTAACATCAATAGAGTGTAAAAGGCCACCGGAGGCAAGTATATAGAGGACAGAATCAGGATTAATCATGGACACACACATTTCATACACAGAAATATCACACTTATTTATTTAGAGTGTTTGTAGAACACTATGTATTTCTTACAGTCACTTTGGAACGTTAGGTGAAATCCCAAAAATATGTTGACAGAGTCTAATTGAGAGAGGAAAGGGTCCTGGTCCAACAAAGAATCGTCACTAGCACTATGTGTGTGGGTTAGGTTAAATATAAGTAGAGAGTTCAGTTTTAGGCTTTATTTCAAACTGATGTAGTATAGTTCGGTGAGTTCCAAAGCTTGGATCCTGGACTCCCAGAGATCTGTTCCATTTTTATTCCTTCTTAAGGATAATTGTGAGATAATATTTATGGAAGATGCTTGCAGGTCTTTGCATTTAGCGGGCGTTCAGCCATTATTTATTTATTTATTTATTTGAGAGTTTTATATAGCGCTAGCTAGACCCAAATGGTATCAGAGTTTTTTACAACAGTAAATGTTCACATTAAAGTTAAGAAGTCCATATAAAGCATCTTAGTCATAGATAACAAGTATATACAGAGCAGATAAGTCATATCAGATCAAGTCACTTAATCTGGGAGATTACATATACAAAAGACCAGACTCCTCCTTGTTGGCTGACTTAGTGCATGTGTGACTAACACGTTTGGCAATGAGAATATGCGCTATTGAATGAAACCGATGTAAATCCGGCTCACAGCATATATACAGGACCTCTGCCCACTAAGCCTTGTGCATGATACATGAACCCTTAAACTTTATTCATACATATTTTGGGAGCAAGTGGAGTGAGTTCAAGACAGATTTCATGCGATTGTGCCAACACAGGTTCAAGGCACTTAGTGGCCGTTTGTTTCAGATACAACCTAAATAGAAATTCACAAGTGTCTACGAAAACACCCATATGCACTCAGTCAGAAACAAGCTAAGTACACACACATGCAAATTCATATACTCTCAAATACAGGCAAAAAACACAAACACATGCAACGATATGGTCGCATATACAAATGTAAATGAATGTATGACATTACAACACATACATTTACAATGCATGCCTTTACAACGCAGTTTTTACATCGCAACATCCTTTACAACGCATTCTTTTACATTGCATGCCATTACACCGCATTTTCAGAAATTACCTTCACAATGCATTCCATTACATCGCATTATACCTTTACAACGCATACCATTACAATGCATACTATTACATCTCATTTAAGGTAAGTGTTGGATAGTATAGGGGTAATAATTACTATTCTAACTCCAGTGAGTGCAAAAGTAGGGTAAGTGTTGGATAGTGTAGGGGTAAAAATTACTATTCTAACTCCAGTGAGTGCAATAGTAGGGTAAGTGTTGGATAGTGTAAGGGTACTATGCATTATAATGGAATGCATTGTAATGACTTGCGATGTAATGCCTGCGTTGTAGTGACATGCATTGTAATGACATGCGTTGTAGTGACATGCGACATAATGGCTGTGTGGTAATGAAATGCGTTGTAAAGGATGTTGCGATGTAATGACTGCTATGTAAAGGTAGTGCGATGTAATGACTGCGTTCTAAAGGTTGTTTCCCAATGTAAATACACACAAACTCATTCATACAGGACACACACAGCGCTCCTGCACTCTTCAGAACGCAGTAGATTTCCTGCATTCTGCATTTCCTGAAAGCGATACAGTCTGAAACTGAGAACCAAGAATTCTGACTCCAAAGCTGGCTCGCGGGGCCAGGCAGTACCGGGTGACAGCTCAAGGATCAATAATCCATTACACCGCCAAAGAAACACTCCCAGGGCCTCCCCTCATTCTCTGCCAAGGAAGACTCTTCCTATCCCATTGACCCCAACCTATTGCCTTGCAATCTTCCCCGGATGCTACCACCGCTAGGTAAACACGGTTTGGACCTCCATTTTCCTATCTTCAAGCATCGGTGAAGTTACGTTTTAATGGATGTTAGCGGAAAGCTTACTGGGTGCCAACTCACCGACCTGGGTAACAGACTAGTCTGCTCTGAGAGCCCTAACTGCTGTGCTGTGTATGCTTGCCACAGATGCCAGGAGGCTATCCTGCACCCCCCAGGCATCATATGCCAAAGTCCTCTAGAAGTCCAGGGGGGGCTCCTCCGCTGAGGCAGAAGAGCATCGCCCTACTAAGCTCAGAGCAGTGAAAAAAGGAAAAATAAAATAATAATACCATTATTATTATCATTTTATTTTTCTGAGCTACAGGGCTAGGTTAGGGTGGGGAGGAGTAGTGGGCACACCCTAAGTGCGCATGAGGGTTGGGTTGGCCGTCTTGAGCCAGCCAAGCAGTCATGTGCACATAGTATGCTCCCCACCAAGCTGTAATGCACAGCCTGGTGGGGAACATACTCAGGCTCATAGTCCCCGTCTGAGCGCTGAACAACGGCACTCAGACCAATCACAATGCTGCATTGCAGCTTTGGGATTGGCTTAAGGGAGCCTGTGTGCTTCCTGCTTTTGTTCTGAGACTCGTCGGAATGGAAGCAGAGGAGAGACGCGGCCGGCTGAAGATGTGAGTATTTTTATTTAATCTTTTTTTTTCACCCCCCTCTCCACCTCCCCCGCTAACCCCGTTCCTTGCCAGTTGCCACTGTCCTGCACTAGATCTATCTGTGCGCTGATATGCAGAGGGACTGCCTGCTGGAGTGCTGGCTGCCAGAAGAAGGCAAGCGATCCACCATAATCTATTCAGGAGATTGCATCAGAAGTCCATTCTGGAACCTCTGAGCCTATATATAAGAATCTGAGCATTGCAAACACATTAGTGTATTACATAATGAGCCATGGCAATGGATAGAGTCTCGGTATCAGGCGTTTTCCATCTATGCACTGAACAGCATATAATCAATCACATTATCACAAGTATGGGTGACTTAATAAGTATACAGTAAGTGGGGCCCAAAAATCTTTAGGAAGAGAAGCCTCAGATATTTCCTCAGCATAGGCCCCCAATTGATCCCTGTAGTAAAGTAATTCACTAATCCATTTTTTAACAGTGGGAATGGACTTCACCCCTCACTTCTGTGCCACTACCTTCTTAGCCATCAGGGTAGAGACTGCCACAATGCGCCGATTACAGGGCACACTTCCGGGGCACACTGCACTGGTTCCAGCACAATATTACTTAGCACCTTCACGACCCTAGTCCAGAACTCAAAACCCCCCGCACACATCCATGCCAAATGCAGAAAATCGGCATCCACCTGGCCACACCGCACACAATTAGCATTTTCCCGCAACCCAAACGTACGAATTGGGGTATAATGTAATTGGTGCAAATACTTAAAGTGGATCATGCAGAGATTGCAATTAGATGTGAGGCACCTGGTTAGTGCACAGCAGGTCTGCCACTGTTCAGGCGTTAATATCGATCCCAGCGCCACACTCCATTTCAAAAAGGAAGGATGTTCCCTTGGCTCATTTTCCCTTTGGAGGTATTATAGAGCCTAGTAATTAGGCCCTTTCTCTCCGTTCCTGCCAGCACCACCTGCAGTGCTCACAATGTTCTAGGTTCAGCTGGAAAATCCGGATTGATATCCCTAATTGCTTGCCACATCCGGACATATACGAACCCTAACATAAATCTACTACTCCGACCCCCCTGTATGTCCTGCCACGATCGAAACTGCCCTGTTTATATAAGTCCCCGAGTGTAGTAATTCCGGCAGCAGCCAGCTCCCGCAAGTCAGTTTTCTCCTGCGCCGCCGAGATCTCCGGGTGTGCAGCCAGGGGCAACAAAGGGGTAAGCTGGGACCTTTTAGCCAAGGCACTCCATGCCCATGCGGTGCACAGTACAGGGTTTATTTCGGTCCTAGGGCCGCCCATCCCCCCTGATAGGGTTGATGGCTGCAGTGGCACTGGGAGAACTGCATCCAACTCTATCGCTGTGTGAGGTTGAAATCGCTGCGGGAAATGCCAATAATGCACAAATTGCGCTTGCGTGCAGAGATAATAAAGTCGTAAATCAGGCGCCTCGAACCCACCTCGGTCAAAGGGTTGAACCAAGTCATCCCAACTGCATCTGGGTTTCTTTCCACCACATACGAATGTAAGCAATACCGACTGAAGGGCAAGGAACAACGTAATGTTCAATCAAATTGAGATATTTACAAAAAGATAAGGTAGTTGGGGCAAGATAGTCATCTTAATTACAGCGATTCGATCTGCTAGCGAGAGAGATAGGCGGGTCCACCGCTCCGTCTGCTTAGTGATCCATGTGAGCGCTCGGCCATAGTTCTCAGAGATTATCCGATCTGTATCCCTGTGCAACCATATCCCTAGATACTTCACCGGGTCCTGTGTCCACGCCAGCAGGAAGTCCATCTCTACCTCCAGTGTCCCGGCCATGAGAGGGAACACAGTTGACTTCGACCAATTGATCCCCAGTCCCGAATATCTCTCAAACTTGACATACTCCCGGAGAAGAGCCGGCAAAAAAGTGGCAGGTTCCCTCTCATACAGCAGCATATCGTCAGCATAGAGTGAGACCACAAGTGGCCGCTGACGAAAGCACAATGCAGCCTCAGCATGCCGCTGTCTAAGTTTACAGACCAACGGCTCCAACGTGAGAGCGAAGAGCATTGGCAACAGGGGGCAACCCTGACTCGTGCCTCGCTCAATGGGAAACACTGATGACACCCAACCATTAACGTGTACTCGCTCCAGGGGTTTCGTATACAGCACCCTAACCCACTGCAGAAAAAACAGAAGGCCCATTCTAGTGAAGACAGTAAACATAGAATCCCCCTGAAGGGAATCAAAGGCCTTTGCTGCATCTAATAACACAGCAAACGCCTGAAAATTATGATCAAAATAATGCAATATGGAGAACACCGTGCGCAAGTTATGCACAGTAGATCTAGCTGTCACGAAACCCGATTGGTCTGGCAACACCAGAAGGGGGACAAGTGGCTGAAGCCTGTTGGCTATCATTTTTGCCAATATCTTTGCATCTATATTGATGATTGAAAGAGGGCTATAGGAGTCACAACAATTAGCGGCCTTATCAGGCTTCAAAAGTGTCACCATTAGCGCCTCTTTGAGGGAGGGTGGGCGTATTCCTTTATCGTATGCTTCTGCATACACCTCCAACAGCTAAGGGGCCAAATGATCCACATAAGCTTCATAGAACTCGCTGGGGAGCCCGTCCAGCCCTGCTGCTTTACAGGTGGGAAGAGACATTATGGCTAACTTAACGTCTTCGATATCCAAAGGCTGTGTAATGTATTCCCTGTGTTCCCGAGATAGCCACCCCAGAGCAACATCATCAAGATAGGAATGTATTTCTGTTATCGGCACAGTCGCCCCCCTCGCCTAGAGTTTAGTGTAATAATCAATAATAATATCACTGATCTCGGGAGTTGTGTAATGAGCAACTCCGTCCTCATCCAGCAATTCAGTAACACAGGCCTGACTGCGTGGCGCAGCCAGTTTCTGGGCCAGGGACCTGCCAGGGCAACCCCCCTCTTCATAGTAATGAGCTATAGTGCGCCTGGATCTGTGTAATATCTCCTGGTCCACCGTGTCATTATGTTCCGTAACAAGATCCCGTATTACAGCTAACGTGGCAGGAGAAAGGGACGTATCATACTCCTGTTCTAGTGTAGAGATATCCGCTACTAGCTTATGAACCCCACGTCTAATGTCCCAAAAAACCCCGCATGTGCACCTATGCAAATGCCCCTAATCGTCACCTTAAATGCTTCCCACATCACTCCAGCGCTCTCTACTGAACCCTGATTGTTCCTGAAAAGTTGCAAATCACCTCCCCGATGGTCTGTCTGAAAACAGGGTCCATCAGCGAAGACGGTTGCAGCCGCCAAGTGAAGGGTGGCCACTCACAAGTTGGTACCTGCAATTCCAGATCACCGGAGAGTGATCAGAGAGTGTTCGTGCCATGTGACTGACCTTCACTGCCCATGTACAAACGTCCTCTGTAACAAGCCAAAAATCTATGCGGGACCACGTCCCATGTACAGAGGATACAAGGGTGCTTTCTTTTACCCCGGGATGTTGAAGGCGCCACACATCATGTACATTTCCCACCTCTATAACCCCCAGCAGCGTCCCCGATGCCTGCTTAAGTCTGGCTGCAACCCTACACACATGATCAAGGCTCCATCTAAGCTCACATTAAAATCACCCCCCCCCCCCCCCCAGAGAATCTCAGCCGATGGGAACCCAGCGATACGACGCCATACATCCGTAAAAAAGGAAGAGTCATCTGTATTCTGTCCGTAGATATTGACCAGTAGAACAGGCATACCATCCAATTGGCCGTGAACCATCGCACACGACCCTGCTCATCAATGTCAGAACTCAGGACAGTAAATGGGACTCCCTTTTTAACAAGGATCATCACGCCCCATGCATAAGTAGAGTAAGAGGACACTATTCTCACCCCCGCCCATCTAGCACCCACATTCCGCTCCTTGGCCCTAGTAAGATGCATTTCTTGGAGAAACGCCACATGCACATCCATTCTGTCCAAATATGCCAATACTGCTCGGATTTTTTTGGGGGTATTTAGGTTCCGCACGTTCCAGGTCAGGCACTTTACTCTACCACTCATACCATGGCACACCATCATTAATGTAGTGTATCCCAGCTCTCATGACTGCTGTTAGGTGATGCAACTCAAAATCCTGTTTCCAACGTATAGACAATGCCGGTACTGTCCACTGAACCACAATCCCTCCACCCCCCACCCACTTCAGCTGCCACAACTCACCAAAGCCATCCCATTGTGATACAACCTGCCCCAAACAAAAACAACAAGAAATTACTGATTTGTGGTGTACACCCATTCAGGGGGGGTGTCGGAGCACTCCTAACCTCCTCATTAGTAGGAGGCGGCTGAGCAGGTCCATTAACTGTGCCACAATACCCAATCAAGGGCACCCCAGGGTGTAAACTGTTAGGAGCCCTCCAGACTAGGCGAGCACATGCTGATATGGATAAACAATGTTCTCAACCCATGTTGCACTACACAGTGGAAAGCCATAAGACAAAGTTCCAGTCCCTGAAATAACCAAGTCCACCACTACTGCTCCTCATCGTCTCGTGGCGCGCTGGACTCCCTCCGATTCCGCTTCTGCTGCTTTGCATGTTCGAGAGCCGCCTTAGGGTTGGTGAAGACTTTTGAGACCCCATCAGGCCCGATCCTCAATCTAGCTGGATACAATATTGCGTAAGGGACCCTTTCAGTTTGCAAAAATTTATTTTACCGCACCAAATTCCCTTCGGGCGGCCTGTACAGCAACTGTAAAGTCAGGGAAGAAGGCCAAAGCATTCCCTTGATGAACAATAGCACCCTTAGCTCTGGCCATCCGCAGTATGGCATCTCGATCCCTGTAGTTCAACACCCTAGCTATGAAGGGCAGAGAGGGGACCCCGGGACCGGCTGCACTGCAAGGGACTGGTGCGCACGTTCCACTATAAACATAGTGGACAGCTGTTTGGTACTAAAGATATCTTTGATAAAATTTTCCACAAAGGTCTCCATTTTCCCCACATTGGTGGATTCCGGCAGCCCCAGGAGTCTAATATTGTTGCGGCGGGACCGCACCTCCAAATCCTCATTCTTGGCCTGAATGAGTGCCAAGACCTTCTCCATATTTAGTGTCTTACCCGCGACCTCACTCAGGCCATCTTCCGTCACAGACACGCGTTGTTCCACCTCGCCCATGCGAGTATTCTGTTTCTCCAACTGCGCAGACATATGGTCCAAGCAGTGGTTCACAGCCGCCAGTGTACCCTCTATGGACTGGAGACTGCGCTGCATCGCCAGCAACATGGTCTCAAGAGAGGGGGGGCATCACTTAGGGAGTCCGCCTCTGAGTCCAAGGCTGCTTTCTGTGTTGATTTCATTGTTTTTCTTGCCTCAAACGCGAGGCGAGGCTGCGATTTATCAGTTCTCCCCAGTTTCGACCACAAGGATATGTGCTATCTAGAGAGGAAGCACTATAAGCACCAAGGACTAGCAAACTCGACGGACCCGCCCCAAGAGCGGAATATGGAGACAGAGGGTAATCAACCCACCCACGTGAGCTGTGCCATTTATAAAGAAGACCACACCAATCTAGCCCCCGCAGTTCTGCACTCAATCGTGAGGGTGATGGAGACAAGATCTAAGCAAAAGGTACCCCCGACCTCCAGACCAAGAGAATCAGGCCCCCGCAAATCTGGCCACCACGCACTGTATGGGACAGGCTCCGGGCGGACCGCCGCCTATATCACCACCCCGAGGACCTCGGACCAGATGGCGGCCACGCATAGCAATGTCAAAGAAATCCCAATAGAAGGGGCCTACAGTCAGGTTACGTCCAAGCTCACAATCCCCACACCGGGCCATCCAACCCTCCGGCGGAGCAGCAGACGCCAGTCAAGCAGGTCACAATGCGACGCGCAGCATAGGCCCCTTAGTCTCACACCAACAGTCCATCCGCTCAGGGAGAGGCCTCGCTAGCAATCCCGTCCAGGCAAGCGGACAGGTCACCAATTCCAAGAATGCAGGCAGGGACCCAGCACTTCAGTGCAGAAGACTCCACTGACCACAAGTAATCAGCGCATCGCCACACGGATCCAGCAAGTCTGTTACCCAAATATCACACAGCCAGGGCACGTCCAGCACCCATCAGCAGATGCCCAGATCGCACTCCCAGGGCCACCGGCACCGCAGCTACAAAGCGCTATTTCCTATGGGGCTCAGCCCTTAGTTCCCACGTTTCTGCAGTCTCCCCGCACCTAACAGCACGTTCCTCACAGCGATCATCGCTCCCATCAACTCAGGACAGCATCGCAGGATGAGGCCGCAAAGGTAATGACAACGGCCCTCTGGAATCACAGGCCGCGGGAAGGGGATAACTCGACCTGTCCTCCGCGGCACCCCAAAGGTCCTGGCATGCAAACTCCCGGTGCTGGCTGGACCCACTGTACCCGCGCGCCGCTCTCTCCCCCAATGCTCCCCACAATTCGCAGAGCGCAACCCTCCTCCGGGGCAGGCACCTACTCCTCAGCTACAGGCCCGGCCAGGCCCGGCCCCACTCAGCGCGGTCGGCACCGGGAGTTCGTAACGGCTGGCGGGCACCCTCAAACGCAGCCTGGTTCAGAGAGTGTTAGTTGGGCGGCTGCTCCTCATCCACACTCTCCGGGACTCCGCACCGTGAGGCATATCTACGATGTCTCAGTGGCAGCACTTCGCCCCCAGCGCGGCAGTCCCCACGCAGTGCCAGCTGCCGCCTCCCCGATCCGCCAGCAATTCCCTCAGCTTGAGTGGCAGCAGGAGAGCTCAGCTGCGAGGACACTCCACAGGCGCCATTTTGAGTGTGCTCGCCACGGATATGTCGAACAGGATTTCCAACGCGTATGCGACTTTGGGCTCTTCAAATCACCAACACGAGCTGCCAAGGAGTGTTACCCTTCAGGTTCTGTGAAAGTGTCCTTATGGATGCTGCTTTTTCGTGGCAGATAATGGTCGGTTCTTAGCTCAGCCAGGCAGAGCTGCACTAGTGTGCGGCCATTTTGCAGTGCGCACTCTAGCGCCCCCCATACCCAACTACTTTGAAGTCACCCTCATGGACAAGAGGCAATAAGACTCAGATGCTGCAAGGAAGCTGTAGCCTCACAATCTGATGTGTATTCTATACTTTGAATAAGTTAGCACTTCCGAAGGGAGTGGCAAAGCCAATAGGTCTTGCCTTTGAAAGAAATGTGTTAGCCAACCATATGGCATTGCCAATATTTTTTGTCAATTTTCTTTTTGCCAATGCTGAACATCATTGGCAAAAAGACAAGAAAAATGTTACCGATGTTGAACAGAATTGGCAAAAAAAGTCAAAATAGACTGTCCCAGCGCGATGACGTCTATATGTACATTTCTCACACACATGCTTCATGATGCTGTAGCGGCCATTTTTGGTCATTCACTATTCCAAGATGAAGCAGTACATAAAAAAAATGTAAAAAGCGTGTGAAAACGCTTTTTATAGAGCAAGGACCTGCCCAGTAGCAAATTGCAGCTGGGAGGTACCCCATAAAAGCAAAAACAAAGCTTGAAAAGGAAAACAGCTGAAGTGGTGGGAAAGCAACAGAGGAGTGGGTAAGACGGGGAGCAACTCAATGCCCGGGCGCGGGGAGGGCCTGTGGAGCAATAGGAGCTAGGGGGTTGGTTAGTGAAAAACAAGAGCGGGGAGGGGAGGGGTGAGGTGGAGTGGAGAAGCAACAAACGAGCAAGGGGCAAAGGGCAATACAGAGAGAAGAGTGCCGGTGGTGGGGGGAAGCAACGCACAGGGGAGAAATCGAGAAAATACATGCACTCACATGGACTGTTCAAGGAAAAAGAAAAAAAGTATTTTCCAGAATGCAAGCAGTGGGAGGATACAACTGATTAAATCAAAATGATGTTACAGAAGCTATGCTCCAGGAGAGCGACAAACACAAGAAGTAACTGCCTTGCATAAGCAAGCAAGCAAATGAGAATTACAAGAAAGCTAACCAAAGATAAGCCTTGGGCTGACTGAAAGCCCACTTTAAGTATTGATATTTTTCACAAGAGATCTTCAACAGCAGACAGCTTTCTTTAAGCAAAATTTGAAAGGTAACCAGAATACCTTTACCAAAGCACAGCAAGATGCCAGCAACCAGAAAAGACCCAAGCTTCTCCTGCTGAAAAATGACTGTTAAATTCACTGCCTAAAATAACATTGGTTCTAATTAGTACACATGGTCCCGATTTCCTTGCTTTGACTCCTAAACTACTTGGGTTTTAATTCCAAATTTTTAATATGTACGCTGCTGCTAGTGTATCAATATTTTCTGGAAAATAAAGAAATTGTATGTCCCTAAAGAACTAGTCTGTTGATCAATCCTTGAATTAGTCATTCATACAGCCACACATAATACATTTGTTTTTGTACCACAATATTATGTTAGAAATATGCTGCACATGTTATTTGGTATGTCGTTCTCCTGCTGGTGACTCAATCTGATCATTTCGTACAAGATCGAACAACATGGTGCACTGTTTTCATGTGAACAGTCAGCAATATTTCTTAACGTTTTAGACACAACACAAAAGCACAGCTACTGTTTTCCAACATGGCACTTCTTATATACAACAAGACTTTCCTTTTTAAAAATAGGGAGAAGGATTCCTGCAGGGGGACAGGTCACTGAATGGGCGCGCCAGCCTGGCGCAAACTGAGTTTATACTTACGATGTGGATCACCAAACTACAAAATGCCAGGTATGGGGTCCGATGTAATCCCAGAGATCACTGATATATACCTGTGCTCATGTAGTAAGGGATGGCTCAGACAGATACATCATTTACCTTCTTTGGGCGTTTCATTGCGTACAGTTTGCTAGTAATTTTGGTTACTTTGCTTAGTTGTATATGTTTTCTGATTTGCACAATAGTTTTAATAAATATTGTAAATTTTCTCAGTGTCTTTATTTTGTTTATTATTAACATGCATGGGTGAGAAGTGAAGGTGAAGATCTGTTTCCACAGTTCCCTTGGGGACTTCAGTGTTGTATTCCAGGTTGAAAAAATTACCTGCTACTCTTGAAAGTTCAGGAGTTCAGGCAAGGCAATGTGAGCTAGTCCAGGAAATTTGGGCTGGCAGGCACTGATGTGGCAGAGATGTGTGGGGAAGCAATGTAGGAGCGGGAAAAGTAGCAACTAAAAGTCACTGGTGAGCGGCAGCAGTGAGGGGCAAAAGATCCATAGAAGGGAAGGGAAGCAAAGGAATCGAAAAAAAGCAAAGATTGATTGGGAGGGATAAGCAAAGGACGAGCTGGGGGTGGGAGATCAACATGAGGTTGCAGCAAATGGGAAGTAAAGACGAAGCAGAACACAGGAGAGAGAGGTAGAGAGCAAGAGAACACATGCACTCTAATAGGGTGCTAAAACCAAAAGAAAAAAAGTAGTCCCATCACTACAGGCAGTGAAAGGTTACAAATCATCCATTTATAAGATGGTGAAGAACCTGTGGTGCAGAGGAGGGACAAGCATAAGAAGAAGAATGAAAGCTATCAAATAAGAAGCAAACAAATGACATTTATAAGAAAATCAACCAATAATATGGAATGAGCTGATCAATAGCTCAATATATTGAAATTGTCCACAATAGGTCTGTTGACATTAGAGTGTGGGGGTAAACCAATAAAGAGAAATACCTGCCAGGAAAATTAAAAAAGGCCCTGTAAAGGGTCCAACGATTAGTAACCCCAAACCGTGGGCAAACCAGGACACAATTCAACTTGATTGCAGTGTCATTGAAAGACACTCAAGTTTATTGATTTTTCTGAGTGATCAACGTCATAACATTAGACTAATAACATAACATTTCAAGATTCATGTAAATATAATAGCTCAGTCCCACACATCTCATTCACAAAACACAATCATACTAACACACATTCCACAATAACATCATATTATTAACAACAACACATAGAATCGGTTCACAGAAATAAAAGCACGTTGAAATCATAGAGTTGCCATCAGATGGTTAGATAACAATTTCGCAATTCACATTCACAACGTATGGGTAGTGAAGTTTCAGCAACCCCGTGGTCTAAAAAACGCCAACGCGCGTTTCGGTGTCAGGCCCCAGCCGGGGCTACACCTTCATCAGGGCAAAGATGGACAAGTAGCGTGGGACAAACACACCTAGCGATCGTATTATTTTCAGAAGATCGAATAGCAGGTTTTCCACGGCCTATGGAATGAGTTCCAAAGATGGTCGAGGACCTGGGATATCAACAACAGGCCAACATAGGATCCTTGCTCAATTAAACACAATAAACAGGATTGATATCTGAATATTCAAGCAGAATGACGTTTCCGGAAGAAGCCTAATCGCTTGTAAACTGCTGAGACGAACGTTCCGCTGCATGTCATCTGCTTGAATATTCAGATATCAATCCTGTTTATTGCGTTTAATTGGTCAGAAGTCCTCCATCGCCTACCGCACCTCCTGATGAGATAGCCCCTATACCCAGTCCGTATTCTGGAGACTGATTATTCCTCCCGTTGGGCAAGGATCTAACCTGAGTGTTTGAAAGCTAGTTTATAGAAGATGAGGTACAACAGACTGAATGAGCAATATGCTTGAAATCTGTAAAATCAACAGATACAGGATTCTAGCGAATTAAGCAATCTGGTCTGTAGATGACTTGAACAAGAATGAAGCATTTTTTGTAGGTTGGGTGTGAACTATGCTAAGAAACATGGTTCTCTTGTTGGAAAGATTTAATGTTGGTGGGTGCACTTTTATTCTTACCAATTGAGACTGGAATCACCCAAAAACATATGTTTGTGTGAAGAAAGGAGCTGATTAGCAAATAGGCATGTGAGTTCAGGTATAAAGATGTTATTTCGCCCAGGTGGGTAACAGATAATATTAAACGCCAAGGATGTGGATGGCTGCTAGTAATTTCAATCATCAACTGTTGGACAGATGTTAAGGCATGGGAGTTTACCAGCACACATCAGAGAGTACTGAGAGAGAGCTTATGAATTAGAGCTTCTCCACCATCAACTTTGGTCAGCCATGGGATATTATTTGGGATTCATCATGCATGATAAGGTGATAAGGTAAAACAGCATTCGGAGAAGAGGGTGAACTGGTTCAATCTAGGATTCAAATATTCAAAGCAGTACCTTGGATCAGGACATAAAGATCAGTCTGAATTGAAGCTTCATGGGGCACATTTGAGAGGGGGCATTGTCTCAGCATTAGGGGCTTATTTGCTTTCAGTCAGCTCATTATGCCAAGCTAATATCTAGGATTTATCTTGGGATATATTGGTCTACGAATTGTAGCAATAGAAAGAGGGCTCTGAGATATGGTGCTAAGAGGAAGAGTAGAGTCACTAAGATCAGACTACAAGAATAGAGTGGATCAGATGATGCAAGGTCATGTTCGATCCACCAGCTACACTGAAAATAGAGACAGATAACTTTATTGGAGGGTTATCTGTTCCAGGTGGGCACAGGTCAGCAGAGTATCACGCCGAGCAGTAATTAATGAGATAATGGCTGTCTCAACCTTGGATAACCAAGAGGATGTTGTATCTGAAAGGGACTATTTAACAACATTCTTTAGTGGGGACTGCTGTACTCTGAGTTTGGTTGTACTACGGAATATCGACACCAACAATACTGAGATAGAAGAACATCGAGTACAAATATTGAAAGGTAACTGCATATAGGAAATAATATAGTTACTATTCCTAACTACACATCTAAGTACCTTTAAGATATATGTACCACATAGTTAAATGTTTTTGGAGTTAGGTATACAAACTCAAGACATACTTACCTTTCAATATATATATATATTTTTTCAGATATATTGCTCTTGATATTCTGTTTCACTAATATTTTGGGTTCGATATTCAGGTTGCACACCCTGTGTTTAGAAATAATCATGCTGAGATTAGCTTGTATAGGAGTTTCTTGAATGAGAGACAATTTCCTGGAAATAATTAACATTTTTTTGGGGTAAACATTTTGACCTCACTGTAGAGATCTGTGAGCAGAGATGTGAGAGGAGTACAATCACAGGAGGCGTTGGAGAGAAGTTTGGTGTTTGAGGAGCACAGTACTATGTTAGAGATGATGTATTTCAGAGATGCCTATATCAAATGATGTGAGAGAAGATTGCAATTTGTTATCTGAAGGGGATATATTGATAGTCTCCCATGTCTCAATCAAAAATATAGTAATAACAGTGAAAGTGATCACGTTCTGGGAACAAGCATCATTGGTTGTAGAGAGAAGATTAGTAAAATCAAGTACATTAAGGATGCAATTTTTGAAGATTTCAAGGCTAATCATAGGAGTATCAGTTACAGTGTCCTAAAAGGAACAGTACTAAGGCAGTAGTGAAAGTGCAAATGTTGGCTAGTGTTATTGTGGTGCCCCTAAATGCTTGAAATAAGTTGAAAATGGTAGTAAAGGTATGGAGATTTATGGCAGTATACTGCATAATGACTTTGCAATTATCAAATAAATAGATATGTATTTAACAAACCTTGTCCCGGAAGCCGGTACCTAACAGTTTCCTTCCAAAAGAAATACTATCACTTTTTGCAATTCTAAAAATTATTAGCCGATGATGCCAATAGTGCGAGTCAAGATCAAAGTAGGTCAGTTTTGATAGTGCCAAATCAAGGACTATGATATTGAGTAGCTCTTACGTGTTCAGAGTTATTGATAACCAAAACAGAAAGAGCTACCTCTCTAAGCATCAATGGGACAGGGTAATAATACAAAATGAATAAACTAAACTTCGATTAACCACACTTACTGTTCTGAGTAGGAATCCTATAAACTCCATTATATGCACAAACATTTGCATCCTTCATTCTGGGGTTTTATATCGAAAATTGCATTGATCGTTTTTTCTAAATATTCCATTTAATTTCAGAATATACAATCATTTATGCCTTTAAAAACAAATACATGTTTCATTAACTTGGAACCAAAATGCAAATATCAGCACACCCTTATTCGCTCTTTCTTTAACTGATACTAACATTCTATCTCTACCTTCTGTTCTCAAACTGTATGTATCTTTCGTGAAACAATATAATATCAAAGACTAAATGTACGGTGTTAAAGGAAGTCTTCAATTCTTTCGTTGATGCTGTATTTCGTGGCTCACTAATTACTTGTTCGACCTTCTTCAGGACAAACACATAAATTGACACAATTGTCTCAAGAAGCTTCAAGGGCCATTTAATCAGTGAAATCTTAAGTTTCCGAAAACCAATACAAATGTACTGGATCTGGTCTAAGGTATGTATGGTAACATTATCAATATATGGTAAAATCAGATGGTTTTTTTTTATGTCACTGAAGCATAATAGTCTATCTCCTCCTCGAAGCAACAAGCTGGCTTCATGGAATACCTGAATATTCCGGTACTAATTTCATCAATAATTCTGAAAGTGTTTATTCTGTTCTCTGCTTCAGGTATACCTTGTTATCTTTCAAGATTCATTATGTTAGATACTAGGTTTTAAATATAGATCTTCTTCCAAAATGTGTTCATCATGCATGGGGAACGAAAAAAAGCTCTTCTCATTTTAAGCAGAATGTTAACATGAATGAAAGTAATTGTGAGCTGATAATATTTGTTCCCAATTCCCAATTAATGAAATATATATAGCGTGTTTTTTAAGTCGTAAATGATTTCATATTATAAAATTCTACTAAATATTTCAAAAAACAATAAGAGATTTTTTTATATTATACTCTGTAACAAGCTTGTAAACGTTTGTGCATATAGAATACACAAGATTCCGACTGGTGGTTAAGGGGAGATTATGTTATTGACAGGATTAGCAATAGAATTATGCTCGATTGTCATCAGTGCATTTTTGATAAACCGGAGGGATACAACATCTCAGCACTATCGCTGCATCATATAAGAATATTTTAGGAGGAAAACTTCTCTCCTTAGTAATGATATCAATGATTTTATAGAGGGGGGGGCTGAAGAAGTAGTGGTAGGTGGAAAATTAAACTGTACAGATAGCTCCTTGGACAGCACGGTACATAAAATACAGTATCATTCAGAGAGGGCTTCTTTGCCAAAATGCTCACACACCTTAGTGACCACCGCTTAGTAAATTCTTACTTAAATCAGCGAATAATGATAATATTTACTGAAATTTGTCGAGATCAAGTGTTTTCAGGTGGTATGGGCGTAGGTACTGGTAGATCAAATGAGGCTGCTGTTTCATATTGTCTTAAAAGAGTTAATTCGGACCTATTTATGGGAACAATAGCCGAGATGAACATAGAAGGGAAAAAAATTCTAGCAGCTATAGATCACTTTATCCTTTTATATATCAGAACAAGTCGAGAGTATACTAAAGCGTATATGTTTTGTTTTTTACCCATTTGAGTCAAGTTAGTTAAACCGCAAAATTCAATCTCTAACAAACTAAATGTTCATTCACTGTGTATGATTTAGACAAGATACTAAAGTTATAATATTTTAAAACAGACAAATCCGTATTAAAGTAGATATTAAACAGTTAAAATAAAGTCTATGATTTGTGCAGGGAGCCATTGCAATAGTAGCAAGGCCGAAGATGTTCTAACAGAGAAGGAATTTATGGGGATTACATATCTGAACCACCACAATGTTTCACTGGTGTTACATGGTTTATTAACATGTTATGGTGGGATTCTGCAAGTATAAATTGTGTGTAAATGTAGCAAATTTGGTGGTAACATTTTTTGTCAACGCCAACCCATCATATTCCAACATAAAGATTAAATATACATACACGTATAATAAGGTATCATTGTTTTTGTGAGGCAGTGTGCAAAAAGGGCTTTCGAACATGTTATAAGTACCAGATGGGCTGGCCGTATCAAAAACATGAAGTGCCAAAAGTAGGCCATCGTACCAGTACCAACTGTCTTTCTGCGTTGGCTTCAGGGTGTAATTCAGTAACAACAATTCTGCAGTAAACATATAGTATAAAGCACATCTCTACTTTTATTTGGGAGAGCTACTGGTTTCGATTTTTTATAAGGGATTCAGCACGGGCCATGAGTTCTATGAACCCAGAAACCCTTCGCTGGTGATGATCTACTCTCCCTGGTGGGTGCACTAAACCAGCTCCCGCCTTCAGAAAGGAAGAATGTGAAAGTGCAAATACTCCAAGTCCAAGATTCAGATTTATATTGCAGAGTCTACATTCCTGCAGGCTTGGAAACCGAACCAACTAAGAAGACAATCTAGAGTTGGGAGGAGGCCAAGGCCTAGCTGCAGTATTTTAATTTGTAAATGGCTGAGTTGATGTCAGCTAAGTATTTTTGTGGGCGAGGCTGTTTGCAGATATTAATGACTAGGAAAGCATGGCTTCTCCTTTGAAATCTTACTCTCTGTCATGATGGAAAGAAAATTGGACCATGTTTTTGTTTATCATCCTTTTTTAAATGTGGAAAAAGGAATCCGTGGAGCTGCTCGGGTAGAGTGTAGGTAAATGTGCCCATCATTTTTTCGTCTGCAGCCCACAATGCCAGTATGTGAGAGGGACGTCGATACTGTCATCAGAAGCACAACGGAGGGGCGGGCAGACGTTAGGGCAGGGCTGTTGATGAGATATATGTGTGAAGGGGTGAGATAAGGTGTGAGTGTGTGACAACACTTTGGCATCGGGAAGGACTTATGAGATGTGTGTGTGAGGAGGACACTGACCTGATAGCGAATACAGAAAGGGGGTGCTGAAAACAGAGGTATGCGGGGGAGACTGACATTCTATGGAGTTCAGTTAACTTGTTTAATAAAAATGAATTCATTTTTCAGACCAGACCTATATGTATGGCCTCCTAAAACCACCCTGATTATTTGTCTGGTTCCAAGGCTCCACCCTCTGGAGCTCCTCCCTTTGCTTCTTGACATGGAGGTAGATTTCAAAAAGTTTAGCAACTTCCTTGTATTTCATCATTTGGATAGTGCTTAATGTACCTAATCAGCCCACCAAGCATTTCCATGTGGTTGGGTAGCAGTGTACGGCATATGTTATCAATTGTTGGCAGAGTGTAGGTTTATAGTATGAAGTGTTGAGTGTCATGTGTAAGGTTAGACAGGTTGCTCCAATTGTGCTGCAATGAATTGTAGTTAAGTTGTGAATGAAGCAGAGAGATAAAAGAGGGAAGACTCATGTTTACCCAAATGTACCGCTCTGTGGTGGTTTTATAAGGAACTACTTCAATGGCAGGTTTTGGAATTCTGGTCTGGATTATGTTAGATATGTTGGGTGTCACATGTGGGGTTTGGAGGGGTGTGCCAACTGTGTCACAGCAGTCCTATATCTGTGTTTACGCATGGACTGCATGAAAATATATGGCTATTTCTCCATAGTAATTGATCCACGATATCATATTATATGCTCCAGAAGCACTGGAAAACGTGATCAGACCTCCCAGCATGGTGATCCCCCAGTTATGGTCCTATCCCCATGTTGTCTCACTGCCCTCTTCCAAAAAAAGGTGAAGCCTCTTCAATCACTAAACCAATGTTATCCACAGTACCTCCGGGATCATGCCTATCCCCTTTGTTATTTAATGTTGATGCACAATCTTCGCATATACTGTTCTGTGAACTGGAGGTGTCATTGCATAACAACGTGGATTATACCCTTATGATTTTCACTTTTTCTAGTAATTTTCAGGGTGATTAATAGAACTTCAGCAGAGTATTTCTGATTATACAGCATGGGGTGAGAAACATCAGGCTCAGCCTCAATTAAGACATGACTGAATTCCTATGGGTAGGGTCAGACTATGCTGAAAACGGCCTTGGAAATTTTAAAGACCATCCAGATTGATGTTATTACAATTCTAGTACAAGTAAGGTGAAGACACCAGGTGTAATGTTTGAAGTATAGTTTTTGGGAATCATTTTTCCCTTTTTGGACATGGAGTGTCGAGGGAAGGTAACTAGAGCAATAACAGAGTTAAAATGTAATCAGTGTAATGCTTTGCTGATCTGAACATCAAGAAGGAATACCGTGAAAACTTCAAGTACTTCAGAACTCTACAGTAAGTGTGGTGGCTAAAATCACTCCTAAGGAACTTGTTTCAGAGATGCAAATGGCTTTGCTTTGGATCTCTGTAAATGAGATCTTTGAGTTTAAGATTCCTACTCTGTCCCATAAATCTGTCTATGCTCAGGTACCTAAGTACTTGAAGAACTATTGTGCTGCATACCATCTGATGAGAGAAGTTAGATCAAGTAATAAAATGTCGACATGCATCACTGCTTGACTAAAATTGAAGGAAAAAAAATTAAATCTATACCATAAATTCCTTAATAGCCTTTGAAGAAATATGTTGGCTTACATTTTGGCTCATATTTGGTTTACCCTGAGGAACTACGTTTTGGGTCTACATCAATTCATATGGTTACAACCCAATTCTTTACTATGCCCCAGTCACAAATTAAGGGTCAATAATGTTTAAATATACTGAATGAGACATGAAAAGAGCTTTATCTTTCAAATGTTCCACCAAAATATACTTGTGCTTAAGATATAAAAGCAGTGTATAGTGAACCTTCTGTTAAACTTTAAACTAATGCCAGCCCTGTATACAGAGCAGTATAATAGGTTAGGACACAGAAAGAAAGAGAAATTCTATACAAGATGATTATTTAAAAATAAATCTAAAGGAAGAAAAAGTTACTTACTAGTGACCCTAGTTCACCTTCAAGAGATTGACAAGCAGTGAATAACCCTCCATCTCTTCTTTCCCACAAATACATAGACCCTTCTTTTGATACCATATTATCTAAACCTAACTTTTAACTCATTTGTACTCTCCACCCCATCAGGGAATCATCAGTCACGATTGTCTGTGTCAGAATGTCCTGATGAAAATGTACTCATTGCAGCCAGTTATTCAGATGCCATCCCCAGGAAAAGGAAAGCGTCACCGCATGGGAAAGAGTCAACCTGTCTTCCCATTTGCAAGTGTACTGGCACTACTGGTCCTGAAGTGACTCCTTAAACAGCCTAGAGACAAGCAGGTGCTGTTTGGCAAGTAGTGGGATGTGGCATGATTTGAAGAGGTAGGCGTTTCTGAGGTAAATTCTCCCCTTAGAAAATAACAGATAAGATTTTTAGATGGTCAGAACCTCTCATAGATAATGAATGGTTTGGACTGGAACCAACCTGGATGCGATGTGTTTGACTGGTACACCTACATTCTGAGGAATCCTGACTGTTGTCTGGAAGTGCTGAAGACACTTTAATGTGCCCACCGTCTAAATAAATGTAAATAAAAGTCTATTTAGATGTACTGTTATTATAACCATTCATTATGAGAAGGTCCTCAGGACCAACTTGTGGCCATAAACTAATATTTAATACTGATAATGGTTGTTGCCCTACAATGAATTTCATGAGATTTCCTATGCTTTAAAGGTATGTTCAATTTAGCATCTTGTAAGTCTGCAGCACATTTCCAGTCCCCTGGATGGAGCGACAATAGATTTGATAAAAGGCAAAATTTGTGAGTTGTTCCATTTTTTGATATCCATTTAATCAACGTTTTGAAGTCCAGAATGTGCCTGAATTCCAGCTTTGGGCCCTTTTTTATAACTTGAAAGTAACAGAAATAAAATATATTTTTTTTGGGGGGGGGGGGGTTGGAGTCCTCTTCACAGCTTAGTTCTCTAAAAGAATTGTGACCTCCAGTTCTAATCTGTCTTGGTGGGATTAAAACTGTGTTATTAGGGGGATTGCAGCTGTAGAAAACTTGAGCATGATAGAATTGCCATGTTGCACAACATTCAGTAGGCGACTATCTTTTGTGTTTTCAGTGAGATGGTTTGAGTTTTGTCCTACAAGAGTGAATAACAGAAGAGAGAGAAGAAAGAATTAACTGTTTTCTCAAGCCGGGAGCTTGTCTGCAGCTTGAGAAGCTGACCTCCTCTTCCTCTGGAAGGAAGTTGCTAATGGTAAGATTGCCATTGTTGTAGTTGCTGCTGAAATTCGCCATTAAGGGGTTTGAATCCTCCGCCAATCATAATCAGAATCTTGAAACCTAATTTGATGCTTCTGATACTCTTTCCTTTACTAAGGTCTAATGCTTTGAGAGTGACAGCTGATGATTTCATAAAATGCTAACCTTCATCACTGTAGCTACCAAAAAATATGCTTATAGAGAATTGCAGATGGTTGATGATGCATTGCTCTGCCTCAGATTTCACACTTCTTAGATGAAGCCAGGAAGGTCATTGCATGGTTAGGCTATGACAGCGTCCATGGATGGCAAGATCTACTGAATCTGAAGCCGTCCATATCACTTTGCTTAAGACCAACATGCCCTGCATCTCCTGAAAATCAGATCTCCTACCCCAGAGCAAATCTTCTCCAAAGATATAGTACCCAGGGCATGTAAAGCAGAGTGTCCACCCATGGCTGCAGCACTGAATTTGCCACCCATAGTGTGACAAAGTACAAAATGGCTCCAGCTTAGCTTGCCACTGCAGGCTGGAAGGGCAGTGTTAAAGCTGCTAGTTCGACTTTGACATAAAAACCAATGGCAAAGCCCCCACTGCCTTTAACAATATTTGTAAGTCTCCCCCAAGGGTGCCCTATCAAGCCCTAAGGCAGGGAGCTGTACATTGTTAAGTAGGACATGTATTTTATATATATGCCCTAACAGCAACACTTCAAAATTGTTGTTTTGCTGTGGGAGAATTAGTAGCCCCATTGGCTAAAACAGAGTTACGGGCTGACCACTCAGCGTGGATAACTTCTAAAAGGTACTACTAAGATTAGGTGTGTGTAAGGTATCATATTAACTGTGGCATTAAACCTGACTTGATGCCCAAGTAGAATTTAATGTCACTTTTACGAAAATGCAACTTTTAGGAAGTTGTCATTCTGTGACCTAGTTTGTCCAGTGGCCTCACACTGTCACTTGCCACCACCCACCTTTCTGCCCTCCTGGGGAAGTAGTGAGAGCAACGCCCAGGCTTAGGAACAATAGCAGCCTTCTAAAGAGTGAGGTGTTATCTCCAATGCTCTGGAAAGGGACTCAGGGTGTTAGCCCAAAAAGAGAGCTTCAAAGGCAAAGCCACCTTTAGTGGGCAAACAATCACATTCTTAAGAGGCTGCTCTTTGTTTAGGTGGACAGGCTGGCTTCAGAAACATAGAGAGGAGACCAGTGCCCAAACCGATTTTCCGGTGGGTATGTAACCCATAAGAAGCCACACCTCTAGGGTGGACTACCAAGCTCGTAACATCCAAGGAAGGGCTCTGACATCTTGAGAGTGGGCAGAATAGTGCACTCTGGGATTGCTAGATGTCACACATAGCCAGAAAGATGTCATAGAGTGGAAGGGGACCTCGTAGCCCAATGGCTAATGACCTCATCATCCCCGCAGGACACTTTCTGTGCTTAAATACAGCAACCCTGGCACCCTGAACCTCAGATCATGCTGGAACTGGAGAAATGACCAAAGAAGGACTGCCCTGCTGACTCCTAGTCTTGGAAAAGAGAGGTTGCATTGTCTGCTGGACTGCACCTGCCGCATCTTGGGCTAGCAAAGAAAGGACTGGCCTGTTGCTCCTGGCTTGAGTAAAAGTCACTCCAAAGCCCCAGATCAAAGAAGTGACTCCAAGAGTCAGTCGGCTGACCCTTGGAATCAGCACCAGGGCCATCAAAGCTTAAGTAGCGCAATTCAGCAAGTAGATAGCCACTTAGGAAGAATCACCACTGACTGCTTCTGAGCACCCCCAGAGACCAATCCTCTAAGGCAAAAAGTTGCACCTGAGTCTACTAGACTCAGAAGTGTCATCTGAGTCCAGACTGGTTGCTCAAGAGGAACGCCAGCCTCCACCATAGGATATCACTGGGACCGCCGTAGATGGAGACTGGTAGCCCAGCTGCAGCTGGCCTTCTACTGTCTCAAAGAGGGCTGCGAGAGATCCCAACCTCTGTGGCCAACGTTGCCCCACCTGACCCCTGTACCGAGGAATAACTGAAAAGGCACCCCCATTGACTACACAGGACCAAGAGCATCCTTGAGCATCTTCCATCTCCTGCATCAGTTAGCATCAGGTCATCTCCATTAAAGTCTATGGAGTTTGTAGTGCAAAGTTTGGAACTGGACTGGAAAGTGCTTTGAAGACCAAGTAACTGTCCAAATACTCTTCAATGGCCCCCCAGAGCTCTTCCCTGTCCGAATTGGCCACTCAAGCTGGGCCAGAGTAGTCAATTCAATTCAATTCAAATATCTTTATTCAAATGTAATACAATACATCCATAAAAGTACATTTTAAAACATACAGACATAACATATTCCTTTCATATAAAAAGAAACCATCCATTTCATCAATGAGACGCAAGATAATGTGCAAGAGTTTTGTAAAACCAGGATAACACATAAAATACATCAAGTTAAAAATATAAATAATTATTCAGAGTTAAAAAGGGATAAAAATACAACGATAGTAGCAGCATAATTAACCTTCCATACTTTTCCTGAAGGTGATAGCAAGTTTCAAAAAGCTACATATAAACAGAGTATAGTCACAATTCAGGAGTTGGAGGTAATAAAGTGCTGGTTTGATTTGAGTAAATTGTAAATCCTTTAAACAAGGCTTCAAGTACAACTTCCGAGGTACTAGATAATAAGGACAAACAAATAAAAAGTGTGCCAAATCTTGCGGAGACTTCCCGTCGCAGCCGCAAGCAGGTAACACTTGACCTCGGTGGGCTCCTTTTGGTGTTGCCAACAGGAGATGAAATAAATCAAAACGGAACCTTATCAAGAGATAGCGTTCATACCCTGACATAGGCCAGGATAGGTATGGTTCCATTTGAGAACATGTCTTAAGTAGGGCGTGCTTCCTTACACTATCTTTCGTCAACTCGCCCTCCTCCCGGGCAAGATACCTAGTAGACATGAATGTCTTTTTCACAAAAATTACATCAGCTTTGGTTATAAAATTTGGGGATGAGAACAAATCCGGCCGTCCCATTTCAATGAGGCGGTCGTTAATGTACCTCAGCCACGGAACCTTAAACCTACCGTCCCAGGTTAGAGCTTCTTCTAGTATAGCATGAGTGAGAGGTATATCATCATTTAGCCAGGAGTTCAACCAACATAACAGGGGATTTGCTGCTATTCTGTCACTCAGGAATGGTACCCCTAATTCCTCGTGTACCGAGAAATTTCCGGTGCCCCTAGGCAGCCTCAATACCTTCTTTAAAAAGTTATTTTCTGTAACCTCCAGGGCTCGTGTCTGGCAGTAGCCCCATATCTCACTGCCATAGCAGGCGATGGCGACACTTTTGGCTTGATATAGTTTGAGCAATGCGGCCACCGGACTGTTGCCCATTTTTCTAGCAAAGCCAAGTATTGCTGCATTGACACGTATTACTTCGCCCTTTTTTTTAGCAATAGCTGGGCCCCACTCTAGTTGGTCGTCGAGAAGGACCCCGAGGTATGAGAAGGTTTTGGAATTTGGAATTCTTTCCCCATTTGTATGAAAAAGAGTTGAAAAGAGTTGGGTTTACGTGACCCCTGGCCTATTTTCATAGTGTAGGACTTTGAATTATTGATACTTAAGCCTCTGGACTCCATAAATTCATAAAAAGAATTTAGAAGTTTCTGAAGACCAATTGCGGTCCTTGAAATAAGGACAGCGTCATCCGCATAGAGTAAGACTGGGATACCTTTTTTGCCTACATAGGGGTAATCTGCACCTATTCTCAACAAACAGTCCTCCAGCTCATTTATGTACAAATTGAAGAGAAATGGTGCTAAAATACATCCTTGACGGACGCCCCTATTAATTCTGATGTCCCCTGTCACCTTCAGGTCTTGTGAGTAACGGACGTTGGCTCTTGTATCTGAGTGCAAATCGATCAGAACATAAACTAAGTTCTGATCAATGCCCATTTTTAACATAATGTCCCATAATTTACCTCTGTCCACACAGTCAAATGCGGACGATAGGTCCATAAAGGCCATGTGTATGGTTCCCTGGCGGGCTAGAGTGTATTTGCTTGCAATTAAATACAGGTTCAGACACTGGGTCACTGTTGAGTGGCCTGGTCTGAAGCCGTATTGTATTGAAGATAGAATATTTTTCTCTTTTGCCCATGTTCAAAAGCACACCCCCTACCACTTTTGCTACAGAATTAATTAAGGATATTGGTCTGTAGCATGTCGGGCTGCCGCGATCACCCTTTTTAAACACGGGGACAATAGTTGATTGTCCCCAGGATTTTGGGCACCCAGATATTACAGCTGCATTTATTACATTTGTAAGGATAGGAGCCCATAACTGAATACTGGATTTAAAAAGATCCGGAGGGAGGCCATCCGGACCAGGTGCCTTATTGCTAGTTAAACCTTGGATTGCCTTTTCTACTTCGTTGATTGAGAAACAGGGAGGCTTCTCCTCTAGAATTAAAAATTCATGATCTGAAAGTTGATCGTGACTTTTAAAAATTGCACTAAAATGGGACACCCAATCTGCCTCTGGGATATTTGTGCCTATTGCAGTATCACTTGGGTTGTCAAACAAAGGTTTGTTGACAATCTCCCAAAATTTGCTGCTATTTCCCAGGACAGCTGGGTCAAGCAGGGACTCCCAAGTACTGGCCTTAATTTCCTTTTTCCGCTTGTCTAATGTTTTTTTATAGGTATAGCGGAGGATCCTGATTTCGCCTAGATCTCTAGGTTCGTTTTTTAACGCCATCCTTAAATTTCTGTTTGCAACAGAGCATGCATGATCAAACCATTTAGGGTGACTATCAACTTGCCCATTTGCTGGAACCAGTAACATAGAGCTTACTGTTAACGCTACACCTTCAAAAGTGACTAAAGTTTGCTTTGGAGACATAGAAGTTGAGGCACAGATCGCCAATTCCTCACCACATAACTTATTAATATCATTATAAAAGTTTTCTTGATTTACCCTATGCCATTTCAAACGACGTTTACCATTTGTACATTGTAGAATTCCCCTGTCTTTACATTGTTTACGTAATTCAAATATACCACCATTCAAATTGATAGAAATGGGGTTGTGATCACTGTAAATATTCATGTGAATAGTAAAGCAGGAGATCTGGTTTACAAGGTCAGCAGATAATAATATATGGTCAATAAAAGACCCATAACGTGACCCTTTAAACGTCGGGACATCAAAAACTTTGGATTCTGAGACCAAAGACATGGCTGCAAACAAATTATATTCATTGAGTAAATCATTAAGAAGGGAACCGCGTCTAGTATGATCAAAGTGAAAACCATCCATGTTGTTACACCCGAGGGATCCCATTGGGGTATCTCTTGGGTTACCGCACGGATGTGCATTAAAGTCACCTACAATCAATACTTTACAAGGTAATATGTCTGTTCCTTCTTTCAACATTTCATTCAATAATAGTATGTTACATTCCCCTTGACTAGATGTGGCGTTATAAAAATTGACTAAAGTCAGAGCATTTTTGCCTCTCTTCAATATAAGCACTTGAAGGTTACTATTTACATATTGGTGAATGGTTATATCACAAGACAGGGCCAAGTTTATAAAAATGGCCAGGCCCCCTTTTGCTCTGCCACTAATAGGGGGGGATGCTGGCCTAAGGAAGCTTTGATACCCTTCAATGAAGGCAGTATTTTCTTCTAACCATGTTTCCTGGAGACATATAATCGCATATTTTTTAACAAAAGCAAGCCAGGCAGGGTCGCATATCTTGTCTGCCAAGCCTGCAATGTTCCAGGAAACTAAACTCATTTTACAACCATCATCATTCTCTGTGTTCATGGGAGCCTCAATACTAGTAAGTTCTGATAACTGGTTTTGTTGTTCATTGACAGTAAATCCCAAAGTTTCTACTGCAGAGGATTTTAATTCTACATTAGATAGGTCAACGTTAAGTGCGTCAGACTGATGATGCAATATATTAGGATATTCACAATCAAGGGATACAGGCCTGGATAACAAACAATCTATATCTGGTTCTACAAAATTTATGTTGTCTAATTCTTTATTTGGATGACAAATGGAGGCATCACAATTAAAATCACTTAATGGGGAATCAGCAAGCGTAGGCATTGCTGCTGCAGCATACAGTCAATCAACCCCTTCTAGACCATTTTGCTCGTAAAAAACATCAAACCTGTTTGTGGTTGGGACATTATAATATGTGTTAGAAGGTATTGGTTGGAAATGATTTTGATAGCAATATGGGTCATCTGGGGTCTTCCGTCTTTCATGATAAGCAACTGGATAGTTAACATTTCTGGGTCCCCCAAATATATCATTTCTATGCTGTCTGTAATGTCCTGTGTTATAAGAATACTTCATCGGTATTTCTCCATTAAAATGTGAGTTGTAGGTGACATACTTATCTTTTTCCTCAATGATAGGGTGTGTAGGCAGCTTATTAATGCCATAATCACTTGTGGGATAGAAATAGCTTAAATCTTTAGTGCGGATCAAACTATTGATCGTGTCATCTTTCCAGCCAATAATGTGTTTTACTGCTCGATTATCAGCAAAAGTGACGAGAATGCAGTCCCCCTCGGTAGATTTAAATCTATGGCCCACCCAATCGACCCTCCTGACATTTAAGATTTTGCCACTGATGTGTCTGGGGAGCGGTCTATGCGTGGTTAACCAATGACTTACTTTATTTTTCAAGTCCCCATATCTCTCCGCCTTATCCTTTTCTAATTGCGGGACACCTATCATTACTATGGTGTGTAGTTGGGATTCCGGAGGGAGATGAATATGAATGGGTTTTTTGTTTTGTGGGGGTTGCATGAGGTTTCGTGTTGGTCGTATATTTGTGGCTAGGGGTACCGCTGGTGGAGTCCTAATGGGCATAGCTCGATCGGCAGATGATACTTGGGATAAATCTTCTGCGGCCCATTCGCTCTCGTCATTGTCAGCTATGGAGTATGCCAGCATGGAGGATACACTCGACAACACTAATGGTTCTTTTTGTGTTCTTATGTGTTGTGGTTTGTCGTTCTGAGCATTAGATCCCGTAGGGGTAATGATTGCCGTATTGCAACAAACGGTTTCTGAATTGTCAGTCTGTATAAAGGTAAGAGGGGATTTGGGGTTTGCGATCTGGACATTATCTCGATATTTCTCGAGTTTGGCTAACATTAACTCTATATTAGTGATTTTCTCATTTATAGGCTGGAGAAGAAGTCTAACCAGCCGTTCTAGATCTGTCAGGTGAGATGTATCGGTTAAACTCACCCTTTCAGTCTGAGTTGTCTCATCTATATGAGGTTTTTTAGTTTTTGGCTGATTTTCTTTGGCTATTGGTAAATCTTGTTTGGTAGATGTTGTAGCCATGTTAGATGTACTCATTATTGGTTTAGCCAATTTAAAATTAAGCCATACATCTTTGGCTAAGGATTTATGGTTGCCCAGAGGTTTATAAATCTTCCTCGTAATAGACTTAGTTTTTTTTCTCCCATTACGTCCTTTCTTCTTTTTGGGAGAAGGAGACTTATCTGTCACTGTTATGCTAGTCAGGGGGGAACTTTCAGCAAGTACCTCTCCTGGGGAGTTTATTGACATATTTCCTGGTTGTACTAGACACGGGCTAGCGCTAGCCCCGCCATTAGTAGTGGACGAAGGACTTCTTTCATTACTATTTAGAATGATCAGACCTGAGGGTGTTTCATTTCTACAACCTTTACCACTCGGTAACCCCGAGAAGGATTGCAACAGGAGCGAATCGTCCACATTTATAGTTGACTCCACAGTGTTATTATGCTCAGTGGTGTGCATTGAAAGATTTGGGAAACACATATTCGGAGTCAAGGAGAGACGTCTCTCCGTATTTTGAATCGCATCAGCTACTACACTGATCGTTTTCTGCAGCATAAGGTCAATAGCTGTTAAGGATGGCAAGGGTGTAGAGGGGGTGAGATTTTTTCTAGTGGATGATCTTGTAGCCACCGGAGTCTTTCTGGTTTTCGTCATTTTTTGCAGACTATCCCTCTATATTCCAACACAGCTGAATATTACATTTAACCTATGCTCGTATCAGTGCAAGGTAACATATAGCACACGGATGAGATACAGAAATCACCTCACAGCTTTGTCCTGGGTGGCAAGATGAATGCAATGGGGGTGGCCCATCCCGTCCCCCTCAGTCCCCTGAGGGCCACAGAGGGCCCGCCCTTTGCCCGGGCTTAGCCCGGCGTGTCCCGCGACGCGGGGGAAGACCTCTCAATTTTAAACGCCTCCTGGCGCGAAAAGGGATCCCCCGATGACGGCTTCCTGCCGCAAAGGTTCACGGGTAATGTAGTTCCTCCCTCCCTCACTGCGGCCGCGCTGTTGGTGGAGAACGCGGCAGCGGGGAGAGACCTTCAGCAGGATCGGCAGAAGTATCAGCCAGGTAGGGTTCCTCAAATTAATGTCAGCCAAGCGCCCACTCCACCGGGGAAGACCTCTCAATTTTAAACGCCTCCTGGCGCGAAAAGGGATCCCCCGATGACGGCTTCCTGCCGCAAAGGTTCACGGGTAATGTAGTTCCTCCCTCCCTCACTGCGGCCGCGCTGTTGGTGGAGAACGCGGCAGCGGGGAGAGACCTTCAGCAGGATCGGCAGAAGTATCAGCCAGGTAGGGTTCCTCAAATTAATGTCAGCCAAGCGCCCCAAACACAACCATTACAAACTTTTCAAAAGTTTACACATGCTACGGTTACCAGTGCTTCTTTGCGGTTAAACTGTGATTTTACGTTTTCTTTACAAATCTGTATATCCGGAATCCTCCAGTGGATTTCATTTATCTTGGGCTCTAAACATTCACAACAATATAATCTATAATCATAAATTGGTGATGATGTATTTTGTGTTGTGTGGCTTTTTTACTTTGTTGTTTGGTACTGTTAAATGCTTTACACTAGTTTCTTTGTTTAAGCCTTGAAGCTCCAAGCCATAGCTACACAGGGTTGAACTTGAGGTTTTACAAATGAGCATGGCTCGACCCAAGGCAGCTATTGCGAGTGTACTACACTGTAAGGTTGCAAGACTATAACATATAATACACGTACAGCCTCACATAATTTCATATACTCCTCACTGTATCTTCTCCTGGTTAACACAAAATACTAAAGACATAATGCAATTCAAAAGCCAATCAGTAAAATAATAAACTCTGTATATTGTATTTGGGTTCTGTGGTTACACGCTCTATGAATAAGTGAATTTCTCTAAGCATGGTGGTGCCTGGAGTGATGTCTAGAATTATTGCGCCTTAGAGTGATGGCTCCTTCCCAAAGTGTATGACATCACATAGGTAGTGAAGGTGTATGGAATCATGAAGAACAGAAGCTAGAATGTCTGGAACTAAAAGCATATAAGTATTATCCAATGGAAATGGTGGAGCCAGAAGTGGAGGAAGTGCTAATGTAACAGGATGCTGGACTGTGTAACAGGACAGGAGAAGTTCTTACCAGACATGGAGTGTTGGAAATTTCTGCCTCTGAAGGAGTTACTTCCCTTGACATATAATAGGTTTCTAAATATTCCAAACAAACATACCTAGAATTGTCCCTGACTTCAGCTCACTGATCTAGGGTAGTAAAAGATGTAAAGGCAGATAACTCAACATCAAGTAATGTTTGGATGCTGACTGTTTTTTCGAAGCTAGAGGGTTCTTTAAAATTGATAGCCTTGGTATTTTTGATGTTGTGTATGTATATGTGTGTGTGTGTGTGTGTGTATATATATATATATATGTATATATATATATATATACATATATATATATAGAGAGAGAGAGAGATAGATAGATAGATAGATAGATAGATAGATAGATAGATAGATAGATAGATAGATAGATAGATAGATAGATAGATAGATAGATAGATAGATAGATATTTGTGTGTAAACCTTAGTTAAAGTTCAGTTATGGTACTAAATTAAAACGAAAAAACTCTGACAGTTGCAATTTATGTCAGGCCGTGTGCCTGCAGAGGGGTGGCTGGAACAAGGGAGGGCCAAGGATTGGCAAATCCGGCACTGGATTTGTCTATTATGCAATCAAATTATTTTTTGATGATTTAGCTGCCCAGGGAGATCCCTTTGGCACCCCCACGTGAGACTGGGGGTCAGTGTAGGTTTGCTGTGCCACTTATGCCTTTTTCCATTTTATTTTCCCAACATGGTTTTTCTGTGAGAGTGAGCCAATCATAGTGTAGAGGATTCCTGAATCTGATTCTGGATTGGCAAATCTGCAATGCACAACCAGGGAAAAAGTTCCTTAGTACGATGGTGCACCTCTAGATTTCATATGGATTTCAGAATCCAAGGAGGATCCACAAATGAACAGTCCAGATATATCTAAAATATATCTATTTCTAAAATACACCCTCTTTAGGCCCAACCAAAGTGACTTTTTTACTGAGCAGATATACGCCCTACTAATCTAAAGGCACTTCCTTGAGTAAAGTTCTAACTTCGTTTCAAATTTGGTATGATTCCGTTCAATATTTTTTTTTCTCATGGAAATTAAAATCAGAAATGGCACTTTCGGGACCCCCTTTTTAAGTCTCGCCTGGCATAGGCTGTGGGCATGCGCAGTCTCGCTGGCGAGATTTAATGTTTATGGGATTTTTTAGTAAGGGGCATTAAGCCCCGCCCCTCTTTCCCATTGGCCGGCGTCACCATTTATGGTAAACGTCGGCCAGCCATTGGGAAAGAGGTGCTGGTGACGTTTTCGCTTGGCTTTTTGAGCCGTCCCATTTGGACGGCCTCACCTGCCTTCCTTCTGCTGCAAAGGGTTTCTTATCTTTATGGGGCCAACACATGGTCCCATAAAGATATGAAACCTTTTAGCAGGTGAGGCCACGGCAGAAAAAGCCAAACGAAAACGCCATGGCGAGCGCTGTTTTTTAATTGCATTTTACTCGCGACTCCAAGACCAGCTCCGCCAGCCTGACCAAGCTCCCCCCCAAGAAGAAGCATGTGTACTGTAAGTTGGCGCCCAGAAAGCGGGGTCGCGCCGGCCACGGGGCGGGCAGCACCAGCGGGGGCGACCAGCACGAAACTAGCAGCAACAGCAGTGGCGGCGGCAGCTGCAGCAGCGGCCGAACCAGCCCCCTAGTAGGCCCACTGGCCCCCACTACCTACCTGCCCCTGGGCCGCTCCCTGGAGGAGATTTGGGAGGTGGCCACCCCGCGCCTGCCGGCCAGCATCCCCCGCATCCACGTGCGGGACGTGTCGTGTGAGACCAGCCTGGCGGCTGCACGGCACCGGGCACAGCACATCCTTCGGGTCAACCTGGACCCGTGGTGCGCATCCGCCGTTTCCCCATGGCCTGCCTCTAGCACTGTGAACGGCTGTTTACAAACCTGAACAGCAGTTTACCAACCGTCCTCGTACCCCCTACCTCATGGCCCCAGCATCCAAAGACAGCCCTCTTGCCGACCGTAAACCCCGACCTCACTGTTCTATATCGGTAGGGGTGACTTTTGCACTAAATGTACCGCCATGCCAGCACTACCTTTTAGTCCAGCTGATTCGCTGTCTTCCTGGGTCAAGGCAATCCCTCGCCCCGTGCTCGGAGGGTGACGAACTGGAATGTATAGACTTTGGTGCTATGTACTCATGCTGGGCTGAGACGGTAACGCGGACTCTTTCCACATGGATTTATGATACAAGTGCCTTTGAAAGTTGCTAGTTTTTATTTTATAAGCGCCCCATTACAGCGCCCGTAATGCTTGCATGCCAAGAACACCCCTCCTGCCTCCCAAACAGGATCGAGTCAAACCTCAACCAGCAGCGATGCCGTGGCTGGTTTCACTTTTTGTTCTCTATTTCCAAGCTCCTCCCTCTCCCAATCAGTCATGGTGCTCCAGCAGAGTAGCGAAGCCAGGGAACGGAGAAGGCGGGTTATGTAGCTGCTGCAGCCTGTCTCAGAGCATGGGACACTGGTCTTTGCCTGCTCCTTGCAGCTGAACCGGCTGTGGGATTATGTGGATTGGTGATTTAAGTTTTCTTGTGCTGCCACCCTCGGGTGGAGCACAGAGGCGGTCTTTGATGAAACTCATACACGTGGGTTCTCACAACACACAGACGTAGGCACTCACTACCTCCGGCTGGTTTCTCCTCCCACCTCAGCTCCTCCTTCGGCAGTAGCAGGAAGCAGGAACCAGGGGCTGGGCCAGGCTTCTCTGCAGGCTGCAGCACCTATCTTTCTGTTAGGCTCCGTGGAGCAGACAGGCGCTCTGTGAGTGCCTGACCCAGAGCTGTGAGCACTAACTGCCAAGGAGCTCTTGCACCCCAAGAAATAGACCTGCGCATCTGGGCACCAAGGAGCCCCTGTACCCCGAAAGTTACACCTCTGCAAGAAGTCCCTGTAACATACAGACAGGCACGCCGTTGCCCAGAAGAACAGGTAAGGCTCGCCTGAGTAAGGATTTGTGCTTATTTTAAGTCCTAAAAACGGTTACTTTACTGTGTCTTAAATTACAACACCTTTAGCAGGAAGGCAGCTATGTGCCTTACAGTGAGGTCATGCTTTGTTGCGCTATGTAAATGCACTGATAAAGTAATTAACATCCGGATCATATCTACTTACTTTCTGTGATTGATCTTGGTATACTATCAGCATGTGGTCTCAGTGCTGGAATAGAATGGGGGTGATGCAGGTACACTTGGGCGCTGTATATAATGGAATGGCGGGGTGGGGTAAGTTTGGAAGGAGGTGCATTGGAAAAGCAGCGTGTTGTCTCAGAGCTGCAGGTGCACTAGGGGAGCTGTATGTGGTGCAGTGGGCAGGGGTGGTGAAATTAGGAAGGAGGTGCCTCAAAAGAGCAGCGTGTTGTCTCAGAGCTGCAGGTACACTGGGAGAGCTCTATCTGATTGAATGGTGGGGTGGGGTAAGTTTGGAAGAAGGTGCATTAGAGGAGCAGCGTGTGGGGTCCAATTTGCAGGTAGACTGGGGGAGCTGTATGTGATGGAATGGAGGGGCTGGTGTACGTTAGGAAGGAGGTGCATTGGAGAGGCAGCGTGTGGTCTCAGAGCTGCAGGTGGACTGGGGGAGCTGTATTTCATCTAGGTGGAATGGAGGGGGTGGTGTAAGTTAGGAGTGAGGTGCATTGGAAGAGCAGCATATGAGTTCACAGCTGCAGGTAGGAGAAGTGTGGCTCAATGATTAGAGCGGCAGACCCTGATGCAGAGGTCTAGCCCGGGACCAGGGTTCAATTCCCCGCCTCGGCGGGTCTTGGGCTCAAAACTTCCATGGACCTGATAATTCTTGCCTCGGTGCCTATTCCAATCATGGAGTCCCACTCTGCAACTCTGGGCAATAGCTTGCTTAATCTCCACAACGGCCCCCACAACGCTAAGGATGCCTGGCCTCCACCTTGGGGGTGCCCAGGAGTGGACGCCTCACAGGGAAAGCCAGGATGGGTTCCACAGCGGTATTCGTACAAGCGCCTTGAGACCCTTGCGGGTAAGTAGTGCGCTATACAAGTATCAAATTTACATTTACATTTACAGGTACACTTGGGGAGCTGTATATAATGGAACGGCAGAGGTGTACGTTTTGGAAGGAGGTGCATTAGAAGAACAGTGTGTGGTGTCAGAGCTGGAATCAAATGGGGGCTGCAGTCCAGGATTGAGATGCACTGGGAGAGCTGCGTGTGGGTCTTTGTGGCATGGCAGGGATGGCGCAGATCAGGGTTCAGTCACACTGGCAGAGCTGTAAATTAGCCTCACAAGTACAATAGCAAGGCTCAGTATTGAGGGGCGCTGGCAGAGCACACAGTGGGTCTTCAGCACTATGATAGTACGGTGTTCTTGTTTCATTACTGGAATTGTAGGAGTGTTGCAACAGTGGACTCAGGTGCTCTTTCCAGAACAAGAATAATAGGGTAAGATCGAAGCGCACTGGCAGAGCTCTATGTGTCTCTCTCCTGCAATGGTATTGAGCTACTAGCATTGTAATATAACAAACCTTTTATCTATTTTGAAAACAGATAAATGAAAGGCATTGCCATTTACAATGCCTTTTACAATGCCATTTACAATAGAAATAGCTTAAAACTTTCCAAATGCGAGACCTATTGCATTGCAAATGCTTGTTGTTTTTGTTTTACGCCCCACTCTGTACAAAACTTGCTGTGAAGGACAGAAAGCTGATGTAAATAATTTGGGAAATTGATCGAATGGCACCAAGGTTATTAAAAAAACAAATGCCTTTTCAATAGAAACTGCAATCGCTGCCAGTATAAAAAAGGTAACGAAGGCTGTTGCACATTGAAAACACGTCCTGACCGGAGTGGCCAATGGAATAAACAGTGGTGATTTCCTTCCAACCTAGGGTGCCATTTCCTTCTCTGATTGGAAAGGTTTTGTGGTGATGTGTGTGTGTATGTGTATTTATATATATATATATATATATATTCACTGAAAAAACCATAGGTTTCACACATGTTATAGTTAGCTGGACATTTTACTGATAAAAAACCAATGAAATTCCCCCGTTATAGTTACTGTAGGCAACTATAACTCACGCGACCGTAATCCTCTGCTGATGACATATGTGTCTTTATGAAAAAAAAATATTTGTAATATATGTATAGCTAAAATTTAATGGAAGAAGACATGGGCAAATAAGTGTCTAAATACAGTATTAGCATCAGCAGAGGATTACGGTCGCGTGAGTTATAGTTGCCTACAGTAACTATAACGGGGGAATTTCATTGGTTTTTTATCAGTAAAATGTCCAGCTAACTATAACATGTGTGAAACCTATGGTTTTTTCAGTGAATTTGCAAGGTTTTTTAAATGCTAATTCCTAACTATAATATATATATATATATTTATTTTTTTTACCGTACGCTTACCGTAAGCTTACCGTACGCGTACCCCGTGATTTTTTTTAAAATCAATAAATGTTTTTTTTGTACTTTTCTGTCCTTCTTTGACCCCCTTACAAATGTTAGGGGGTCTGTAACTCTCCTCATTGCCCCCTTTCCTTGTTTTCACTCTTTTTTTTCAGAGTGAAATACACAAAATGGCGGCCGCCGCTTCCTGGTTTCGACCGATTCGAATGTTTACTAAGATCTAAGAGCCAATCAGAATCGCGCTCGCGCACGCCACCGTACGCTTACCGTAAGCGTACGGTAAGCGTACCGTAAGCGGGCTCAGATATATATATTGATTTAAAGGCTATTTTCTCAGAATCTACTGAACAGATTTACACCAAACCTACAAAAGGCACTTCCTTGACCTAGGGACTACCTCTCTGCCAAATTTTGAGTAATTCTGTTCAGCCGTTCGGGCTGTAGCTCGTTCTAAAGGTCCTATGGAAAAATGCATGGGAAAAACGCGTTTTGGGACCCCCCTTTTATCTCAGCCCCCGCTTGACGGATCCCCCCGAGACTTTCAGGGTAGGAGCGGAGCGTAGCGCCCCACCTATTTTGAGAAATTCGCGAGGATTTGTCGACCGGCGCCAAAGTTATTCAAAATAGAATGTTGAGGTTTTCCTATGGAAACGTGGTCCTAACTATAACTACCTACTGGCGACCGCCAGTAGGTAATATATATATATATATATATATATATATTCACTGAAAAAACCATAGGTTTCACACATGTTATAGTTAGCGGAAATTTTACTGATAAAAAACCAATGAAATTCCCCCGTTATAGTTAGTGCAGGCAACTATAACTCACGCGACCGCAATCCTCTGCTGATGCTAATACTGTATTTAGACACTTATTTGCCCATGTCTTCTTCCATACATTTTTAGCTGTACATATATTACAAATATTTTTTTTTCATAAAGACACATATGTCATCAGCAGAAGATTGCAGTCGCGTGAGTTATAGTTGCCTGCACTAACTATAACGGGGGAATTTCATTGGTTTTTTATCAGTAAAATTTCCGCTAACTATAACATGTGTGAAACCTATGGTTTTTTCAGTGAATTTGCAAGGTTTTTTAAATGCTAATTCCTAACTATAACGTGTGTGAAACCTATGGTTTTTTCAGTGAATTTGTACGTTTTTTTAAATGCTAAGTTACTTTACGCCATTCGTGGCGTGCGCGCCCACTTAACGCAGTTCGTTCCGTGCGCGCACGGTGCGCTTCGCGCACCGTGCGCGCACAGTGAGCACGCGGTGCGCTTCGCGCACCGCGCGCCCACTTTACGCAGTTAGTGCCGTGCACGCACGGTGGGCACGCGGTGCGATGACAAAGCAAGAAAGCACGTCAACAAATCTGTTTCTGCTTTCCTCCGTGACTATGGTATGGGTGCCATTTACCACAACAACTTGCGTTATGACATGCAAGACATTTATAGAGGAGATGGTGTGCACTTCAATGATGAAGGGAACAGAGTCTTCCTCTTGAACCTTAGACTCTGCATCGGTACTTACTTGTAGGTACCACTAAAAAATCATTTCATAAACACAACGGCTCTTTTTAGAGCCCCCTAATATCTAAACACTTAAATCTGATTTTCATTTTTTTTTTTTTTTTTTTCTACCGTACGCTTACCGTAAGCTTACCGTACGCGTACCCCGTGATTTTTTTTAAAATCAATAAATGTTTTCTTTGTACTTTACAGTCCTTCTTTGACCCCCTCACAAATGTAAGGGGGTCTGTAACTCTCCTCATTGCCCCCTTTTCTTGTTTTCACTCTTTTTTTTCTGAGTGAAATACACAAAATGGCGGCCGCCGCTTCCTGGTTTCGGCCGATTCGAATGTTTACTAAGATCTAAGAGCCAATCAGAATCGCGCTCGCGCACGCCACCGCACGCTTACGGTAAGCGTACGGTAAGCGTACCGTAAGCGGGCTCAGATATATATATTGATTTAAAGGCTATTTTCTCAGAATCTACTGAACAGATTTACACCAAACCTACAAAAGGCACTTCCTTGACCTAGGGACTACCTCTCTGCCAAATTTCGAGTAATTCTGTTCAGCCGTTCGGGCTGTAGCTCTTTCTAAAGGTCCTATGGAAAAATGCATGGGGAAAACGCGTTTTGGGACCCCCCTTTTATCTCAGCCCCCGCTTGACGGATCCCCCCGAGACTTTCAGGGTAGGAGCGGAGCGTAGCGCCCCACCTATTTTGAGAAATTCGCGAGGATTCATCGACCGGCGCCAAAGTTATTCAAAATAGAATGTTGAGGTTTTCCTATGGAAAAGGGGTCCTAACTATAACTACCTACTGGCGACCGCCAGTAGGTAATATATATATATATATATATATATATATTCACTGAAAAAACCATAGGTTTCACACATGTTATAGTTAGCGGAAATTTTACTGATAAAAAACCAATTAAATTGCCCCGTTATAGTTAGTGCTGGCAACTATAACTCACGCGACCGCAATCCTCTGCTGATGCTAATACTGTATTTAGACACTTATTTGCCCATGTCTTCTTCCATACATTTTTAGCTATACATATATTACAAATATTTTTTTTTATAAAGACACATATGTCATCAGCAGAAGATTGCGGTCGCGTGAGTTATAGTTGCCAGCACTAACTATAACGGGGCAATTTCATTGGTTTTTTATCAGTAAAATTTCCGCTAACTATAACATGTGTGAAACCTATGGTTTTTTCAGTGAATTTGCAAGGTTTTTTAAATGCTAATTCCTAACTATAACGTGTGTGAAACCTATGGTTTTTTCAGTGAATTTGTACGGTTTTTTAAATGCTAAGTTACTTTACGCCATTCGAGGCGTGCGCGCCCACTTAACGCAGTTCGTTCCGTGCACGGTTTTTATCAACTTTAATAAGCCCTGTACATTTGGTGGCCTTCGGCCACCAAAAGCACAGGGGGTGGGGTCAATGTGGATAGTGTTTTTTTTATTTCGATTTTATAATATCATGTTGCCAAAATTTAGTTTTTTGTCACGAATAATAAGCCCTGTACGTTTGGTGGCCTGCGGCCAACAAAAGCACTGGGGGTGGGGTAAGTGTGGATAGTGTTTTTTTTTTAAATATTTTTTTACCGTACGCTTACGGTAAGCGTACGGTAAGCGTACTCGGCGAAATTGCCGAAAAAAAAATAAAACCGTTTTTGCACTTGGGGGATGTTTGGGGACTCCCTCAACATGACTATGTGGGAGGGAGTTGTCAAAACAGCCCCGTAACATGTTTTTGGGCATCATGTTTGATAAATAACACTCAGTGCGAGAGACAAAATGGCGGACGCCGCTTCCTGGTTTCGGCCGATTCGAATGTTTACTAAGATCTAAGAGCCAATCAGAATCGCGCTCGCGCACGCCACCGTACGCGTACGGTAAGCGTACGGTAAGCGTACCGTAAGCGGGCTCAGATATATATATTGATTTAAAGGCTATTTTCTCAGAATCTACTGAACAGATTTACACCAAACCTACAAAAGGCACTTCCTTGACCTAGGGACTACCTCTCTGCCAAATTTCTAGTAATTCTGTTCAGCCGTTCGGGCTGTAGCTCTGTCTAAAGGTCCTATGGAAAAATGCATGGGAAAAACGCATTTTGGGACCCCCCTTTTATCTCAGCCCCCGCTTGACGAATCCCCCCGAGACTTTCAGGGTAGGAGCGGAGCGGAGCGCCCCACCTATTTTGAGAAATTCGCGAGGATTCATCGACCGGCGCCAAAGTTATTCAAAATAGAATGTTGCGGATTTCCTATGGAAAAGGGGTCCTAACTATAACTACCTACTGGCGACCGCCAGTAGGTAATATATATGTATATATATATTCACTGAAAAAACCATAGGTTTCACACATGTTATAGTTAGCTGGACATTTCACTCGTAAAAAACCAATGAAATTCCCCCGTTATAGTTACTGCAGGCAACTATAACTCACGCGACCGCAATCCTCTGCTGATGACGTCAGATATTACATCACTGTATTTAGACACTTATTTACCCATGTCTTCTTCCATTAATCTTTAGCTATACATATATTACAAATATTTTCAGAAAGACACATATGTCATCAGTGATGTAATATCTGACGTCATCTAACTATAAGTATCTACTGGCGAACGCCAGTAGATAATATATATGTATATATATATATATATATATATATATATATATATATATATATATATATAACTGAATCGCTGATTTCCAACTTCCCCACGGGCGATGAAAAGATACAGCACGAACTCCTCTTTGTTGGAATGACAAGATATTTATTTCTCACATCTTCAATATGTCATTACGCGTTTCGACTGACACAGCAGCCTTGATCACATAAGGAAATGCGTTAACCATTGCTTTTTAAATACCACCTACTAGTGTCACGTGATCCCAAAGAACATAGAAAACATACTATGTACGTGCTCTTTCAAATGTGCAAAATAACGCTGAATTTATACTGAATAAATAGTAATAAATACAATATTTAAAAACCTCTTCAATTCTAAAATTGAATAAATAAATAAATAATATATTTAGACCAGCAGGAACCAAAAATATAAATCCTAGTATAGTTTGTTGTCTGTTGGCGGTATCTTGGTTTTTAGAAACAAAATAAATATACATATATGTGTGTATTTTTGCTTGCTATTGGCAAAAAATAGGATTCTACAAACCTAAAACCTAACCGCATATTAATATGCTTAAAATATTTGGCTCAAATGCAAAAACAAATGTCAGCATTTTTATTGTTTATGGTTTGTACTTTTGTTGTCAAATCCTATTGCAGTAAAATTTATTTAAAGCATCACATATACTACAGTACATCAAAAAACCACATTAATATATTGCCAGTGCTACTTCTGTTGATTGCAACTTCTCGATTATACTAAATATCACCAAACTAAAACTCTCTTGTTATTAATTACTATATATATATATATATATATATATATATATATATATATATATATATATATATATATATATATATATATTTATATATATATATATATATATATATATATATATATATATATATATTTGCCAGTGAGAATGCAATTTGTCAATGAAACATATTATTTCCAGAAAATATAGTAACAAACACGCAGGCAAAATTCAATGCAGTTTCCCATAGTAGCAAATTTGATGCGACTAAACAGTGCTTAATGACAGCTTGCATGTTACAATGAACAGGCACAAGAAAGCAACTCTGGTAAACATAAGCAGGATCCGTCAATGTAATTGAATCTCTCGGCATGGGATTTAATCCACTATACTAATACTAAACAGAAGCCCTACCAGAAGGAGTGTACTAATATAGGGGCATATTATCAAGCCAGGCGATAAAATTATCGCCGGTTTAGCGGCAGAAAACTGCCGCTAAAACGGCAATAATGGGCTTGATAATATGCTCTGTGGAATTCCAATTGAAGCCCATGTTAGACGTCCTTCACATCTAACATGGGGTTCAATTGGAATCCCATAGAGCATATTATCAAGCCCATTATCGCTGTTTTAGCGGCAGTTTTCTGGCGCTAAAGCGGCGATAATTTTATCGCCTGGCTTGTTAATATGCCCCATTGTACCTAACTTCACCAGACAACATAATTCATAATTTTTAGAAAGGACTTTCACTCACACAGTGTGTGACATGCTTCATAACTGAGGGCCTGATTACGATGGCAGTGGGACAGGCACCGTCAGGCCATTGGTGCCCCTGGAGGTCAGCCTACTACATTACGATTGCGGGCAGATGGTAGGCTGGTGGAGAGACCATCCGCCACGCATCCATCGGAGGGAGAGCAATCCCTACAATAGTGGCGGTGACTGCTCAGGCAGCGCCGAAGGGATTACAATGTCCTTTTCTGCTGGCTGTTTCAAGGCGGTTAACCTGCCATGAAAAGGCAGGCGGAAAGTGACTTTGGGGGCCCCTAGCGGGCCACTAGTGTGCCCGCTCCCCCCCACGCTCTCTGCTATGGTGCCCCCCTAAACATCTCCTGCACCATGTAGTGCCTGCCACATAGTGCACAAGTATTTTGAATGTGTTTTTTTGTATTGCGGTGTGTGCTGCAGCCCGCAGCACACACCGTAATACAAAATATACACATTGTGGGCGTCGTAACGGTGGTCGCATTGTAATGCAGCCAGCGGGATCTCCGACTCCTAGTCAGGCGGTCCCACGTCGGTGTCATTCGTCCGGCATCGTAATCAGGCCCTGAGTCCTATGTCTGGTACAAAAACTGTTGCCGGACGGGCTCAGCCGCACTTTTTGAGGGAGCACTTTGATGGTAGTCCCGAGGACTTCACAGGGGTCTGGAAATAGTGCAAGGATAAAATAGCCTACGGGTGTACCCAAAACTTTATTTTGTTAGTAGGGCACCATGTCTAGATTAGAAACAGGGTCAGATGCAACAGGGAGTTTTCTATTGGCTCCAACATCTGTGTCAACATGTTTGAACCGGTTAGATCTCCTAAAGTAATTATGAATATCTGTGCAACTGTTAAAGAATACTGAGAGTAGATAGTTGAGCAGAATAAACTGATTGTAAATAGCTGAGCCATGTAAACTGAGTTTACAAATCTCTGAAAAAGTCAAATTAAATACAGTTCTAACAGTTATGAAATCATGAAAGTAAACTGGGTGTACATAGCTAGGTATATAGAGAAATATGCTTTGTGTGCATAGCTCTGCAATCATCAAAGTAAATGGGTGCATTTAACTTTGCAAGCATCAATGTAAAATGTGATTGAATAGCTCCTAAATGATCAAAGTAAACTGAGTGTAAACAGCTTTGACTGCATCAAAGTATATTGAGTGAAGTCAGCTGTGCAAGTCTCAGTAAACAGGTGTAAACAGTGCAGCAAATGACAAAATGTTTTGGTGTAATGGCTCTGAAGTAAATGAAGCACAGTGGGTGGTTGTAGCTCTACAAATATTAAAGTGAACTGAGCAAAGTTGATAACTCCACCAACACCAAGATGAACTGGCTGTAAATTGCTGAACAAACATCAAACTATACATAATTTTAAAAGCCCAGCAAATATGAATGTAATTTGGGAGTCAACGGCTGGATACGCATCAGAGTGACCTAGCTGTAAATAATGTTAAAGTCATTACAGTAAACTTTCTGTAAAGGCTGGTAAGTATCAAAGTAAACTTAGTGTAAATAGCTCCATAGTAATCAGTATTGTATTTATGCTTCAGCTATAGGCATAACATGTTAAAACCAATCAACAAGAATTTAAAAAATAACCTATTCAAATCCACTCTCACATTCCATATTTTACCATTTAGAATAACAGGTATTCCAGATAACAACAATAAAAAAAATAAACAGAAAATTTGATCCATTACATTTTTTAGAATAAGCTTGATTTTCCATACATGCAGGACATTAACCCCTTCGGTGCTCATGACGGAACGGTTCCGTCATGAGCCACGGTTGAGCTGTGCTCATGACGGAACCGTTCCGTCATGACCCCGCCCGCGCAAGATTCCGTCAGCACAGCGGCGGAATCTGCGCAGCATGGAAGGGATTAAAAACAGAAATAATAACATCAACATTGTGTACTTTCGGCCTAATAGAGAGTAAAGAGCAATTCCGATTTTGACAGATCATTTTGTGCACAGAAGCTGCAAAAATAGCAGTTGTGTGCAAAACAAGCAGTAAACAAAAAATATTCTAGTAACAAATGTGCTATTCTAGTATGTGATGGAGAGCTCAGGCTCATTCTTCTCTCAAAATCTGCCAAGCGGATCTGATAAGAAGCAAACAAACAATAGCAATATCATCTGTCCTATAGCACAATAATCAAAGGAAACAAACTTAGGGGGCATGATTACGATCTTGGCGGATGGGATACTCCGGCACAAATGTGACAGATATCCTGTCTGCTGTATATGAATTATTCTGATGGCACTTACTGCACTCCCCTTTGCCTATATTTGGGCTATATCTATTGCAGAAACAGCAATAACTGACAGTGACCAGTTTTACAATGGAATATTATAGGCAACCAAGAAATATGGACTTCCAATCCTACCACTGATTATTCAAAACATCATTTCCCCATGAATAGTTTTTTACAGAAAATAGCAAGATGAACTGGATAAGGAACTCTTGGCCAGATGTACAAAATTCTTATTTTGCCTTTCCTTAATAGAGATTCCGTAGAAATCGCTATTTAGGAAATGCAAAAGAATATGTAAAAAAGTTGTGATTTCCTAAGAGCGATTTCTACAGTGTAGGAATCGCTATTAGGAAATCTCAAACAGGAAATGCTCTTGCATTCCCACTTATGGGCCAAATAGAAATGGTTTGAATTACACAAATTGGGATTTCCTAATAGGAAATCTCAATTGATGAATTTCTAACCCAAGGGTGCCTCTGGCCTTAAGGACCCCCTGGAGGCCCCCCAAAATTCGTACTGACCATGTAAGTGGACATATGCTGTAGGGGCATATGTGCACTTCATGTCACATTAAATTTTTTATTTTCAAATGAATTTTAGAATTTTGCACATCGACTTTGAGTCAATTGTAATAGCATTTCCTAAATGCCCAATTTGCATTTAAGAAATGCTTTGTACATGTACTTTTGGTATCATAAATAAGTAGTCCCTATTCGCGATATCTTAAATCCTGGTTGCAATTTGTGATACCTAGAATTTAGAAATCACAAATTGTGATCCCAATTTGGCCTTTGTACATATCAAAAGGCAATTTAGCATTTCTTAATGGCCAGAAATAGAGATTCGGACTCTTAAGAAATGCTAAATCACTTCCTCCATCTGGCCCTATGAGAAGAGGCTTATACTTGAACTTTATCCAAGAGCTATACATTGTCAGCTGTAGCAGCATTGATTTTTCACAAGGTAATTCATTGTCACTACGTTTTTCTCGGTGGTCTATATGAAACTTATCCAACATTTTTCCATGCACACCAAAGATGTCATTGGAAAACTAGAGATCTGGCATGTCTTAATAGCATTTTTCAAATTATAAGATTACTGGGAATTCATGATTTCCATAACTCCTAATAATTAGTTGTCGCTGAATGATGAAATGTGAATGTTGCACAGCACAGACATTCTAAAACAAAATCAAAAATGACCTTATGTTTCTACCTCAGTTTTTTTCACATCTAACAATTAATTACAAAACATTAGTGTGCCTCTTATTTACTCAGTTTTAATGACTGGTGCTGGTTCTTATAAAAACTGCCTTATATGTGAACTAAATAGTGCACAATACCTTTCAGTACATTTAAAATGGCCACCTTACATCATGATAGGAGATATTGGCAGTATAAAGCGTTGGATTTGCATGTGTGTTATTCACTTAATGCATTCTGTGTATAATTGGCAAAGAATGTAGAAATAATAAAGTAGACTATTGATACATTCTGTAATCATATTGTTAAGAGCAATTCCCTATAGGAATATAAAGTGTGCATATATATATTGGATAAGACAGTTCTCTCTTAGTTGGTTGTTTCTGTTCCTTCTTACAATAGTCTTCTTCTATTTTTCTGTGTTATAATTTGTTTTTACTTTCCACATTGTTGATTACATTAAGCATACTTAAGAGACATATAGGTTTATAAGACCCAATTAACTTTTTTTTTTACAAGTGCAAAATACATTTTGTAATTCTCAGAATTCAGTTTCACACTTGTAAAACATGCACTCACATGGAAATTTCCATGTGAGTAAATCTTTCCTGAGGGTGTATAATGGGACGTCCTGGACAGGATTGGATTTAAATTTAGCAAACACTCACAACATAACTCATTAGTGGGTAATCGCAAACTATTTCTGACCCATGTCCATCTCAAAGATGGTCAGGAATTTGGTCCATACAAGGGCAGGAGTAAATTAATTTCCAGGGTGGGAGAACACCACAAAACTGGTGTGTGTAGTGTAGGGAAGAAAAACTAAACATTAGAAAGCTCCATTGTTTTTCCTGTTAAAGTCTACTTGTGTGTATTTCTGCATGGGAAGAAGGTATTTGAACCAAATATTGGATTAAAAATATTGGGAGGCAAAATATTGGATAATAAACATTGTGATGCCCAAACATTGTTGACAAGAATATCGTTTTTAGGTAATATTGATGTTTTTTACTATTGTTTTCAATAATAAAGTTGGTAAAAATATTGTTTTTTAATTATTTTAATGTGTTTTAGTTGATATATTAATTTGATGTCTTATTACTGTTTATATAAAGTTTTATTTTAAATATAGCTTGTAATTTTAAGTGATTTAAAATGTTTGTTTTAATGTTTTCTAGTAATTTATAGAGTCGTATTATGTTGTTTGGTATGTGGGGGATAGGGTGGGAAGTAAATACAGTAACAATTAATTAACAAATAATTAATAATTGTTTAATTGATTTTAAATATGTAAATTATGGAATACTTATTTCTAAAGTTATATTTTAGGATGCACTGCTAGATTTGTAGGAGTATAGGATGGGAAGTGAGTTAATAATTGAAGGGCAATTATTTACTAATTGATAATTAGTATAATGAATAGTAATAATGTATTTATTTTATGTTTTATTACTTATAGCTATGTATGTTAGTTAATAGTTTTTATAATAAGAGTTTCATATTTTTTCTATATTCATGGTGTTACTTATATATGCAATGTGTTTAAAGTGAAGTACTTTCCCTACTCTTGTCCAGACTACAGTAGGAATGGTACATTTCACCCCTCTAAAATCTAACGATTTCCCTACTGTTGCACTGACTGGAGTAGGAATAGTAAATGTTACCCCACCGAAATCCAACGCTTTGCCTACCGTAGCACTGACTGCAGTAGGAATAGTAATTTTTACCGCTCCGAAGTTCAACACTTTCGCTATTGTTGTGTTGATTTAAGAGTGAATAGTAAATTTCATACCGCTGAAATACAATGCTTTCCCCGCTGCAGTATAGATTGGAGTGGGAATAGTCAATTTTACCCCTCCGAAATCCAAAGTTTTCTCTACTGTTGTACTGCTTGGAGAGGGAATAGTAAATTTTACCCCACTGAAGTGCAACGGGTTCCCTACTGTTGCACAGACTGGAGTGGGAATAATAAATTTCACCCTTCCGAAATCCAACACTTTCCCTACTGTTGCATAAACTAGAGTAAGAATAGTATATTTAATATTGTTACATTCCAATCGTTTTAATAATGTTAAATGTTAAATAGATTGTATAGCATTAATTGTTTTTTTTATATGTAACATTATTAGTTTGTATTCTAACATTTATTTTAATGTTTATAGCATTTTTTTTTAATGGGTGGATGTTTTTCAATTTTTATTATATTATTTATTATCTAATGTTCTTATAATTTTTATGATATTATTGTGCATGTGTGTTTATAGAGATATATATATTTATATATATATATATGTATATATATATATAGTTTAACATAATAAAAAATATTTAACTTTGATATTGCATTTAATAATATTTGAAATCTACTTCTTACTAATAAATTTGAAAAATGTCATAATTGATATCAAGTACATTAAATATTTGTAATTATGTTATACTATGTCTGTATGTTTGTGTGTGTATTTTTGCAAACCAAGTCACAGCACTCACATGGGGGAAGTTGTTAAAGATGTTTATTCAAAGCACACACAACACGCATTTGGGCTACAAGGGCAAATGTTAAAGTAACTATGACTTATATAACAGGATCAACACAAACTGTATATAGGTAGCAAAGCAAAAATCAAAGTAACTTGCATTACATTTTCTGTCGAAATGTAAAAATTAAACTGTCTGTGTAAATGTGTGAAAACCTGAAAGTTAAGCCAATAGCATGAACCGTTAAAACTTAAGGTAAACTAGGTGTGAATGTGTTTAGATATATATGTACCGACGTCAATGTAAACTGGGTGTGAATAGATGTCAAGGCAAAGTGGGTGTAACAGTACTGTTAACAGCTCTGCAATTGTCTAAATAAACAGGGTAGAAGTAATATTCAAAGCTAAAATAATGGGTGCATTTCGCATTGGTGACATTAAGGTAAATCCTATCTACATTACTAAGCAAGTATCGAATTAAAATGGTTGTAGGCAACTATGCCACACCAAAGGAAACTGGCTGTGAGCAAATAATTGTGCAAACCTCTAAGTTAACTTGGTGTAAATAGCTGTCCATATATCATTGCAAATAGCTGTGCAAGTGTCAAAGTGACATAGGTTTGAAGAAGGACCTCTGACTAACTGCAAACTTTGAGTAAAATCCTAATTTAGACAGGCAGTGAAAGATCGACACAAACTGTATAACATGGACACCTATCAACAAGACTCAATGCAGGATTAACCAGAACTTCATTTGTACAATAATGAGTGTCGGTGCCCAGAGCACTGCACAGACACATGGCTGCCACTATTAAGGTCCCGATTAAGATGTTGTTTGGAAACTGGCCCAAACAAATCGGTTCCGGAATAGTTTCCAAATGAATCAGGTCCTGTGAGTCCGGATGACTGATAATGATGCTTCCCAGCATCGTTCGGTCGTACTCGCATTGACTTCAATGGGAGGCTGTGTTCCGAATGAGAACTCAGGTTTCCATTGAAACAAGCATTTGCACTGCAATAGGTCTCGAATTTACGCGAGTTTGAGCTATTCATATTGCAAATAACAATGCCTTTTATTTTTGTTTTCGTTTTTAAAACTTAAATAAAAGGGATTGTCATTTCCAATGCCAATAGCTTAAACTCGCATAAATGCGAGACCTATTGCATTGCAAATGCTTGTTCTTTTTCAAAACGGGTCCCATAGCTACCTGTGCTGTTAGTGGCATGCCTGCCAACATTCTAGAAGAGGAAAGTGAGAGATTAAAATAAATAATCTGGAGAATGTATTTCCCTCATCAAAATTTTTTGAAACAGAGGCAATTTCAGTCGAGAGAGAGACAAAATGAACCTATTTTTGGCTTTTAAATAAATCAGGATTTCAGTTATGTTTCTTACTCCACCCCCACAATCACTGATCCCATGTGTGCTCGGGAACAAAGTTTCCATACTTTTTTATGCACTTCCATCCAAGTCTCATAGAAAAGGCAGGCTGTTTATTGTGACCGTTTAGACAGTCAAAGAGCACTATCTGCAAGTTTCACATTGATTTGAAACTAGTTCCTGTAAGGATTCTGCAAGTACACGGCCATTAAAGAGTTCCATTTATTGTGGATTTGTTTCATCTCAGTTGCTTCAAAGCCAAACCCCCCCCACTGCAGCTGCTCGTTCTGAAACCCTCACCAAGAGGAGAAGGCGTCTCTACCAGGAAATACAACAGTGCCACCTATGGGGCAGTTCGTCACTTTCTCTAACTGAGTAATGCCCGTAATTACTCAGGTCCATGATATATCTCTTTTATATTATTTAAATATGTACCGTTTAATGAGGAAGCATAAACATGCAAATACAGTAAGACTGTTTCTAATGCTTTGCAACACAAAACAAAAAGAGAACGGTAAATCAAATCAAATCATGTGAGCTCAATGGAAAAACAGCGAAACGAGTGGTTGAAAGAATTCTTGAAATAGTAACAAGGGAGCGCGAGGGTGAGAGCGAGAGTAGAGGAATATCAACAAGCGCGCGCGGCCACGCTCTTTGAAAACAGATGGCCCCTGCGCGCCGCTGCTCGCTCCCGCAAGGTGGATGCCAGCACGAGTGCTTGAAAAGAGCTGACCGATTTAGAAAAGTTACTCCTAAAGCAGCGCTGCGCACTGCCCTAGGCTCTACCTAAAAAGCGGTGGTTGGGGAAAACCTTGCACCCTCTGGCAGGCACCCCATGGTGCCTGCCACATTGGGCATGGTTGGGAAGAGGGGTCCCTTGGGTACCTCCACCGGCTACATTCGTAGATCTCCGGATGAAAGGGGGTCCGCAATAAGCCCCCAAACACTGATTCCTGCAGCCGCTTTGTCTCTGGTAAACTGAATCGGAATGGCTGTCCGAATCGGTCATCGTAATCGCTCATCCGGAAACCATGTTCATAGAGCTGTATGAATCGGCTCTGAAAGACTTGGGCAGTCCAGATGCCTTTCAGAACTCCTCGAACGGTTTCTAGGCATCTTAATCGGTTATTGGGTAATCTGTATAATTTGTTCAAGAACAAGGGTTCCCAATAGGATTCTGCAATACCAAATCCCATCCGGAGCCTTTCCTGATGACATTGTAATCGGACCCTTAGTGTCGAATGCGAAGGCTGTGCAGTCTTTAATCCACCTTAGGCCTCTTTAACCAACTATCAGGCTCCCTCTGCCCCTGTATCTCACTCTTGCGGGTTCCTGCTTTCTCCCTTGCTGACTTTCGCACCCTCCTTCTGTCCCTTTATATGTTTTCCCTCTTTTGCTCTCACAAAGTGTCTGGTGAGGAAAAATAAGTGCCGGTGGCCCCCACCAGTTCAAATTAAGCACTGGGAACAGCTCAGCAAAAACATGTGACAATTACTTGCGTACATTTAGTACAAAGCAAAATATATATCAATGTGTAAACGATAAATGCGAAATAGTTGTAAAAACCTTTTGCTACAATGTAACTACGTAATATAGGTCGCCAAATCACCATGGCCCGGATGTAAAATGTATCTATTGTCCATGTAAGCGCTTTCCAAAACCGTTACGCAAACTGTATAAACAAGAACTCTACCCAACTCAAAGCGGCAGAACAAATTGAGAAAAAAAGTCAACGCACTGCATAAAACATGAAAATAATGCACAATAAGTTGCGCTTTGTATTAGATGAATGAATAAAGGTAACAGAGGACAGAGTGATGATATCAAAGAGGTTGATGGAAAAACATACTCCTAATCAGCAGTCACCATTAAACACCGCAATTAAAAAACAAAAACAAAAAAAACAATAGTGAAAGACCAAGATGATATATTTATCGAAAAGTAGAGCAGCGCAGCAAGTCACCTTGCTGCGCTGCACTGCGTTACAGGAAAAGGGTAGGAATGCGCAACATTTAATACAATACAGCGCATTGCAGCCTTTTCCCAGTGCCTTTGGCTGCCTAGCGCCAATGCAGGAACCCTTGCACCGTGGTCCTGCCTGCGTTACATGCAGGATTGTATTGTGCGACAAAGGGCACCTTCCTGCACTAAAACAATCCCCTGAGGCATTTTCCTCTATCTATGTGTGCTTCAGAATGCAGCACATATAGAAACAGGAAGTAACAAGGAGAAATAAAGATATTTCTCCCTGTTACTTATGACTCCTCTGAGATGGCGTAGCATTTTGGCAGATTCCCAGGTCTACCAGTAATGGTAAACCTGGGAATGCGTCAAAATCCATAGTTGTTGTATGGGAACACCCATGGAACGCCAATAGAATGCCTCTCTGAGACAGATTAATGCAACGCAGTGATTTACACTGCGTTGTGTTACTCTGAATTTATCAAGCCACTCAGGGCCATGCAAAGTTGCCTTGTGTGACTGGATAAATCCCATTTTAGGGTTGCGTTGCACATGCACCACGTTGCTTGGTGCGAAAGCAACGCATCCTCTTCATAAATATGGCCCCAGGTTTTAAACTGCAGTGCCCCAGAGGTCACAAAAGATGCACTGTCTTTGGGGAAAGCATTTTCTTGCTTCTGTTTTGTGGATCAGTACCTGGGTTGGCTTTGGCTTGTAACTTCTTCATCACATCGCTGAACACAGAACAACAGCAGGTACTCAAAAGCTGAGCTATCTGAGGCAGTCTCTGGATCGTACATTTACATGCTGCTGCCATGGACTCTGAGAGAGGGGTTTGCTCGCAGGAGAACTCCCGCTGCGCTCAAAGGATCTCTTGGAAAATGCCGGGTGGGGCTACAAGCTCGCTAGATGGACTAGGGTCCTCATTCAGAGTACTGCCATACCTTGGTGGTACTCTCATCCCACCACACTTGTGGTCCTTCAGCCTCATTCAGAGTCAGCTGTGAATGCTGGGTTGCAATAATGGAATCTCATCTGGCTCGGCCATTCGAATTTCCAAGAAGGAAATTATTAAAATGAGCCTCACGCACAGGGAGAAAACTCCGTGTGTCAGTTTAATTTGCCTTTTACTTTTCAGCAACAAAACCTGGCTTTGCAAGGATTATTGCTAAAAAGCAAAAGAAAATGCTGAGCAGATAAAAAAATACATTGAAGGTCTTTCTATTTTCTAGTATGAAAATACATCTCCCAAACTAGCAGATCAACTTTTATCACAACTGGGAAGGCAGGGCCTCTAAATCTTGGGGGCAGAGCACATATTACATCATAAAAGACCTACTAAGAGTTCTTTACAAGAGACATGCTTCAGCTGATAGGACAGCAGAGCTATAAGTGACATAGCAAGTTTACAAATGACTGGCGGCTCAGTGTCTTTTATCTAGCAGCACAGAGGTGGGACAAAACAAGCTATCAGCAAATGACTGACAGACATGCGTAGCGGGGCTGGGCCTCTCTGCCATAATCAATAACCCATCTCCCTATTGGCTGCCTGTAGTTATGAGTAAGAAACAGTCAGTCCCTTTCATTCTTGGAGGGTGTGGAATCCTTACAGAATTCAATGTCAGCTGAGTTGATTTGAGTGATTGATCTCACCATTGTGGTGAGTCAAGGACTTTGCTGAAATGTCTTACTCTAACGCTAGGTGTTTTATGCTTGGCAGGGCAGGGTGGCGGTAGCTAATGCCAGGTATATCCAGTGGGCACGGCTCATTAGGGGACACATAGGATGTGAGTGAGAAACTAAATCAAACAAAGCACTGTCTTCTAAAAAAACACAACATTCCCAGTGTACTAGCAGAAGTGTGATTGTCTTCCCCATATCACTGCTTGTTTACACATGTTTTGTATCTCAGAAATGTCAATCACTACATAAACCAGCAGTGAAAATATTTAGGTTAAAGAGGGGTGTGAAACTGTGCATGAATGAACATGTCTGTGAATATGTGGTGAATTCGTAGAAAGATTAAAAGTGAAGGGAATTGCCTACAAAGGTGGCAGGGAATGGCTGGATCTGTCTTGCTTGTCAGGGTGGTGGTGGGCTACTACCAGTTTCTAGACTCACCCTAACAAGCACAGGGTACCAGAGTGGCTGGATTACGAGACAGTATTTGGTGGGATAACGTGAACCCTATTCTCCCTCAGTAGGGGCAGTAGGTGAAGTCTGTGACTGTCTGTGTGTCAAGCACCACCCCCAACCCCCCTACCTCAAATCCAGGGCACGCAGGGCCTGCAGCTTAACTGCACAGATTTGTTGGCACAACCTTTTGCTTTGATGTAAACAGCCTCTCCTGGCTTATATCAAGCACTTCAACTGTGTGTAATATCTCTTAGTCGGTGTGAGGGAGTTAAGCACTAGCTCCCGTGGAGGTAATCTTTGCTGCCATCACAGGCATATTAAAAACTATTGGGGTAACCCGAGGTAAGCCGCAGGACCTGGGTATAGTACAATACATGCACCAATGCGGTCCATTGCAGGCCCCAACACTATGCTTCTGCTGAATATCTTCTTGCAAGCAGTCTGTCTATGCAGTAATTCAAAACACAACTTCTTCAACATACAAGTAAAGGCAGTTTGCAAACAAAGGTTTCTTTTGTTTAGAATGGGGTCCTCTGGTTCAATTTATGTGCAGTCATTTAATGGGCCCCCATGAAGGTGTTCCGCCGGCAAGTTACAATCCAGACAAGATGGGGAACTGGTCTGTGTTTGCTCCAACCTTGCAGGGAGCTATGTTCCCATGGAGGATGGTCTCCAGCGGAGGGGCCAACCCATTCCAAGCACTTTGAGTATTGCATCTGTTATTTATAAATCCAGTTACACCGTATGATAATGGTAATACTGCATCAGGGCATAATCCCCATATTTAGAGATTTACCTTTTTTTTTTTTTTTCAAAATTTTTTATTAAAACAATAAAGCAGTTACAAGCATGGGCCTACAACCACCAGGGCCGGCCGCTAGACTCAGAAAGAATCGTACATTAGTTAAAGCAGTAGGCGACACCTGGGGCCCAGCCCCGTAAATGGCTCAGGATAGCTCGAGAGAAGCAGGAGACATACATTTAACATAAATAACAACAAAAAACAAAAGGCGAGGCATACGGGCAAAAAGCGTGTGTCAGGCTACATCAGGGGGACTTTTACTCCAAACCTTCAATTAACTATCAACAGGAGGGAGTACTGAAAGATCGGGGGGGGGGTAACGGGAAAGGAACATCTATATTCGATTATTACAATCAGTCGCAAGGAACCATCAAGGGTCAGGGGGACAAGGCAATATCGGTGTCCACTAGGGGGGGCGTACAGATACCCCCACGATACACGTTCCATTGCCCCCAAATTCTACCCCATGCCCCGGGTTTACCGCGGGCCACATATACCGTCTTCTCCCTGAACATACACCAGTCCATGTTTTCCTTCCATACTGACACGGTGGGTGGCCGCTGGGAGCCCCAAAGCTGCGCTATATCCCTCTTAGCAATCATGTAGCCCAGGGCCGCCCACCGAGTCTGCGCCGCATTATAATCATTGGGCTCCCACACATTCAAGACACAGCGACGCACCTCCGGCAGCAGCGCCACCCCGGTGACTTGTCCCATGACCCCATGAACCCGACGCCAGTAGTCCGCCACCTCCCGGCACTCCCAAAGGATATGGAGAAAGGTGGCACTGAGCCCACACCCCCGCTTGCAGAGCCCATCTTCCGAGAATCCCATCGAGACCAGACGGGGGCCCGTCACATACACCCGGTGGAGAATCTTTAACTGGACCAGGCGGAGACGGGCTGGAATGGCGACTTCCTTGGGGGACGATAGTGCGGACTGCCAGTCCTCGTCGTCTAATTCCACCCCGTCCCCCGTCCACGTCTCCCGAAGGCGCACCAATAGGTCAGCCCAATTATTAATGAGTTTTTTATAGATTAAGGAGATAGTACTGTCGGGAACATGACCATCAAGTATGCGGTCCTCGAGGGGCGAAGAGGCCGGGATCTTGGTCCCCTCCCCAAAGACAGAGAGCAGGGCATGCCGAACCTGGGCGTATCGGAAGAACTCCTTTTCCGTGAGTTCGTATTCGCTCTGGAGCGCCGCGAAGGTCTTAACCGCGCCCTTCATCCATAAGTCTCCCACTCTACTGATGCCAATCGTGTCCCAACGGTCAAACCCCTTCGTTGTCCAGAGGCTTCCCAGTCGGTCGGAGGCAAATAAAGGAGTAGCGCATGTCAGTCGCTCACTCCAGCCCATGGCTACATTGGCCGCCTTCCAAATCCGTACCGCGATCTTAGTGGGGCCCGTCAGGGTCCGTCCAGCCGAGCGGGAGTAAAGCGCCCTGGTATAGTTACCGCCGGGAAGCAGGAATTTATCCATCTCATACGCCGGGTTCAAGCCAGGCCCATACGTGGCATGGTTAATGGCTGATAGCTGTGAGGCCCAATAATACCTGCGAATGTCGGGAAGCGCGATGCCCCCGTCGTACCAGGGGAGAGTGAGTTTGGCCAGGGCGATACGCGCCCGTCCGTCCCACACCAGTCTCCTCTGCAGGCTCTCTACTTCCCGAAAGTAGGCCACTGGAATGATGTCGAAGGAGTTCTGAAGTGCATAGAGGAACCTGGGAAGGGACATCATTTTAAACAATGCGGCCCGACCCAGTGGGGACAGGGGCAGCCTACACCACCGAGCCGTGTCTTCCCTCAAACGCCGAAGTGGAAGCAGGAGATTGTGCTCATAGCGAGCCACCGGGTCCAGCGAGATGTGTATCCCCAGGTATTTAAAGCCGGACAGAGATATTTGAATCGGAAGCCGAGGCGGCAGGAGAGGGGGGCCACCGGAGATAGGATAGACACAGGATTTAGACCAGTTAATCGTGAGACCCGAATTTCTCCCGTAGGAAGTCAGAACATCGAAGAGAACGTTCAGCGACTGCCGCGGCGAGGTAAGATACAGGAGGATATCGTCAGCATATAACGAGACCCGATCCTCAAAGCCCGGGGCCCACCGGATCCCCCTGATCGAGGGCTCCCAGCGGAGCCAAGCGGCGAGTGGCTCCAGGGCGAGAGCAAAGAGCAGAGGGGACAACGGGCACCCCTGCCTCGTACCCCTACCGAGAGCGAAGGGCCGAGAGACCCGCCCATTAACCACCACCTGAGCCATGGGTCCCGTGTAGAGAAGCTTCACCCAGCCAAGAAATCCCTCCCCAAAGCCGAATTTGGTCAAGACAGCCCAGAGGAATGGCCACTCGATGGTGTCAAAGGCCATCGTGGCATCTAAAGAAACCAGCACGGCCGGTTCGGAGAGGTACTCTGCCCTGGCGAGGGCGCCATGGAGTCGCCGCAAGTTGAGGGCGGTGTTGCGATGGGGGATGAAGCCGCATTGATCAGGATGAATCAGATCGCAGATAACGCTCAACAAACGATTGGCAAGGACTTTAGCCAGGATTTTAGGCTCCGCATTTAGCAGTGAGATAGGCCTGTAAGAGGCACAGCGGTCCCGTGGCTTACCTTCCTTGGGGATCACGACTATCGTGGCCAGTCGCTGGTCGACCGGAAGGGAACCGGCCTCAAGGGACTCCTGAAACATACGACTGAGGAAGGGAGCTAGTTTATCCGGGCGCAACTTATATAATTCGATAGGTAGACCGTTGGGACCCATGGCCTTGCCCGAGCGAAGGGACCGAATCACAGTCGCGATTTCATCCACCGACAAGGGAGCGTCCAGCTGCTCACGGTCCTCGGCAGAAAGGCCAGGCAAAGCAATGTCCCTCAGGAGAAGGCGAGAATCTTCCTCATCCCTATCAGTCACCGGGGAGTACACAGTCCGGAGGTGGTCGGCAAAACATTCCACAATCTCACCAGGCTCAGTCACACACACTCCATCCGAGACACGCAACTCCGGGACCACACGATTCACTCTCTCCTTCTTGTCCAGCCACGCAATCAGCTTTCCCGCCTTGTCCCCGGCATCATACAACCGACCCTGCTGCTCCCTATACATAGTTTTGGCAGCGTCGGTGACAAGAGATCTGTATTCAAACTGTTTCAGGCTGAGGGCATGGAGCCCGTCCGGAGTGACACCCGCCTCCAAGGCCGACTCCAGCCCCGAGATGTCAGTCTCCAGCTTCACCACCGCCTCACTCCTGAGCTTCTTGGCCACTACTATGTGGGAGAGGGCGTGTCCGCGGATTACGGTTTTAAAGGCTTCCCACAGGGACATTGCAGACAACACAGACCCCTCGTTTTCAAGAAAGTATTGGTCCATAGCCTTAACCAGACTCTCGCGGGTCGTGGGGTCTCGCAGGTACCACGGGTTAATGGGAGCGATCCGCCCTGCAGACCGCGACTCGGTGTCAAAGAGAAGCCACAGCGGGGAATGATCGGAGATACCCCTCGCCAGGTGCCTGACCTCTCGAATTCGACCCGTCTGCGCCGCGGGCATAAGGAAATAGTCTAACCTAGAAAGACTCCCATGTGCCCCAGAGTGAAAGGTGTATTGACATTGGGTCGGATGCATTAATCGCCAACTATCCACCAGGCCGAAGGTCTCCAACAGACCGCCTAGCCAAGCCTGGGCAGCGGGGAGGGCCCTGGGTGGGTGACGATCCAGGTCCCCCGAAACCACCGAGTTAAAATCCCCGCCCATAAGCAAAAGGCCATCCGGAAGTTCAAGCAGCATTCGACCCAAGTCCGCGAAGGTGGAGTTCTGGAGGCCCGGTGGGACGTAAATTGAGACCAGGGCAAGGGGATGCCCCTCCCACCTCCCAGTCAGACAAACATAACGCCCTCTGTCATCTGAGACCACCCTCGTGATCTCCAACGGAAGTGAGGATCGCAGGAGAATGCCCACCCCCCTGGAGCCAGTTGTGAAACCAGAGTGAGCCACGAGGCGGTATCCCCCCCTGTTCATTGCATGGCAGACATTGCCAACCAAATGCGTCTCCTGGATAAACACCACATCAGGAGTCAGACGACGCAAATACTGCAGAACTACACCGCGTTTGATACGGTCCCCCAACCCATTGACGTTCCATGACATCAGCTTCAACCCGTCCCCCCCCATCCCCTCCAATAGATCAGAGGTCCCCCCGCAAGTAGCACAAGTCCCAAAGGTGGCAGAAAATCAATACCTCGCCCTGCAAACAAAAACCACACTACAAAACAACCCCTCCTTCCCCCCCACCCCCCCCAACACCCAACTCCCCCCACCCTGCACCCCTGCGGGCCAAAAAACCCCCCCAAATTGCAGTGTGCCTGTCGCCCAACTAACCCCAGTCTACAAAAAGACCCCGGAGGAGGAGAGGGACCCGTCCCCGCCCGCCCCCCATACAGGTACTAGCAAAACACACTGAACCAAAGAAGTACAACCCAGCTGAGCAGTGCAAATTGGCAAAATCAAGGACCAAGAGTCACTCCAAAGGGGACCCGTCACCGTTGGCACCCGCAGAGGGCCCGGGACGGCCACCTCTGTCCGGCAGCGAGTCCAACCAGTCACTCACGGCCACAGGAGAGTCAAAGAAGGCAGTCCGATCCTCATGTTCCACTCGGAGTTTGGCAGGGTAGAGCATAGAGTACTTGAGGCCCAGCTCACGAAGACGACGTTTCACCCCCTGGAATCCCATCCGCTGTTTCTGGACAAGTTGAGTAAAGTCCGGATAAAAGTTAATGGATGAGTTCTCATATCGAACCGGGCCATGGACCCGCGAGGCCTGCAGAATCGCATCCCGGTCTCTGTAGTAAAACAGTTTGGCCACGATAGGCCTCGGGGGGGCCCCCGGCCGTGGCCGCCCGCCCGGAACTCGATGAGCCCGTTCAACGGCAAAAAATTTACTCAAGCCCGCAGGGGTCAGCTGTTGGAGGATGAGTTCCTCGACCAGGAGGTCAACCGGGCGGTCGTCGGAGGACTCCGGTACGCCGATGACACGGATGTTGTTGCGTCGGGCCCGTCCCTCGAAGTCCTCCAGCCGCCGGGCCATCTGCTCATTGACCACCTTGATGTCGCCGAGCGCGGCCTGCAGGTCCGCCACATCCGCACCCAGGGTGGAGGTCCGCGCATCGAGAGTTTGAACCCTCTCGTTTGTTTTGGAGAGGTCCGCCCGTATTAAGGTGACATCAATCGCCACCGTATCGATCTTGCGGGCCAGGGCCTCGTATTGCGTGGCGATGGTCTCCCTGATGCCATCAATGGCGCCCATGATGTCCTGTAGGGAAAGTTCCGAAGAGACGGATGTGCCACCACCGGCGACGTCTGAGGGGGGACCGGCCGTTCCAGGAGAGCCCCTGCCCTGAGTATAGCGGTCCATGTTGTTGGTCTGGACCGATCCTCCACGGAGGGAGGATTTAGTCTTGCGCCCCTCGGGGCCCCCCTTGCCCCCCATGAGGCCACGGACTCCGAGGGGGACCGCCGGACAAAAGTAGTTGGGATACCGGCCCTGGAAACCAGCGCCTCACCCGAGGCCACAGTATGACGGTGCGGGGGGACCCAAGGCGATAGGCACTCTAGTGGCAGGTGGTGACAAAGCTTTGTGCAGAGGTCAGGGAAACACCCCGCCACCTCAATCGCTCCACCGGCCAGCCCCCTGAGGTCTGAAAGTGAAACCGAAAGTGGCCGAGCGGCCCCTGGCACCGCGCCGCAGCCGCTGTTGTTCAACTGCGACACGGCCCCACGGCTCACCTTCGCCCCGGGCACCTCCGTCGGGTGGGTCCCAAAAGTTCAAACAACGATAACTCAGGATTCCCGGGTCCGATTAAATTTCTGAAAGGAGATACGTGCTCAGCCGGTCGTCATCTCCCAGATTCCATAAACCAAATCAGGATATTGTCAGGATAAATTCCGAGGAGCAGCGAGGGTCCGGGGAGCCCTGTGCTCACGCGACCATCTTGGATGCGCGCTAGGCTCCTCAGAGATTTACCTTTTGATACAGAGTAAAAAAGTGATAAGATACAGACTGGTAGGCAGTGCCATCATGTAATTTCCAGTTAACTCTTCCCTGCCACCTTGGACAAAGAAAGAATACTTTTATGCATTGCTCTGAAAAACAAATTCCTATGCCAGTGATAATCATTATACCTACACGTCCCTCTCAAGGCAACAAAAGACAGCTCCTGCCGTGCGGTCACAGTCAATCCCTTGGAACACACCAACACTTTGATAAGATCGTTTCCTGAAGAAGAGATTATTAACTTCAAGGTACTTTGCATGATGCACTAATTGTGTTCACCAATAAGAGCCTAGCCTGATAGCAGATGTGCAGTTTTTTCAATGTAAGCTACCTTCTATTGGCCACTCCTCACTTCTTTCACTCCAGTTTCTCTCTTATTTATTGCTTTTGCTTATATATTGGGTAATACGCTGAGCATGTGATGGCTACATTATTAAAGTTCGTTTACAGAGGCAACCTCTTCGATGTGCAAAGTCACAGGTTCTGCGATCACAAAAGGGCTTTGTACAATGCACAAAAGCACTTCACAAGTTGGAAAAGATTTTGCAATTCATAAAAGGGCTTTTGGGACTCTTTAAGAATCGCAAATGGGAGGGGCTGTGAAAGGGGATCCCCTTTCCCATTTGTGAATCTGGAAAGTACGGTCTCAATGGTTTGTTACCACAACTGACGTCACAAACCACATATCAGTTACCATCCACCAAGGTGGGGTGGTAACTGATTCGCAAAGGAGAACCTCGTCCAAAGGCACAGCTTCTTCTTCAGCAATCATCTCATCGGCCTCAGGGGAAGCAGAGTTGCCAAGAGAGCCACTCACTTCTCCCTCCTCAACCAGCAAATCTCTACCAAATTTTATGAAGCTACTGTAATCATATGTATGTTTCATTCACAAATGTCGGCTCTGTTCATTCAAAGAAATACATATAATTGTGAACGGTGGTGCATTTCAAGTACCATTCTTTCTAACATAGCCAGAAAACTTCTGATACATCTCAGTGCAAAGCATATCGGTTTAAGTGTGTCTGCCAAGAGGACATTAACGTATTAAAGGACAGTGTCTGCTTAATGAAAATAATGTTTGAATGGTATTTTTTAAGCTGGACCTTGTAGTTGTTTCCTTCCCAAGTGGTCTGTTTTGTGCGTGACTAGAGCCCTCTGTGTGTGGGCAAGCAACCATTTCTGGTGCTCCTTGTCCGATCTTGTGCAAAACTAAAGTAGAAGTTTACTGCACCTGTGATATTGTCCCTTGCCCTTTAATTCAGTCATAAAAGACAATGGGCCTCATTAATTCACTAACCCACCCAGTCTTTCTGCCCTGCCCACAATTGCCCTGTCTGCCCGATACCAATCAATACCAGTGGCGCTGATAGGTCGGTGGGGGGCGGAGGAGGTTCACCTGGGATTACAAGTGTGACCCTGCGGGTTTCTTGAGAAATGAGGAATTACTGTATTAATCTGTAACTCTGGCCCCGTTCCATTGGTACCGCTTCATTTTCCCCAGGATTTCACCAGAAGCATTTCTTTTTTTTTATTTCAAAGTATTTTATAAATTTTTACAAAGAGGTACATTCGCATTTCCATTATGGGGTTCCAGCTAAACGTAGTTGGTGTTGCAGTAATTACAGCAGAAGCATTTCTAAGTGAAAGGCATGAGATAGATGGAGTTACAGCAGATCATGTAATTGTGGGGCTGATAACTTCCTTTACCGGCCAATGTGCAGTCATTGTGATAAAAAGTACTACAAATGCCTTCAAAGTGTAACATATGCGACAGAGGAAATGAAGATTTCTAACACTAGATGCCATCTACGCTTTTCAGCCGATCCATTTCTCAGCAGCAGCAGCTGTCAAACCCACCGACTCTCCTCAAAACATAGAACGCAGATCTCTGAGGCCGAACGTTCTCTGTGAAACCTGCCTACTACTAGCCCCAGGATCAGCCAACTACTATCTACTTTCAACGCCACCGATGTTATCACCGCCCTTATTGCTGTGTAATAGCGTCATCATGTCCAGTCAATGCGTGTCCATAGCTAACTTAATGAGCAGAGTTGAGCTCTATCCCTTTTGAATCTGGCATTGCTCCCATAGTAGACATCATACTGGGACACCGCATCGGAGTCTGCAAAGACTAGTGTATGAGACAACACAACGTGCAGAGAACCACAGTACACACGAAGAGTAACATGCAGTGCGTGGCATGCATAGATAGCACCTTCAATAAGATCTCTAAAATATGCAGCTCACAAACTAAGGTGATCCTACGAGATCATACAGAAGTCACACTCCTGCACCCCATGTGCACATACACACACCCTCTCTGTCTCAAACCCTCACTGACCTCAAGGAAAATGTATTCTTTGTGTACCACCAACAGTTATAACATACCATTTGTTATGCTTTGAAGATGAAGCCAACGCGCTGCTTATTAACCACCACAATTTGCAGATGTTGAAACATGCCTACAGCATGAACAACAACCATACTGCACCAGTAGATGAAATCCTGACAACACACCAAAAACAATCCTTTTACTTAAAAGGGGAAACAAGGAGTTTTACAGAAAGTGCAAACCCAGTGCAACACTAGGACAGAACACTATCACACCATAACATAAACTGTGCCACAAAAGGCACACATCATGATGCATCGATCTCGGTGCACACATGGAAAACAAATGGGCACATCCCAAATAGCAGGTACGAAGCTCCAATCATGATGGTACATCAATTAGGTAACACACTCTCAAAAAGAGACAACCACAGTACACCAATGAGTTAACATACTCACACCGCACAGACTACCACAGTGCATAAATGGCCTTGGTTGACCACAAGATGAGACAAACCAAGTGAAATAATAGCTGCGCGTGACAGAGACCAGAACTACAGTGCACCAGCTGGGGTGGCACAGTCGCAGAGAATGAGAAACAACCACAACACAGATATTATCATAACGTTCTTGCAAAAATCCTGAAACAACATAGTTCACCTATTGTGGTTCAACGTTCACAATTTAGTGGGGTGTAACACACTGGCACTGCACAAGTATCAACTCTAGTGCACGGGCATTACTCTGCGGTACTCCTTTGAGTGCTCCAGTGGAGTAACCTACACACACGGCACACACAAACCATGCTGCAGGAACAATACAACACAGATAGATGACACAGCATAATCACAGGGCGCCAAACATGTGTCACATTTACAAAGAATGAACCTCAAGCACAATTCATTAGTGATGAGAAAACACACACATCTGGGACAACCACAATGCACCTATGGCACTGCACTCTCACAGAAAGTGAGAAACAATCACAGTTAACTAATAGTGATAACACCTCACACTCACTGCATAACCAAAATGAACAACGCAACAGCACACACAGGTAGCAAGGGAAAAACTACAAAGGATAGAGAAGGACCACAGTGCACTATTAGAGGTAACACTAGCACACATTGCACTAACTGTGTGACACAGCATGACCAACGCAGTGCCAACTGGGACATTATACTCACACAACATAGACACCAGATATAGTGCACCAATTATATAATACGCTCACACCACATAAATACCCAGGGTAAGCCAATAGTGTTGCACACTTATACATCATGGACAATAATAAATGTTTATTAATGGGGCAACACTGTATGAATAGCTAGGATACATTCACAAAACATGGATAGCAACTACAGTGCTCCGAAGGTATAACACAAGTGCCTGGAATTAGAAAGGACAACAGTGGAACAAATAAGTTATAACTTCACTCACACACCTGCATGACAAACAAACTCACGATACTAAGGGGATATTAATACACTGACACAGCATGGCCAAGCAGAAAGCCCTAGTAGAGTAATTAACTCACACAACCTGAATAGCTAGAGTGCACCAACGGTGTAATACAGTTACACCCAGCCTGGCTACAAAACACAATTCACCAGTGGGACAACACCCTTGAAAACCACAAATCACGAGTGGGGCAACACTGTTATAGAGTATTAACTAGCTATAACATTCAATGCTCCAACAATATACCATTTTCAAAATATCAACGTGCATCAATGGATTATCTCTCTATTTCTTTCGGTCACTCTCAGACACGTTTGTGTGCACACACACAGACACGACCCCTCACAAACACACAAACACCAAGCATGGCTGCCACCTACTCTAACATGATCAGGCTTCCACAGCATGTTGCAGAAGAAGAGCAGACGTATTCTGCATAAAAGGCTACCAAAGTACTCTGCTTAAGTACTTCCAAAAAGTATTGAAGGGAGGAAGGAAGTATTACAACCATCTATTATGTGTTCACAGTGCATAGTAGAACTAAGTGCTGTCTGGACTTTCACCATACCGTAACCAAAAATGTAAAAAAAAACTGGCCGCACAAAACTCCATTAAATGCAACTTGAGGACGAACTAATGTCAAATGTCTGGACATGGGGCCTTGAGTGGACCATATAAGGGCTGGGAGTGTGAGCTGTGCGTAAACCGTGAAAGATGAACCAAGCAAAGCAAAACTGGTGTGAAACGGTGGGAGACACGGCAAGCACCTGCAGATCAAAACATGGGGCCTAGCACAGTCTTGCGCACAAAGAAGGAGCAAGAGCAGACCACACATTCACAGAGTGTAGAAAGCACGTCACAGAGCCCAAAGGGAGCAAAACCGACATCCCCCCAGTACAAGGTGGAGGAGACAGCAGTAGAGCTTTGAGGAAAAACCAACGATGAATGCATTCTGTGCAGCAAACTGGGCTGTGCAGCAAAGTACAACATAGGCTTTTGACTGATTGGTAAAGCGCCTTGTGATGATGCAGCACGTAAAAGTGAGTCACAGAAAGCACAATGGGCTTGCATCATAACCATAAAGCAACAAGACACTTTGAGGCTGGTGGGAATCAGTGATAAACACACGTGTGAATACTCATAATAAACAGCAAGTTGCAAAGAAGCTGGGAGGTGGGGGCATCTCAACCAACAGTTATCCCTGACCTTTTCCTCATCCCCAGTTGCACTTTACAAGGACACCTTCCAACATATAACTTCAATCTAGTCTGATTTTAGAAAAAGAATCAAACGTAAGATGAAGGAAAGACTCACCCGGTCATGACCACCACAAAGTCCATGACGTTCCAGCCGTTCCTCAGGTAAGACCCCTTGTGGAAAGCAAATCCCAGCGCGATGATCTTAATCCCAGCCTCAAAGCAAAATATTCCAATGAAGTACGGTTCCGTATCATCCTGCGAGAAAGAAGGAAAGAGTCAGTATGAAGCGATGATTCACCTCCAGCCAAGTACAAGTCCCATAATGAGTCCAGCATGGGGTTTTTGGCACTGCAAGACAGCGCAGTCAGTAGATAATATAATGAGAGCACCAGCCAGTCCACTTCAGACAGTCAGTGGATTTCCCATTCCAGCTACTAAGTAGGAGCCAGCGTAAAAGTTCATACAAGATAGCAGCGGTTTCAGCCATATCTCTGTGGCTATGATTAGGAAAGAAAAATATGTCTATGACATAGCAGGAATCTCCCAAGTGGGTGTTTCTGTTCGAAAGGTTATCTTGAATATCAGCTAATCAAGAGATGGAATATTCCCTGGAAAATTCAAAGTATATGTTGTCAGGAATAATGTTGTACTACTGGGTGATCTTCTAATCACAAGGTACCAATTGAATGCCATCTAATGGTAGGATAAGTCAGATTAATACCAATGTATGCCCTTCTGAGAGCAGGATGTGCAGTAGAGGGGGCAGTGTTACTGCTTGGGAGAATGAATGAAATTTACAATGGAAATTCTTGATATCAAGGGCTGTGATTTTAAGAATCTATCTACAATAGATTCTTTCAATCAAATGATATATCATAGATGAAATAATCTATAAAATAGCTTTTTTTCAGACCATGCAATGGAAAATGCGAGTTTTAGCATCACTGAACCTTGCAACAGAAGGTTGTCATGGAAGAGGGAAACTACTGAGACCATTGAAAAAAGACCTTAGTGATCCAAGGACATGCACTGAAGTACATGTCATAAAGGAGGTAATCCTCCTGTCAGATAGCTTTCTAACTGAAGACTGTGCCATGGAAGATGGGTTCCTTCTGTCAGATAGAGAAGCTCTCATGTTCATTGAGAGAGCATCTTCTTAAAGGATAAGTCATGGAAAATGGAGTTTTATTTTTAAAGAACCTTCCAATGGAACAGTGGAGTCTTACTGTCCAATAGTCTTGTAACCACAGCATGATCTGTGCAAGATAGGCTATTACTCTTCAAAACCTTCCATTTAAAGGACAGGCCATGGAAATGAAAATCGAACCTTCAGAGAGCTTCCTAAAAGAAAGACATGCCAATGCAGATGCAATTGTACCCAGGAATGCTTTTCCAGTACAAGAATGTGTAATTGCAAAGGGAATCTTATTGCAGGCCTTCTGTGGGAAAAGGCTGTATCATGAAAGAGGTAATATTATTGTTAATCAGTTTTTCCATCAGAAGACCTACTATGATACAGCTCTGAAATCAAAGGATTTATCATGTGAATGGCAACACTGTCAGAAAGCCTTCGATTCAAAGGATGTGCAATGGAAGAGGGTACCCTACAATCTGGGAGACTTTTAATAAAAGGACCCATGGAACAGGGAATGTTACTATCTGTAGCAAGTCAAGTGAAAGAACGAGTCAGGGAAGAGGGAATCTTACTAACTTAGAGCATTCCTATAGACAGATATTTCATGAAAGAAGTAATCTTGCAGTGGCAGAGCCATCCAAATGAATAATATTCAAAGGGGAGGGAATATTCGCTTCAATGAACATTTTCATCAAAGCCCATGATGTAGAAAATTATAAATTACATCTGGAGAACCTTCTATTCAAAGGAAATGGCACGGACGAAGTAGCCTCCCTGCTGAACAGACTTCTAATTCAATATTATGCCATGAAAGGAGGACGTGACATGACAAAGCCAATCTTACCACCAGAGAGTCTTCTCATACAATGATGAGTGATGGAACAAAGGGTCTCACTGTCAGAGAGTCGTCTCAACAAAAGTGGGTCATGGAAGAGGTAATCTTACTGGTGGAGAGTCTACTAATCACATGATGTGCTATGGAAAAAAGATGGCTCCCATCAGACATCCTTTCAATGAAAGAATGTTTGATAGAAGGACTTGCTTTGTTGGAGAGTCTCTATATAAATCGATAAAGGAATCCAATCATAGAAGAGCATTCCAATAAAAGGATGCTTCATGAAAGAGGGTACCTTACTGTCAGAGACTTAATATCAAACGATGTGCTATTGAAGTCTCAAAGTTAGCCTTCCATTCCTGATGTCCTATGGCAGAGAGAAGTTCAATATCCAAGCGCTTTCCAATCAACATGCCCTGGTAGAGGAATGAATCCATTTGAAAATCATCGGATCAAATGGAATGCAGTGGAAGGCAGTATTTTTCTGATGTACAACGTTTACACCAAGAGACATGCCCGTAGGGAGAATCTTATGGTTGGTAAGAATAATAGTCAAATGATAGGTTGTGGAAGCGTAAATGTTCATCTCTGCAAGCATTCTAACAAAAGAAACCTTATAGCTGGTAAGCTTTATAAATAAAGACAACCCACAGAAGAAAGCAATACTACCTTGGAAAAATCTTCCACAGTATTGTAAAGAAAATCTTACTGTCCTCAAGTATCCCTTTGATATTTCACTTTGGAAGGCCTTTGGATTCTAATAGAACAACATGTACTGTTCTTCTAGCTAGAGTACATAAATCCCTTTAAAATAAAAGTATTTTGCTCAATGGAGGAATCACACCTGTGTCCTACAAGCTAATTCCTGACCAAAAGCAATTTTGCAGAAAGAGTGTAACAGTGAGAAGCCTATATTCAATTGAGGGGTTTTAAAAGGACTGCACAAATCCTGTACAAAGAGCCATTAACTTTAGTTGAGACTAACAACTTGTCGTTGCTAGATCACTATAGGCCTTAGATGTCCCACTGTGCCACGCAGATTAGCTATCTGAGATGCCGGGTGAATGTGCACCAACATCAGAATTTTCCTAACATCCTTTAGTGCAGTAGACAGGAAGAAGTGATGATTGTGTCATTGGAACAGGCAGTAAGCTCAATGCAACGACTCAATGTTATTTTTTGTAAGGCAGCCTATAAGAGCTCAGAGTGTGCTAAGTCCCACAACACATTGTCTTCTCTGATTTAAGGAAGTGTGCAGGCACCAGAACAGTTACTTCTGTTCCTGCAACACTCCTCTGTTGCAGCAAACCTTGAAAAAATTAAGAATAGCACCATTGTTACCATAACACAAATCTGTGGCTGCTCCATTGCTCAGCGTGGGGGAGGATACTCTATCGCTCTAGTGTTACTAGAAACACTGCAGTTGGGAAGCATATAGTTCATGTTAAGGTAACAGTGGACATAATAGCTTTGGATATTTGAAACAAAAGATGCAATAGCAAAATTCCAGAATTAATGATAGAGCAGACACAATACTACTGAAAGTAAATGTTATTTTTAAAACAGGTGTTGCAACAAGTAGCGATTTTAAGGGAGAGGGAGTGTCACATTTTGGTACCAAAGAAGAAGCATTTCTACAAATCTACAACTAAAAACATGGGGCCCGATTCACAAAAGTAAACTGAGATGAAAGTCTAACTTTACGACTTTCGGTATTCACAAAGGGCATTTACAAGTAGTAAAGTTAGACTTTTGTCTCAGTTAAACCCAAGTTTTGGTCTTAAGTTTAACTTTTTGGTCTCAGTTAAACTTACGACCAAAACTTAAGTTTAACTGAGACAAAAGTCTAACTTTACTATTCGTAAATGCTGTTTGTGAATACTGAAAGTCGTAATTTAGACTTTCGTCTTAGTTTAACTTTGTGAATCAGGCCCATAGTGTGGACGGAGAAGTCTTATAGTGGTGAATCAAGGTTGTCTTCCAATGCCGCTCTCAGCTTTGCTGACCAACTACGCAATCATCATATAGTATCCACCAGGCGCAGTAGGGGCAGTCACAAGATGGGAATTACATTGCTCACCCTAATTAGGTTAGACCGTGTGATGTCTGTCACTGTCAGGCATTTGGTGGTGATGGACAGAAAAAATGACGTCACGTACATCAGCGGTGATCTGTAAATTTGGTGGAAGGTAGTCCGTTAAGGTGGCAGACATAAAACCCTCAGCCTCCCTGATGGACAGTGTGTCATCCACCAACACTAGATCTGACTCATATCCCTTAACCAAGTTTTGGTAAAAACCTGTAGTATTCATCTTGAAAGTACATGACAGTAGAAGATTTCGGAAACAAGAACTAACCCCCGGGGCAATACTCGGTCTTTCTGGCAATAAGTGCTTCTCAGTTTTTGCACATCATTCTCCACTCTCACTCAATGGGATGTTTTCCTCTGAAACTGCATGGCAGTACTAGGCTCTGATTTACAAAACGTGTGCATCTCTCGTGAAAAGGTAAAGACATCAATGTTGGCTGAGAGCCGAGGGAAGGGACCCACAAGGCCAATGCATCTTCCAGGACGATTTGTTTGAATGACTGAGTTAAAGCCTGGAGTTTAGACCGAGTTACTGCCAGTATGACATTGGTGTGTCCACCCAACAGTGCATCAGATGCATAAAGGGAAGTGGGAGCACAAAAACAGTGAGCTGCAACTCGGGGCAAAAAAAACACAGAAAAAGGGGAGATGTCAGTACTCACCAGACGCTCGGACATGGGGGTCTTGTCTCCTTCTGGAAGATGCTGCTCCAGGGCCAGGACGATGCAGTTTGCTATGATGGTGGCTAAAATCATATATTCAAAAGGAGTACAGGCTGAGTTAAGGAAAGCAACACTTATGGCTGCTGAAACTTAAATGACAGAACAGTGCATCTTACTTAGCAACAGAAACGTTATTTATTGTGAAAGCAGCTCTCCCACTGGCACAAGAGTGCCTCTTACTTGTACTAGGGCACTGCTTGCCCCCCCCCACTACAAAATGTATTCCTTAGCAAATAGTTGGGCACAGGTGTTTTCTGTCGAGTATGGTGGGATGTCTGTCGAATTTCACCTTTGATATTTACATGCACACACTGACAGAAACACAAACTTACACACACTCTCTCTCGTCTCTGCCTTAAAACTTGGTTATTTTGAAAACTATTGTTTTAAGTACCCCCAACAATCCGCCTTCCTCTCTCTTTCCACTGCCTCTTCTTAAGCCCCCCTCGTGTTCCTGCTTCTCGTAATGTGTTTTAAGAAGATATGCCAGCATGATTGTTGGGAAATCTGAAACTTACACCGTCCAATCTTACTGACCAATCTACACCCTGTGGCTTGCATTCTAGTAATGGTTTCAAAGTAAAACAGCGCATCTTTCTAGTGCATCAGCATATGTTGTTGCTACAAAAGAATGCTTTACGGATACACCTGCATGACATACTGGTAACATACTTTACAGGTGAAAGATAACCTATAACAGATGCTACTGCAAGTTAGCAGTGTTTACCAGTTTGCACGTCCTACAGCAATTCTAAAAGGAACAACAGCGCATCCTATAGATATAAGCGTAATTATAATAGACTGTATTTTCTCAGCCAAGGGCAGATACCCATGATACAAGAGCGTACACTCCGGCTGTGTTGGAACCGGTGCCAGAGGAGCGCGGCGATAACTCGCCCCTACGCCCCGGAGATTCCTTTGGGAATGTGTACGGCGTTCCCGCATGGAGGCGACTGGTCTGGGCTGGCTGTTTGGGAAGAGTTGGGCGTGCAGATGGTGGGCGACTTATTCCGGGAGGGGGTGCTGCTACCTTTCCAGGAGTTGCAGGACTCCTATGGGCTCCCACGTGGGGACTATTTACTTCACGCGGCCCTGGTAGCGAGCCTTCAGCGGCACTGGAATGCGGGGCTCTCGGAGCCACCGGTCGCTGCAGGTTGCCAATATGTAGTGATGGCGGCGGGGACGTCCAAGGCCATTACTTGTCTCTACCGCAGACTGTCGTCGGAAGACCTACCGCCCCTTGCCGCCTTGAGGGGCAAGTGGGAATTGGATCTTGAGAAACCGATCCCCGAGACTACCTGGACCACGCTGGTGCGGCGGGCCTGGAAGGGAACGCGCAATGCCCGGTTCCAGTTGGTTCAATTTTTTACGTTGCACAGGGCATATTTGATGCCGGTTAAAATATTGCAATATTTTGGGGGTGCGCACTCGCAATGCCCGCGGTGCGGAAGAGAGGGTGCTGATTTTCGTCACATGTTTTGGTCCTGCGTTCATCTGGGGGATTATTGGGCAGAGGTTTTGCCTAAATCAGGTGACGGACCGTGTTATTGAACCAGACCTGGGGGCCTGTTTACTGCTTTGGTTCCCACACACCCGCCGGACGAAGGTCACTAGCAAGTTTTACGACTTAGGATTGATAATGGCCAAGAGGGAACTGACTATGCACTGGAAGTCCAGGACGGGGCCTAGCTTCTTGCGGTGGAGGGCGGCCTTTGCGCGTTGGGCGGGGGCGGAGGGTGCGCTCCGGTTGCAATTAGCTCTTCGGAGGGAGGCCGAAAAAGCGCTGGCGACGGCCCGTGCGTGGGAGGCGCTGGTGGTGGAACTTCAGGGGCTGATGGCTAACAGCGGGACAGAGGGGGACACATCTGGCGGGCAGGAGGAGGCGGGGAACGGGGAGTAGAAGGGGAGTAGTAGCGAGCACTGGAAGCAAGGGTGTGGCTAAGGCACGAGGGAAGGCCATGGTTCTCTAGTGGAGGGTGGGCACCCATGTCTGATTTATGGCAGGGAGGGGCACATTAGGAGCGAGGCGAAAGACAGGAGGCACACTGACATGGGGTGGGGAGGGAGGGCCCGTATGGGCTGGACGCTTATTCTCCCGGATATTGGCTGGTAACTCTGTATGTGCAATATATTCTTTGGCCGGGGAGGAAGCGGGGTTTGTACTGAGTTGTTGCTATGAAAACAATAAAAAATGTTTCAACAAAAAAAAACAGTATGTCACACTAGTACAACAATGCACCTTATTTGTACCGACTGGAAAAGAAGCACGTCATAGTGATGTGAAAATGTCTCACTAGCAAAACGGCTTTTCATACTAGAACAAACATATCTAATAAGGGTACAAAAGCACATCATTGTGATTCCAGACTAGGGGTTACTGGAACAACAGTATGTTTTATGTTGCACCAGAATATGTTACTAGTTATACGGTACTAGTAATGCACAATATATCTGACTTGTACAGGAAGCACAACTTATTAATACATTGTGTCTTATTGAGCAGCAACATGTTTTACCAGTAAAACTGTATGTTATACTTGGGCAATGATATTCCCTAATATTGACAGAGTCCTACTTGCTCAAGAGTATGTTTTACTGACACAAGACCACATTGTGCTGATCTAAGAGCACACCATATTGAGACACGGTCATGCCTTCACATGGATCTTCATAGTAAAATGACGTCTTACTTTTAAAATATCATCTCTTACCAGTCCATCATCTTGCCTTATGGTTATAACAACAGAACTTGCAGCGACAAAATCACCCCTAGCTGGAGAAACAGCAAATTAAACTATTACGACATTAACTGCTTTTGCAGGCCAATCAGAAGCGCGTTTTGGGCGCAGCTCAAAAACTAGTTGCAAGGCTCTTACCCAGGGAATCTAATTACAATCCTGGCTTCCCAGCTTGACCAAACTGTGTGGCCCTGGGAAATTATTTTCATCACTGTGCCTCGTTTTCAGTGATCACCACATTTGAGAGCACCTAAGCAATGTACCAAAACCACTCTTGTATATAGTTTAATGGTCCAAAATGTTGCTCCATTAATAAGAACAATAAAGTATTTGTGTAGGACCATTAAGGTAATGGACTTCCCTCTAGGGTCACTGAGGACAGAAAGGAGGAAATTGCAATTCCCAACCAGAGGCCGAATATCACAATGTCTAATTAAGAAACTTGAGGGCATATTTACAATGAAATGGCGCAGCCCGGAGCCGCAAGCAATTTTTCTGCGCGGAGCTGTGTCATTTAACCCCTTCCATGCTGCGCAGATTCCGCCGCTGTGCTGACGGAATCTTGCGCGGGCGGGGTCATGACGGAACGGTTCCGTCATGAGCACAGCTCAACCGTGGCTCATGACGGAACCGTTCCGTCATGAGCACCGAAGGGGTTAAAAACACAGGGATGCGTCGTATTTACAAGAATATGGTGCACGCCTATGCTCTCCCCAGCTCTGGCGATAAAACTGCAGTTGTGTGCATAAGGGTGCCTGCGTTACAGGGATGATTGTTGTTGTGCAGGACGCACAAAAACAATAATTTGTGGCATTTTGCTCCTTGTGTGTGTGCTGCAAAATGCAGCACACATAGACTGAGCAAAAAACGAGGAGAAATAAAAAGCATTTCTCCTCGTTGCGCTACTTTAACGCCTCACCTGGAAAGGCATTTGTTTTTGCCGCTGCCTCAGATTTATGAATTCTTGTAAATCTGGTGCAGTGTCAAAAAGCCATGGGTGATGCGTGGGCACACCTACTGTCTGCAACACCCATTAAATGCTTCTTTGACGCAGAGCACTGTGGGCCATATTTACAAGGCCATGTAAAGCCACGCAAAGTGGCTTTGAATGGCCTTGTAAATATGGGCCAGCACACAGAGTCACATTAGCATCAAAAAAGTGACACTCCGATGGCGCTAGGGGCTTGTAAATATGCCCCTTGGTTTCAATCCCAGCTTGACAAAACTGAGTGATCCTGAGCAATTATATTTTTTTACAGAGCCTCCTTTTCCGTTATAAACACATTGGAGAGCACCTTGGATTAATTTGATTCAGGATACACAGTGCACAAACATCTTGTGTAAGGTTTAGTAGTCCATAATGTTGCTCCAGCTGTGAAAATATAATGCCTGGGTAGGAGGTACAAGACGACTGACTTACCTCTTGAATCATTACTAAAATCATCAGGGCAGAAAGGGTGTGATATATAGGATAAAGTGAAACAATTCAACATACACTTTTTTCATGTTAAAGTTCGTACCCTAGCTAAAAATGAAGGAACAGTCGGCACACTTACAGCAGCGGGGCCGGAGGTCCAGCCTGAGGTAAGCGCCGTTCTCCTCAGCCTCTACAGTGCGACGCTATCAGACATGATGCAACAGGCAAGCCTGGGGAGATGTATTGCCTCACTACCACTGCCTTAATGGCGCTGGTATTGAGGCCGAAGATTCTTCCCTGTGTGGCGCACCGAGCGCGGTCTCGAGGCCTGTGCGCGCGCGCCACCCTCGCCTAATCAGCTGTGTGAGCATGGCTTGTCAGCAGGGGCACAGCCTATGTCATGGCGCGCGCTAGGATTACAGGGACCCGTGCTGTGAAACGTGCTGCGCGCGCTGTCAGCCTCGCCCAAGCAGCGGCGCGCGGGGCCTCTTCAAAAAGCAGAGCGTGGGAAACATCGCCACGTCTGCCCTCCCCTTCTAACGGTGCTGCCCTTTTAGGAAAATAGTACAAGTCGCAGCATCGCTGACTAGAAAGACAACTTCATGTTCAACAGCGTCCCGTTATTTAATAGTTCCAACAGCATGTCTTGCAGGTGTGCAGCATACTTTACCGTTAAACAGACACGCATATGCGGCAGCATGTGTTTTCTCGTATTGCACCACTATGATTTACTGATCGAGCAGAACGTTTTACTTGCACAGAAGCATCTGGTACTGCACCATGGCTTACTTGGACCACCGCCTGCCTTACTGGGCCAGACACGAGAGCATGACTTACCAGCTCGGCAATATAGTCTACTGCTGCAGAAAAATCCCTCACCAGTAGAGAGCCATGTTTAACTGGTTCAGCATCTCTTGCTCGCGCCGCAGCATGGCTTTCTGTCACATCATGTCTTAATGTTCGAATCCCAGCAGGGCAGACTCATGCTTCTGTGCTTCTGAGGTGAAGAAATGAACTACCGTGATATCGGGTAATTTTAACATGTTATTGTTCAGCGTTTAAGGTACGATGCACCTTTCAAAAACAAGTTATTCTTACAACCGGGCCAAGAGTTTGTCGTGCTATCGTACTATTTCCTGGTAGAACAGCTCATGTTCTTGTCAGCAGGCTTGTCTTATTGGTACACTACAAACACATGTTTATGCGCAAGAACGTGTTTTCACGTGATGCCCACCTCTATCGGTGCTCAAGCAGCTTTTGCTGTTACAGTAGTATGCTCCACACGATGTCTTATTTCTACAACAAAATGTCCAATTGATATAACAGACTTTACGGTCCACTCTTAAAAGAATTTAAGATGGGTCCAAGGAGCAGGCACCCAGCCTCACTCTTCTTCAGCAGGTTTACAGAAAGAGGGCCTATGATTTATCAACTAGCTTGAAAAACAGATGCCTTGTATGAAAATACAAAATTATTTTTAGCCATTTGTAGAAGAAGATAGAAAACAATTTGATTCCAACTTATCAGACAGACCACATTTGCTTTAACACCCCCACTAGTGACAAAATAATAACTAGGCCTTGGCTTGAAATTCTGCTCCGCCCGCGGAGTTTGAGAAGTTTTTCCCACTCCACGCTTCACATAGTACGCAGAGTTTTTTCATCGCTTGTCAACGGTAAGTGGGAGAGCGAGAAAATCTTACTTCAGACCACCTCCTGGTGAGATTTCTCAACGTGGGCTACCGCTCGCGCTGAGAAACCTTCCGTTCGCGTTGAGGAAGTTGCCGCTCAAGTAGAACATTTACTCGAGCGCCAGAAAAAAGCAGCGCCCTCTTGCTCTGCACCTGGTGCCGTTCACGCTGATATTACAGTACAGAACAAACACCCAGCGCAAAAAATCAGTGCGAACGTGTAACGTAACGCACTACACTGCTTGCGGGGCTCCATGTAGCGCGGCTGAGCTTTTTTTGCCGCGGAACTCTGCAAACTCTGCCCAGGCCTAATAATAGCTCTGTTAAGCATAGTAATGAAGGCAAACCCAAGAAAAGACACAAATCTGTATGCCTGCCACTCAGATTACACATCACCTTTCGTTTTGGTCAAACAGGTGTTCATGTTGTAAAAGTTAGCACTGAAAGGGACAGACACGGCCCAGCATTAATTTTCACAATACACATGGATGTTAGTTTGGATTGATGTGAATGACCTACTTAATATTAGTGAAAGAATTCACAGCAGCATGAAAAGGCTGTTTTTTCTCTGATGCTCTTAATTTACTTACATCTGATGTGGTACCTGCAACAGGAGGAGCCAAGCCTACCCACTCACTGGTGGCACAACACAGTAGGCAGATGATACATGCGGATGGCTAGAAAAGAGTCAGACTCATTTACAGCAAGAGTTACTTTGAAGTGAGATGGAGGGCTGTCATAAAGTAAACTATTTGTTAATAAATGCAACTAAAATAATGTCACTTGAGGGAAAAGGACATCTCATCTCGATATTCCTTGTATATACATTGGAAAAAAAGGGAGCAGTTCAAGAACCACCAGCATTTTGGGGCCATGTTTTCTATTTCGCTATATTGGAAGACACTTGACAAAAATAATGCTTCAAGCCAGCCTGGTAACAGATACTCTGCAATATTCAAGTCGTTTTTAGGGAGGATATTTTGCTGTTTCTGTAGGTTTAGATAAGGAGCTCCATCGCTCTTGGAACGATTACTCAGTAGCCTGTCTTAGTCTGACAGGAATTTGAGCAACAAGGTGTGTTCTTTGTTTTCCGAGTGAGAGTCCTTGTCTGGTCCAGCTAGTTGACTGCAGACGGGCTAAAGATGCACAGGTTAACATTTTATACATGTGGGATCTGAACATTGCCCTCAAATATGCCTCTGCATGGATTGTTGCAAAGTAAACAATTAACGGATGAAGACATCCATATTCAAATAACATTATGCCAAGTTGGAAATACGCTAGATAGAGTTAATCTGGCCTGCATTTGGCATCATGAAGAATAATTTTATAATGAGAGTGAGTTATCGCTGCTGAATCATATGGTAATCTAAGACAGCATTAAATGGAAGGGGCACATTAAAACTCTAACACTGTTGTCACCTTAGAGACATCTGACAGAGATCCAAGGAACCTATTACATTGCTTCTGACTGAATTAGAAAAACAACTTGACGGTTCATGAGACGGACATACATTTTCTTCAGTTTTGAAGATGGTATGAAATAATTGACTGAAAAAAACATTAGTTTTTATCACTTTGTACTATGATGTACATTAGTATACAAATAAACATTTAAAAAATGAAATAACAATAGACCTTCGGGAAAGGCACGCGGACCTCCTGGAGCGGCTCTGGTGCCACAACTACGCTGCGCACACAGCCAGGACGCACGCTAGGGCGGACAGGGCGGGCCGCCTCCTGGCCTGGCTCATTCGGCAGGAGGACCGACGTGCCCCTATAGGAACGATCCGTAATGAGCATGGCACGCTAGTCCACACACAGCGTGAAATACACCGGGCCTTTGCTGACCACTATAGGCAACTGTACAAAGCGAGGGGGACTGGCCCCCCGCATCTTCTTGGGGACTTTCTGGCCTCTGTCCAGCACCCCGAGGTCACGGCGGCACACAATGGGGAACTCGCCGGACCTCTCTCTCTGGAGGAAATTGGGGAGGCAATTCAATCAATGGCATCCGGGAAGACGCCGGGGCCAGATGGCCTGCCCGCGGAATACTGCAAAGCATACCGAGAGTCCCTGGCGCCGCTGCTGAGAGAGCTCTACAATAAAGCACTTGAGGTGGGGACGCTCCCCCCTTCTATGCGGGAGGCGTTCCTGGTCTCCCTGCCCAAGCCTGACAGAGACCACACAGAGCTGGGCTCCTACCGTCCCTTAGCGATGCTTAACGTGGATTATAAAATCCTCGCCAAAGTGCTGGCGGAGCGGCTGGCGCCGGTGGTCCCTCATCTGGTGCACACCGACCAGAATGGCTTTGTCCCGGCACGGTCAACGTCCCTGAACATTCGGAGATACTTCAGGGTAGCAACCGAGGCAGTGCACAGGTGGCCCAGAGCGGGGTGCCTCATCTTGGACTTAGAGAAGGCATTTGACAGTCTGGAGTGGGGTTACTTAGCCGAGGTGCTGCTCCGATATGGGTTGGACCGGGAATTCCTGAAGATGGTCGACCTGTTATACAGGCGACCCACGGTCCGTGTCCGACTGGGCCCTCACGTCTCGGAGGCGATACCTGTAGGCTGCGGCACCCGCCAGGGGTGCCCGCTCTCCCCGCTCCTGTTCGCCCTGGCCATTGAGCCTCTGGCTGTGGCTGTGCGGGCAACCCTGGGAGATGGTATACGGTTGGGGGACGCCGTCCACCACGTGTCGCTCTACGCTGATGACCTGTTGGTCTACGTGCAGGATGTGGGGTGTGTCCCGGAGGAGCTGCCGCGGCTGCTGAGGACGTTCGCCGCTATCTCGGGGCTACGTGTGAACGCAGCCAAATCCTGCCTGTATGCCTTTAGCGCCGGTATTGACGATCCGAGATACTGCCTGGATGGCACGCTGGTCCAATGGAAGGAAGACACCTTCCGCTATTTGGGGATCCAAATTTACCGATGCCCGGCCGACCTCTTCGATGGGAATCTGGGGAGGGCGGTCATGGCGCTCAGGTCGCAGGTGCACTTCTGAAGCGCACTCCCACTGACGATCACGGGCAGGGTGGCGCTGGCCAAAATGGTCATGCTCCCCCGCCTCCTGTATTACTTCGCCAACCTGCCGATGTATATTCCCCCCGCATTTTTTGGTAAACTTAATCAGCTGCTGCGGGACTTTGTCTGGGGTACTGCCAGACACAGGCTGGCGCTTGCGAAGTTGTTCCTACCGACAGACAGAGGTGGTCAAGCCGCCCCTTGCTTTGAGCACTACTACCTGGCCGCTCAATTACAATGGGTGGCCCGCTGGCTAGCTGATAGGGGCAGGGACGACACGGCCTCGGGATTGGCGCCTTACTCACTGGAGCGAATAACCAGGTCCTTCCATCCTCTCCACAGGGTCGCGCGCCCGCTACCACTCCTTCTGGAAGTGGCGCATAGGTGTTTCCGGAGGGCCTTGTTCCTCACGCGTACTATTGTCCCGTATGCGCCGGCAATACCGCTGGAGGGCTCCCCTGGCGGAGGAGGGGTGCTCACGGCCCCTGTGCTGGCGGATTGGTGGGGAGCTGATGTGCGCACGTTGGGAGATCTGTACCGGTAGGGCGAGCTCATACCGTACGAGACCCTGGTATCGGAGGACGGGCTCCCGCCCGGTGGGTTCCTGACGCATCGCTCGCTGATAGCGAGCATGACCGCCCAATGGGGGGATATGGCCTCGGAACCCACCCTGCATCTGACCATGCAATACTTGCATGTCATGGGAAGGGGAGGGCACTTGATCCGCTGGTTTGCAGCTTCGTTGAGGGAGCTGTCGTCCATTAGCCTGGACCGCCTCCGCGCTAAGTGGGATCTGGACCTGGGAAGACCGCTGGAGGACAGGGAGTGGGAAAGGATACTCAAGGGCCCGGTGCGTATACCCCGAAACTTGCGGTTCCGCCAAATTCAGTTATTTATTGTGCACAGAGCTTACCTCACGCCGGAGTTAATTAACCGGTATTTTCACCGTACTGACGCAGTGTGCCCTAGATGTAGTGAGCCGGGGGCGGGTTTCCTGCATATGTTGTGGAGCTGTTCACGGTTGGGCGTCTACTGGAGATCTGTCAGTGGGCTGCTGCTAGAGAGTGTTGGCCGCAACATCCCATTCGACTGGCCCGAACACATATTGCACCACTTTAAACGATCGCGTAAGGACAAGGTGACGTCTCGATTCCTAGACCTGGGGCTAGTGGTAGCGGCACGCCTCATTACGAAGCGTTGGAAAGCACATGAACCGCCGCGCGTGCAGGCTTGGAGTGCCTCATTTCAGGCATGGGCCGGGGCAGAGGGGACCGCCATCCAGAGGGAGGAAACACTGGGCCTGCGGAGGGAACCCATGGCAGATCGCTGGAGGCAGCTGTTGGGGAAGCTCAGACGCCTAGGCGCGGAGGGTTGCGCGGGGTCACAGGAGGTGGCCGACAGAGCTGGCGTGGGCGGGGGTGGATCGGGAGATGCCCCTCTGTCGAGATGATAGGACCCTGCCTGCTTTCTCCCTTAGCGCCGCGACACCCTCACTTGCATAGCGACGTTCACAGCCGAGGCACACACATGGGGGATCCTCGGGGGGGTGTGGAGGGGCGGGGGGTTACTGACAGCTGGGGGGGTATTGAGCCTGTATGTACAGTCTATGCTGCCATTGTTAAGGTTTTGTTATGTATAATCTTTGGGACTTGCGGGTATTTTGCTTGTTCTTCACTACCTGAATGGGGCGGGAGGCACCCGCGCACAGACACGGAGCCTAGCTGAGGTACGGTTACTACCGTTACTTCCGATGTGACTGCACCGGGACTGTCAAAGAGACTGTAGCTGGCTCCGCTGTGGACAGTGACCACAAATTAGTCTGAATGCATGTCATGAAGTAGTAGTTATTGATCCTGATGTGAGATGATCCCCCACATATGTTTACAACTCTCTGCTTACCTATTGTGTCAAATGCCAAGGAATGTTCTTGTTTAAAACAATAAAAAAAAAAATGAAATAACAATAGCTGGTCCCAATAGTACAAGAGCATGTAGGCAGAGTAAGTGTGTGTGGGGGGATTCTCTCCACATGCGGCAATTAGAGGATGAGATGGAGGCGGGGCGCCAAAGCGCCCCAGAGTTTCCCTCAGAGGGGTCTCTGGGCCTGGAATTATCAGGTTTGAAGTTTATGAACCTGGTATTCTGGGCTCGGAGACACCTGGCAAGTTACAATAGCCTACAGGGTATACTGTTCCGGCTTACTTGTAAAGTGACTTAGTGCCCTATGTGAATTAACATTGAGAACCAAAAGATTAAATCTAGGTCGCACCCTTGCTCTTTAGGATTTTGTGTGGTCGCTTTGGGGTATCAGAGGCAGCAGAGCCAATCAGTGCCTGGCAAAGGTAAGAGGAGTTGTTGATTGTCTGCAGTTCACTGCTTTCCTGCACCTTCCTTGGTTTTCTCCCTTTCGGTTACTGATGGGGCATCTATAGATTTTAGAATATGGTTACTGTGTTGTAACCCTTTTCTCTTTTCCTAAAAGGAAGGAAAGGAAGGAAAAAATAAAGGAAACATGCGGCGCCGCGTTGCACAATTTCATTGTAAATATGCCACTGGGTGTCAGTGTTACACCAGTGGTGTGCGTGTATGTCTGTGTTTGTGTGGGGGAAATAGAAAGTGTGAGTGGGTAGATGTGCTCCTCCGGATCTCTTCTGCCACTGGTGGGTGGGTTAGTCCTCACTGTAGGAGCTCACTCAGTGCCATAACGTGACTGGGCACAAAGAGCCACTGTAATGCTGGTGTTTGTTTGTACTTATGTGTTCTCAGAATCGGCCAAAACCATGGTGTGACTTATTAGTGTGTGCCTCTGCTGCACCAGTGTCTGCACCCTCAGGACCTTGGACAGAGCCACCAAGACCAGGCAGTGGGCGTCACTCCTGCACCCGTGTCTGCTCCCTCTAGGGCCTTGGACAGAGCCACCCAGACCAAGCCGTGGGCGTCACTCCTGCACCCGTGCCTGCTCCCTCTAGGACCTTGGACAGAGCCACCCAGACCAAGCAGTGGGTGTCACTCCTGCACCCGTGTCCAGCCATCCAGACCAGGAAGTGGGCGTAACTCCTGCACCCGTGTCTGCTCCCTCAGGACCTTGGACAGAGCCACCCAGACCAGGCAGTGGGCGTCATTCCCACCAGTGGCTGTTGCATTCCAGGAGCTCAACCAATGGCATAGTCTGACTGCCGCTGTTTCGCCACATGATCTACGTCATCCAGGTCCTCAGCCAGTGCCCTGTGTTGAGACTGTTTAACGCTGGTAACCTGCTGCATGCACTATGTAGTGTGTACCGCTTAGAAGAGCTCAAGCAAAGCCATCTTCTAACTAGCCACTAGGGGTCACTACTGCCCCAGAGTTTGCTCCCTCGAGAACTGAAGCATGCGCCAGAGAGACTAGATACTGTGTGTCAATGATACGTCAATCGCTGACTTCATTATCCCAGACCTGTCATATGTCGTGGGGGCGTCAGAGAGGGCATTATACCCCAGGCCTTGCGATTTCGTTAGCCCTTTAACAACATATTTATATAGATTTTCAATTACAATCAAGTCTACATCTTCATTCATAATGGGGCAATTTACGTGGCCAGGCCATTAAATGCCATCAGATGCCACATTTCCTCTTTTCCTAAAGTAAATTTTCGTAATACTTAAAAAACATTTGCTGCTTGTTTACCTAGCCCAAACGGAAGAAGAATCCTGAGACCCCTGCATTACGTTTTGACCCCAGGCCGCATATCAACTTCTTACAAGCCCTTATTTCCTCTCAGTTGTTGTGATGCATAGAGGTGTTGAGGGGGGGGGGGGGGGGGGGGCTTTAGGGGGCTGAATTCTGAACTCATGCCTGGGTCATTACCACATCTAAAGTATCAACACGTCACAGAATGAAGCAAAAACAATAACTATCTATAATAGCCATGCTATATCAACTGAGGATGAGAAATGACGGCGTTTATGGAAGCATTGTCTTTGAGGCTCCAAAACCTCTCAAAGAAACAATTTCAAACTATGAAAAGGGCCAGTGATTTTCCAAATGACCAGATAGAGAAAGAGACCCTTACAAGGTAGATTTAAGGGGCGGGTACTGTGACATGTTTAACCGTGTTCCTGAGGTATTTTGTATGGCATGTACTCTGCAGTGCCAAAGCGATTCGGTACATATTTGTTTGGGTTTCTAGAATTCCATAGTAAATACGAGTCTGGTAATGTTTGTGAGTTCACATTTGTAGGTAGCGCTGTGAAAATAAAATGCTGTTTATCTGTTGCAGGTAATTCCATGTGTTGTACTTAACCAGACAAAGTATTGAAGTATTGAACAAGGTTTATTCAATTCTGGTTGCTTTTTTCTTTTTTTAAACCCATCCTCTACGGGCTGATACATCAGCTTTCAGTTTGAGTATTTTCCATCGTGGTCTGGCTCTCGCCTCCCCGCTTCCCACGGTGGTACAGCCATTGTTGACGTGCCGCCATTACGCATGCCAAAAGAGCGGGTGCAAACGAGACCTGCTGTTCTGAAGCTTCTAGGGAGTTCCACCTCGGACCCCCAGCCTTGTGAAGGCGCTCCACGCCGTGCCGATACCTGGAACGTGCATACACCTAGGCTGGCAGAGAGTGAAACACGCCAAGGTCACCCCAGCTCCCATAGGGGGACCTGTCAGGTCCATTCCTATTTCGAACAAGTCTTGTTAGAGTGCAGAGGCTAAATGCGCGTGGATCTGTCCCCTTACATTCCCAGCTAATTGACCTTTGATTTTTGCAGCGGCGTCGGCAGCAAGGCAAGGGGAGAAGAAACGCATTATCTGCCCCAACGTTTGATCGGCTGCGAACTACTTGACGTGGAACATGCAAAGCCCAGAATGATATATTTTTCATAAAGTATGTGTATTTAGACCACGGGTCATTAAACAAAGTCCATAAAATAATTCCATTTAATTCATTAAAATATCCTCTAAAATAAAACCAGTAATTCAGCCATCACATACATAATTGTTTTTGAATCCCTTGCTTTAATCATATTAAAAATTTCAATTTTGTGCCCCAAAGACTACACATCTCTAACTCTACTTAATATTTCCTTATTTGCAATTAGGAAAAAGCCCTGTTATATAATGTCACTGGAGGTGCCGGACATTAAGTTAATACAAAGAGGTATTATGGAAGCCAATACTGCCACAGATTAATTTTCAAAGTCATTTTCATAAATCTAACTACTTTTTTTTATGCCAGTCAGATCACACCCCTCGGGTAAAGATACTGCTCTCAGTGGCAAAATGAAACAGGCTAGGAAACAGGTCTAGTCCCCCTGCTGCTACAGGCTCTGGCTCCTGAACGCAAGCTGATAGCTTGTAAAAAACATAAATGGCTTTGAATTTTCAGAAACAATAATGGCTTTCAATTTTCAGACTGCCACAAAATTCCAAGTCGCTAGTCCTATTTTTTAAGAATATTTCTTACTGTGTGTGCATCAGGGTGACATAGGGAACCCGTTTCATTATTATGAAAGCTCACCTGTGCAGTTTCCAGCTCTACAATCAATTGTATAAATTCCAAAAATATTACTGGGCTTGCATTGTTCTTTTGCCTAGTAACAAGGCTTCGAATAATATTACAGAGCCACAATGTTAATGAAGACATTCATTCAGATCATGCATTTGTGTAATTTAATGTCTCATCTTCAGCAGATTACCTCTTCCTTTTTAGTTCTTTCAAATTTCAGCGGTGTACCGACTCCCACCAGTATTGCACAAGGCAGTATTCTTGGCTGTGCTATCTCTGCATTACTTCGCCTTTATAAACACACTAGCAACAATTCTTGAAATATCTCACCAAAGTGATCTATGCTTCGCCACGAAAGGCTTTGCTCGAAAGGGCCAGAATATTTAGAACCGCTACCCCCCAATACATTACCAGGCATAGGGTTAAATTAACAAATAGATTGGACGTGATGACTTTCATCAGTAGTTATGGTTAACTGGGTTAGTCAATAGGAAAAGTATTTGTTTCCTAAAAAATTTGGCCCTACAGGACATATTCGTACAATTCTTTTGTAAAGTTGAACAGAAATCGATCAAGCAGGGGGAAAGATATAGAGAGGGTCTTAAAACATTCCCATGGACAAGTTTTAATTCAAGCAGAAAACAAAAAGAATGCCGGACAGAAATACACCAAACTAGGAACGAAGATGTAGGCCACTGTCAAAGTTGCGTGTTTTGATTTGTCATCAATCTATTTAGGGTTCTTTGAGATATCCTCAAAAATTGAAGTAAGATAACACAGTGCAGCATGCAGCCAAATTAAAACATTTTTGGATTTCTGATAACTTTGTCATTGGATGGAAAATCTGTAAGACATCTTGGAAAAAGAAAATATTTTCCAGCTAAGATTGATCTTATAAAACTGCACTGACTGTCCAACGCGTGCATCGTACTGGCTCGGTCGTGAATCGCATCCATTGCATGCCACGGTTAGCTTACGACCGAGACGTACGGAGCGGTTTGGACCCGGAAACGACTCGGTCGGTGAATTTCATGTAGCTCGCATCGTACTGGCTCGCTCGTACAGCTGTACGAGTCGGCCGGAAAACACGCGTACGGCTCGTAGTTTTTCCGGCCGGATCACGTTCGGTGCCCTTCCGACCTGGATCGGAATCGGCCCCTACATAGGAAATCAACGGACTGCAACAGTCTTTTAGACTTCAAAAGCCACCATCCCAAGGCCTTACGTGAGAACCTTCCGTATGGCCAGTTCCTGCGGATACGACGTAACTGCACCAATATCCAGGACTTTGAAGCCGAGGCCAACCACCTTGAGAAGAATCTCCTGGACAGACACTACCCGAAGAGGGTAGTGGAAAAGGCAAGAAAACGAGCAAGGAATAATCATAGACAGGCCCTCCTCGAAACTAAAGTAAGAGAACCAAGCAAAACCATCACGTATGTCACCACATTCACACTGCTATCCAACAGACTGAAGAAATTGGAAGATCCTCAATACAGACACACTGGACCTGGAACAACCATGGTTTGATTTTAAAAGGACGTCTAACCTACGAGACACCCTGATAAATACACGCCCATTGAACAAGAAAAAGAACCTGCAGAACACCACACTCTGGAATCTACCACCTGTCACAGGGCACTAGCCGTGTGGCAACTGTCACGCCTGTTACACCACTACTCAGACATAGACACTGATCCTTGACGATTTCACCTGGGAGCAACGGGGGCACTCCAGTTGTAACACAAAGAACTGCGTATACCTTATCACATGCCCGTGTGGTCTCAGATACATCGGTATGACCTCAAGACACGGATAAGCGAACACAAGAGCATCATACGACGAGGTAGGACAGCTACCAAACTGACTAACCACTAATTAGAGGTGGGCCACAACTGTGAACAACTGGCGTGGACAGTGTTGGAATTCAGACCTTTCTTGAACACACAAGCCCTCCTATGGCAGGAACAACGCTGGGTGTTCCGTCTACACACCCAGACAAGAGGGCTTAATGATGAAATACCCTGGGTAGAGCTAGAATACTGTAGCACTGAGAATCTGAAACCCAGGACAAACTATCCCACACTTGTACATGAAGTAAATACACCCCAAATCATGAACAGCACCTGCTTTACTCAACTCAGAACTTAAATCACCCTAGACATCAGTAACACCTGTTCCCCAATAACATACAAGGGGCATACTATTAGTCACAATCCATCTAATGACCCTCACTGAACACACGCACAATGTGTGAACCTCTGACTACCCGGCGAAATGAGAGCACCCCTGATATCCTGGGACACAGGACATGTAGAGTGAATAACCTACTACTTTCCTCCCGTATCCACTGTGCAACTCACAAGAACCAGAACTTGTACATGGGGTAACTGCTTCATGGATCACTTTTGCACTCTACACAACACGCTCAGGTTCATCTCAACACTCCTAACCTAGATCGTATATTTTGACCCTGTATCCGGGGCAACTACACTTAACACGCATGCGCGGAAGTGACAGACCCACTGAGCATGCGCACATATGATAGAGACACTACTGCTTGAACATGCGTGCTGTGTCACGGCTATGACTAAGAGCTGCACGTACACGAAACAAGAAGTAGAAGATGCCTCTCTCCGCTGCCCAAACGACTACTAATAAGTAAAGTGGAGGTACAGGAAACAGTGTTTACAGGCAGTCGCTGGCAGAGGGTAGGTGCTTAATGAGCCGGCACCCGACGCAACTGTAAGTAATATCCACCGTCACGATGGTGGAATGCACGGATTACTCTCCAAAGAATAGACACTATTTACCTGCTCTAATATCTTTAAGGTGTTAGTCACTGTCATGCTGTCCTTTTTTGGACTCTCTCCTGTATTTTTAGCCAATAGGGTGCGGGCAGCCAGCGGACTAAAGCCTTGGGAGAACTCTCCCATACACGTGAGGGTAAGCAGGGCTGTGCCCACCACTCCATCTTAGATGTACCTTCTTGAGTATTCTTCTATCATGCCTGGCCATTACCGATAGCGATAATCATTTTAATTGAACAATTGAAGGTGGTTCCAGCAATGGTTACGTGTCACACCTACGGAGGCCGCTCGCATCCTCGATTTCTCCCGGGGTAAACACACACCAGGTGGAACACCTGATTGTTCCCTTGGGTTCCCTCACGGCTGGTAGACACTTCTCTTACAGCAATGACCGCCGGGGGTTGGGCGGGAGACCGAAGACGCTAACCATACCACTGGAATACCCTTGATGGCATCGCGTCCTGTGGTATCTCTGCACGCCCCTCCTGGTGTTTGGCTGCATTTTGGCGTTGCAGCAATATGTATGTAGTTCAGTCACTCTGTTAAAATGTTCTCTTGTCAAATGATGCTGTCCTGGACGCTACCTTATGTGATGTACTAAGGTTAAATGGACAGTTTTGCCATGTGACGTCAGACGCATAAGTTCTCTCCTTTTCCTTTTTTCTCCCCTGTTTCTGTTTTGTCATCCCTGCTAGGTATCTTTGAGTCTTGGGTATATCTACAAGTCGAGATTTACACCATACATTAGGGAATCTAGCCCTGTGGTCACACCCAAGCCACCCTACACCTACGTGGGTTACCATTTTCACTCCGGAACCCCTCTTTTATCCTGCACAACTATCACTAGGTCCTGAAAAAACGCCATTGATTTCGCAGACAAACCAGGCGTGAAACATGTCGACCTTTTATTAGTTACACAGGCACATTAAGCCCTACAGTAACTCACCAACCTTTTGCTTTTTAATCTACCAGGGGCACCACACTATTAAAAAGACTTTCCTTTGGATACCCCTAGGTATTTTTATTCACCCACTCCTGCACGCACTTCACTACCATCCATTTGGATCCACCCCACACACCTGCACTCACCTAACGGCTTTTCTCTTAAAAGATCTCCGCCAAAGTGACCCTTTGAGGGACCTGTCGGGCATTGCAGTGCTGGCCCGACGAGAAGCATAATCCCGATGATGAAGCATGACTTCCTTCGGGGTGTGTGAGGGCTACTTAGAGGCAAGACTTGGCCCTCCCCTTCAGGATTGGATCCTTGATACCGGGGATAAACCTCTGCCTCTCTCTTTCTCATCCTTCTCTTGCCTTCTATTCTACTCTTAGTCTTTCTATCTCCATCCGTTGAGCAGGTGAGATTATATACCCTCAACTCTGAACAGTGGCCATTATGATTTAACGGTACTTTGTGGAGCACGGACATTGGCCCTGAACAGGCTCCTGGTCCCCCCCTCTTTTTTTGTTGACTTAGCCACCTGGTTACCACTTTCTGTGTAGAGTGGCATCTTGCTATCCCAGGATACACCATTTTCCCACTCACAAGATGAAAAGACCCCATCACCTGGTGTACAGACCTCACTAACCCAACTCTGGGGTGTGGCTACCTTAGGGCTACACGCCCAGGGGGAAACTGGTTTGGCAACTGGTTTCCCCTCTCTGTCTCCTGTGCCGGTCTATCTACCTCAACAATGGGGCAGCCCTTCCCTGGTGGTACACATCTGCCCTTCAAAGGCGACTTCAGCTTTGAAGCCTGGCTTTTGGGGCTATCACCCAAGTGGCTTCCTGTAGGAGGGAGGTGACACCTTCCTGGCCTGCAATCGCTCATTGTTCTCCTTACTGAGAGTCCTTTGCACGTTTCTCCAGGAGGGCAGAAAGCTGTCACGTGGCGCTAGCTCCATACGTGCTCGGGAAGGCACAGGAGATTTAAAGGCAACAAAGTGGAAGCTTTGCTAAAGCTGCACACTGCAACAGGTTACACTAATTTGGACTTGAGATACAAGTCGGGCTTGATGTAACAAGTTATTTGATACCTTGGAGTTGGAGTGCCTACTTTGGTCCCACGGTTCAGGAGTTAGCACAGCTGAGGGGTCAGCATGTAACCCTATTCTCGCCAATTGGGCGACCAATACTTTCCACAGAAAGAACAGCTGTTTTGCATGTTTTACTATCAGGATATGCAAAGTACATGTCCTGCTGGGTAATATGCTGCATCGTGCCTTTAGGGTTCAGTAGGCCTGCCAGAGGGGTAACTTACACATATGTGATGGGGTGGTGGTGGATTTGCCATTGCTTTCAATGGCAAAGTCGAGCTAACAGTGCACGACTGCTCTACCAGTCTGCAGAGGGTACTTGATTTACTTGGGGGACCTCCAGGGATGCACAACCAGTGCTGCAGGCCATGAAGTACCTTTCTAACTCACATGTTCTGGTTACCATTTTCTAGAGAGTTAGAGGTATAATAGCCATTTAGAATTGTGTATAGGAATTCAACATATACTTTAGGGTCAGGGCGCTGCCTCAGTGCACTCTCAGAGTCAAAATACCAGCAGCATTAGTCAAAGAACTTGGAGGTGGCCATACAAAAAGAGACATTTCCTTACAACCAACTTATGTGCATAAATATTTTTGCATCAGGGGCTGTATCATATTTGCATTTTTTGCACTGCAATGACGAGGGGGGTGAGCATTTCTTTTTTCTGTCCGTAGCGCATACATTCACTCAAAAAATCTCTGAGTTAATGTATGGGATGCAGATCGCAGAGCTCGGAAACCTACATTGCATCTACGTGTTCAAGCTCAGGAGATGTATCATAGGTCCTGCATCAGGGCTGCAGTGGCATGTGCGTTTCTCTTCTTGTTTCAAAGCATAGATTAACTTAAAAAATCTCTGAGTTAGTGTCTTTTACTTAAGAGCAGTGATTAGAAACACAAAAAAGCAGTTTCTGTCCTGGGTATCCGAGCTCAGCAGTCAGCTGCCTGCGCTGCAGCCCATGTACCAACGTAGGCATTTTTAGAGTTAATGTATGCGCTGAATACCAGAAAAAGAAATGTACACACCCTTTCTGCATCACCGCAATGCAAAGAATGTTATCATGATCCGGCTCCCGCATCAACTTTGGAGAGAGAGGAGCATCTCAGCTGCGTGGAAAATTCCAACTGTACACCTTTCATATTTCCAAGATATGTAGGATCCTCATTGCGAGTTGACCGCACTTTGGTTCAGATGTACCAGGTCTGGAATTAAAATTAGCAGCCTATATATCTCCAGTCAAAGTCCAGCCATTACGAGTCACCTCTCCAGCCTCTGAAATTGGGAATAATTGCTCAGAGCCAGAGTTACTGAGTACTTTATCATTGAGTTGTTGATCACTTCAGTGAGATCAATGCTGCCATTTTCCACCTGCTCAGAGGGAGTGCTAGTGGGAAGTGAGGGGTTGGTGTGAGGGGGTGTGCTGGGTACAGTTGTGTCTAGATGAGGCAGGGCGGAAGGGGGATATTTGGAGCATTGTCTCCTCCTCTGGACTAGTGCAGTGGGTAGGCAGTGACCGTAGCTGCTCTCCTGCAGCATTAGCAAAGGCTGTCTCCAGGCCCAGAAGTTTCAGGTCTGGAGTTTTCGGACTCGATAATTCTGGACCACGACAGACTTGTATGACGAGCTAAGTGATTTCACTAGAAGTGACTCAACTCATAAACAGGACCTAAATGTAGGAGGCAAAATTAGGGTTGCAAAGAACGAAAGGGTAGCAATCAGCCATGCAATATGTCAATCAAGGCAACCTCAGAAACTTTGTCAGTTGACCAATCACCCGCTATTAAACGCAGGGTCTAGCTTGGGAGGGGGTGTTTGAGATGTTACACCCCCCAAAAACGTATTGTGTCTTAAATAGTTGGGTACAGTAAGTGCTTAATTTGAGCCTGTGGTTTTCGGTGCTCGGCACCGGCGCTGAATTGGTTTCCGGTGCTTGGCACAGGCACTTGTCACTCTGCCACATGGTGGCGCTGCTCGTCTAATTTAAAGATGAGCAGAACAACAGTTGTTTATGGATACAATATACATAAAAAATACAAATATCTTGCTCCCCAGCCATTCCTTTAGCATTGGGTACCTGGAAAATTCTGAACAGTCGCACTTGAAGGCGAGAGAGATGGTTAGTAGTTGTTTTGGCACAGCCATTGGCAGTGATGATGGGGCAATAGGTGGTGCAAGCTGCAGTGGCCAACTGGTCAGGGCCCTGGCAATTTTTACTAATTAAGCACTGGACAGGTGCTTTCAGTCGGGTATGATACAGTATCTGCCGGTTTTCACCCTGGATTTTTACATGTCCACACTGACAAAACCACACACACACACACACACATACACACACATACACACTCTCTCATCTCTGCCATAAAACTTGGCTAGTTTGAAAAAGGTGGTGTTTTATGTACCTATAACAATCCACACTTCTCTCTCTTTCCACTGCTTCTTACGTTAACAAGATATGCCAGCGTAATTGTTGGGAAATCTAAAGCTTACACCCCTCCCAAACTTACTGAGCAATCTACGCCCCTGGTCGCACGTACATACGGCGTAGACATCGCTCTCCCTTTCCAGAGCGTGCCCTGGCCCGTGCCGTGCTTCCGGAAGCCACAGGCACTAGGACCGTCGCACGTGCACAGCGTGAATGCATGCCACTGCAGGCCCTGTGTGCCCATTGATTGCTTGATTGCATAGTGGGGGAGGGAAGGAAGAGGATGCAAAGGGGCTGAATCAGCAGGCTGCAGCATCGGATCAAATACCGGATAAGTCTGAGCATGGACGCGCGTCGGCAAAAGCACAACCAATTTTTTTATTTGTTTTTTTATATATAAACTGAAAAGAATAGGCAGTGAGGTTATTAGGCCTTCTCCGTACAAACATCGCTCACCGCAGACCGACTGAGACGAAGGCTGTTAATTTCATTGCAGGCTGTAAACATGTCTCATTTTGTTCTTTAAATAAAAATACAGGTGTCCCATTTGTCACTGCCTATTTAGCCAATAGTGTCCGGCTCAGAGGTCAAACGCCATACTGGTTTTGTTCTCCTCCTGCCTGACCCTGCGTCGCTTTTTTCGGCGATTGCATTTAAAATATGCGTAAGTCAAAACGCAAGTCTCCTCTAGAAACATTCCCTAGTAATCAGATAGCGTGCGATGGCCACGAAAATGAAAAATCGGCACTTCTGCAGTTGCTCTGTTATCCCTTCTGTGAGTGTTACTGCGATAAGTACAACATGATACCGTAGTGAGGGTACCGTTCTAATAATGCAGAAAGTACACCTACCGAGCTTAGAAACACATTGTTGCGAAAACCCCAGCTCACAGGCAGAGACCAGAAAGAGACAACTGCAGTGACAGCTCAGGCAGGGATAACTCACAAACAAAAGAAAAAAAGAGAGTGATGTGAGAGCGAACGAGAGAGCGCTAGAACGGCCTGGCAATCAGAGGAAGATGTCACTCATACACTGATCACAGGCAACCCTCAGAGAGGCAGACACGGACTGAGCGTGGACCCACAGATCAGAGACAGAGCCACAAAAGATCCGAACTCACAGACAGAGCTCGGACGGGAAGGCAGGCCATGGAGACAGAGCTCACACATAGCTAGGGCACAGGAACTGGAAGGCAGGCCTCGCAGACAGTGTTCGTCCAGAGCAGAGACCCAACGCTCAGAAAAGCTCACCAATGGAGAATGCAGAAAGCTGCAGCTGAAGGGGGGACTCATGGACAGAGCTCAGAAAGACAAAGCTCCCAGACAGAGCTCAGAATGGATCCCTGGCAGGGGACAGGTAAAGGCCTCAAGGAGAGCGCACAGGTAGGCAGTGCTCGGACATAAAGAGCTCAGAACGATAAGGCTAGCATACAGAACTCACAAAGAGAAAGCTCACAGACGGATCACTGCAGAGCAGAGACCACACATAGAACTCGCAGGCAAAGTACAGGAAGCAGCGATACGTCAATGAGAACCCTGGAAGGCAGAGCTCACTCAGGCAGGTGGAGATGAGTAAACATAGCTCTTGGATGCGGCTGAGACAGACTCGATGCACGCGCCTCGGACAGACTTGAGCCAGAGCACGCAGAGACCACTCGGCAGGAGCAAGAAAGGGAGCGTTCAAACAAGTGGGGCTCTCAGTCACAGCCTATTAGGAAAATATACCTCAAGCAGAACTGGCGCAGGCAGAGCCCAGGATGGCGGCAGAGTCCAGACAGACAGAGCCCGCAGCGTACAGGCAGGCAGAAGCCAGGCACATCTCAGGCTAGTAGAGCTCGGACATGCAGTCTACAGACAAGAAGCACACAGGCAGGCAGGGCATAAGCAGAGTCTGTGCGTGGGGAGCTCACAGGTTGTGCAGGTGGGTGCAGTTCCTTCAGACAGAGCTCCGGCGCAAGTAGTTGGAGTAGGGTGAGGCTGAAAGAGGTAATGGAGACAGTTCTTGTACAGGAGCCGCATTTCTTAAGTACCCTCGGTACAGCAAACGCATTTTAACACCTCTCGGCGCTGCTGTCACTACTTTCTGTACCAGGGTTAGCCCTCAGGAGTACGGGCGCCCTGAAGCTCTGCCCGCAGATGTGCCAAGATCATACTGCAAGGTGCTTCTTCACCTCGGGCTCCAGGTCTGGATCTAGCTAATTTAAGAAGTCTGTACCCCCCTGCAGGGCACACGTCCTATAAAAAGAAGTGGGGGGGCTGACCAAGTTAGATACTATGCAAGTGACATCATTACACGTGCCATCACAGCACATGACGTCACGAAGTAGCGCTATAAAATAAATAAAATTGTGCTATTTAAATTATTTGTGTAAATACTGGGACAGACCACCCCATCTGACAGTCTTACAGTGCACTTATATACAGGGACAGAACAAAGGTAAAAGCATGCCTCTCTTAAGTACCTGTGAAGAGATAGCAAGCTGTGTGCCTTGGTTTCCCTATGTGGCATTTACATTTGTGTGAGGTTCCAGGCTGCCTCCAGTCAAGATATTCAAACAAAAGTAGGCATGATGGCCCCTTAACTTCGGCCCGGCTGGAGGAGAAAAAAAAGTACTCTCGCTGCTGCACGTTGCTGCTGGAAATGGAAAGCAGACAATGTGCAGGCGCTGCTGAACGTGTCCCGGGGTCATACACCAGGACAAGTTCAGCATATTTCTGTGGGGCTCCACTTCTTAGCAGGGGGGACGGCGTCCACCCTGTGAAAATAGTGGGTGGACGCCGTGTACCTGCGTGTACCCCAACTTGTGCTCTGCCCCCCAGTCTTCACCAAATCTCACTCCAGAGCTTTTTTAGGACCAGAGAGGAATGGCAGGGTCGCCTCATCAGCAGAACTAGTGTCATTCTGTGGCAGGCGGCATGAGAGTGTGGGCATGGAATGGATGCACTCATGATCAGAGGACAAATAGGAAAAGGGCAGAAATGCAACTAAATACTCCACGGGGGAATGTCAGACTCGTACATTTTTGGGGGCCTCCTGAATAGAAAATAAAACCTGGAGTTGTCGATCCCTGTTTTCAATCAAATCAGTCTAAGAAGATACTGTCACCCACTGACATACCTTTCTTGAGTAGCGTATCATTGGTCCCTACCCAACACACAGATTCCTTAAAGCTACTACTTGAACTTTGCTCGTTTTTCAGAAAAATCGGATTACCGTTTCTTCCAAGAGCAATCAGACACTTGGGCCTCAAGATCCAAGAGGTGTGAGGTTTGTTTCCTCTTCTAATCCTCTCTCATCAATGCGTCCTGAAGTATTGATGTTTGAGGATCTGATAACGAAAAGAAGTCACCAGGCTCAAACGAACTTATGAATATGACCCTTACAACATCAGTAGAGAAGCTAGACTACTGTTCAAAAACCTGAAGAGCAATAAACACATCACCATTAAACCAGCAAGTAAGGGAGGTGGCACAGTGGTACAAGGCACTACTAGGAATAAACAGGAAATCGTGCTCTAATTACCTATGCAGGACCAGTATAGAAACTGAATAAAAACCCTGTACAATATCTCAGAAGTCAACTCCTCAAAATCACTACAGATACTAAAAGGCCATTTTTTTGCTTTCTTAAAGTTCTATTAGAATATAAGCGGAGTATAAGAGAAGTACTGCAAACACACCAGAGGAGATGTGAATAGAGGAATAATATAAACATTATTCTAACTGCGACGACCACATACGTTTGAGCATCTCGTGAGCGTATAAGCAAGCGTACCTGCAATGGAAGACAGGTTTATTTTCTTAAGGTGAGAAGTAAATAAAGAAAGAAGGAAGTGCAGTTGTGAAGTGTAGCTAAGAGCAGAGAGAGGAGAGATAGAGGTGGGGAGAGAGAGGAGACAGCCGGCTTGATAAGCCCTTTCTGTTTGTATGTGGGTCTTCGCTTGAGAGTGCAGTGAGTACATTTGATGACCACCATATTGGTGTGGCACAGTGAAAACTCATTGCGGCTTGTTGTTCTGAATGCAGATGTCAATGGTTTCCCATAGGTTCTTGGATGGATAAAGAGAATGTGATTTCCGGAAACTTACGTCAGGGCTCTTAGTGAAACACAGCCGGACCCTACATGTATGATATATTGATAGAGCTCTTCCATTTGGTACGGATACGTTTTGTGCCCACAGTTAACAGTAGATCCATCAAATTATGATCAGGTGACCTGAGGTGCGGGAGTTTTTCTGTGTCAAAGATGCCTAGGAGTGCTGTGTTGGGTTTAATGATCGATTGTATGTCTAATAGTCTTCGTATAAATGCTTCTATTTTCCTGCCATGGGGTAAATACACGTTGGCAGTTGAATATCCTGATTTAAGTCTCCTGCTCATATGTTGTTATTCCAAAATAGATTAGAGTCCCTAAGGGCTTATTTTGTTTTTCTGGGGTCCAGTATAAATTGTGGACTGCCCATATTTTTGTTTGAGCCAAAGCTGGAGTTATTTTCCCTTTAAAAGGAGAGTTCCATATTCGGCTCCAGACAGTGGGGTGTATAAAATGTTCAGATTGCACAATCTGGTGATCATTCCAAAATGTAGCCACTTTGCGAGTACGGCGGGTTCTAGTAGGAGCTACAAGGTTATATATTTTTGCTGCCACATGGACAGTTTGGTTTCGTTTCCTAAGGGGATAATGAAGACCAGAGGGATGGGAGCGCATTATGCTTTGCAGAACGACATTTAACTTCAGGGATTTATAAAAATCCAGATTAAGGAGGTTGTCTTTAGTCTACAATTCTGCAAAGGTTTTTGGGTTTACTTTGGAGCCAAGGACACTGAGCACATTGATTCCTTTGGCAATCCAGTCTTCCCAGAAAACTGAAAAGCACTCTGAGGCATGCACACCTTTTTGAACAAAAATCTAATATCCACAAAATCTCGTGCACACAAGAGGTGGGGATCCGATTTAGAGTGCTCCTTCACCTCCAAGGAATGGTCTGACATCCTATGCCAGGCCTGCACTCCTTCTCATTGTGCTGCTGATAAGGAGACCATGCTCAAGATAGTACACTATTGGTACTACACCACGGCCAGACTGGATTGATGGCGGCCGCAGGGGTGGGACGAAGGCTGCAGGCGCAAGTGTGGTCATACGGGAACCCTGACTCACCTTCTATGGCACTGCCCTAAGCTTAAATGCTATTGGGAGGAAGAGTTGAATGACATTAAAAGATGTACAAAAACAACGCTCTCAACCCATTCAGATATATACTATTAAGACTTCCTAACACATTGACCTATCCTTTGTGCTCCAACAAAGGAAAATTCGTTACTCTGGCACTCTGAGCGGCTAAATAAATCATCTTGGCCAAATGGGGAACAGGCAAAACACCATCTCAATCAGATTGGTTGCATAAACTATGGGAGCTACTGGGCATGAAGAAACTGACAGCCGCCACAGACGACAAACACCCACTCTTTGAGAAAATTTGAGACCCATGCATTCAGTTCCTGCTGCAAGACTTCTGAGAACTATCCTGCCTGACATAGTCATGAGTGCTTCGACTAACTGGTGCCAGTGACCCACAGGTTTGACTAACACAAATTAAACTCTAGACTGTAGAGAGACGCTCCTGCATCACCCCACCACCTGCCTCCCCCCACTTTCGGTGTAATGGAGCGTCCTTGAAACGTAGACCGTTACCTATACCGAACTACTCCTCTGCAGACAAGTTGTCCCCATTGATCCCCCTCCACAAGCCATTGGATGTAGTTGAGAGTTTATGTTTTATAATGCACAACTCAATAAAATAGATTTGAACCGTAAAGTACTTCTTCACTGTCCAATTATGCAGGCTGGTTTGGTTTCAGAATGCATGTTGTGTTTTTCATTATGAGCCCTAAACTCCTCACATTTGTTAAAACATTTTTTACACCCAGTTACAATTGATTTACCACAGAATCTCCTTTCACGACCGACATCCGACTCTCGCAGTGCACTCCTTTGGGTTCTGTACTTATGCCGGGTCTCTCTTTTCTGTGCAACATCAATATCTGTTATGGGCTCAATACCACCCTCTGTGGTTCTCTCATCCTGGAACTGGAGGGACCCAGTTTTCACACAACACTTTACTTAAAGTCCTAGAAATTCCCTTATATTTTATGCCAACTCTATCCAAGGCCTGTGTGATTTCCTTTGGATCATCTTCCATGTAGGTCTATGCACTATGAATTTCCTCCTGTCAATGGTGTTTCTCTGTCGTTAAAAACGGTGCCTAACTTATGACAATCGTCTTTCCTTAGGAATATAACTAATAAAGTCCTTTCCATGAGTAAGAACTCGCATGTGTGCTCTGCCTCGTCTAGACTCCTGG